>NC_136061.1:1011783434-1012428434 GCF_964261635.1 Lissotriton helveticus
AACTTACGAGAAAATAGACTTTTAGATGTAACTGAACAAGTTATTTGTTTTTTGACAGCCCCGATCTTTCTAGTGCACGCAGTGCGTCCGCAAACACTCACGCAGACATCCGAACATACAAAAACACAGATGCACCACTACATCGCATAGGCAACTGCTGAGCACACACACAGGTACAAATGAAAAGGTGAATACATAACACACACACGCACTCTGACAAAGGAGCCCAATGTATGGGACGGGTATGCCCCCCCCCCCCACACACACACACCCCTAACACGTAGTACTGGAACCCGCCAAAGCATGGCATCTTCGTTCAACAGCATGTTGTCTGAAAATGGTGCTGGTCCCACCGACCTACTGGCATCAATACACAATTATCCATCTAAGCATAGGTAATTACCCACAGACAGCATACCGTAAACTCACAATCTGCGAGCCTTCACACACCACCGCAGCCACATGAACACTTCACCACACCAAACCTTTCTTTTCAACCACACGCACAAACCCACTCACCACCTCCACAGTATTCACTCCACCACTCCCATCAAGGCTCTTCAACACAACACATACACACACACATAGGCCAAAAATCACTACTACTTCATGGCACATAAAACCGTCTGCACATTAAAAACCCACGCATAATATCCTCCGCACAATGAGCATTCTAACACCTGTGCACTCTCCCTCCACTTAAACAAAGCGCACTAACACACAATCACCCGAATGTAGGGCTTAATTTGTGCCGGTGCTTTCCGGTGCTCAGCACCGGCACTTATTTCACAGGGCCGGGTCTATAGGATTTTTCTCCTCCGGCAGATCGATGGCGCAGTTATTATTAAAATACATTTCTGCGCTCCTTCTGTGGATGCCGCCTGGTATGTCCCCATAGGAAGTCCCACCCTGGTGCACCCATACTGTAAGAGTGTCGTCATCACGTTAGTGATGTCATGTCTGTAGATTGCGTATGCCTGTTACGGAACATTGTTTTAATTTCTGTTTAAGAATGGCTGAGGGCGGGCTTTTGGCTAAACTGGGGCACGGCATACTGGAAGTGTGCAGGATTATAAATAAACGTACAGGAGAAGTGAATATACACGAGCGCCGGTGCCCGCAATTACTACAGGTATCATTTTTATACATTCGATTTACTTGCTGATTAAAAGCAGCTAGAGCCGCAGTACTGATCCGAGTTCCACCATGTCACCACCCTGGACGAGAAAGAGAGCACTGCAATGATCATCCCGCCATCGCCATCTGCAACTACAACCGGTTTCTCGGCCATTACCAAAAATAACATGCTGTGGGCTGGCCAGCTTCTGTGCTTAGAGGACGAGGAGAGCTACGGTGATTACTTGCGGGACCTAGGCCTTACCGTCAAGTCCTTTAGCATGTGGGACTTCTTCCAGCACACAGACCACAACATGGAGGGCATGCTGCGGCGTTGTGAACTTTCCCCAACGTGAGTAGCCATGTAGCACCGAAAAACGCAATGCATATATGTAGGTTTATTAATATGCATACACTGGTGAGCCCTAGCTTCCTTGGCTCACCTGTCTCGCATTATGGAGCAGGTCAGGCCTCAATCGCCGCAGTTGTCAACAGTCAATTAGCCACAGTTATCAAAAAAGTTAGTAAGCCAGGGGTATATTCTTTGTAAAGGAAACAACAAGCCTAAAGTGTTCGTACAATAAAATGGATTGAAGAAAATGCAGCATTTCTAACATTAAATGTCTTTATGATCTGAAACGGTAGAGCGGCTGGCGGCCCTACAGTAGGGAAATGTTGAGAACGGTGTTATTCTCTGTGTTCAGTGCTCTTTAGTTGCAATTTAGCTGAGTGAACAGAAGTGGGTGTTCTTATGGTTACATTGGTGGGCAGGAAAGTATCATTGACCCGACCTGAGACTCGAACCCCCCGCTGCCAAGTCGGCAGCTCTGGCCATTACGCAACATACTCTCCCCACTTTCGTGATTGTTCTATTTTGGACAGCACTAACATGAGAGAGGGGCTGGTGCAAGCTTCCTCCTGTTGAGAGCCCCGGCACCTTTATTTTTACAAATTAACCGCAACACCTCCACTCACAAGCACTGCAATACAAATAACATCGGCAAGCGCCCCTCCCAGCACCAATTGAGACACCAACACAGACCACCGCAGCACTTACAGCAAAAGATGACTATCCCTCTGAACATACACAAGCCAACCGTACCTCCTCCCAGGACTGCCCCACAATTTTAACGTCCAGCAATCCCAACATCCGCCTGCGCATAAACATCAAAACACACACACCACTCTCCACCTGCTCAAACCCACTTGTATATCAGCCCATTCACAAAACATAAAATGAACCCGACACACAGGCCTTAAAAAAAAAGTACTCCCCGACCATATCCATATACAAGTCTCCAGGTCCACAAACACCTCCGCGTAACCTCCGCACTGCACCAGCCCACAGGGTAACCCGTGCACGTCAATATGACAACACGCACACCCCAACTACATACCCACACACTCACGTATCATCTATGCCCGACACCACGCGCACACATACACACCTGTTGTTGTCCATATACTCATAGAATCTGATGCAGACATGAGACACAAATGACGCACTCCGCGCGCAGACTCAGCGAGCCCCCTCAATGCCCCACTTACGAAAAGTGCGCCTACACACCCATAAACAGGCATCACTAACAGCCACGGCAGTGTCACATTGTTTATTTTGAAGCCTTTGATATGCTTAGATACCGTGCTCATTTATAACAGTATATTTTATGACTTTGCTACTTAATTTCCTTAAGAGGACACACGTACGTTTGCAGCGTAACGATTCCACTTCCGGTGGCAGCCTGCCTTGGAGTCTCGTAAATGGCACGTTTACCTCGGCTAGGGACAACATTCACCCACAAACGGCACATACATATTAAGATACCATACACCCCGGAAGGAATACAGTACACCCAAGGAATTACTTGTATGTAGACTCCTAGCGCGAGAACATACATAGAGCATCATGCGCCTATACACAAATACTCATAGGCACAGTATTCATACGGGGGACCATACTCCTAGGGATTATATACAACCATTAATGGCAAATACCTCGAGGAAGAATGCTCCTTAGAACACTACACACCTACGGATAGAACATTGCTAGGGTAGTATAGGCATCAGTATACCGTATGTCCTCAGATAAAGAATATCCCTAGGGTCAAATGCTCCTAAGAGCCCTTTATCTCAACAGATAGGACAATCCTTGAGATAGAAAACCCATAGGAGAGTTCATTTCTTGTGTGTTTTTCGCGAATTTTATAATATTGATTGCAGGTGTCTCTGTTCTTTAACATGTGTAAAGAGGTTTGATACCCGCAAGGGTCTTGTTCGTGCTATATAAAACCTTCAAATAAATAAATATACTCCTAGCTGCATGCAAAGATCTGCAGACATGTAGGAACTGATTTATTGAATGCATGATGACATTGTGTCCATCTAGGAATAGAATCCAGTAGGGATAAAATACAACCAGTGTTAGGATGGATTTATGCGGAGAAAGCACTTACGGGCATGACGTCTAAAAGATACTATACACATGGGGATAGGATGGTTCAAGAGATAGTGTGAACCTAGGGATACAAACTAGGCCTTTGAGACATTTTAATTATGTCAGAGTAATCAGAGTCATTTCAGTAATTATGAATTACTCTTGCGATGCGGAATTACTAAAATTATTCAATTACGCCAGCTTGAGTACTTAAGAGTAATTTGGGACAAACGTCTTACCACAGGAACAACAAAGTAAGAGGGGGGGCTGCTGGCTACTGCTGTTCATGACCTGTAGCATATAATGCTATTTCCTTAGTGTAAACTGTATCCTTGGGCCCATTTTGGATGTGATGGTGCATTTTGGACTAAGAAAATAGCGCTAAATGCTGGATTACACTTCTCACACAATTAGGCATAATTACAAGTATGTTGCAGTATTTACGATTACGCTAGAAAGATTTGCAATTAATTACGCTAGAGAGAATCATACAAGTTACGACCACCCCTGAAACAAAGATCTTCAAATGCAATACATGCAAGGAGAACACACACCTAGTAACGTAATACACTCAAGGGTAGGATGCACTCAGATGTAGTATATGCCTATTCATAGAATGCTTCTAGGGACAGAATGCGCCAAAAGGTAGGACATGGTTATAGATACAATGAACCTAGACCTAAAATACACTTGGACATATAGTGTGTCTAGGAATCACAAACAACTTTGAACAGATTGCAGCCAGGATCAAAATGTACGTGGCGATTGCATGCAGCAATATATTGAATCGTTTCAGGGACTAAGTATGCTTTCAGGTAGTATATACCCATGGAAGGTGTACCTAGGTATCATTCACACTGGAGGATAGAATGCACCTAGAGATTGTGTGTACCCAGAGTTGTATGCACACCGAGAGTATACACCTAATGATAGAGTGCACATAGGGATAGGATGCACATAAAGATAGTGCACACCAATGGGGAGCATACATTTAGAGGTTGTATACATCTAGTTATAGAATTCTCCCCAGGATATCATAAACATATAGATAGAACACACCCAAAGATTTTGTACATTCACTTATCTATTGCACTTGCTCATAGAGACATTGTACACCTTGGGATAGAACGCACATGGAGATATTGTACCCATCAATTTAGAATGCACATCAGATAAATACACTTAGGAGTAGCCTACACATTGGGATTGAATGCATCTAGAAATAGCATACCCTTGGAATAGAATGCAACTCGGATACAGTTCAGTTCAGTTCATAAATCTTTATTCAAACTCCAAGAATTCATAAAAGCACATACACAATTTACACAATTATTATAAAATCCAAATAAAATCAATTAAGCCGTTAAAACATCAGACAAATTTACGAATTAATTTTCAGAGAGAAACTCAGGCATTGTCCATCATTTTACGAGCTCGGACGGCAATTCTCAAAAAAGTGCTAGTGCGACAGATTAATTCTTCATTATGCAAGGAAAGCAGCAGTTGATAGGATTCCCCCAAAGTGATTGGTCTATGTTTTTTTTTTAAAAAGGGAGTTAAAAACCATTTTAAATATTTTATATAAAATTTACAAACAAAGAAAAAGTGCAGATTGGGGCGTGGTTTCGGCGCCGACCGGGATGGCTGCGTGAGCGAGTTGCTCCGCGCTGCGTCCCATCCTTTATCCTGCTAAACGTTGCCCCGGGTCGCCTGGTGGCTGGGACTGAGGACCGGAGGGGCCGCTGCCCTACTGGGGAACGTTTGCACCCGAGCGGAGCCCTGGATGCTGTGTGCGGGAGGCCGTAGTGCTCGGCTCCCTCCGGCGAGCAGACAAAGGCAAGATGGCGGCACACACTGCAAGATAGCTCCGATGGCGGAGCAGTGAGGGACGCAGGAGCAGCGTCGGGCGCCTGCGGCACCCCCGAGCAGCGGTGGATGGTGCGGTGACCCGTCGGAGCGGGCCCCGGATTGCGGAGAGGTTTGGAGGTGTTGCCGGTGGGAAGGGCCCCCCTCCCCCCCCCCGGGCCCTCGATCGAGGCGAGAGCGGCGCCTGAGAGGGCGCTGCGCCGGCGGAGGCACTGCTGTGCTGTGTGGCCGCTCGCCAGCCGGCCGACCCGCAGTGGGGGCCGACAGCGCATGGAGGAGTGCAGCGAGCGGCTGGGGCATTGAGAGAGGGACCGCCCAGGACGCCCACGCATCCCGGCTCAAGAGGCACACACCGTGGATCTGGTCCTTGCCGCGGGTCCTGCCTGGTGGAGGGCACGGAGGCGCCGACCTACTAGCGCAGCGCGGGGCTGTGCTTGGTGTGTTGCGGTGACCAGTGCTGCCGGGGACAGTGTGCTCGGCGGGCCCTGGGACCCACTTCATTGATTGGCGGCCTCTTCGGCGGAATCTGCTCCCCCTGGCCCTGGAGAGCCTGGCAGACGCCCTATGAGAGGCTGGGCGGCATGGGATGCTCCTTTGAATTGGATGCTGTTGAATGACCAGGCGTGAGGGCATTTGGCGCCACGCATTCTCCCTTGACTGGGGATTGGTGGACCGCGCTGGCTGGGACACCCCGCTGAGCGTTTCTGGTGTGCCTAGCCGTTCTCCGAGGGAGCGGCTTGAGAGGCTGGATCCCTGCACGCAAGATGGCCGCGAAGGGGAATGGCGCCGCCGAACCATCTGAAAAGGGAAGCCGGGGGTTGGAGGATGCGAGTGGCGGCTTCCCAACGGAGGCCTCAACACAGGAACAGAGGCTGAACCTCCGCCTTGATACTATCCTGGCCGCGATCACTGCCACGAAGGATGAGCTGCGCCAAGACATTGCGCAGGTGGCGTCTGGCCTCGGCCTGCTGAGGGCGGACCACTCCAAGCTCTCTGACCGTGTGAAATCCAATGACCTGCTGCTCCAGGAGCTGAAACCGGCGGTGGTTACGGCGGAGCATAAAATCGATGACGTTATCCGGCGACTAACGAATCTGGAGCGCCGCACGGAGGACGCGGAAGGCCGCAACCGCCGGAACAACGTGCGGGTAGTAGGGCTACCAGAGAAAATTGAGAAAGGCGATGCGATAGCCTACTTGGAGGACTGGTTCCGCACGGTGGTGGCGCCGGCGGGCCTCTCCCACTTCTTCTCTCTGGAAAGAGCGCACAGGGTGCCCGCGAGGCCTCCTCTGGAGGGCCGACCACCTCGACCGATGGTGGCCAGACTGCTGCACTATAAAGACCGAGATCTGCTGATCCAAAGGGCGAGAGATTGTGGGCCCTTCCAGGTGGATAACAGTAGGGTGACGATCTTTCCGGACTATACGCAGGAGGTACAGAGGAGCAGGGCCTCTTTTCTGCCGGTGAAAAAAGAGCTGAGAGAGGAAGGGGTTCAATACTCCTTGCTTTTCCCGGCCAAGCTGCGGATCATCGTGGATGAGAGGACGCACTTTTTTCAGACGCCTGACGAAGCGTGGTCCTGGCTGGAACTATATCGTGCAGGAACAGATCGGGCTCACCGGCCCGCCAGGGAACGTGAGCAGCCGGTCAGGGTCAGGAAGTCGCAGCGCATCCGCTCCAGGAATAGGCGCCAACGGGCCGAGCGTGAGGCGCAAATACTTGCAGATAGGAAGAGTGCGTTAGAGGCCACGGCGACCATCACGGGCTCACAACGGGATGATGCCTCCAGGGGCTCGGCATCGGAGGAGGACGGTGAAGGTGAGAAGACCGGCGACGAAGATTTGGAGGGGGGGGAGCGCAGGGGCCAGAGGTTACCCCGCAGACTTCGGATGGTATCTTTAACACCTTAGGAGCTTGTAAATATACCTCCCCAGTGCTGCGCTGTCCATTATCCAGTGCTGATTTGGACGTCCAACGGTCGCACGCAGCACTGGGGAGGTAGTGCCCGTGACGACCGTTGGCCGACGGCAGCACTTAAAGGGTTAATGGATGAAGTTCGTGGTTGCTGAACTTTTATCGGGTCTGGACGCTCCTGACTTCGTTTGGACTACCAGGTATGGGGCTGCAGTAGCAGCATGGGACTGTAGGCGCGGGGTGGTTGCTCTGTCGTCCTGGCTCGGGGCCCCATAGCCCTCTTTAGACCCTTAAGGTCTTCTGTGGTGTCGACCACAGATTAGTGTGATGTGTTGGGTGTTTGAGGTTTGGAGCGGGGCTGAAGCTGGGTTATTAGGCCCTGTCCTGGGGAGGGGGGGAGTGGGAGTTATGGGGTGTGTTTCTAAGGGGTTGTTCAATTGCTGCAATGCGGGTCACAGTTCTTGGCGAGCGCCACTGTTGGGATTGATGCTCTATGGGGACGTTACCTAATTTAAAATGTGTCACATGGAATGTCCGGGGAATTCGAACTATGGTTAAGCGCCACAAGGTGCATGCCTACTTGGTGAGGCGGGGAGTTCAGATTGCGATGCTTCAAGAGACTCACCTGACACAGCAGGAGTGTGGGGCGTTGCAGAGGAGGTGGCGGGGTCAGGTGTTCGGCACGACTTACTCGGCGTTCGCCAGAGGGGTGTTAATATGGATCAGAGCGGGCACACCATTCCAGGTCACGAGTCAGAAGATTGATCCGGAGGGCCGTTATGTGGTGGTGGAGGGGAGACTGTGTGGTAGGGAAGTGGTGCTGTGTAACATCTATGCCCCCAATGCTGATCAAGCACATTTCTTTGAGGGATTGTCGCGCTCACTGGCGTATTATTTGGCGGGCCCGATATTGCTAGCGGGGGATTTTAACTCTATTTCGGATGTGCTGTTGGACAGGTCGCACCCGCCTTTAGCTGACTCCCCAGTGCGCAGACTTGCAACTCATAGGCGGGACTGGCAGGAGAGGTGGGGCTTGGTGGATGTATGGCGGGCGCAGCACCCCGAAACTCGAGATTACTCCTTTCACTCTGCCCTGCATGATCTGCATGTTCGACTGGATTCAGTGCTGTGTTGTGAGTCTCTGGCGCTGACGGTGACTCACTCTGAATATTTGTCTAGGACCATTTCGGACCATAACCCACTGCTGATTTCTGTGCAATGGCAGCTGGCGAGATCGGCGGTCCCGTCGTGGAGACTTCGCCCGGAGACGCTGGAGGATCCGGCGTTCTGTGACACGGTCCGACAGGGTATAGACGAATACTTCACGGTTAATGCTGGGTCGACGGAGACTAGAGCGAATGAGTGGGACGCGATGAAAGTGGTGGTGAGGGGGGTGTGTATGGGTCGGTTTCTGACTGCGAGAGGTACGGTGCTGAATGACCTCGCGAAGGCGGAGGCAGTGCTGAGAGGGGTGGAACGGTGGCGGCCCGAGCGGCCGGAGCTGCAGGCTAGCCTGTTGCGTGCTAAGGAGGCGGTGGCGACAGAGACAGAGAGACTGCGGTGCTATGATTATAAGTTGTATGCGGTGAAAGTGCATGACGAACGAGATAAAGTGGGCACGCTCCTTGCGAAGTTAGTTGATCCGAACCCTAGGGGATGTCCGGTTATGAGTGTGCGCCAGGAGGATGGGGAGGTGGTTTATTCGCAATCGATGGTCCTGGGGCGCTTTCAGTCCTACTACGCGAGCCTATACACCAGCCACCTCGAAGTGGATGCCGCGGACATAGGCGATTATTTGGCTCAGATCCCTCTACCGGTACTAGATGAGGAGGACGCGCGGGATCTGGGGGGCCCTGTAACTCTAGCGGAAATCAGAGGGGCGATTAGTCATATGGCGCGGAACAAAACTCCTGGGGTGGATGGGTTGCCGATCGAGTTCTACGCCAAATTTATGGAAGTGTTGGCTCCCAGACTGCAGGTTGTTTATGCGGAAGCGGAACAATTGGGGCGGCTGCCTGACTCTATGACGGAGGCGCTGGTTGTGCCCCTGCTGAAGCCGGGCAGGGATGCATTGGATGTTTCTTCCTTCCGTCCGTTGTCTATGCTGACTGTAGATTATAAGATCTTGAGCCGCATCCTGGCCACCCGGCTCCTCCCACTGATGACCTCTTTGGTGCATAGGGATCAGGCGGGATTCATTCCCTCGAGGAGCACTTCGATGAACGTCCGCCGGCTGATTGGGGTTATTGATAGTGCTGCCCTGGCAGACCCAGGCCCGGTAGTGTTGACGGTTGATATTGAAAAGGCGTTTGATAGTTTGGAATGGGATTTTTTGGATGGTGTGCTGTTGAAGTTCGGAGTTGGGGAGGGGTTCCGGGGCTGGACGAAAGTGCTCTATTCTTCGGCTAAGACGAGGGTGCGGTTGGGGACCTTGGTGTCCTCGGTTTATCCGGTCTGCAGGGGCACGAGGCAGGGCTGCTCACTGTCTCCTCTGCTCTTTGCTCTAGCAATGGAACCGCTGGCGGCGCAGGCGAGGCAGGGAATTGTTTTTGAGGGGATTGCGCTGGGGCTCGACTCGCATTATATTTCGTTGTATGCCGACGACTTGTTACTGTATCTGGCAGACTCTGGGAGGGCTCTTGAGGGTGCGGTGGACATGCTGGACAGGTTCGGGAGGCTCTCAGGCCTCAGGGTGAACTGGACTAAGACTTGTGTGTTTCCGCTGCGGAAGACCACGCTCTGCCCACAGCTCACGAGGCCGGTAGTGTGGGAGCCCTCTTGTTTTGTTTATTTAGGAGTGCGTATATACCATGACACGGCGGACCTCCTTGAAGGGAATGTGGGGCGCTGCATTAGGGCGCTACGAGGCAGTATGGACTTTTGGGCCTCTCTCCCGCTATCTGTATTGGGCCGTGTGGCGCTGTTGAAAATGGTGGCACTCCCGAGGCTCCTCTATTATTTTAGAACACTGCCGGTGTGGATCCCGCAGGGTGTCTTTCGGGAGCTGAGGACGTTGGTGACCGGCTTTCTCTGGGGCCGGGGCCGCAGACGGGTAGCATTGACCACCCTGATAAGACCCAAGTGTGAAGGTGGGGTGGCAGTCCCTGACTATGAGCTATACTATCTGGCAGCGCAGCTCCAGGTCCTGACGCAGAACGTGGCCAGAGAGTTCAGGGGACCTGACGATGGCCGGGAGGTTGGCATTCGGAGGTACGTCTTGTCATCCATCGTGATGCAACAGAAACTGGCCAGTAGGGACCTCACGATGGAGGAATGGACGCTCAGGTTATGTTGGAACAGGCACCTGAAGAGGGCTGGGAAGCGCCGACCGTACGCGCCGGAGATTCCGCTGGGAATGCTCACTGCCTTACCGCACGGGGGTGATTGGTCCCAATTGTTAGAGTGGGAGGACCTGGGACTGCAGATGGTAGGCGACCTTTATGTGGACGGGGCGCTAGCCCCGTTCCAAGCCTTGCAGGAGCAATTCGGCCTGCCGAGTGGTACCTTCCTGTTGCACGCGGCGGTTATTGCGGCCCTGCAGAGGCACTGGGGGGGCGGATTGACGGAGCCGGAGGTGACGACGGTGTGCCAATATGTAGTGATGGCCGCGGGCACCGTTAAGGCGGTGACCTGCCTCCACAATAGGATGTTAAATGAGGGTCTGGCCTCGTTGGCTGAACTGAAGTCGCGTTGGGAGACCAGCATTGGCAGGCAAATCCCGGACTCGGTATGGGGTCAGGTGCTCCACAGGACCTGGAAGGGGACGAGGAATGCGAGATTCCAACAGGTGCATTATTTTGTGCTCCATAGGGCGTATTTGACCCCGGAGAGGCTGCGGCGACATTTCCGGGTGCTTGATGCCATGTGCCCGCGATGTCTAGAACCTGAGGTGGATCTTGACCACATGCTGTGGGGTTGCCCGAAATTGGGGGACTACTGGTCTGAGATAGGGGACCTCTTGAATGCAGTCACGGATCGGGAGGTAGATTTTGACATGGCCGCATGCCTACTTCTTTGGTTCCCTCATACTAAGAAGACCAAGGTCACAAGCAAATTCATTGGGTTGGGACTGATACTGGCGCAGCGTGAGATCACGTGGCATTGGAAGTCTAAAGAGGGGCCGTCCATACGGAGGTGGAAGAATGAATTGGTGAGGTGGTCGAGCTGTGAGAGTGTGTTACGAATGCGCCAGGCGACTAGGGCTGGCAACGAGAAGTGCTTGGAACTGGCGCGGTCCTGGGAGTTGGTGGTGCAGGCATTGAGGGACTATCTCACCGAAAGCGAGGACACTGTTTAGTTTCGCCCAAGGGTTCCGTGTGGCTGCTTGCTTATCGAAGCTTCCTGATAGTTGTCACCCGGGAGCAGTACGGGGGTGGTGGATCCCGCATTAGCAGCAGTTGGGGGGGGGGGGGGGGCACTGGGAGGGAGTTGTATGGAGGAGTGGTATGCCGACTAGCGGCAACCTCCCAGAACTGACTGGCCCAGGATAGTACTTATGATGCTTTAGTGACATGACATTAGAGTGGCCTGGGCTCTGATGGAGACTGTGGGTTGGTTGTTGTGGGATAAAAGCGGATAAGAAGTGTTATACTTGACCTGTGTCCTGAATAGGGCATGCACCGAGGTACCCCCAGTGTCCTGACTTATTGATACGCCGCCCAGCCTCCGGGATGTGGGCCGATCGGCTGTGTACTGTATTATTATTGCACTGTGTGGTGGGGACTGTTGGTGTACGGGTTGGTTTGTTGGATGTTTTTTCTTCCTGATTCTGCAATAAAAATATATTTCAAAAAAACAAAAAAAAAAAACAAAGAAAAAGTGCAAATCACTTTGTGTGCTAACCCCCTCACAAGGACATTTTATATTATCGGAAATTGTGCAATAGCCCAGAGGAAAATTTAGCAAGAATCTTACAGTTCCAGCCCTCAGTCGAAACAGAAGACATCTTTCCCAATTTATCATTGGCAGAGTTAGATATAGTAACAAAGGGTATCTATATGGTTCCCTGCCCATGTAAGTTAGGACTGTAGTTTTCTTAGGTTCTACCATGGCTCTGTCTGTGTTATAAAGTGCATAGAGTGCTTTCTTCAAGTCATTCTTATGTATCAAGTTAACTTTGCTTGGGTCAATGAAGATGCTACCTTTGTCAATACTACACAAACTTTTATAGACACCCGAGAGCCAAGGAATCTTCATTCCTCTTTCACATTTTAGATAGTCAGTTATAATTTCTTGGGTCAGGGTAGCTGATTTATTCCTCCTGACAGAATGCCAAAATAACGTGGGTCGAGCACTAATAAAATCAGATATAAAATGTAAATTTAGTTCCTTGTGGCAGATGTATTGGGAGGTGGAAATTGGCACTCCCAGCAGCTTTCTGCAAAACCGATTTCCTTCCTGCTGGATACACTGATTCTTCGCCAGACCCCATACCTCTGCCCCATATGTAACTATAGGGACACATTGTAGTTTAAAAATCTTTACAATTGCTTCAATGGCGCCTGTTTTCTTAGGACGGGGAATACTTAAAATGGAGTTGATGGCCTTTGAGAATTTGCTCGTGGAGTGGGCCAAATGCCCAGTCCACGAGCCATTCGCAGCAACAACCATCCCCAAATATGGGAAATTGTGAGTGGAAGTAAGTCTGTCTTTCCCTACTAATATAGAATTGAGCTGACGTTTCCCTGGTCCGCATGACATGATAAATGACTTTTTAAAGTTCACCCGTAAATCCAGTCTGTCCATATATTCTCTAAAATTTTTGACTAGGGTGCACAGGGAGTTTGGTGTGCGGCCCATTAGGACCGCATCGTCAGCGTAGAGAAGTACAAGCAACAATTTGCCATTAATTGTAGGGACATCTGTAGTAGACTGTTCCAGATGATTACTCAATCCGTTAATATAAATAATAAAAAGCAGGGGTGCTAAAACGCACCCCTGTCTCACTCCCCTTCCTACCATAATTGGTCCAGATAATTCCCCTCCCATTCCTATCCTTACTCGCGCCTTAAGGTCAGTGTGTAAAAATGCTAAAAAATGGACCAATAAATGGTCCAAACCATAACTCAATAAAATAGACCAAAGTTTGGACCTGTTAACTAAATCAAAAAAGGATGACAGGTCCATGAACGCTAAATAAATGGGGGCGGAGCGAGCAATGTTATATTTATTGATGACCAAATTAAGATTTAAGCATTGTTCAACTGTCCCAACCCTACTTCTAAAACGCAGTTGGCACGGGGATAAAATGCCGCTTTCCTTTGTCCAGTCCAAAATCCTATTGTAAATAACACGGCCCAGAATCTTTAGGGTATTATCGAGTAGAGAGATAGGTCTGTAATTAACAGTATCCGATCTATCACCCTTTTTGTATATTGGGACGATTACACTCGTTGCCCATGTATCAGGCATGGGTGCTTGGGGTAAACTATTAAAAACATTCACAAGGACTGGGGCCCATAGCAACTTGGATACAATATATATTCTTTTTTTCTCTGAGTAAACAAAGGTTAAATTGACATCATAGTTACGTGAAAATGTAATTTAAAACATACTCTTTTAAAGTAAAAAAAACACTGAAATTCACCAGTCATAGCTTACCATAAAGGAGCTATAACTCGTGCCTCTGCCATGCTCAGTCTTGTCATCATTGATGTCATTTCAGATGTTACAGTGATGTTGTCAATGATGTCTTAGAATATGTCATGAGCGATGTGAGGTAATTAACAGTGCATGGCAAGGGAGTGAGTCATAGTTACTTTAAGGCACAAGTAACTCAGGATGAGGATGTAGGGTGGTTCCAAAAAGAGCCTTTGTGGTTATAGTGTGCATAGCACACTTAGATATACAACTCAAACAATTCCTGCCTGCTGGGGGTTGGATGCAGGGCGCGGCCCACCTCCTGGCCCTGAATCCAACCGTTCACAGTCAGCCAACTCACCGCTACGCATAGCTTTGGCATTGTGTGCAGTGTGGGTTGGTCACAGTCTCTGACTTGCAGCCAGGCCCTGAATCCAAACTAGTTGTACAATTAAGTGTGCTTGGCACAGTGCAGTCACACAACTCTTTTTAGAACCACCATACATCTTCATGATGTGTTTGTTTTATGTGGCAAGCTTTCTTAAAATGTAAAAATGAGCACCCATGGGACTCCTGCGAGAGAGGGATCCACCAAACCGGACCCTCACACACAAACACACACGCAAACACACACACACACACACACACACATATATATTATTTTATATATATATATATATATATATATATATATATATATATATATATATATATATATATATATATATATATATATATATATATCTCAACGCTTCCAACATCCACGGATTCTTAATCCATCAAGAACGTAGCACACGCAGGGGGTAGTTCCACAAAGAATTTATTACGGGAACTTCACAGCAACAAGACGCGTTTCGCCTTCGGGCTTTGTCAAATGACGCGTTTCGCCTTCGGGCTTTGTCAAATTGTGCAGAGAGCCGAGGCGCCCGTCTGCCTTTAAAGACGTCATTCATGATGTAAAATGCAAAGAAGGACTATAATACATATATCAAAGGTGGCCGCCATCTTATGACGATGTGAACATAACAAAATAGTAATCACACATGCAACTCGGGTTTAAATAACCAAAAATAAATCGCATGACCAATGTAAATGCATATATACATTCTCAACAACGGTCCAAGATCCGAACACGATGTTTATATCGCCCTGGATGGGCTAATATAGTCCAAATACATGCACATAAATAAAGATCACGCCCTGAATGGGCATACCTGAAGCACAAACGTCATCACAGGAATGAAGTGCGGAAAGGACTGTAATGCATAGCACCGAGAGCAGCCGCCCTCTTATGACGTGTAAACAAGCTACACTCACAATCACAGCATACAAACACAGGTTATAAATATAACACTTGCATGTGTGCATTAGCGCTCTAAATGAATATGAATCCATTCATAGAATTCAAATACTGCTGCTACTATTGCCCATATAACCGCACTCAAGTTCTAATATCGCCCTGGATGGGCATATCTGTGTTGACAGCTTCAAATACATAGGATGCTCATCTGTCAATCAGAATGACACCAATTCATATAAAATTGTTTGTCATACATAGTATTCATAAAATCAACATGTCAGCAGAATTAATAAATACAAAATTAATAAATACAGGGAAAGAGCTCAATGGTACAGTAATTGTGTATAATATTCTATAAGTGTCTCAAGAAAGCAGTTTCAACAGTCCTCAGCCCAAATGTACTGATAACTCCTCGTGCATGTTGAGGCAGTTAGGATTTTTGCTTTGTAAATCAATTATATACCTGGATTCCAGCCGTCTAAGTTTTAAAATCAAGGGATCAAACTATAAGGATAATTTGACTTCGAAAGAACGAGAAGCATTAAAAAACTTAACAAATGATGACCAGATAGAAATAAAAATGGCGGACAAAGGAGGAAATATAGTGATTATAGTGAGCGCATACATAACTGAAGCACACCGTCAATTGAAGGACACTAAATATTATGAAAGGCTGAAAATCAATCCTACACCTGAAATAAAGAAGAAACTAGATGAAAAATTAAGACAGTGGAAATTAAACAACTTAATTGACGATGATGAAGAAAAATATTTAACAACCCATCACCCAATAACAGCTACGATGTATTTCCTACCAAAGGTCCACAAAGATCAAAGGAAACCCCCTGGGAGACCAATTCTATCTGCTAAAGGCTCACTGTTGGAACCTATCTCAAACTACATCGATTACTTCCTCAAACCATATGTGATACAACTGAGCTCATATATACAGGACACCAATGACCTATTGAGGAGACTGGAAAATACACCATGGCAGGAAAATTACCAACTAATATCAATGGATGTCGTATCTTTATATACGAACATACATAATGACATTGGGATGAAAGCATGCAATCACTTTTTGCAAGACAGAAACATCGAATTTAAAAATCACAACCAAATGTTATAGGATATGATTGAATTGTGCTTGTCACAAAACATCTTCCTATTTTGGAGAGGAGCTATATCGGCAAAACAATGGAACCGCAATGGGTTTTTCTTTCAGCCCAAATTATGCATGCCTCACAATGGGGTACTGGGAAAAGGAAATTGCCTGGGCATCGGAGAATGATCAATTCACCTGCAAAATCATGTGTTGGATAAGGTTTATAGATGACCTTCTGATCATCTGGGATGGGACACCAAAGGAATTTGAAGCTTACTACAATATCATCAATGGCAGCATGACAGGGCTGGATTTCACATATGAAATTAACATCAAAAAAGTAACATTCCTCGACACTTGCATCTATATCAAGGACAACCATATCCAAACAACGCTACATAGAAAAACCACGGCTACAAATGCAACTTTGGAGGCAACAAGCTTCCACCAAGCATCACTGATCTCAAGTATCCCATATGGGGAGTTTCTTCGCATTAGAAGAATATGCAGCGAAGAAACTGAGTGGCAAAAACACAGCGCCACAACAAAAAAGAGATTTAAAAATCGGAAATACAATCAGGGTAATATTGAGAAATGTTGGAAGAAAGCAACTGAAAAACCCAGAACTGAATGCTTGAAACGCTCAAAGGAAGAGGAGAACAAAATTGAACTGGAACCAATCAGGCTCATTACAGACTACTCTGAAAAAAGTAGAGAGCTGGTACATATCCTAAGAAAGAACTGGAAGATTTTACATCTAGACATCTAGACGAAACAGTGGGGAAACTAGTGGCGTACGTGACGTACAGGAGAGCACCGAACCTGAAGGATCAACTTATCCACAGTCACTGCAAAATGAAAAAAGACACAAAAAAGGATTGGCTCAAAACCACTGGTTTCGTTAAATGCTATGGCTGCAAGATGTGTCAAATTGCAAAACAGACAAAAGAAGTACCAATGCCTAACAACAAAAAATGGGAAATACGCCAACTAATCACCTGCAAGACAGAGTATACAGTCTATGGAATTGAGTGCCCATGCCCTCTAATGTATGTGGGCAGTACAAAAGGTGAACTAAAAAAGCGCATAATGGAACATGCAAGAGCCACAACACATAAGGACAGAGCAAATGCGGTGGGCAAACACATGGAGCAACGACATAATGGAGACTGGCTAAAACTGAAATTCTTTGGGATAGAAACAATACCAAGGAACATTCGTGGAGGAGATCGAGAAAAAACATGGAGGCAAAAAGAATAACGCCACATCTTAAATTTCAGAACTTATGTCCGTATGGCCTCAACCAATCGGAGGAGTTATATATTCATCTCTGAAAAATAATGGAACACATGAGAAGGGAAGAGAGTGCTAAGCTCTAAACCGAGAACTTTAAATCGGAAAAGGTCTGACAATGAAAAGAACCCCATTTAAATAGGAGGATAAAGATGACTAATCCCACTAGAGGGACTGAAAACATGCGAAAGGTTATACTGAGAATAAGGGGTTATTATTTTTGGTGTAAAATGAACTGAATTAAGATGATAAATCCCACCCAAGGGATTGGAAACTAAGTAACAACCTTGATGGTCAAAGACACTTAAAAACACCAAAATACAACCTAAGAAACAATGTTACTGGAAAAGCTCTATACTGAAAATAAGGGGTTATTATTTTCTGTGTAAAATGAACGGTAAAAATCACACCCAGAGACTCTTTTTATTTAAAAATCATAAAAACTACAATATCCACAATGCCCAGTTTTGAGAAACAGGAAGTGATGTGACATCTAATCCTTGATTGCTTTAAATGTTTTGATAAAAATATGGGAAGTTGATCGTGAGCAAGGTGCTTGCAGCACCGAAACGCGTAGATCGTTTTTGTTTTCATGCTGAAAAGATTGTAATAAATCCAATTGTGGTATACAGACGGAGTGCGCCCGATTTTTTTCATGTCAAAGCGAGGAAGCTTTAAATATGTATATATATATATATATATATTCGCGTCCTCGTACTGCAGCAGTACTTCGCACTCCACACAGACAATAATGTTTAGTACTCCGTCTGTCTCGTGGAGGAAAAGTGATATATATATATATATATATATATAATTTATTTTTTTTGTGTGTTTTTGTCCAACTCCCACAAAAGTCTCACAAACTCATACATCTCATAAACAGTACCTAGGTGAGGACTATGGGGAGGGACTGGCCTCTCCTTAGTAGGGTGACCAGAATTTTTAAGCAAAAAAAACAGGACATTTCACAAAAATAGAAAAAGGACTATAATTTACGTCAAGTGAGCGCACAGAATGACAGCGCTCCTCAGCAGAGAATTACAAAACAGGCAGTAAGAACATGCAATTTTTAAACCCAGTAGCTTGCCTGTGAATTACATTTCTTTCTTGGCACAACTGCTAACCATCCCCGCTTTGTAAAACATAAAAAAAACCTCCCCCCATTTTTAGTCGACTCTCTTCAAAAACCGGGACATGAGCTACATTTCTCGAAATCTGCCCGGACAGCTGGCGAAAAACAGGGACCGTCCTGGCAAATCCGGGACGCCTGGTCACCCTACTCCTTAGAGACCTCTCCCCAGGGTGATGAGCATGCATACCACAGTGTGTGGAGAGGCTGGACTCTCCATTGAGATCTCCACCCCAGCGTGGCAGGCCTATGTAATAGGGTGTGAAGAGGGACTGTTTTCCCGCTGAGACTTATCACTAAGGTGATTGGTGTGCGTAGTAGGGTGTGGGGAGGAACTGGGCTCTTCACTAACACCTCTCCCCAAGGTGACAGGTGTGCATAGTAGGGTATGTGGAGCAACTGGCCTCTCCTCTGAGACCTCTCCCAAGGGTGACAACCATGCATAGTAGGATGTGAGGATGGACTGCCCACCTCGCGGGGATCCTCTCGCCTAGTTGAAGAGTGTGCATAGTAGAGTGTGAGGAAGGACTTGCCTCGCCATTGAAACCTCTCCCCAGAGCAATGGGTGTGCATAGTAGAGTGTGTAGAGGGACTGACTTCTCCACTGATACCTCTCCTCAGGGTGACAGCTGTGTGCAGTAGAGTATGTGGAGGGACCAACCTCTCCGCTGAGACTTCTCTTCAGGGTGACAGGTGAGCGTAGTAGGTTATGTGAATGGACTGGCCTCTCCACTGAGGCCTCTCTCCAGAATGACAGGTGTGAATTGTAGGTTGTGGGGATGGGCTAGCCTTGTCATTTTTTTCACACAAGAGTTTCACAATAGTTTCATGAGAACTTCCACGAAATGCAACAGTTTTTCAAAGAATGTACAGTTTACTTCATACACATTACAAGCACCTCATAGTCCTCCTCTCAATTCCTAGGGGGATGAGGATGCCTTAACCACCCCCTTATATAGCTTAATCTGATCATTTTCACAATACCAGGATTTTTACCCCCCAAACAGTTGGTTTTGATTCACCCCATTTTCTCTTCGCCCCTGCTTCACAGATCACCCTGAAACTTTCCAGAAAAGGAGCTGAGTTGGATAAACTTTTTGGGGAAAGTCTTGTGAAAATTTGTCAAATGGCGCCAAAGTTATCAGCAAACCACAAAATCCATTCCCTATGTAAACATGGTAAAATATATATTTATACATTTTAACATACACACACACATACAAAGAATTATATATATATGCACATACATACAAATAAATATATATCAATGTGCGTTGTGTCACTTCAATGTATTCTATTGTTAGGGGCTACTGCTAACTATATTATATCCAGGGATGTACAAATGTACACACATACACACACACTCACTGAAAAAACCATAGGTTTCAGGCCTGATATAGTTAGGAATTAGCATTTAAAAAACATTTGAAATGCACTGAAAAAAACATATATTTCAGGCCTGATATAGTTAGGGATTAGAATTTAAAAAACCTTAGGAATTCACTGAAATAACCATAGGTTTTAGGGGTGTTATAGTTAGCTGGACATTTCACTCGTACAAAACTATTGAAATTCCTCCGATATAGTTAGTTGTACTCACTATATCTCGCGCGCCCGCAATCTACTGCTGATGATGTCACATATTACATCATTCATGACATGGTCAGTGACATCACTGATGACATCACTGATTACATCATCCAGTGAATGTGGTTTGCTTTGTTATTTAAATATGTATTATATATATAGCAATTTGCATTGAAGAATGAGAGGATATATAAATGTCAAGTCAAAGAAACTTTATTTCGGTCAATAGGACCTAAAAAGTACAACACAGAACAAACATTTGCATAAGAAGGAAGAACTGCATCACGCTGATAATCATGATTTAAAAAAAAACTAAAACCGATTATAATTATATACATTTTCTCATGGTGGAATTAATTTGGGAACTTTAAGATTTGTAATACGGCAAGTCTTACACAGTTAGTTTCGGAAAGTGCATAGTGTAATGTGTAAATAAATTAGCTAAAAGAAAAACAGCGAATATAAAAAGAGCAAAAGCTACTAGCTAAAAAACTATACAATTAAGAAAAACTATGCATGAAATGCTATACAGTTAGGTAATTGATTATACTAGATATGTATATCATCATAGGGCAATCAATGCAACATTTCATAATTTCAGATACACCCTTCTAGTAAACCACTTTGAAAACAAAAAACCAGCAACCGAATATACTATTGGGATGCTCGTATCAGTTTTCAATATCCTGAAAACTTCGAGACAGCGTCTATTACCAAGGTTCCTGCACATCTGGACCAGCCAGCGTCTCCTTGCCTTTTGATAGCCCGAGCAGCTAAACAAAACATGGATCTCTGATTCCTCATGGTAGTCACAAGCGGGGCATTGGATCGTTTGGTGATCACTCCACTTAGATGTGAAACAGCGGAGTGGGAGAACCCCATGTCTATATTGTAAATAGAGCTTCCTGGCTGCTGGTGGATTTATGAGGTCCAATGCAGGCTCGAAGCAAGGATTGGCTTTTAATTCCAGAAACCCGTTTGAGAGTTACCCGATTCTGGAAGAGGTGTGGAGTTGGAATAATTTGTACTCTTTATAGCAAGCCTTCACTTGGTCCTTAGATATTAACAGACTCAGGTTCAGACCAGAAATCCCCTAGACTCAAGCTGATTAATAAGGATGTAATATATGCCAACCACGGAATTTTTACAGCACCTCGTAACCTCAATACCTCTACTAATTCCTCCCGATAGGGTGTGAGTTCGGGGGTGGTCCATAAACGACGCCAATGCATTATAGGTTCAAGACTCGCTACTTCAGCTATTGGAGTTATACCTGTATCAAAGCGGGGTGCTACGTGGCAATCTAAATAGCTGTCTTAGGTAACGGTTCTCTACCTCTGTTAGCTTCTTCATATTAAGGTGGCCCCAAAGCTCTGAGCCATATAGAGCCCCACCTCTCGCCTGAGCCCTATAGATTTCAATTGCTGGACTAATGATTCTTTTGCTAGACTTATTAAAAACCTTCATGATGCCACCTGAAGATTGTGCTAGTTTAAGCGTAGATTTTGTAATGTGTGCCCCCCATTCCATAGTCTCAGAGATTGTGATGCCTAAATAAGCAAATGACGACACTCTCTCAAGGGGTTTGCCATTTAGGGTCGGGTTAGGGCGTGTACCTTTTGGGCAATTAAAAGCCATAAATTTGGTTTTCACTAGATTTATTTCTAAGCCTCTGGCTCTACAGAACAACTCAAATTTGTCCAAAACCCTTTGAATTCCCATAGGCGATTTAGCAACCAGTAAAGTGTCATCAGCAAACATCATTGCTGAGATTCTATGGGAGGCTAACTTGGGGGCATCCAGGTCTTTTTCCGCAAGCAGGGCATCCAATATAGTTAGTTGTACTCACTATATCTCGCGCGCCCGCAATCTACTGCTGATGTTGTTACATATTACATCATTCATGACATGGTCAGTGACATCACTGATGATATCACTGATGACATCATCCAGTGAATGTGGTTTGCTTTGTTATTTAAATATGTATTATATATATAGCAATTTGCATTGAAGAATGAGTGGATATATAAATATAAATATCTAGATGAAGGATGTAGTAGCAGTGTGATTGACTGTTTACTTGACTAATTTAAAGTGTCTCACTAATATATTGGATAGCGACTGAACTGTGTTAACATCTGTATCACTTTGTCAGTTGTTGTGTAAACTGCTTCTCCAGTTGGTTACAAGCTATTTGAAAGTCTATATTAGTTATTGATTAGCTAACTGAATATTTGTATGGGAGAATGATGTGTGCGTGGTTCGGTGGGGGTGTGTGACTGCCCAAATATGTGTGAATAGTGATTCAGTAGGTATATGAAGTTAAAACTATACGTTATAACAGTTGTTTGGGTGAGTTAATATATTTATGGGTGTGGTGATGAGCAAATATATCTCTCAGTGGTACATGTCCAACAAAGTAGAAAAATAAAAGGCAGTGTATGTGTCAGTTGTTGTTTATAAATAAGTATACATAAGACTCAGTGATTGTATGCGTGACTGTATGGATAACTGTATACTTGTAATAGTGATTTTATAACACACTAAGTATAAGTTACTATCTATATGAATAGATAAAGTGGTGTTTGTATAAGTGAATAGCTAGGTAAATGTAAGTATGATCCATTGTTTGCATACGTGAATAGGATGACTTCGTACGTGAATAGGATGTGTGCTGGTGTGTAATGTCGAGATAGGTGTATAAGTATATTTGATAGTGTTCTATTGATCATTGACTGCATGTATGAGTGAATCTATAGGTAAATGATTAGGTGTGTGTATAGATCTAGGAATCACTGAGTAGGTTTTTAGAAACTTGTATTGGTGTGTCAATGGATTCAAATATGGTACTCTGTATTTTACAGTGAGTGATGAAAGGTTATACTAGTGCATGATGAGGTGTATCTGATTGTCATGTGTATGATGTCATCAGTGATGTCATTTGAGATGTCATCAGTGATGTCACTGACCATGTCATGAATGATGTAATATGTGACATCATCAGCAGTGGATTGTGGGCGCGTGAGATATAGTGAGTACAACTAACTATATAGGAGGAATTTCAATGGTTTTGGATGAGTGAAATGTCCAGCTAACTATAACACCCCTAACACCTATGGTTTTTTCAGTGAATTTCTAAGGTTTTTTAAATGCTAATTCCTAACTATATCAGGCCTGAAACCTATGGTTTTTTCAGTGAATTTCTAAGGTTTTTAAAAAAATGCTAATTCCTAACTATATCAGGCCTGAAACCTATGTTTTTTTCAGTGAATTTCAAAGATTTTGTAAATGACAATTTTTAAATGTATTAATTGTTATATTTATTTTTTTGATACTGATTTACTAAATTTTTGAAACTATTTATTTTGAGATATTTTATTTTTTAAATTACATTATAATTACATTATACATTACATTACAAAATATACTTTCTTAGAATGAATTACTTTAGTTTAAATACTTTGCAAATAGGCAATAGACTTTTAAGCACAGTAGTTACAGTTGTTGCAATGGGCAACACAATTTCAAACACAATGCAACATTGACCTCAATGTGAATTTCTAGTTAAATGCAATTAGTTACTTTATGAATTACTTTTCTAACCACAGGACTGGATCCTAGATTCAGTCCTTGGACATCTCCTGTAAACGGTTGAGTAAAAGTGTTTTAGTTACAGTAGTGATTTTTAAGGAATATTATTGTATTTTAAAAGTTGACAAAAAATGTTTTCACATAGAATCACCAATGTTATCCTATAGTAGGAAATTCGTTTAGCAGGTAAGTAGTGCTATCGTCACCTTTTCTTACTCAGTGGTGGATCCTGGATCAAGCTCTGGTGCATCTCCTGTAAACAGTTGAAAGAATGTGTTTAAGCCATACAGGCGATTTGTAAGGAATATTTTTAGTTTGTGAAAATAGACACTTCGAAACTTTTCTGGTGAAAACCAGACAATGGATTCCTATGGAAGGAAATACAAGTTACTTGTAAGTATGGTTAGAATTACTTTTCAGGGTCAGTGCTGGGCTAAAAGATACTTGTAAAGAAAAACAGGAGTGTGACCCATAAACCAATCGGGATTAGGGTTCAAAGGTATAAAGGTAAAACAGTATCCCAAAAGGTATAGCTAAAAAGGCAATTTATATAGCATGCACAAGGCATTACATAGAACAGAGAAAGGAGACACTGATTCAAAATGATTTAAATTCAAAATACATTTTTGTAATTCTGGTATTCAAGTAGGAGAGGAAAGGTTCATACAGGAATAATTATATACAGCACACAATCAATTAATTGAAATGACAACCGGAGAGACTTGGTGCAAATTATGTACAAGTGATATGTAGCAACAAGTGAAAAAGTGAACAGCGGCGGACGGCGCAAGGTGAAATATTTACAGTGAGTAGCTCAACAGTGACATGGAATAAGTGACTTGATATAATACAGTTCGCAATTTCAATGAAGTCACAGTAGACTGCGCCTATGGTTTGCGCTGTGAGGTCGACGGCGTTTTGGTCCTTAACCAATGTGGACCATCTTCAGGACAGGGTTGTCTCAATAAGGGTGCTGTAGGGCAAAGGTCCCTGTGATCTCACCTACATTGGGCAGACAACACAAATGGTAAAACAAAGGATTATCCAGCATAAAAGCAGGATTAACTGTCAAGTACTGACTGCCCCCTTGGTCTCACACTTCTTGGACCTAGGTCACCAAGACACAGATATCAAGTGGCAAGTAATTGATAAACCATCCCTTCCTGCTCGGGGAGGGGATATCAAGATCCTTTTAAAT
This sequence comes from Lissotriton helveticus, assembly GCF_964261635.1. Lineage (NCBI taxonomy): Eukaryota > Metazoa > Chordata > Amphibia > Caudata > Salamandridae > Lissotriton > Lissotriton helveticus. Next base: position 1,011,808,550 of record NC_136061.1, read on the forward strand.
AAAGCTGAATGTAAGTGGATGACCCTATGTAACTCCATCACCTCTGGTCTGAACACCCTTGATGAGTGGAACAATACCATCACCATCTAGTTACCCCACTTTAAAGGTCTTTCTCCCCCCTTGATCATCAATACCGTCCCGCCACTGTACCCTTAGGGACATCTTACAGACTGCACTCCATGTGTAGAATACTTGGTACCCCATTGTTTCATTTTTTTAAAAACTCTGATTAAATTCCGATCTTGAATGACTCAGGTTTTACATCAAACAAAACTATGGTCCATGTACATACCACTGTATTCAACTGTTAACTGTGTAATTTCTACCTCTAAGGCATATATGTAAATGGTATGTTCTTGTAAAAATACCTAGTCCTTTAAGTATTGTATCAATGCGAGTATTGTCTTTCTGTCAATAGGCACCTGTGTTTCTTTGAATAGGATTGTCCAGCTTGCACTAACATTTTCTTTAGGTTAACTTGGACACAATCTTCCGCTAAAACAAGTTTAATTACCTGATCATGCCCACTCGTTCCCAACCCCGCCTCCCGCCCTCCCCTCCGCCCCTTCCCTCGGCACCGTGCCACGCCCCCCACTAGATTTCTTTTAGCAGTCAGCGTTTGACTCTGTTTTCGACTCACACGCCATTCGCGTGCTCCCTGACCCTTGGCTGGAATGCCGCATTGGATTCATTTAGTTAACGGACCATGTAACTTTACAGGTAACAGAAACGCCACCCTGTCTTTTTTGTTTACCGAAGGGATACAACATAGCAGGGCTTACAAATCCTTTTCATTCTTAGGTCCCTGGCTGACGAAATAACAAATCATCGCGATCGCTCTGCGACGCCCATTTTGACCTCAAAAAAGATTCAGATAACTTTTTAAGACACAGCCTTTTTATCCCTTCCCTTAACTGCTGCACTATTCGGGAACTCGTGATTCTTTTCATTTACAGATCCTTGGTTGCGGAATTATAACATTACTGGGATCAAAGTGTGACGATTGCTTTAAACCTGCAAATGATTCAGGTATTCTTTTAAGCACAGCTGCACCCGCTTTTTTCGAAGTTGTTACATAAAGACTGGTTCTGATTGATCCACTCTTTTGTAGGTCCCTGGCTGCCAAAAGCACCGCGATCTCTTTGTGACGCTCTGCTTGTGACCCCGCATAGGATTCAGGTAACCCTCATACACTGTTACTGTGCTCGTCTCGATCCCTTCAGGGCTTGATGAATGTAACATTATTTTCCCTCTCGCTTCAGTTCCTGGGCGTCCACACGAACCTCACCGGATCCTTTGGATCAAGGCTGAGAGTTTACCCGTTCACAGGTAAGACCATTTTCGGTCCCATCCACCCTGACCCCGTGCTCTTGACCATTGATTAGTTAATTGATCCTGCTCTAGAATACGTATGATGGTAGCCCATCTATTTAATTATATGCTTCCATGTGAGGATGTTGCTCGCAGCAACCGAGAGTTTACTGCCACACTCTGCCTTGATATATCTCTTCCGTGGCCATTTTGACTTACCTGGCGATTGACTCCTCTCTTGTTCCATCGCAGTCTATACCCCTTCCCCCACGGACCCTTCCTTTCACCACATCCCGCCCTCCCCTATGCTCTCACCAATGTGGCTTCATTTAGTGTCCATGATTTTAACTTTCCCCCTTTGCCCTACAGCACCCTTATTGAGACAACCCTGTCCTGAAGATGGTCCACATTGGTTAAGGACCGAAACGCCGTCGACCTCACAGCGCAAACCATAGGCGCAGTCTACCGTGACTTCATTGAAATTGCGAACTGTATTATATCAAGTCACTTATTCCATGTCACTGTTGCGCTACTCAGTGAAAAAGAAATTGTTCCCTTGAAAATTATTACAACACAAGCTAAAACTTAGCCTCAAAAAACATTCTGTCTGTAAGAACTCATATAAGCACAGAAGTGAAAAGATTAACAAATTTATTATCCTCAAAGTATGATTAAAAACAATTCATAAACACATTCTATACAAATTATGGTACATAAAAAATTTATGAAACAACAATAACACTTGTATTGCGACCTGCACAAAACAAAGGACAGACAAAGGTTTGTAAAACACACAAATGGTAAAATACAAATTGTACATTAAAAGAAATCCCAATTGTATACACCACTGTTTTATCACTATACATTTTTAGATATAAACATTGTTGGTGCGGGTTTTAATTGTACTATACAGAATCGTCGACGCGTTTCGGTGGTTTTGAGTAAATGTAGTCACCTTTATCAAGACATTCTTTGGTTGTCTGTCGAATTGAAGGGTCTGTATAATTTTCCTATTGATAAGATCCTTGGGAGTCTTATTAATCCCAGAAGTACGACGTAGTTGTGGATAAAGTTAAAATTCAGACAGTTCTATTTAGAAAGATTATGGTGACAATCCTCCCGTAGGGGTCGTACATCGAACGTCTCTTTGGAGAATTATTGGAAGACCAAGAATAAAATTTCTAGTGACGATCCGCTATTGTGGGTTGCACGTCACGGTTCTCTGCAGGTATATAAATTTATGCAGTGCGCTTGGATTTAGAACTTTAAATGGATTGTCGTATGCCTGAATTGCGAGGACTCTCAGTTCCAGCTCAGTGAAGCTATTGTGAGTAAAAGCAGATATATTGTAGTGGACGCCGCTGCTAACGGGACCGGTTTGCCTCCGAAAGCCGAGTGCTCCCGCTAATAGAAGGGATTCCGTATTGCGTACTGAAGATGGTCCACATTGGTTAAGGACCGAAACGCCGTCGACCTCACAGCGCAAACCATAGGCGCAGTCTACCGTGACTTCATTGAAATTGCGAACTGTATTATATCAAGTCACTTATTCCATGTCACTGTTGCGCTACTCACTGTAAATATTTCACCTTGCGCCGTCCGCCGCTGTTCACTTTTTCACTTGTTGCTACATATCACTTGAACATAATTTGCACCAAGTCTCTCCGGTTGTCATTTCAATTAATTGATTGTGTGCTGTATATAGTTATTCCTGTATGAACCTTTCCTCTCCTACTTGAATACTAGAATTATTAAAAATTATTTTGACTTTAAATCATTTTGAATAAGTGTCTCCTTTCTCTGTTCTATGTAATGCCTTGTGCATGCTATATAAATTGCCTTTTTATCTATACATTTTGGGATACTGTTTTACCTTAGGGCTAAAAGATACATCACGGAGTTCTCTCCTGATAACAGGTGAGTAAATCGGAATTCGTTGTTCGGATGATTTTAGGTGAATATTTAAAAGTTCCAAAACTCCACACTGAGAAGAATTTCCAAGTGAAACCAGTCAATGTTAGCCTATGGAAGGAAATTCAAGTTACTGGTAAGTATGGTTAGAATTACTTTTCAGGATCAGTACTGGGCTCAAATATGCAGCACTGAGGTCTCTCCTGATAACATGTGAGTAAATCGTAATTCGTTGTTCGGCTGATTTTAGATGAATATTTTAAAGTTACAAAACTCCACATTCTATGTGAAAACCAGACAATGGATTCCTATGGAAGGAAATACAAGTTACTTGGAAGTATGGTTAGAATTACTTTTCAGGATCAGTACTGGGCTCAAAGATGCAGCACTGAGGTCTCTCCTGATAACAGGTGAGTAAATCGTAATTCGTTGTTCGGCTGATTTTAGATGAATATTTTAAAGTTCCAAAACTCCACACTTAAAAGAATTTCCAAGTGAAACCAGTCAATGTTACCCTATGGAAGGAAATTCGCTTAGCAGGTAAGTAGTGTTATCGTTACTTTTTCTTACTCAGTGGTGGATCCTGGATCCAGCACTGGTGCATCTCCTGTAAACAGTTGAAAGAATGCGTTTGAGTCATACAGGCGATTTTTAAGGAATATTTTTAGTTTCTGAAAATAGACACAGAAACTTTTCTGGTGAAAACCAGACAATGGATTCCTAAGAAGGAAATACAAGTTACTGGTAAGTATGGTTAGAATTACTTTTCAGGGTCAGTGCTGGGCTAAAAGATGCAGCACTTGGTTCTCTCCTGATAACAGGTGAGTAAATCGGAATTCGTTGTTCGGATGATTTTAGAGGAATATTTGTACATTTCAAAAATCGACACAGACACTTTTCTGCCAAAAACCACACAATGGATTCCTATGGAAGGAAATACAAGTTACTGGTAAGTATGCTTACAATTACTTTTCAGGGTCAGTTCTTTGGCTAAAAGATGCCGCACTGGGTTCTCTCCTGATAATAGGTAAGTAAATCGGAATTCGTAGTTCGACTGATTTTAGAGGAATATTTGTACAATGGTGAAGGAAGGGGTCAGGGCCTGCGGTGATATGTGTGCAAACACGGCCTGTGGTGTATTTTAAGTTGGGGAATTAATTCCTCTTCAATCCTGCGGTCGCCTGGGGGCCAACTAGCCCACCAGGTACCTCGAGTATGCGCCAGGGAACTGCGTTGCAGAGAGGTATTCAGAGGCCACGCCCCTTTTTACACCACTCTGCAACACAACTCCGTGGTGCTTACTGGAGGTACCTGGTGGGCTAGTTGGCCCCTAGGGAACCTCTGGGGTGAAGAGGAATTAATTCCCCAACTTAAAACACGTCACAAGGCATATTTGCACACATATCACCTTAGGCCCCGCCCCCTACCTTCACCACTGTGCAAACGCGCCCCGTGGCGTGTTTTAAGTTGAGGGATTAAGTCCCCTTGAATCCTGAGGTCCCGTGGTGGCCAACTAGCCCACCAGGTACCTCCTGTATGCGCCAGGGAGCTGCGTTGCAGAGAGGTGTTCAGAGGCCACGCCCCTTTTTACAACACTCTGCAACACAGCCCCGTGGCGCTTAGTGGAGGTACCTGGTGGGCTAGTTGGCCCCCATGGGACCTCTGGATTGAAGAGGAATTAATTCCCCAACTTAAAACGTGCCACAGGGCGTGTTTGCATGCATATCACCTCAGGCCCCACCCCCTACCTTCACCACTGTGCAAACGGGCCCTGTGGCGCATTTTAAGTTTGGGGATTAAGTCCCCTTGAATCCTGAGGTCCCCTGGCGGCCCACTAGCCCACCAGGTGCCTCCAGTAAGCACCACAGAGCTGCGTTGCAGAGAGGTGTAAAAAGGAGTGTGGCCTCAGAACACCTCTCTGCAACGCAGCCCCCTGGTGCAAACTGGAGGTTCCTGGTGGGCTAGTTGGCCCCCAGGGACCTCAGGAATTCAAGGGAAGTTCGTTTCCCCTCTGCAAACGCGCCAGGGGGCGCATTTGCAGAGAGGTGGAAGGAGGCGGCGGGTCTTAGGGACGATCGCGTCTTAAAAAAAAAAGAATTGAAAGGGGGGCTGTGTGGCCCCCCTTCCTTTTACTTCTTTTGGGCCCTGGGGACCCCATCCCCCAGGGCCTGACCCCCAAATATAATATTTTTCATTTTTTTATGGGAAGGAGGCTGCGTGGTCCCCCTCCCGTGGCCAATTCCATGCCCTGGGGACGCCATCCCCCAGGGCATGGCCAATTACCTTTATTTTTTTATGGAGGGGGGCTGCATAGCCCCCCTCCTCAGGCCAATTCAAGGCCCCGGGGGCCTTGGGGTTGCGTGGCCCCCCACCCGGGCCACTGGTTGCCCCGGAGACCCCATCCCCCGAGGATGGCCCTCACCATTGGGGACCGTGCTGGGGTCCCCAATCCCCCCACGGTCCTGCTCGCTCCCCGCCTCCTGCGGGAGCCGGCATTGCTTTTCCATATGGGGAGCAGTTAACATGCTGCTCCCCATATGGAAAAGCAATCTGCTTTGCTTCATTGAAGCAAGAGCAGGTTTGCTCTCGCTTCAATGAAGCAAAGCACTTTGCAATGGCAGGGTGGGAGCCGCGAGGCTCCCGCCCTGCCATTGCAAACAGCAGTGTTCTGGGGGTGGGCACCCCGGGACACTGCAGGAGCCGGCCCTGTTGGGTGGCGGTCCCCAGGGCCATCCAGGGCTCCAGGAGGGGGGCCATGCGGCCCCCTTCCACATTTTTGAGCAGCCCTGGGGGGTGGCGGTCCCCGGGGCTGGGGGGGCCTGAGAGCCCCCCCATTTCTTTGAAGCCCCGGGAGGTGGTGGTCCCCGGGGCTGCGGGGGGCCCCGTGAGCCCCCGGCATATATTACATTAGAGCCCCAGGGGGTGGCGGTCCCCAGGGCTGGGGGGGCCTCAGAGCCCCCCACCCATTTGGTAGAAGCCCCGGGGGTGGGGGTCCCCGGGGCTGTGGGGGGGTCATGAGCCCCCTGCATATATTAACTAAGAGCCCCGGGGGTGGCGGTCCCCGGGGCTGGGGGGCCTCAGAGCCCGCCCTGCTACTGTTTTAAAGCCCCGGGGGGTGATGGTGCCCGGGGCTTGGGGGCCTTGGAGACCCCCACCCATTTAGAACAAGCCCCAGGGGTGGTGGTCCCCGGGGCTGCGAGGGGGGGCTCTGAGCGCCCGCATATATTAACTAAGAGCCCCAGGGGTGGCAGTCCCAGGGGCAGAGTGGGGGGGATTGGGACCCCCCACATGTATTTTTTAATAATGCCCCCGGGATTTGGCCCCCCGGGGGCAAATTACCATTTTTCCGCTGGAGACCACGTTTCTTTTTTTTTTAATATCGCTAGGATGCGCGGATTCTACGCGCATCCCTTGTGGGACCCCCTGAGCAGGCCTAGGGCGTCAGAGTGTGTCCACCCTGCCCCCTTTTCACGTTTTGCGGCATTTCTTTTGGGTTTCTTGTGCCTCGTTTCTACTGAGGCACAAGATGGCTGCCAACACTTCCTGATTTTGACAGTTGTCAGCCAATTAGCATTCAGCTCGTGCGCGGCAGGGTACTTGTAGACTGTGCGTAGGGTACGCGGAGAGGTACGCGGATCCACCACGCTCCTAGATATATAAATGACTTTAACTGTCATTTTCTCAGGAACTACTGAACGGATTTACACCAAATAAGCAAAAGACACAAGTTTGAAATGAGGACTACCTCTTTGCCAAATTTGGTGTAATTCCGTTCAACCGGGGGGGGCGTGGCTCGGCCACCGACGAAAATGGACGTGTGAGCTCCGTGCTCCGTACCTGCCTTCCCCCTTTATCCTGTTGCACTTTATCCTGGTGTCCCTAACGGACTAGGATTGTCCACTTACCCAGCCGCGGACATCGAGGTTCGGCCCGGAGCAGCGAGGCCGGCTCGGCGGCGGTGACACGGCACGCCGCGAACATGCTCCTGTGGGCGGCACCGGCCATCTTTCTGCGGCCTGTGCGCCCAGCATCATCCCCGGCCTCGATTGATTGGGTGGCCGCCTTGCAGTGAGGGCCGGCCGGTCTCCGATTACGGTGAGGGTCGGGGCCCCGGCTTTGCAGCCGACCCGGTGGGGGATCAACGCAGTGCCCGGTGGGGTGTGCACTCGGGGGAGGGGGCCGCACGCCTCCCGCTGCTGCTGAGGCCCGGAAGACGCGGCCACAGTGGGACTGCCCGCTCGCCGCTTGTGCTCCTCGGCGAACTGCCACCCGAGCCCTGGGGGTTGCATACGGCCCCCGACCTGCCTGGCTCTGCCGTGACTCTGTGGGGTCGCTCTGATTGAATTGGCCGGCTGAACTGCAGCGCTGGTGTGCCCTGGCGACCGCGGAGGACCTGGAGAGACGGCACTGCAGGCTCCTGTGGCGGCCGCGGCCTACGGAGCCGCGCTCCTCTTCAGTTGTGGGACTGCAGGGTGGACTTGCCGGCTGCTGCTGGCGCGAGGCGTTGGAGCCCCGGCAGAGAGCCCGGGGACCTGGCGGGGCCTGATCCTGGGAGCGGCCGATTGCCGTGGAGTGAGAGCGCTGGCACCTCCTAACTGGGGCGGGCGGCATCTGTCACTGGAACGACGGCGCTGAGACGGACGCGCCTGCCGCCGCACACCCGGTCGCCCACACATCTGTGCGAGGGGGCGGCTCGACTTCGGAGCCTTCTGGCAGCGTCTGCCCTGGGCTGTGCGGCACACCTGACCAGTGCTGGGAGTAGGGTACTAGACCCGAGGATCTGCGGCGGCGCTGCCACGTGCATGACCCGGGAAGTGGACCTTGGTTTGCGTGATCGAGCTCTTGCCCACCGGCTCGGTGAGGACCCCTGGTGGATCTGACTTGAGGAGTGCCCCGCGCCTGCTGACCGAGCGCTGGGAAATGGCTGCCGCCATGGGGAAGCGCCTGAAGCCGCCTCCTGACCCTGCAGAGGACTCAACGGGCGGTCAGGACCCTGCTCTGCCCGGTGGTTCGGCGGCGGGCCTTCCGCAGAGCCAACTGGATCAGATCCTGAAAGCCATCACTGACACAAGAGAAGCCTTGCATCACGACATCGCTCAGGTATCCACGAACTTGGGGCTGCTGCGGGCAGACCACGGCAAACTGGCAGACCGGGTCAAACAAGCTGAGGCTCGGTTGGACACACTGGAGCCCTCTCACAAGGCGTCTGAGGCTTCCCTGGGTGAACTGCAACAGCGGGTACACTTGCTTGAGAAGAGGGCAGAGGATGCGGAGGGACTCAATCGCCGCAACAATATACGCGTGGTGGGCCTGCCTGAAAACATTGAAGGTACTGACATGTTGGGCTATCTTCAAACCTGGCTGCGAGACGTGGTGGTCCCGGAGGGCCTGACGCCATTTTACATGCTGAAGCGTGCTCACCGCGTGCCAGCCCGCCCTCCTGCTGTTGGTCGGCCTCCTCCGGTGGTGGCACGCCTCCTGCACTACAGAGACCGGGACATTATATTGCAGAAAGCGCGGGCACTGGGGCCCTACCAAGTGGACAATGCCCATGTTTCCATCTACCCGGATTACTCCCTTGAGGTCCAGAGGCTGCGCTCCACCTTCCTGGCGGTTAAGAAGGCTCTCCGTGAAGAGGGTATCCGTTACTCTCTCTTGTTCCCGGCCCGTCTGCGGATCATGATGGAGGGCAAATCCTCCTTCTACAATTCTCCTGAAGAGGTGTGGGACTGGCTGGAACTGTACAGGGCCGGTGCAGATGCTCATCTGACATCTGGGGAGACGCGAGACGCCGCACCGAAGCCTCGATGAAACAGGAGAACCAGGAGGCGGCCACCGACTACTCGGACCCCCTCCGTGTCACAAACTGAACTGGAACGCAAGGAGGCCCTCCGGGCGGTCTCTACTATTTCCAGGACAGCGGAGTCGATGTCGGCGGTGGAGTCGGGCTCCCGCAGGGGCTCTGAGGATGGGACATCGGAGGGCTCGGGCGGTGGTGGCCCTGTGCCGCCTCATGTCACTCCTGGGACTGCGGATGGCTTGCTTGATGAATGACCCCTGTACCCCCCCAGATGTGGTATTGTACATGCTGATATGTTCATGCTATGAGTCGGGGATGGGAACATCTACCCCGGGCTGGCTGAGGGTTGTTGGGCTGCTACCTCGTACACTTCGTGGCTCCTGCCACTGACACAGTGGGGATATGGGACACCTGGGGAGTAATGGGGGAGGCCGGGCTAACGGTATGTGTGTGCTCACGGTCCGTTGGAAGTGGTGCCGACCCCCCCCCCCCCCGATCTCACACCTATTGTGAGACTCTGGTAGTTGCCAGAGGCTGTTCTCATTGGGACTTTTGGATTTGGATGGGTTTCTGCGGTTTAGTGCCTATTCTGGGGATGGGTGGGATGAGGGCTTGTTGGGTTGTTTCAGGACTCAGGTTTTGGGGTACTGTCAGTGCGCCTGGAGCTTTTTCATTAACTAGAACTGTACCTGCAATTTTGAATGGGGACCCTACCTGAGCTGAAGTGTGTAACTTCGAATGTACGGGGACTGAATTCCATGCTGAAACGTCATAAAGTGCTGGCCTAACTTATTCGCAGGGGGATCCGAGTAGCTTTCCTGCAGGAAACGCATATTGACCAGACGGAGGGGCCGGCTTTGCAGCGTAGGTGGTGAGGCCAGTTGTTTTATACCGTGTACTCGGCCTTTGCAAGGGGAGTTTTAATCTGGGTGAGAGCAGGGGTTCCCTTCCAGCCCTTGGTGACAGTGGTAGATCCTGAGGGGAGATTTGTGGCTGTGCAGGGCCGACTGGATTGGAGGGATGTGACGCTTTGCAGTGTTTACGCCCCGAATGTGGAGCAGCCTGCTTTTTTCACACGATTGTCGGGGAAACTGGCGACAGTCTTGGCTAATACGGTCCTGCTCGGAGGGGATTTTAACTCAGTGTTGGATGTGGAATTAGACAGATCTCACCCACCATTAGCACAGTCTGCGGCTCACAGGCTAGCGAAGAGCAGGCAAGAGTGGCAAGGTAGCTGGGGCCTGGTCGATGCATGGCGCACACAACACCCTGTTGAGAGGGATTTTTCCTTTTACTCCCCCCACATGCTCTGCATGTTCGACTTGACAGCATTCTCTGCTCCCCGGAAGCTCAGTGTTTGATCCGCCACAGCGAATACCTGGCTAAAACGATATCTGACCATAACCCTTGCCTGGTGGTGGTCCAGTGGACACGGCAGCGCCAAGCTATCCCAACGTGGCGGTTGAACACGCTGGCGCTGGAGGACGTGGCTTTTAAAGCTGATATACGAACCGGGGTGGAAAGCTATTTTACTGCAAATGAGGGCAGAGCGTCGAGCAGGGCTCTGGAGTGGGACGCCTTTAAGGCGGTAATTCGGGGAGTTTGTATCTCTGCTACCGCGGGAGCCCGCAAGACCCTCCTGCAGGATATCGCACTGAGTGAGGATCGCTTGCGCGCAGAGGAGCGACGTAGTCATGTGACTCTTGAGGCAAACGGAGCCGTTTTGGCTGCGCGGGAGGAAGTTGCATCACGGATGGAGAAGCTCCGCTGCTTTGACTATAAGGAGTTTCATGTTAGGGCTCATGCTGAACGCGACAAGGTGGGCTCCCTACTGGCCTGGCTAGCCAATCCTGGGACTCGTGGTACTCCGATTGTGGCTTTGGCTACCCCGGAGGGGCACCTGGTGTACACTCAGTCGGAGATCAACACCCAGTTCTTTGCATACTATGAGCACCTTTATAGGAGCATGATGTCGAGTGCACCTGCGGAGCTTGACGACTTCTTGCTTGCGGCACGGCTTCCCCAGCTCGATCCGGACCATGTGGACCACTTAGGCGGGGAAACCTCCGAAGGGAAGCTACGCGCAGCTATTAAGCACATGGCTCGCCGCAAGACCCCTGGTGCGGATGGTCTACCAATTGAATTTTATGCAACTTACGCGGATGTGTTGATCCCGCGGTTGCATGCTGTTTACCGGGAAGCCTGGGATACCGGGGCTTTACCTGCGACCACTCGCGAAGCTTTAGTGATACCCTTACTGAAGGGGGGCGGCGACGCCAGCTCTCGCTCAGCCTATCTCCCGCTTTCCATGCTCGCGACTGACTATAAGATCCTGAGTAAGGTTCTCGCGACGCGGCTTCTTGCTCACATGCGGGCTTTGGTACACCCCGATCAGGCGGGCTTTATTCCCCAACACACCACTGCCACCTGTGTGCGTCGGCTGCTTCGGGTCATGGGGGGCGATGTTGGAGGCCTCCCAGAGGCCGCTGTACTTTCGATTGACATCGAGAAGGCCTTTGACAGCGTAGAGTGGCCATACCTGCTCCGTGTACTGGAGGCATTTGGACTAGGTGAGCGGTTTGTGAAGTGGACTGCCTTGCTTTATACTGCAGCCACCGCTCGAGTCAAGACGGGTGCTACGATCTCAGCCGTGTACCGGGTTGGTCGTGGGACGCGACAGGGATGCTCGTTGTCCCCTCTATTATTCGCGCTGGCCATTGAACCACTTGCGGCTCACGCCCGGATGGGCCGAGCTTATGAAGGTCTCTCGCTGAGAGGTGATTCCCATTACATCTCCCTCTATGCAGACTTTGACTTTGGCCGCCTCTCGGGACTACGAGTCAACTGGGGAAAGTCTTGTCTTTTCCCGATAACGCTGAAGGAGGACGAATCCCAGCCGGAGGGCGACCTTCGCTGGGAATACCGTTGCCTCCCCTACCTGGTACGCATATCTATCACTCTTCACTGGCCCTCTTGGAGGGTAACATTGAAAGAGCGATCAGGAACCTGCAGGGCTCCATGGGATTCTGGCGGACACTGCCTTTGTCGGTCGCGGGGCGGGTGGCATTACAGAAAATGGTAGCGCTCCCCCGCTTATTGTACCTGTTCCGCACCCTACCAATCTGGGTTCCAGCGATGGTTTTTCGCAGACTCCGCTCTTTAACCTCCGGGTTCATCTGGGGATCGGGCAGGCGTCGCGTCGCGCTGGCCACTTTGATGCGCCCTAGGGCAGATGGGGGGCTTGTGGTCCCGGATTTCGAATGGTATTACCTGGCGGCGCAACTACAGTGGCTTACCCAGGCGGTGGCTCTAGAGTTCCGGGGACCAGAGGGGATGCAGGGCGAACTGTTTCCCAGACATGTCATTTCTTTTATAATTCTGGGCCAGCAGCTGGATCTTACCCAGCTCACTCTTGAGGAGCGTACTCTCCGTAGCTGTTGGCTTCGTTGCCATAGGCACTCGGGTACCGCTCGCCCATATGCCCCTGAAATTCCGCTGGGGATGTGCACGGCCTTCCCACATGGGGGTGACTGGTCGGCGCTGGCAACCTGGGAGAAACTGGGTTTACATATGCTTGGAGATCTTTACAACGACGGTACGCTGCTCACATTCCAAGAGTTGCGAGACTCTTATGACCTCCCGAGAGGTGATTACTTGCTGCACGCAGCGCTGGTGGCCAGTATTCAGAGACACTGGAAGGGGGGGCTCACCGAGCCACCGACATCTGCGAGCTGCCAGTATGTGGTCATGGCGGCCGGTACGTTCAAGGCCGTCACTTGCCTCTATCGAAGGCTCTCGACTGAAGCCCTACTGCCCATGGATGGGTTACGAGCCAAATGGGAATGTGATGTTGGGCGACCGATCCCCGAGACGACGTGGCCGCAGCTGGTGCGCCGCGCATGGAAGGGCACTAGGAATGCCAGGTTCCAGTTTGTCCAGTTCTTTACGCTGCACCGCGCATACCTGATGCCAGTTAAGATTTTGCAATATTTTGTGGGCGCATTGTCGCTCTGTCCACGCTGTGGAATGGCCGGGGCTGACTTTGCACATATGTTTTGGTCCTGTGGTGGGCTGACTGGTTACTGGGGAGCGGTGCTGGTTTGCCTGAATGCTGTCACGGACCGGCAGATAGAGGTGGATATGGGCACCTGCTTATTGTTGTGGTTCCCTCACACCCCCCGGACACGGGTCACTAGCAAGTTCTATGATTTGGGCCTGATTTTAGCCAAAAGAGAGATCACCATGCACTGGAAATCCAACCAGGGTCCCAGCTACCTGCGATGGAGGGCCACTCTGCAGCGCTGGGCGAGGGCTGAGAGTTCACTACGACTGCAACAGGCCAGGCGCTTAGACAACGACAAAGCCTTGGATGTAGCTAGAGCATGGGAGGCCTTGGTGGTGGCGCTCCAGCGGCCTGAGGGTAATCTAAGTGAGGAAGAAGATGGGGCGGCAGTATAGGAGTGACACCCTAGAGGGTAACCTACTTCCAAAGAAACACATGATTACTACATGCACAGCGTAGGAACAGGGGTGACGGTCTCCCCATCGAATTAGATTGTATCTGGCGGTATGACTGTAGGGAGAATTTCTATTGGTAATATGCTCACTAGGGAGAGACGGAGGGCCCACTGACAAGGGTGGGGAGGGTGGGGGGCGGGGAATGTTATGGGGATTGTTCTATAAATGGCTTAAACTACGAAAAGTGTTATCATCCTGGATTGTCAATAATTAACGCATCATTTTGCTAAACGTACCAATCTCTTTTTGGATTTGATTGCCAATAAAAATAGTTTTTACACCAAAAAAAAAAGTAATTCCGTTCAACCGTTCGGGCTGTAGCTGAGTCTAAAGGTCCTATGGGAAATTGCATCGGGAAAACACATTTTGGGACCCCCTTTTTTCTCGGCCCCCGCTTGACCAATCACCCCCAATCTGTCAGGGAAGGAGCGGAACTGAGCTGGCCCAACGTTTGGAAACTTTCGCGAAGATTCGTCGTTCGGCGCCAAAGTTATTCCAAATAGAATGTTGCCGATTTCCTATGGATAATAGGTCCTAACTATATCTACCTACTGGCGACCGCCAGTAGGTAATATATATATATATATATCCACCAAGGAACAAATCCACTCGCACTCCAGGAGATTCAGTTGCAAGGTTTGTTTTAATCCAGCAATATAGGAGCCATCACCTTCAATAGTTCACAAACCAACGCTTTTCGACCAGATTGGTCTTGATCACGGTTAGCAGAGTAAATTTGGTCCTTGGTGGTGATATTATTTGCGGATCTCAATTTTTTTACCGCACCACTCGCACTGATCGCGAGCGCGCTGTGATAAGGAATCACTTGGTGGCATATCTATATATATATATATATATATATATATATATATATATATATATATATATATATATATATATATATATATATATATATATATTATTTATTTATTTATTATTATTTTTTTGACGGGGTAGATAAGCATGAAAGGGGTGGAGACAGGTTGAAAATATTGGCCCGTAGTAAGAAGTGATCCTATCATAGGTAACACTCTCCCTAACAGGGCATCTTTGACTTACAGTAGGGCCCCGTCCCTTAAGGATCAGATAGTCGATACTGACCCTGAACCTATACTCAAGTCAACCTGGTAGCAAACCAATAAAGGCTTTTATAAATGCAAAACCTGCAAGGCTTGCCAGCATGGCATTAACACTAAAACATATCCGGATGGATTCAGTGACAGGCAACACCCAATATCGCAGATTTTGACCTGTAAGACAGAATATGCTGTCTATATTCTCCAATGTCCCTGCTTATTGAAATATGTAGGCAGTACAAAACTGCCGGTACATCAGCATATCCTGCAGCACCTTAGAGCTATCGCTAATGGGGACAATACCTACCCAGTCGCAAGACATTATCGTGATCATCATCAAAGTGATAATTCATCACTTAGATATTTTGTGATAGATGCGATAAAGGCTAGCAGGAGAGGGGGTGACAGGGAAATTAAACTGAGAAGATTGGAGACTCATTATATCCTGTTGCTTGATACCAAGGCACCTGTGGGTTTAAATGTGACGGAAGACATGTACACCTGCCTACCCTAAATGATTATCTATATAGGGGGATATACTGGCACTAGAATTGACAGCTGTGTATTTGCGATCTCACTCTTGTATTTTCTCCTTTATCTTCATTTCGGAGATGGGGAACTGTTTTGTTGGGTTGCCATCAATAGGTACACATAGATAGAAATGAATTGAAATACTTGATTATATCTTTGTAGTATTTTCTGAATAACATTGTTGCAATCGCTACTATTTGATTTAATTTTAGCACACACATTAAGGGCATAACATAGTTAATTAGACTTGGTGGATCCTAATTTCCCAATAGTCGATATTTATACATAAATGTTATTAGCCAAGCACACATTATTGTAATTGGTTTGTTTGAGCACTATAGGGGAGAAGATGAGGGGGGACATGACGCCATATGGACCATAACATTCAGAATGAAGGTGCTAGCAGGGGAAATCTTATGAAATATAACACAGAGATTCAGTTGAACAACATATGGATAAATAATGATTTTAAAATTATTTATTACAGATACGATGAGAAGACAATAGGGCATGTCTGGTTTTAATAGCATTATTGCACTATTTTGCTAACATTTGCACATATTTGCATTTTGCACAAAATTATTGGGAATCTAAGTCCCTGTAATTTTGAACAGTACAGTTCTTGCGTAATTTGCACAGTAATTAAAATGCACATGCACTTTATTACATTTCTAAGTACTGTAACCTGGATACCCTATTCATCTGTACTGTATATGTATTTTACTATGATTTCACAAATGGTATTTTACTAATGACCAATTGTTATAAATGACAATAATATTTCCCCAATTGATCAATGCACAATGAATCATGAGTATTTTACCGATATTTACTGTGATAAAAACATGTAGATATATGAACTGAATGTTTTAAAGAGACCACAGGAAGCGTCAGATATTTTCCCCGAGTATGTCTTCTCCTTCTACACACATTTTTTCAGCCCTGACACGTGATATGGTTTAAATAAATTTCGGGCTCTTTAAGTAGACTGAGTTGTATGTGTAACACTGTCATGTGAACAAGGCTCGCTGAGAGCTGAAACGTCATGCGCTAACTTGAGCTGATTAAATACTTGCACGAAATGGTCCGTGTCTGCGTCTCCTTGTTCTGGGGGAAAGCCTGAGTGAAGGAAGCAAGACGTGGTATCCTGGATATATATATTGTATTCATCCTGATATCTGAGTCTTTAGAACTTGAATTTTATTTAGTCTCATACTTGAATTGCACTGTTCTAATTTAGTGTAGATATGTGTGTATATATACATATATATATGTATATATTTTTTGTCTTCTGCATAGGGTTTTTTTGTATTGTTTAGTTGTTTTTTGACATGAGTGAGTGTATATATATGAGATATGATATTATTTTTACATATTCTCCTTTTTAACATTTTGATACATAGTTTTAACCGTTAGTAAATTTTAGAGAACCTTTTACTTAATAATGCAATCCATTATGAATTCGTGAAATTGAAAATGTTGATCAATATGAAGCATTAGGTATCTCTGTTCTAATGGTAATGCGGCTTTCTCTTGCACTTTGTACCTCTTAGAATATTTCTTCACTTATGCACTTTTTTATACACTTATTGCACTTTAACTTTCGCTGCTATAATGCATCGATTTGCACATATACATACAATACTAGAGAGGATTTATTTAGCCCCCTTTTTCTTGATGGTTTATTGATTGTTTACATCCTACGATATTTGGGGTTTTAGCAACCATCTTGATGCGGCAGTATGGAATTTACTTGGATTTAACCAGAAATTGCATTGCCTCCATGTACCATGAGCTAAAAAAGCAGTGGGGATTTTACTTGGATTTAACCAGGAATTGTATTGTCTCTATGTACCATGTGCTAAAAAAGCGAAAAAAGACTAATAGCGTTAGTATGTTTTCACTATTTGTTACACAAGTGGCACTGGTGATCACCACCAGGGGGAGGTGATGTCATCACCATAAGCATATAAAAAAGCATCATTATTCCTAACATGTTGCAGCGTGAACAAGGGCTTTTTAGCTCGAAACGCGTCGCTGGTTCTGTTTTGTAATAAAAACATCTTTTGCTGACTTCGTTGGTCCGTTCCTCATTGCTGCTGGCGTGGAAGCGGTGTCTGCAAGCGCAGAGCGTGCTGAGGAGGAGCTTTGATTTCATATATATATATATATATATATATTTTTTTTTTTTTTTTTTTTTTTTCGACGGGGTAGATAAGCATGAAAGGGGTGGAGACAGGTTGGAAAAACTTAGAGCCAAGGAGTCCCGTTACATCATTGAGCTGCAAAGTATGAGCCCGGCTGGACTCAATAATGATGAAGAACTTTGGACTCACCTTGAGTAAAGAGCAGTGATGTAACGTTGAGAAAAAGAATAACAGCATTGTTCGAAATATTTCATTTCCTTCCGTTTTTCCTAACAAAATCTACCGCTCAAAATGAAAAAAGAATCTTCCAAGAGCTGGTAGTGTTAACTAGACAACAGTTAGTAGCCCATTCAGGGCACAATTCTGAAACCACAGTAGGGTTTATGATAACGAAACTGGTTATTTATGAACTCATTGTAAATACTTGTTTTCTTTTTCCTACAGTGGTTGAGACCAAAAACAGGCGTTATATACTAAAAATGATTAATTCCTTGTATATATATATATATATATACGCTTGTGAATAAAATTTGTCCTCGTTTTTCAATTATGGTTCAAAATTAATTTTATGATTTGCACTTGCACACTAAAAGGAATTTAAGTATGTGTTTGTATTATATTAACCCATCACAAGATGGCCGCCTTGTAATTTACATCATTGAGGTCCGTGAATAGTCCATCTTTTGTTTTCATGGCTATGACGACATGTAAAGGGTTCAAAATGGTTGTTTGTCACAATAGTAATCGACATTGAAAAAGCCGCGAGGCGAAACGCGTCTGTCGATAGGGGGGAGAAGGCTGAGCACCGAATAAAGCATTTTTAAGCTTTAAACAAGAACTCTGTGTGTGCCTTTCATTTTGCAAGCTGAAGGAGTGCCTGCTGTTCGAGGGATATATATATATATATATATATATATATATATATATATATATATATATATATATAAGGAGAGTGATGTAATTTGTGAGGTCATAAGCAGAGCATTGCGGGGGCATGAGTTATACTTAGCTCAGCTAACTAAAACTGCTGAATTTCACTGGTTTTGTACGAGTGAAATCTGAGCCTAACTACAACGTTCCTGTAGCCTTTGGTTTTTGTAGTGAATTTCTAAGGTTTTAAAAATGCTAATTCCTAACTATAACATCCCTGTAACCTTTGCTGTTTTCTGTGAATTTCTGTGTTTTTGTAAGTAGTAGTTGTGTTTCCAGAGTGGTGGAGAAAGGGGTCTGGGCCTCCAACCAGTTCTCAGGAATCCTGCTGTATAGGGTTTGCAGGAGGTACCAAGAGGGCTTACTGGCCCCCAAGGTCCTTA
Source organism: Lissotriton helveticus (assembly GCF_964261635.1). Classification (NCBI taxonomy): domain Eukaryota; kingdom Metazoa; phylum Chordata; class Amphibia; order Caudata; family Salamandridae; genus Lissotriton; species Lissotriton helveticus. The sequence goes on from NC_136061.1 coordinate 1,011,827,157, forward strand.
GAAGTAAAGTGGACTTCAACCCCCAAACCAGCAGTGTGCCAGGAGGAGCATTTGCAGAGTGGTGGAGAAGGGGTGCATGGCCTCCAAAGACCTCTTAGAAATCTTGCTGTGTAGGACTTACTGTAGGCAGCAGGAGGGGTAGTTAGCCGCCAAGGACATTCTCAGCAGCCAAGGTGACTTCATCCCCCAACTAGTAGTGCACCAGTAGACATGTTTGAAGAGTGTTGGAGTTAGGAGGCATGGCCTTCTGAAGGCCTCTAAGCAATTGCACAGTGTGGGAGTTACTGAAGGTAACAGGAGGGGTAGTTGGACCTCAAGGACGACTGAACCAAAGCAATAAACAAAAGGCACTTCCTTGAACCAGCATCTACCTCCCTGCCAAATATGGTGCAAATCCATTCAGCGGTTAGGGCTGTTGGTGTGGCTAGAGGTTCCAATGGGAATTAACACTACAAATGCACCCTTAATTTGGGCCACTATTTCTTGGTCCCCACTGCACGTATAGCCTGTAAACTTTCCATGATACACAGAAACTACCGTGATATTTTTTTCAGGGTAATTTCATAAAGATTGATCGAACAACGCCAAAGTTATAGTCAAGACAAAAAATGTTTTTCCTATGGAAACATGGTCCTTACTAAAACTACCTAATGAAGTGTCCGAGTGTTCCTTGACGTTTAGGGCATATGACATTTATATTGGGGGCTACCGGAGCATAACTCAGACCGCTGCAACAAGCCACCTTTGTTCTCCAGATTTGTGGCTGTAATAAATATATATATATATATTTCACACAAAAATGATTTCTCGCAGCACACCACTTGATCTTTTCAAAGATGTTTTATTTCAGATCGTGAATTCCTATGGATTTTTATATTACTGGATGTCAGCCACCAGCCCACTGGGGTTTAATTTGGAAAGACTACTGGTCCCAGAATGCACCTTGGATATGTTTACTCACCTGAGTGTAATTGCTATAATAAATAAGGGAGAAATGCTGGTGTCTTTATGCTGGCTTTCATGCAGTGGCAGAGAGCCTTTGAAGAAGGGAGTATACCCGAAACGCGTCATGCTCTGCTGGCGCTGGTTGTGCCTGGCTCTCCTCTAATGTGGAACGCGATGATCAGGGAGTGAGCCCCGCCCTTTGCCGCCCTTTGGGTAACCTGTGGACCTTGGTATATATATATATATATATTTGTGTATATATATATATATATATATATATATATATATATATATATATATATATATATATATATATATATATATATATATATATATTACCTACTGGTGATAGCCAGTAGGTATATATAGTTAGGATTTTTTTCCTATGGGATTTTTGAAAATTCTATGCTGGTGCTAGTTGTACCTGGCTCTCCTCTAATGTGGAACGCGATGATCAGGGAGTGAGCCCCGCCCTTTGCCGCCCTTTGGGTAACCTGTGGACCTTCTTATATATATATATATATATTTGTGTATATATATATATATATATATATATATATATATATATATATATATATATATATATATATATATATATATATATATATATATATTACCTACTGGCGATAGCCAGTAGGTATATATAGTTAGGATTTTTTTCCTATGGGATTTTTGAAAATTCTATGTCGAATAACTTTGGCGTTTGAGGACAGAATTGGCTGAAATTTTCAGGAAAATGGAACATTTTGTTTCTGAGCAGCCCCTGAAAATTTGGGGGGGTTTCGTCAAGGGGGGGCCGAGAAAAAAGGGGGGTCCCAAAACGTGCTTTTCCCATGCAATTTTCCATAGGGCGGTTGGCCTCACTTTTAGCCCGAACGGCTGAATGGATTTACACCAAACTTGGCAAAATTGTAGGGACTGGTAGCCCGATGTGCCTTTGCTATGTCTCAAGATATATGCTCCAGTGGTTTTTACGAAAATTAACTTTGAAAAATATATATTGGGCTACATTGGGCTATATATATGTTGGAGCCCAGATGTAGCCCAATGTAGCCCAATGTAGCCCAAAGATGGCCACCAGAGACAAAAAAAACAAATGTAGCCCAAATATCAGCCAGATGTAGCCCAACTATAGCCCAATGACAGAATGTCCCAGAGTGTTCTAAAGAACAACTAGAGTGCTAACAGTCCTACTTATTACAAAGGTATGGCACACCTGAAGCCATCTTGATTGGAATAAAGTGGTAACTCTTAAAACATTTAATTTAAAAAGGAACAAAATGAGGGGGTTCATTTTGCCATAGAAAGTATGATTAGCGAATATATGACGAAATCCCGCATACCATCAGTCCGCATACCATCAGTCCACAAAAAAAATCCTGCATGTACTATTAGGCCGCAAATTAAAATAACGAAAACTTTTAGAACGAATATGCCTTTAGCATACACTAAACAACTAAACTACCCTAAACCCTAAAACACTACCCCCAGCATGACCCTACACTACACAAACACTACAACACTACCCTAAACCCTAAAACACTACCCCCAGCATGACCCTACACTACGCAAACACTACAACACTACCCTAAACCCTAAAACACTACCCTCAGCATGACCCTACACTACGCAAACACTACAACACTACCCAAACCCCTAAAACACTACACCCCAGCATGACCCTACACTACGCAAACACTACAACACTACCCTAAACCCTAAAACACTACCCCCAGCATGACCCTACACTACGCAAACACTACAACACAACCCTAAACCCTAAAACACTACCCCCAGCATGACCCTACACTACGCAAACACTACAACACTACCCTAAACCACTACCCCCAGCATGACCCTACACTACGCAAACACTACAACACTACCCTAAACCCTAAAACACTACACCCCAGCATGATCCTACACTACGCAAACACTACAACACTACCCTAAAACACTACCCCCAGCATGACCCTACACTACGCAAACACTACAACACTACCCTAAACCCTAAAACACTACACCCCAGCATGACCCTACACTACGCAAACACTACAACACTACCCAAAACCCTAAAACACTACACCCCAGCATGATCCTACACTACGCAAACACTACAACACTACCCTAAACCCTAAAACACTACCCCCAGCATGACCCTACACTACGCAAACACTACAACACAACCCTAAACCCTAAAACACTACCCCCAGCATGACCCTACACTACGCAAACACTACAACACAACCCTAAACCCTAAAACACTACCCCCAGCATGACCCTACACTGCGCAAACACTACAACACTACCCAAAACCCTAAAACACTACACCCCAGCATGACCCTACACTGCGCAAACACTACAACACTACCCTAAACCCTAAAACACTACCCCCAGCATGACCCTACACTACGCAAACACTACAACACTACCCTAAACCCTAAAACACTACCCCCAGCATGACCCTACACTACGCAAACACTACAACACTACACAAAACCCTAAAACAATACCCCCAGCATGACCCTACACTACGCAAACACTACAACACTACCCAAAACCCTAAAACACTACCCCCCAGCATGACCCTACACTACCCAAACACTACAACACTACCCAAAACCCTAAAACACTACCCCCAGCATGACCCTACACTACGCAAACACTACAACACAACCCTAAACCCTAAAACACTACACCCCAGCATGACCCTACACTACGCAAACACTACAACACTACCCTTAACCCTAAAACACTACCCCCAGCATGACCCTACACTACGCAAACACTACAACACAACCCTAAACCCTAAAACACTACCCCCAGCATGACCCTACACTACGCAAACACTACAACACTACCCTAAACCCTAAAACACTAGCCCCAGCATGACCCTACACTACGCAAACACTACACCACTACCCAAAACCCTAAAACACTAGCCCCAGCATGACCCTACACTACGCAAACACTACAACACAACCCTAAACCCTAAAACACTACCCCCAGCATGACCCTACACTACGCAAACACTACAACACAACCCTAAACCCTAAACACTACCCCCAGCATGACCCTACACTAAACAACCACCACAAGTCTACACTACACTAACACAACACTACACTACACAACACTACACTACACAATAACTAACCCACGAAAAAATTAACACAAACCCACTTACCTCTCTCGTCATCGTGGTTTTCACAACGCAAATGCCTTTACCATACATGCCTTTAAAACGTAATTCTTTGTAAAGGCATGCGTGATAAATGCACATGCGTTTTGAAAAAATGCGGGATAATGGTATGCGAGGTCAATGACCTTGCGGGATAATGGTATGCGGACTGAAAGTTCGCTGGATAAAAAATGCGGGAAAATGGCTGCAAACCATGATTAGCAGCAGACTTCCCTGGTGAGCACTAGCTTTACTACAGTGATCTAATGAGCAGCTAGAGTGCTAACATTCAGAATTTATGGCAAATGTGTGACACATCTGAATGCCTTCTTGATAGAACCAAAGTAAACAAGCATTGAAAATGCAATAGATCTCGCCCTCGTTTAAGTTAAAGCCATTCTGTTTGTAATGAGGTGGCTTTTTAGCTTTGCTTTTATTAGTGTTTTTAAAACTTTCATGTAAATAACATGCATATGTATGCATATATGTATATGTATGCATGCATTTATATTTATATAGATATGCAGATTATATATGTTTAGATATGTATATTACCTACTGGCGATAGCCAGTGGGTATATATAGTTAGGATTTTTTCTCTATGGGATTTCTGAAAATTCTATGTCTAATAACTTTGGCGTTTGTGGACGGAATTGGCTGAAATTTTCAGGAAAATGGCACAATTTGTTTCTGAGCAGCCCCTGAAAATTTGGGGGGGTTTCGTCAAGGGGGGGCCGAGAAAAAAGGGTGGTCCCAAAACGCGTTTTTCCCATTCATTTTTCCATAGGGCGGTTGGACTCACTTTTAGCTCGAATGGCTGAATGGATTTACATGAAACTTGGCAAAATTGTAGATATGGTTTGCCCGACGTGCCTTTGCTATGTCTCAATATATGTGCTCCAGTGGATTTTGAGAAATTAACGTTTAAAAAAATATATATATCTGTGACAGCGCTCCGGTTAGCGCCCCGGTTCGCGTACCTGACGCGTAACGGAACTTCGCGAAGCGAAGCTGATTGGCTCTCCGGTGTCTGTCAACATTCTAAACAGTCCGGAGCGGCCGCCATCTTGTCTCTCGGTAGGATCGAGAGACAAGATGTGGTGAAAAACGAAGGGGGAAATGAAGGAAAGGGGGCAAGGTAGACCCCTCCTGACCCCCTAGGATTGATGAGGGGGATATTAAAGTGCCCCGCAGGGCAAAAAAAAAAAAATATATATTTTTTTGCGATTTTACGCCGGAGAGGCGCGTCCCGGTACGCGAACCGGGCAGCTCACCGGGCAGCTAACCGGGCAGCTAACCGGCAGCGTAGCTGTCAACATTGTAAACAGTCCGGAGCGGCCGCCATCTTGTCTCTCGGTAGGTTCGAGAGACAAGATGTGGTGAAAAAAGAAGGGGGAAATGAAGGAAAGGGGGCAAGGTAAACCCCTCCTGACCCCCTAGGATTGATGAGGGGGATATTAAAGTCCCCCGCGGGGCAAAAAAAATAAAAAAATTGTTGCGATTTTTCGCGGTAGAGGCGCTTCCCGGTACGCGAACCGGGCAGCTAACCGGCAGCGTAACGGGAGTCCGCCATCTTGTGTTTTTGGAGCGTCCGGTTCGCGTCCCGGGTAGCGGCCCGGTAAGCGTAACAAGGGGAAAACCAAGAGAAACAGTAAACAAAAAAATTAAGGGAATAGATTTCCAGCAAACTTGGCAAAATTGTAGGGACTGTTTGTTTGATGTGCCTTTGCAAGGCCTCAAGATATGTGCACGTGTGGATTTTGTCTAATTAAGGTTAAAAAAAATATATATCTGTAAGCGTGCTCCGGCACGCTTATGTTACGGGTTTTGTTTGCGCTGCAGAGCCGATACGTCACGGTTATGCAACGCGTCATGAGGCGTCTCACGTGGCTACGTGATACGTCACGTAATAAAGAATATATTTTACAGCTATAGATATTAGCTTTTAAAAAACCAATGAAATTCACTGAAAAAACCATAGGTTATAGACCATATATAGTTAGGAATTTGCATTTACAAAACCTTGAAAATTCACTGAAAAAACCATAGGTTAGAGACCATATATAGTTAGCTGGACATTTTATTGACATAAAACCAATGAAATTCCATATATAGTTAGTTGCACTAACTATATATCGCGCACCCGCAATCCACTGCTGATGATGTCACATATTACATCATTCATGACATGGTCAGTTACATCACTGATGACATCACTGATGACATCTCAAATGACATCATTGATGACATCACTGATGACATCTCAAATGACATCACTGATGACATCATGACACACCAATACCAGTTACTACATACGCACTCACTGATTCCTACGTCTACACACACATTCACTCATTCACCCATACAATCACTCATACATACAGTCACTCATTATTACAACACTATCATATGCACTCATACACCTATGCAGACACCCACACACTGCCACTCATCCATGGAGTTACTCACACACCTAGTCAGTCCTGTAAAGAATCAATCACACTTCCATTTCCTCATCTATACAGTTAAACACAGAACACCATACTTCAGTGACATCACTGATGACATCACTGATGACATCTCAAATGACATCACTGATGACATCTCAAATGACATCACTGATGACATCATGACACACCAATACCAGTTACTACATACGCACTCACTGATTCCTACGTCTACACACACATTCACTCATTCACCCATACAATCACTCATACATACAGTCACTCATTATTACAACACTATCATATGCACTCATACACCTAGTCAGTCCTGTGAAGAATCAATCACACTTCGATTTCCTCATCTATACAGTTAAACACAGAACACCATACTTTTTCACACATATACTAACACATACTTACTCTCTTATACAATCACTGATACAAGTACACATTGATATGCACAGAGTCACACACCTCCCAGCCAGCCACACACACACTCAGTCTTCCATACATCCACTCATTCTTCAATATGTAAAACATATTTAAACTTTACAAAAACACACAGACACTAGATGATGTCATCAGTGATGTCATCAGTGATGTCATTTGAGATGTCATCAGTGATGTCATCAGTGATGTCATCAGTGATGTCATTTGAGATGTCATCAGTGATGTCATCAGTGATGTCACTGACCATGTCATGAATGATGTAATATGTGACATCATCAGCAGTGGATTGCGGGTGCGCGATATATAGTTAGTGCAACTAACTATATATGGAATTTCATTGGTTTTATGTCAATAAAATGTCCAGCTAACTATATATGGTCTCTAACCTATGGTTTTTTCAGTGAATTTTCAAGGTTTTGTAAATGCAAATTCCTAACTATATATGGTCTATAACCTATGTTTTTTTTCAGTGAATATATATATATATATATATATATATATATATATATGCCCTGAGACATTGTGTGGTATGACACTTCTCCCACGGTGACCAGTCTTCAGCTGTAGTCAGTGAAGCAGCTCATTCAGTTGGTGGTCATAGGACCCGTAGACCCCAAGTCTGGCCCACACCCCCATACCCAAATGAATCAATGACAAGGCTTTATGTTTACGCCATAGTGTGGGTATTGATCAAATTTATTTCATAACACATTACAAACATGGCATTGTTATTGAAACAAAATGTTACACTCTACAAAAGAAACACTAATCTAATGCTATGGAAAATAACATTCCAGAAAAAATATAGCAAACAATCATCAGTGCAAACTACGTCAATCAGTAGAATGAGTAAGAAGAAAGTAGAGCCTCAGCACCAAGGATTTAACCTTTATTCCTAATTGAGCCACACTGGTGAAATCACCTGTGTCCTTGATGCAAGGAACCACCATCAAGAGGCCTTGACCACCTGCCATGGTGCAACCCCCTCCCCCCCCCCCACACCAGGCTGGCTCCAGAGCCCCCTAGGGAGTGAAACCAGGGGCAACAGCCCCGTGCCCTACACTGATGAACCTTGAGCTGATGCTCTTGAGCCGGTATGAATGTCCCTCCCAGACCCATTGGTTTGTATTTCTGTCCCGTCACCTCAGAGCTGACCTAGGAAGTATTGAAAGGAGAGTCGCTCTATTGCGGGGAAGGGTTATTATTGTGAGATGCTAACACACCTAACAAGCTGACACAGACTAACCCATGTTCATCATGACATAAAGGGGGAACCAAGTGGGACTTTGCACTTGTGGTGCTCCTTCTTCATGGAGTCAGGTCCTACCCTTGTCCCTGCGATGCCGCAAAAAGAAGAAGCCTAAGCGTACTGAGCCTAAAATAGCGACATAGCAATGACAGGCACAGAAGTGATGAATCCCCGCAACCCATCTTTCTGTTCTTGTCCCTGGCCGAGGGCCGGCTTTGGCACTGGTGGCGCATGGTGGAATATTTATTTTTGGTGCCCCCACACCTACGACCGCCTCCTCGGATTCCCATACTACCCCCAGGCAAAAGTGCCCATCATCTCTCCAACCACAAGTTATTGCTAAACACAGGGCCCCCCTCATGAAGCCACTGCCCCCTCCACAGGTCGGCGCCCAGTGCGACTGCACCAGTTGCACTGCCCTAAAGCTGGGGTCTGCCCTGGCCCCACATCTCACGTGACTGGGAACAGGAACTGCACTTGCGACCAATCCCCGACCTCCCCTACCTTCGGCCAAAGAGTAGCAAGAGCAGGACAGTGGGAGGTGTGTCCCCACTGGGCCCCCAGTCTTAATGGGACCCACCCCAAAGCAATGAGCTTGTTTTATGTATTTATTTTATTTTATTTATTTATTTATAAAGTTTTGTATAGCGCTAGTTGATAACAAATCTAATATTCAAGGCTTACTTCATTATCCAATCAGCTCACGCAGCATTGTCCCTGAGCTATTTACGTTCCACTGTCAGCCCTTTTAAATGTTCGAGGTTCAAATTTGGAGGTAGTGTGTGTTCGATGGAGGCTGCTATCCACTGGAATCGTCTCTCACTGGCAATCTACCTAAAGCTCAATGCTAAAACTCATGAAAGATGTATCAGAGGATTTTATCCTTTCTGTGTCTATGGGGAATGTATTAGTGTATATGGTTCTTACTGGGTGTGGCCCTAGTCATGTAATTACTTTACATGACAGTTCGTTACAACTACCATGATAATTTAAGTCTTGCAGCTCCTTCTACAGTACCATAACACCTTCAGCTGTCAGCTGCGCTCTATAAAACCAACTGCAAATACCAATATAAAGTACATGGAGATTACATGTACCCGTCGATAAAACTCACTCAAAGGTCCTGTACACATTGGGACAGAAGTATGCAGTGGTTGTCTTCACCTAGCTAAAGAATTCAAATAAGGATAAAATACAGTTAAAGGTTTTATACAACAAGGAACAGAACTAGGAATAAATATAAATGGATATAGAATACTACCTTAAGACAGATAACACCTTGGGATTGAATGTGCCATGGATAGATAACACCTTGCGATAGATTACGCCTTGAGATTGAATGCGCCATGGATAAATAACACTTTGGAATAAATAATACCCAGGGATAGATCTCGTCATGGATAGATAACACCATGTGACGGAAAACGCCTTGTGATAGAATGTGCCTTGGATAGATAACACCTAAAGACAGACAACGCATTTGGTTACACTGCATCTTAAATAGATAATACATTGGGACAGATGATGCTTATGAATAGAATGCTCCATGGATAAATAACACTTTGCAATAGAAAACGCCTTGGGATAGAATGCGCCTTGGATAGATAATACCTTGTGCAGAAAATGTATCTGGTTACAATGTGCTATAAATATGTAATACCTTATGACACATGATGCCTTGGGATAGAATGTACTATGAAGAGATACTACTTTGCAATAGATAACGCCTTGGGATAAAATGCACCACAGACAGATAACACCTTGAGATAGCCAACACCTTGAAAGACAATGCCCCATGGATAGATGACACCTTGCAATAAAGAACGCATTGGATAGATAACACCTTTTGATAAATAATGACTTGTGCTAAAATGCACCATGGATAGATATCGCTTTGCAATAGATAACGCCTTGGGATAGAATGTACCATGAATAGATAACATCTTGTAATAGAAAATGCCTTGGTATGGAATGCACCATGGATGGAGAACACCTTACGATAGATAACGTCTTGAGATAGAATGCCCCTTGGATAGATAACACCTTGTGACAAAAAACACCTTTGATTACAATGTGCTTTAAAAATATAATGTCTTGGGACACGCGATGCTTTGGGATAGAATGCACCATGGAGACATAACAATTAGCAATAGATAACACCTTGGGATAGAATGCACCACATTTAGATAACACCTTGGACTAGATAACACCTTGGAAGACAATGCACCATGGATAGATAACACCTTGCGATAGATAATGCTTTGGGTTACAATGCCCATGGATAGATAACACCTTGCAATAGATAACACCTTTGATAGATAACACTCTCTGATAGATAGCACACTGGGATAGAATGCACCACAATAAATACCACCTTGTGATAGCTAATGCCTTGGATTACAATGCCCCATGGATAAATAACACCTTGCGATAGATAATGCCTTGGGTTACAATGCCCCATGGATAAATAACACCTTGCGATAGATAATGCCTTGGGTTACAATGCCCCATGGATGGATAACACCTTGCAATAGATAACACCTTGGATAGATAACACTCTCTGATAGATAGCACACTGGGATAGAATGCACCACAATAAATACCACCTTGTGATAGCTAATGCCTTGGATTACAATGCAAGTAGTCACTGTGTCACCATATAGCTTGGTGGCATCCCTGTCTTTTGTGCACACCGTAAGTGCTCATACAAACGAGCTTTCAAGTAGTAGGTTGTTGATGTACTTTAATCGTGTTTCAACATTAGTTTCAAAAGGTTGGGTTTCTTTACATATTATGCATTCTCGAAATGGCTCCAATGCATTTCGGGTAATGTACCCTTCGTCTGGGAGCTCCTGAAAACAACAATATAAGATATAGCTGAGGGAGAGTTCGTGCTCTAATGTGTAATAGTCGTAACATGCGGGTAGGGTTGGTGGTGGGTGATCGGCTTTAATGGCAGAGTGGTCGGGTAAATTTGTAGTGGTTTTAACCATGCTCGTTGTGTCTAAATAAAAATAGAATTGTGCGACGTTCATGACTTCATGCGGACGGTTGTGCTATTACGTGTCTAATCGCGCAAAGATCGGTTCAGCGTTAGAAACACTCACGTGTACCCGCTATCATGGGGCGTCTGTGAAGGATAAGCGAGAGCGTGTATTAGTTGTTTGTCTGGTTGCGCGTAAAGCGCCTATGTGAATTTAGTTTAGAATACGCCGCGTATTACTTACTGAATGTTAAAGTGCTCCGTGCTTTAAAGATGAAGTTCTCCGGCGTTCCTACTCCCCACGAACCAGGAAGTGGGTGTGCAACACCAGATGGTGTGTGGTAGATATAGAAAGGGGACTGCGGGTGGCGGCCATATTGCGTGAGTGAAAGTGTCCGGCGTTAATAAAGTGTGCATCGTGGACAAGTGTCCATGCAGGATAAATGATGGTTATGTGTCACAGATATTCACGAGCAAGGGGATAAATGGTAAACACAGAAAATAATTAAATAATGCAGAGCAAAAAAGTTCAATGAGTGAGTGGTCAATCGCACTTCAGGGGAAAACTGTAGGCGGCATGCAACACCATAGGCAGGTGTATATACAGGTAACAGGAATATTCCAAACGATCATTCAGTCCCATGGGTTTCATGGACTGTAGTTTGTAAATCCATGTCATCTCTCTCCTTAAGAGTTCTTTGTGGTTATCTTTGCCCTCGTGTTTTTCCACAACTTCCAGTATCAAAAACTCCAGTTGTGACACGTTGTGTCTGGATTCTGTGAAATGTACTGCTACATTAGGCTTGGAATTTCGTGTTCTTATGTTGGACTTGTGCTCGTTGATGCGAGTCTTTATTTTCCTCTCCGTTTTTCCAATGTATATGTATGATAGATAACACCTGGCAGTAGGCAGATAACACATGGATAGATAACACTTGCAATAGATAACACAGGGATAGATAACACTTTACAATAGATAATGCCTTGGATAGATAACACCTTGTAATAGATAGTGCAGTGGGATAGAATGCATCATGATAGATACTACCTTGCAAATAGATTATGCTCTGGGATAGATATCACCTTGCAATAGATAACGCCTTGGGATAGAATGCATCCTTGGATAGATAACACCTTGTGACAGAAAACATCTTGAGTTACAATGTGCCTTAAATGGAAAACAAATACCTTGAGACAAGTGACACCTTGGAATGGAATGCACCATGCATAGATAACACCTCGCAATATATAACACCTTGGGATAGAATGCACCACGGATAGGCACCAGCTTACGATAGATAACACCTTAGGATAAAATGCCCCATGACTAGATAACACCTTGCAATAGATTTTTGCCTTTGGTTAGAATGCGCCATGGCTTGATACCACCTTATGACTGAAAATGCAGTGGGTTACAATACACCTTAAATAGATAATACTGTGACAGAAAACACCTTGGGTTACAATGTGCCTTACATAGATAATACACTGGAACAAATGACATATTGAGATAGAATGCAGCATGGATAGATAACTCTTTGCAATAGATAACACCTTGGAATAGAATGCACCATGGATGGATAACATGTTGCGATAGATAACACCTTGGGATAGAATGTTGTTGGATAGATAACACCTTGTGATAGATAATGCCTTGGGATAGAATGCACCATTGATAGATAACTCCTTGCAATAGATAACACCTTAGCATAGAATGCGCCATATATGGATAACACCTTGTGATACATAACACCTTGGGATAGAATGCGCCTTGGATAGATAGCACCTTGTGACAGAAAACACCTTTGGTTACAATGTGCTTTAAATATATAATACCTTGGGACACAAGATGCCTTGGGGTATAATGCGCCATGGAGAGATAATGCCTTGCAAGAGGTAACACCTTGAGTTATAATTATTAGAGCGCACTGTAATCCTGTGGGCATCCTGGAGCTAAAGACAACATACGGACCGGAAAAAAAAGCTAGACAGATAGCTAGAAGGGCATCACTGGTTCACAAGTTAGAGACTCTGGGAACGTTTTTTGGGAAAGAGCCAGGTTTTCACTTTCTTGCGAAAAGGCAGCAAGTTCTGTGTGCTCCTGATGTCCAAGGTCAGACTGTTCCAAAGGCGGGCAGCTGTCACACTAAAGGCTCTGCCTCACATGGTCGCCCTCTTCGTCCTTGGTATTCTGACCAAATGGGCAGATGCGGATCGAAGGTTGCGATTAGGTGCGTACCATTGAAAATTGGCTTGGATCGGCTTTGGTCCTTGCCCGTGGAGTGCCTTAAACGTAACGCACAAGGATTTAAACAGAATCCTTTGTGCTACCGGGAGCCAATGAAGCTCCGCTAAAGCCTGTGTTGTCGAGTGGCGGCGTGGGCGGCTCAACGTGAGCTTGGCTGCAGTTGTCTGAACACTCTGGAGTCTGGCAATCAGATATCCCGGGGATTCCAAAAGCAGAGCATTGCAGTAGTCTAGACGGCTTAAGATAATGCTCCTGACTACTGTCGTTCTTGCCTGGACCGGCAGCAAGGGTAGTCTTTTGCGCTGTCCTCGGATAAGGGTGAAACAAGCTCCCACTACTTTATTGACGTGGGTCTCCAAGTTCATTTTTTCATTAAAGCTGACCCCAAGATTGCGTACAGTGCTAACTGGTGCCAGTGGGCCGTTTCCATTTGTTGGCCAAAAATCATTTGGCAATCCTCGAGAGATCTTACCCACTTTACAGTGTAGAATCTCTGCCTTTTCCCTGTTAAATTGGAGCGAATTGCCTTTTAGCCAATTGGCCATTTCAGACATGCAGGCATGAAAGCTTTCCAGTGAGTCTGCTTGGTCGCTGTCCAAGGAGAGAATGAGCTGGGTATCATCGGCGTAGTTGATCACACTGATGTTATACCTTTTGATGATTCCCAGCAGTGGTCGCAAGTATACATTAAATAGGATCGGGCTAATGGACGACCCCTGTGGGACTTCATATTTGTTTCTTATAAATTGAGATTGGTAAGAGGGAGGGCTACTGCTTGCCACCTGTCCGATAGATAGGAACACATCCACCCTAGTGCCACCTATGTCACTCCTAGGGATTCCAGTCTTGTCAAAAGAATGTCATGACTGACCGTGTCGAATGCGGCGGACAGGTCTAGCAAAACCAGAGTTGCTGATTGTCCCCTGTCCGCCCGCATTCAAATATTGTCCAAGACGGTCACCAAGGCTGTCTCTGTTCCGTGTCCTGGTCTGAAGCTAAATTGCTCCTCCGCCAGTTTGTTGTTTTCCTCCAGAAAACGAGACAGCGCCCTACTCACCAGACACTCTACTATCTTGGTCAGGTAAGGCAAGAGGGAGATGGGCCTGTAGTTCTTATAACTACCCGGATCTAAAGTGGGCTTCTTCAGAAGTGGCGTGATAATGGCCTGCTTCCAACTAAATGGTACCAATCCATTGCTGTGCGATTGGCAGCATAGTTGATACAGAATGGGGAACAGCTCGGATCCGAGCTCCTTCAGTATTTTATGGGGGATAGGGTCCAGAGGAGATCCAGATGAAATTCCCAAAGCTGTTCGGGTGAACTCCTCTTTCTCCTCTTTCTTAATTCCCCATGGATAGATAACACTTGCAGTTGGTAACGACTTGGAGAGATAACACAGATAGCGCCGTGGGACAGAATACACCATGATAGATGCCACCTTTAAATAGATAATGCCTTGCGATAGAATGCACCATGGATAGATAACACTTTGCAGAGAGAAAACTCTCTGGGATAGAATGCGCCATGGGTAGGAAACAAGTTACGATTGATAACGTCTTGGATAGGAAGCACCTGGAATAGATAACACCATGGGATAGATAACACCTTGGGTTAGATTGCACCACGGGTAGATAACACCCTGCAATAGTTAAATTCTTGTGCTAGAATGCGCCATGGATATATAACACCTTTTGACAGAAAACACATTGGGTTACTTTGGGACAGATGATGCATTGGAATAGATTGCACCAACGATAGGTAACACCTTGCAATAGATAACACCTTGGGATAGAATGAACCTTGTATAGTTAACACCTTGCGATAGAAATTACCTTGGGATAGAATTCACAACGGGTAGATAACGCCTTGGGATAGAATGCACCGTGGGATAGTTAACACTTTGCGACAGATAACCCCTTGGGATAGGCTGCATACAACAAGGACCTGAACTAGGGATAAAATACACGTTAGCACAGAATAATACCTTACAATAGAAAATGCCTTGGTACAGAATGCACCTTGAATGGATAACATCTTGCAATAGATAATGCCTTGGAATAGAATGAACCTTGGATAGCTAACACCTTGGGATAAAATGCACCACAGAAAGATAATGCCTTAGGAGAGAACGCTCCTTGTGATAGGTAACTTTTTGTGATAGAAAACCCATTGGGATAGAATGAAGCTTGGATAGATAGCACCTAGTGGTAGATAACACCTTGGGATAGAAAGCACCATGGATAGATAACTCCTTGGCATAGAATGCACCTTGGGATAAGTAACACTTTGTGACAGATAACCCACTGGGATAGAATGAAGCTTGGATAGATAGCACCTCGTGGTAGATAACACCTTGGGATAGAATGCACCACGGAAAGATAATGCCATAGGATAGAATGCACCTTGGGATAGGTAACACTTTGCGACATATAACCTATTGGGATAGAATGAAGCTTGGATAGATAGTACCTAGTGGTAGATAACACCTTGGGATAGAATGCACCATGGATAGATAATGTCTTGGGATAGAATGCACCTTGGGATAGGTAACACTTTGCGACATATAGCCCTTTGGGATAGGCTGCATACAACAAGGAACAGAAGTGGGGATAAAATACACGTTAACACAGAATAATACCTTACAATAGAAAATGCCTTGGGACAGAATGCACCTTGAATAGATAACAGCTTGCTACAGATAGCGCCTTGGGATAGATAACACTATGAGACAGATAACCCCTTGGGATCGGCTTCATACAACAAGGAACTGGACTAGGCATAAAACACACATGTGAGTAGAATAATACATGACAATAGATAATACCTTGGGACTAAATTTATATTAGAGCAATAACACATTTGGATTGATAACACCTTACAATGGATCGATAACAGCTCGTGATAGATAACCTCAGGATATCATAGGCTTTGGAATAGATAATGTCTAGCATTGGATAATGTCTTGGGGAAGAATGCATCTTATCTAGATAATGCTTTGCAATAGGTAACACCTTGAAATAGAATGGGTCCTTGATACATAACACCTTGCCACTGGTAACACATTGGGGTAGAGTACCTCTTGGATAGATAATTCCTTGCACTAGATAACCCATTAAAATAGATAATATCTTGTAATAAGGTAGCTAACATCTTCTGATAGATAACACCTTGGAATAGATTAACACCTAGTGATAAAAAATGTATTTGGATAGAATGCACCTTGGGATTAATAACACAATGTGGTAGATAATGCCTTTGACTACATAACACCTTGCAATAGATAACACCTTGCTGTAGATCACACCTTGGGATAGATATTACAGTGCAATAGATAATACCTTGAGATAGATAACACCCCGTGATGGATGACCTAGGATAGCTAACACCCAGTGTTAAGGAACGCCTTGGGATAAAATGTGCCATACCATGAGGAAGGACTTGAGACAAAATGCACCTTGGGATAGATAAAATCTTGTGGTACATAATCCCTTGGGATAGAAAACACCAGGTGATAGATAACACCTTGTGATAGAAAACACCATGCGTTAACGATAGATAACACTTTGGGACAGATAACACCTTGTGGTGGATAACCTAGGATAGCTAACACCTTGTGCTAGGGAATGCTTTGGGATTGAATGTACCATGCCATAGGGAAGGCCTTGGTATAGAATGCAACTTGGGGTAAATAACATCGGGTGGTAGATAATGCCTTGGAATAGATAACCTTGTGATTGATAAGTTAAGTTAGTTAACACCTTAGGATAAATAACACCTTGCAATAGATAACGCCTTGTGATAGATAACACCTTGCAGTAGATAACGCCCTGGTATAGATATTACCAATGGATGACACCTTGGGATAGATAACACCTTGTGATGGATAACCTAAGTTAGCTAACACCTTGGGATAGATAACACCTTCAGATAGATAACACTTTGTGATAGATAACACCTTGCAGTAGATAACACCTTGGGATATATATTACCTTGCAATAGATAACACCTTGTGATGGATGAGCTAAGTTAGCTAACACCTTGTGATAGGGAATGCCTTGGGATCGAATGCACCGTTACAAGGTGAAGGCCTTGGGATAGATTGCACCTTGAGATAGATAACACTTTGTGGTAGATAATGCCTTGGGATATATAACACCTTGTGATAGATAATGCCCTTTGGTATAATGCTTTGCTATAGATAACACATTGAGATTTAATGCATCTTTGGACAGATAGAACCTTCCGAAAAATAACACCTTGAAGCAGATAGCGCTTTGTAATAGATTATGCCTCGGGATAGTTAGCACCTTGCAGTAGATAACACCCCAGCGAGGGATATTCTCAAGAACATGTGATAATTACCACAAAATTAGCTTCACATAACACTTCATATCGCAGTCTATCACAGGAAAATGACACTGTGTTAACTAAGTATTCACAACACGAGGTACCATGCAATAGGCCCATGACAACGTGTCAAATGTCCGCAATAAAGTCAACGAAATGCAGCAAAAATGCAAAACACGAACGCAAAAAAAGTTGCGATGAGGCCAACGGCGATACACAAAGCAGTGAAAAGCAGCATCAGGCCTGCAAATCCCACATGTAATGCGGGAAAATGCACTATCAAAGCAACAAAAAGAACACACCAAAAACAATTCAAAGTGCGTAGCACCATGGATGCACCCGGACCAAGTGCAGAGGCCAACGCAAACCCCACAAGCCCCACAGACCACCAGCAAGGAACAACGGAGTCGGGGAAGGCCAAGGAGAAGAGGGAGAGGAAGATGGGGTGCAGTCCGCAGGAAAACCATATCAGTGTCACAGAGGTGACAGAACACTACCATCAACTGACCCACAATTAGAATAATGTCAATGCAGTGTCGAGGAGGTCAATGGAGGAGGCCAAGATGCACTGGCATGATGTGAAAAGCAAAAGTAAGCACGAACCCGCTGCCAACAGGAAGGCAGCAACAGCGACAGGAGGTGGAAGTCCAGCGCCACAGGAGGAGCTGGAGGAAACGGAGGCCACAGTCATCAGTGTGGAGACGGTGCAAGGAGTTTGGAGTCCGGACACAGCTCAAAAGGACCTGACACAACATCAACAGGGTGAGTAATGACCAGGGACTGGTGGGCCTGGTGGAGATGGGCACAATGGCACACATGCACAACAATGTGTAGCACACAGAACACGCACAATAACCCTGGATCATGTCCCTGATCCCCGTGGCACACTGCAGCACACACACATAGCAATAACAGCACATCCACATTGACGACAATGTGGTACAATGTGCAACCCCTACACTGCAGAACAGAGGACACAACTGGCTCCGCACATGTGCAGGAACAGGCCAACTACATCTAACAGAGCAGGAAACTGTGAGATGGAAATGTACGCATACAACCTCACATCCGTCATGTAGTCCAAATGTCCACTGTCCCGCATCAAAATCCAGCACCTCCCAAACAGTCACAATGTACATTGTCATTCAGTCTGCATGTAAACAAGAACAATGCACCAACATACATGTCAACACAATGTCAACATGCATCTCCCCTTCACATTGCAGAGGGACAAACAGCACCTCCAGCAAAGCAGAGCAGACAACTCAGTGATGCTGGAGAGGAACACCACACCTTCGACAACGATGCCCTACAACAGCTCATGGACATCCCAAGCAACCCACCATACACACACCAGCTCACATTGGGGTTTAGTACACCCTGCCTAACAAAATAAAAACATCCCTGAGCTCCTCCCTCGTAGAGAGAGGGTCGTAGCCCACACAAAGACTAGGTTGTTTATGTGAGGAGGCATCCCCATGATGAAGCATGACATATCTTGTGTGTGAGGGGAACCGTCCTGAAAAGGGAATCCCCTCTCCTGCATGACATACTAACCGTCTCCTATTTTGGACCCGTGGCTTGTTTTGTGTGTTATAACCCACCACCAGGACCAGGAGAGCCAAGCTACGTAGAGGAGAACCTAGCCCCTGCAGAGACCACACAGCAGGAAGCAGCCGCCAGCACTGCTGGCTCCCAACACTTCACCGAGCCACACATGGCATTCCAATGCCAGGTGTCAGAATGCCAAAAGGAGGTGGCCAAACAGGTGCAGGTGGGGTCCGAAGCCATGGAAGATGAACTAGATCACATATTTGAGTGTCTGATTCCCTTCAGTTAATCTGTTAGTGGTCCCTAAAACAAAAAGAACACGTACGGGCGGGAGACGCTTTTCGCTACAGGCAACCAAACTATGGAATAGTCTTCCTGATTCCATTAGATTGGAACCCAATCATCAAAAATTCAGGAGGCTAGTTAAAACTCACCTGTTTGCCTAACTTTGTGAATGAATGAGCAAAGGGCGCCGGGATGCCTACGGGTAGCTGTGCGCGTAACAAATGTGTAATTCATTCAATTCATTCATTCATTCAGGGACCACTTACACCCCAGAAAGAAGACCCACACTGCAACAGAGACACATGCATTTGCACATTTCCAGTACTGAACCACGCCCAGAGGCACGCAATTATCATTTACACACCCACGCTGGACCTGCGTAGGATGGCCCAGTCCACTCCTCTTATGTAGTAAGTGGGTGACGACAAAGCTACATGTCCAAGGTCTAACCCGCTGCCTGCAGTGACATGTCTGCGTCAGCTGTATGCAGCACAGTGTAATGTTGTAGGGCCCGGGGCCCTCATTCACACATTATGACCACAAAGACACACACAGATAGTTTGTTCAACTGGCTAAGGGCACATACGCCTGGCCCCTTTATTGGCAGGGCCACATGTACAGTAACGCCTGTGTTGGATGTGTGTGTGTGTGGTGAGTGTAAGCCAGCCCTCACAGAGTGGTTGGGGCTGGCAAAAACTTGAACAGTGAACACCATTAAAATAGAAACGGAAACACCAGCATAACAGAGACAACTGCGGAGCATCATGGAGGTAGCCGGAGCAAGTACAGAGGTCACCCAATATGCAAACAGAAGTGTCCGTGAGTTGCAGTGCACTGAGTTTGGGGCATTAGAGCTGAGCGCGCGCATGTGAAGAAATTGTCTAGGATTGTGTCCCTTTGGGATATACCTGATGCAGCTGCAGCTGCAGTGGGGTATGTTACATCTGCATTATCTCCCTCATCATTGTCCCAGGTCTCCCACACTGCCTGAGGTGACATCGCTACGTAACCTCACCACAGCACAAAACGTAATCAGTAACGATCCATGGGTTGCGGTGCACTGAGTTAGTGGCACCTGGAGTGCTGAGCAGGGTATCAGGCAGATGATGGCATCCATGACAGGTGTGAGCAACTCCGTTAGTCTGCCAGTACGACTGTTTCGACTCTGGAAGTTGGCGGTTGGCGGTGGTCCTGGCAGTGGTGGCGTGTGCCTCCTGCGGTGATGCGACATCCAGGCCGGTTAGGACTCAATTTGATGTGTGAGCCCTGGTGGACCGCAGTTGAGGCCGGATGCAGCGGACAGCACAGGGCCACATACACATGGCATTGATGACCCCAAGGCCATCATTTCAGAGGCCATCCAATATCTCAGAAGACAGGGTCCCTTACTTGAGCTGCACAGAGTCAGTGGCCCAGGATGCACAGCGGCCGGCACAGGCACACCGCAATGGGACAGTGACTTGCGGTGCACTGAGGTAGGACTGAGCGGGTCCTCATCGATGTCCAAGAGGAATGTGGCGGAGGGCTGCGGGGGACAGCGGAAGGTGTCCTCCAGGGCATGATTCAGAGGGCAGAAGCCACCCGGAAGCGTCAAATTGAGGAGTGGAATACTCCAGCCTTGTTATTACCAGCACGTCGGTATCAGCTACATGAGGATGAAGACAACCCCCAGTCCATAGACTCAGACGCCACCAAAGTTCACCTACAGTGTCCGTGAATGTCGGAAACAGACTTAGTGGCACCGTGGCTGAGAGGGGATGCAGTCTGTGACGATGCCAGTACAATTATATGAACTCGGCTATTGCTAAATCAAGACTCAATCCCAAATGTGTGACCTACTCAACCGCAGTGTAGGCTGGAGGCGGCGGTTAGCAGGGGCCCACAGCCATGTGTCGTTGGTTCACGATGCACTGAGTTACTGACACCAGGGCAGTTGTCGGTAGTGTTCGATCACCTCCATAACGATGAACCTTTTTTCCTCCTGACTGAAACGCGTCATCCTCTTACACCTCTCCTTGCGTTGAATGATATATACTCGGCCATTGAAAAATCAAGACTCAGTTCCAAATGTGTGACCCACTCTAGAGCAGTGTGGCCTGAGGGCAGTAGTCCATGTGGACCCACAGACACGTGTGGTTGTAATGCTATACACAGACTTGGTGGCACTACATCGAAGGGAGTATAGTGACATAATATCAGCCGTGAATAATGTTCTCTGCCATAGTGTAATCAAGACTCAGTTCCAAATGTTTGACCTACTAGTCCGCTGTGTATGCCGTTGGAGGACGTCAACGATAAAGGAGTACTGTGGGCCTGTGTCGCAGAGGCTGTGATGGTCTGAGGAGGCTGCCAAGCTTGTGGGCCTCGGGCTTGGAGCTTGCACCGGCACGTGGGGGCCCTCTTCAACACACTCCGGTGTCAGCAGGTGAGCAGTGAGGCCTGGATGCCCAGGGGCGGCCAAGACTGGTTCAGGGACCAGCGGCCCGGGGTGCAGCAGGCGCACAGGATCGCAGACAACACCGCTCACAGCAACTGCTTTGGCCTCGTGGCGGGGTGAGAGGCGCCGCCCTGACAGAGATTTTGGGCATTCTGGAAGAGAACCACGCCCGGAGCTACATGCTTTTTATTCACACTCCTACGCTGGCCTGGTGTATGCTGGGGCAGCCCACTTCGCTCACGCTTACAGGGGGGGATGAAAAAAGCTACATTTCCGCAAGCTTCCCCACTGGCTGGAGTGACATGGTTGCGTCCACTGTCCACTACACTCCAAACACCAGTGGTGTATGTTGACATGGATATGTGTGTGGTCTGCATACTGCAGTCTGGCCATCTCATCCACTCCAAACTTGGCATTGTGTACATTCTCATTCATCGGTCACTTGCCTCCTTCGCACTTGCCTGGTCCCCACCTCTTCCCACAATATGCTATCGTGTGGCTGAGGTGCCATGTTGTTGATGGCTTATGTACATGGCTGGCCCAGGTTCCCACAGTAAGTTGTGCTGTTGTGTCTGGTGGGTGGGCATGCTGTTTGGCATGTTGTATGTGAGTTTGTGACGTGTGCATTCCCAGTGTTGTGAGTTGCATGATTGTGGAGTTGAGGTGTGTGGTGTGTTCATTTGGTACTTGCCAACGAGCAGTGCATTTCCGTAGGTGCCATCCTGGTAGCGCTGGTTGATGATGGCCTGTCAGAAGATGTAGGAATCATGCACATTGCCTGGGTGGTTGGCGTCGACGTTGGTGGAGATTACCCGGTGGTCCACTATTGCCTGCACATAGATGGAATACATGTGCTTTCTGTTGCGGTTATTCTGTGCAGTGTTGCCAGGGGTCACAAGTAGGACATGTGTGCAGTCAAGTGCCCACAACACGTGCGGGAACCCAGCAATGGCGTAGACACCTTGCTTGGTCTCCAGCTGTTCCTGCGCAGTGTGGGGGAAGTATAGATAGTGAGGTACCAAGCTGATGATGTCATCCAAGACCGTTGTGAGGAACTTGGAGTGGGCTGGTTGTGAGGCTCCTCTGACTCTGGCAGTTGTTGGTTGGTTGGTACCAGAGGCCAACACGTGCAGCACGGCCAGCAGCTTTGTCTGAGATGGGATGTTGGTTGTCCGCTTTGTTGGTACTGTCAGCCTGTGGGCAATGGTGGTCAGGATGCGGAAGATGGTTGTCCCTTTGAGCCTGTAGTGGGCAATGACATTATCTGGTGTTGGGTCTGTGAGGTTGGTGCGTTTTCTGAAGGTCGCTGTCTTTGTCTGCGCTTCCTCAGTGTTGGTCCGGGACAGGGAGATGTGGGGGTCCGGGCGGGTGGGAGTGGTCCTGGGGCTGGTGACGGTGGGTGTTGTGGCCCTCTTGGGTGCACGTGCTGCATGATCAATGGCTCCATGGCATCTCTTGCCCTTCAGGTGTGGCTCTGGACTGGGCTCCATTTTCTGGTGCAGGCTGTCGTCCGACTTTACACCAGGTCGAGCAGGTTTTAATTTCCTGCTGCTAATGCGCCTTATCGCATGTTTTGGGATCTTATCGCCGATCTGGCTGGTCGTTCAGAATGTTGTGGAGTGGTGTTGTCGTGGCTTTTTGCACGGGAACGCCTACTCTGCATCTCATTAGCGATAGTTGGGGGATCATCTGTGGCGATGTTTTTTGCTGCTGCTATTGAAGGTAAACTGGTGATATAAACTGTTAGCACCAGCTTGTGAATGGAGCGATACATTTATCGCGACTTTGGCTGCGATGAAGTGCCATAAACTCGGCGATACCTCCTTGATAATATGCCCCTGGGAGGGGTAAAAACTTGGGATAGGTAACACCTTGGCTCTGCATTCCCTTAGGAAGAGAATATATCCATACATTTTAGCGTTCGATTAGAGAGCTTACACATTGGGAAACTCTGTAAGCTCCTTATCAAGAAACATTATTTACTTAATGAACAGGAACTGTTGGTGCATTGAGAGTGCAAAGCTATCAGACATTCTTTTTTTTTTTTAAGTTTGAAGTTTATTGAAATAAAAAGAAGCAAAGACAGAAAATGAAGAAACAGTCAAAAGTTATGAGAAACATGAAATCTCTCTTACATAATGGCGAAACGTATTAAGGCTATCTTATACATAAAAAATAGAATAAGCAATAAATGTCAGGAACATAGGGGAGTGAGGGAACATCTTGAATTATAAAAGTATATAAATGATATGATAAACAATAGATGCAATAAAGA
The DNA here is from genome assembly GCF_964261635.1 of Lissotriton helveticus. Lineage (NCBI taxonomy): Eukaryota > Metazoa > Chordata > Amphibia > Caudata > Salamandridae > Lissotriton > Lissotriton helveticus. The sequence continues at coordinate 1,011,851,555 of NC_136061.1, forward strand.
ACAGTATAAGCAAATAAGAAAATGCATTCACGGTGGTTTACGAACTTCAATATTACGTATTGGAGAAGTGGGAGGAGGCCTGGCAATCTTAGATAAGTATTCAGTAAGGGGGAGCCATAAAAGATCACGTTTGATTGCTAAGGAAATGGGGGAAACAAAATTAGTGTCTAGACGGTGATTAAAGCAAACTGCGTTCCACCAAGCAGTAAAAGAGACATCTTTAGCCTGTTTCCAATGTGATGTAATATGGTGAAAAGCAATTGCTATTAAGAGGTCAATTAATTTATGTTTGTGGTGTGACCCGGTAAAAGCAGGAGAAAGGGAACCTAAGAAAATGTGTATGATGGAAAAAGAAAAAGTAAAGTTGAAAATCTTTTGCAATTGGGACCAAACTAAATGCCAGAAACGTAAAATGTGAGGACATTCGAATAACATATGTTTCAAATCAGCCAAAGGGCATGGGCGGGACCAACAAGTGGAGGGAGTGTCTGGGGAGAATGATGACAGAGTTAGTGGAGTGAATAGTGTACGATTGTAAATAAAGAATAAAGTTTGTGTAGTGTTTGCAGCTCTGGATGTACTGTGAATCTTAGACCAAATTTTATCCCATAAAGTGAAGGACCAAATTTGAGACAAATCTTTTTCCCAAGCCAACTCAACTTTAGATTTAGTACGATCGTTAGAAGACTGCAGAGATTTATAAATAAATGAAGCAGAAAGAGATTGGTCGAAGGCATTAGAAATCGAAAGATGTATGATAGGGATAGAATTGGTGATCGGGAGCGAAGAAAGGTATTGGGTAAGGGATGGAATCAGTGATAAATACTGTTTATGAGAAGAGGAAGGCAGCGAAAATTGCGTTTGAAGGTCATGAAAAGGAAGAGGTTGCGTGTCTGAAAGAAGTTGGGAGATCCATTTTAAACCAAGAGAATGCCAGGTTTTCCAATATAAGGAGCGGTTACGGATTTTGAGGAGCTTATTATGCCAGATAGGTTGGGTGTGAGTGGAGGAAGCAGAAGGGTATGTGGACAATAAATAGGGACGAAGAAGAGAGCAGGAATGAGAAATGATAGGGGAACGAAGGGATGATACCTTAGAGGAAAAGGATAAGACTTCTTCAAATTCATAAGGATGAAGAAAAGAAGATTCTAACGTGAGCCATAGAGGAGGAATATGAGGAAGATCAGAAGAAAGCCACCGCAGGGCTTGTTTTAAGGAAAAAGCATTATGATATGATTTAAAGTTAGGGAATTTGACGACGCCGAGGGATTTATCCTTTTTCAAAGAAGAGAGTGCTATTCGAGATTTTTTACCCTTCCACAAAAATTTTAATAAAGAGAGTCTATCGACTTGAAATAGTGGTCCGGGATATGAATGGGAATCATGGAAATAGAGTAGAGAACTAAAGGTGCTAGCATCATTTTGATGGAGTCCAAACGACCCCACCAGGAAAGGAAGAGAGGGTTCCAACGATTGATCGATGTAGTAATTTTATTAGAGAGAGATTCAAAATTAAATTTAAGAGTGTCGGAAAGACGAGGAGCGAACCAAATACCCAGATATTTAATCTTAGAGGGTTGCCAGGAAAAGCCAGAGGAGTCAAAGAGATGTTTTTGACATAAAGGATTTAAGGGTAAAATTTCGCATTTTTCAGTATTGAGGCGATAACCTGAAACATTTGAGAAAGAAGAAACTTGATTAAGGAAGGAGGGAAGAGTTGTTTGGGGGTTGGACAATAAAATAAGATATCATCTGCGTAAACCGATAATTTAGCTTGTTTTTGAGAACCATAATGAAAACCAGTAATATTATCATCGAGTCTGATTTTAGTTAAAAAGGGTTCTAAAGCTAGAATAAACAAAAGAGGGGATAGAGGGCATCCTTGACGAAAGTAATCGGAAGTCATACCATTTGCAAAGATTGAAGCATGGGGGCTAGAATAAAGTAAGGAAATAAGAGAAATGAATTTAGGGGGGAAACCAAACCAACGAAGTGCCAGAAACATAAAATCCCATCCTATTCTATCAAAGGCCTTTTCAGCGTCTAGGGAGATGGCGGCAAGGGGAGTAGAAAGGGAGGCGGCCTTACTCAAAATGTTAAAGAAGACACGAGAATTGTCTGACGATAAGCGACCTTTAACGAATCCAGACTGCTCAGGGCCAATAAGTTCCGGTAGTAGAGGATCTAATCGAAGGGCTATAATTTTGGCGAAAATTTTATAATCAGTGTTTACTAAGGAGATCGGGCGATAATTTTTACAAAGGGTATGATCTTTATCTGGTTTAGGTATTAAACATATTAATGCTTCTTGGAAAGTACCCTGAGAAGAACCGGAAGCCGCAAAGGATTGAAATAGCAAAAGTAGTTTAGGGAGAAGAAGGGAGGAAAAGTGATTGTAGAACTCAATGGTAAAACCATCGGGCCCAGGTGCTTTACCTCGACGAAGAATAGAGACTGCATGTGCGATTTCAGAAAGGGTAATATCCAAATCTAATGGTTGGAAGTCAAGATGAGATGAGTCCGGAGAAGGGATATCTTGAAAGTATGTAAGAAGATCAATAGGGTCAGGATTATATTCGGGAGTATAAAGAGTTTGGTAAAAAGAAACAAATTGAGCTAATATGTCTTTGTCTTTAAATAAAGAAACACCAGCCGGGCCTTGTAAGGATTAGATTTTTGTACTTTCTTTTCGTATCTTGAGATAATTGGCTAGAAGTTTGCCCATCTTGTTCTGTCCACCGTAATAGCGGGAATTGCATTTAAGAAGTGAATTTGAGGCAGCATTGGTGGTATATTTATTAAAATCAAATTTGGCGGATATAAGTTCACGAAGAGAAGATTCAGAGTTAGAATGATAGTAAGCATATTCTAGCTTCTTAATTTTATCTAAAAGTTGAGTTGATTTAGAGATTGATTGCTTTTTCTTTTGAGAAACGAAATTAATGGTGAATCCCCGTGCAGCTGCTTTAAATGAATCCCATACCATGACAAAGGAAGATTCTGGAAGATGGTTAAGTGTAAAAAATTCAGTGGTAAAGTTTTTAAATTGGGTGCAAAAGTTGGAATCAAGAAGTAAGGAGTTATTAAATCTCCAGCGCCCTGAGTGAGGGGAGAAGGGGATAAGGTCAATATCCACAAAAACGGGAGCGTGGTCTGAAATTAAAATGGAGCCTATGTCTGAGTGAATGGCAAGTTGTGCTAAGGATTTGCTGAGGAAGAGGTAATCAATACGTGATTGGGAGTGATGAGTGGGGGAATAGAAAGTATATTCTCTGAGATCCGGGTTACAGAGCCTCCAAATGTCAACTAGAGCATTGTTCTGTATAGATGTGACAAATTGGGAATGCATTTTGGAAGGAACAAATTTAACTTTTGAATTCCTATCTATAAAGGGATCAAAGACTTGGTTGCAATCACCGCCAAGAATAACATATTGTTCATTGAGGGTAACAAGTTTATCAGAAATAGCAGGCCAGAATAATTTATCAACACCTGTAGGAGCATAAATATTGAAAATAACTATAGGTATTTTATCAATAAGAAGATTAATAAGAACCCAACGACCATTAACATCGCATTCTTGAGATATAACTGAAACACTTAACTTTTTATGACATAATATAATCGTACCATTTTTCTTACCTAAAGCAGGAGAGTGAAAAACGTGACCCACCCAACAACGCTTAAGTTTGGTAGCCTCCGATGCTGTAAGGTGGGATTCTTGGAGGAGAGCTACATCTGCTTTAAGTCTGGTCAAATGTGTTAAAACTCTTTGACGTTTAATGGGGTTATTTAACCCCTTAACATTCCAGGTAACTACTCGGAATATAAAGTATCAGGAGAATGATAAAAAAGAGAAGATGTATTAGAAAATAAGTCGAGAAGAAGGGAGAGAAGTAGTAAGAATGCAAAAAAGAATCTGTAAGAGAAATAAAGCAAGAGAAAAAATTGAGAGTAAGGTAAGTGAAAGGTTGAGAAAAGAGTAAAGAAAGAAAATAGTAAGAAGAACATTAGAAAAAATAGATAACATAGAGAAAATAGAAAGGAGTGGGAAGAAGAAAGAAACATACCAACAAATACAGAAGAAGAAAGAGGGGTGACGACGCCAGAAGAGGACGACATCGACAACGGAAACTCACGCGACCGAACACTTGAGGAACCAGCATAGAAGCAGTTGAAGAGAGCGAAAATACACCAGGGTGAGGAACATGAGGAGGGGATCTGTAGGAAGAGAAAAATTGAAAAGGGGAGGTTATAGAGACATATGAGAAACGAAATATGTAAATGCACAGTACTAGGCACAATAAATGAGGACTAGATGTAATCACTGGGATGGAGGAAACAAAAACTAGATACGGTAGGATAAGAAAGAGATAAACACTTTAGTCAAACAGGGTAAAAACATAAATAACTAAACATGTCTTGCAGTGTCCATGTGTTCGGCTTCATGATGACGGAGAAACTCTTCAAGGACGTGTGGTTCTTCGAAAGTCGTGGTCTTATCTTTGAAGGTCACCTTGAAGAGGCACGGATGAAGCAAACCAAACCTGGCACCAAGATCTCGAAGTCGTGGACGTAAATCAAGGAACTGCTTCCGACGGTCAGCTGTTACTTTAGCTACATCTTGAGAAAGATATAAACGGTGACCTTCCCACATAAGTTGTTTTTTAGCTTTTGCTGCTGAAAGTACTTGAAGGAGGTCAGTATATTGCAAGAACAGCATGATGACTCCGCGGGGCTTGGTGGAAACTTTCGGACCAAGTCTATGTGCGCGTTGAATGTTGAGTGAAGAAGAAGGAGGAAGATCTAGAATTTTCGGTAAGAAGGTTTGGAAGAACGCAGTTGGATTTGACCCTTCTGTGAGTTCCGGAAGATTATAAAGGCGTAGGTTATTTCTACGATTTCTATTTTCTAACTCCTCTGTTTGCCTTCTTAAGAGAGAGACATCCTTCTCCAACACCGAAATTTTTGCACAAGAAGTCTGAAGAGATTCCGTAGATTGTTCCACCAAAAGAACCCTTGATTCAAGAGTAGACCATTTATCATGAAGAAATTGCAGAGTTTTAGTGGTTTCGGCCATGAAGGGTTTAAGCGCACGAAGTTCTTCAAGGATAAGATCCATGGACGCTGAGTGCGACAAGGAACCTGGAGAGGGAGGATCTTTTTTCAGACGTTTCGTAGAGCCAGGTTGTAAAAGCTTACTGGAAGTATTAGTTTTAGGAATTGCCCCATGTGTAACCTCCGGTTTAAGGGGAGCCGGGTCATTCATGGTCTGCGTCGTGGAATCAGAGTCTGAGGAATGACGAGAAATGGTCTTGGAAGCAGTGAGCTTGAGGTTGCGCAGCTTCCCCATATAAAGCAAGGGAAGAGTACAGCAGTGCTACTACAGAATCCAAGAAAAAAGATTATGTGAGGAATGCAGTCTTTGAAGTGATATTTTAGAAGAATGAAACAAAGATTGCGTGAATCAAGGAGCAAAAGTCAGTTATATCACATAGCCTCTTATTGTATGAAAATCCTCTTCAAAATAAATAAAATAGTATAGAATGTGCCAAAAGCATGAATGCCGTGAAAGAAAAGGCGCCAACCAAGTTGAGAAATCACTGAGGTGAGGAGGCAAGTTAGTAAGAACAGCGTGGAGCCTTGAAAACGTAGAAGACGAAAAATTGCAGCTTTATAGGCATGTCGCAGTAATATGAGGCTGATTGAGGAGGAGGATTCATATGACAGTCTTTAGGAAGGGAAAACGAGGCATACATAGGCGAAAACCGCTTGTGAGAGGATCGCGGTAAAAGAAAATGGCGGCCGCCGGAATAGCGGACCGCGTCATTTGAAAAAAGAGCGCATTCCGGCGGAATTGAGAGACAGGGAATATAGCGTCCTGCTCACCTCACATTCCGACTTCAGATTCTGTGCAGAGGGCCAGGGAAATCCCGGTGTAGGCTGAGAAAATTGCCGGCGCTCGCGTTCCGTCAGCGGAGCCTCGCCGTCAAGCCGCCATCTTGTGCGGCGCTCAAGCCACGCCCCCGCTATCAGACATTCTTAAAACACGCTCGATTGCTCGCTGTACCTGTTCCATCTTTTTTGTTATATTTGATGTTCAAAAAAAGCAATGTACTACAATACGTACGCCTTTACTCATCTGTATTGTAAGCGCAACCAACACGGGAAAAGCACGCCACTACAACCAGACACATACACGGTACTGAGAAGGGAATTCTGGACAGTACTTTCGATGCTCACGCACGTGGCAATTTTAAGTTATCCCCAGTAGTGTTTGAGGTTTGCTAACCACTGGAAAGGATTGCGGTAGGTGTTTTGTAACTCAGAATTGTTAACGGTGTGCCACAATTTACTGACAAATAAAACATGGACAATAACTATTTACAGAAGTGAAAATACAAATAAAATGGCCATACGTAATTTGGAGAAAGTGAAAGGGTCACTTTAAAAAATACCATCTTTGGAATGCTGGGGAAAATTCTCTTGCTCAATAGTCGAAACTCACCTTGATTTTGTTATGTGTTTTTGTTAGCACTAAATGATGCGCTGCGGAATTCAAGGAGAAACACTGAAAGATTATAAAATTGCCAACTGTGTGTGTAAGAACTCCTGTTAGTGTTTCAACGGTGAATTTTCATTTAGATAACTGCGGGGCATTTGGTTTGCAAGCTCACATAATTTACCTAGGCTGTTTGGCGAAACAAACTAAAAAAATCGAAAGTAAATGGTAAATTCTTCATAACTGCTGGTGGAACAGACTGGCTGCTGTAATGAAGAAAAGATTTATGTCACGTTATTTCAGCCCGAATAGCAGCAGGCCTCTGTTTGTCTCAGCCCAGTGCTTCGATTTAAATGTTACTTTCATATATTATGTGGCATTAATTTAACTATAGCTCATTAAGGCAGAATGAAATGGTTAAATTAACTTATCAACCCATAATGATGATGAATGAGGTATTAATTCAGATACAAGCTGGGCAATTTGCAAGTTTACGCATTCTGATGGTTCTCAAATAACATTTTGAATAGCGGGTCAGCGCCTCAATCAATTACATAAGCGTGTAAAGTCGGTGTCTCGGAAAAATCCTTTTTCATGCATATGTATTAAAACATGTTCGCAATTATCCGCGGAAATTGCCTTCATTGGATTAAACGGCGGTATTGGGCGCGCGTTCCGGTAGCCCCGAATCTTCCCATGCGGCGCAGAGCAGCGGCAAACAGCGCTGAGTGAACGCACCCCGCTGGGGCGTGCAGAAGAGGCCGGGCTCATAGGTCTGGGCCCACAGCACGTGGAAAATGTGTGGGTGGACGGGGCGCGGCCGCGTGCTGTGGGCACACGGACACTGGCCTGGGTCGCGACTCGCGAGGGGGCCATCACCGTATCCTTCAGGTATAGCGCTGTGAGCCGTAGCAGACGCGGATTGGCGGCAACAGTGTGAGCACAATGTTACACGTAGACATTCAAGCGCAACCCCAAGATGTTTTTAAACTCCACCTTAACCCCCACACCTGCCCCCTCCCCAAATGTTCTTAAAATGAACCGAAATTACAAACTACCCCAAACAACCGAAATACTATTCCTTTTTTTCTCTATTAATGTTAACGAAACGCACGTCATATTGGTAATATTAAACTACTGCAATGTATTATACATTGTGTGTGAGAGAGGAACTCTAATTGGTCATGTTTGAAATAATAAGTGAATATTATCTATTGCATCTATGAGAAGTATTTTGCTAATAGATTATGTAATCGGCGTGTCACTAAACTACATTGTGTGTGTCTCTGGCACTTGTCTGCTGTGTGTGTTACTCTTATATATACCAGATGCCATGACGTTATAGGGAAAAGGTGTACTAAGTGTGAGTGAGCGCTCCTTAACATAAGTGTATTTGTAAAGCGCATGTTCACCCACAAGGGTATATTGGCGCTCAATAACAGATGTTTATTTTTATTCAATGGTTCTTATTTTATCGACCTCTGAAGGATGAAAGGCTGAGTGATCACCGGGATCTGAACCTGTGACCATGAGGTCGGACATACTCGGCTCCTTCAAAATATTTTTTTACCACTATAGGGTATGTAATATAACTCGTAGTGCGGTGTTCCTTCTATCACGTGTATACAGGTTGTCACGTGAGGGCCGTTCCGCACGGATGAAGAGTCAACATCGAGCTCCTCCCACTCTAGGGTGGTAAATCATGTACTCTTGTGCAAAGCAGACATAGAACGCAGATTCGCTTTCTGAAAGACACACACACACAAGAAAATATAGGTGCATTTGCAGTCTCGCACGTAAACAGAGCATGCTCCTCTCACACACACCACGCACACAGCAGGATCTGTTTCTGCTCACAGATTACTTTGAACACACACGCAAACCACAAACTTAAGAGCGTACACATTTGCTTGCGTTGTAAACACATTGTCGTCCACACTGGCACCAGGGGGGCTTGGGGGAGGGAGCTGACCAAAGGGAAGTCTCCTCCCCCGGGCGGTTTGGGAGGGTTGCGAGGGGTTTTTCCTCTATAGTAGCTGCCAGAATGTTCTGGATTTGGGCTGGCCTAGTAGGACTGGCCAGCCCAATTATAAATTCCTGTGCCCCCGCCTCCTAGCCACCATTTTAGGTTTGGTGACCTGGTGGCTAGGAGGACAGTTAGCGTTTTTTGTAGTTTTGGTGGAGATTAGTGGTAGAATACTAGTTTTCCTTTGTGGTGTTTTCTTGTTCATACTTGTGGATCATGGAGGATTCTCCCGTTCGTGAGGCTATGAGGCTTTTGGCGGAAGCAGGTCGCATGGACTTGCTGGTGAGAGGAGGGCCGGCGCGCCCCCAGCGCCAGGCCTCTGCTGGCGAGACCGCCGCTGTCATGGCGTGCTCTTCGCCGAAGAAACGGCGTTCCACTCAGGTAAGCGAAAGGGGCCGGTCCCGTACGAGGAAACCGGCCCCTTCGGGACATGCGCGTGTGTCGGGTGCGGAGGGGGGAGCTCCGGCGACGCCTGGCGCTCTTTTAACGTGTGCGCGTGAGGCGCGTTTGGCTCCTGCTTCATCAGCGCGAGTAGCGCTTGACGTGGGGAATGCCTTGGCAGGGTCGGGTGCTCCCGCCGAGCTCAGGTGGGAGGCGGGTGGCGCTTTGACCAGCGCGCCGTTTATGCAGGCGGGCGGGGCTGCTCTGCTGTCGGGTTTTCAATTGTCAGCGCCGGCTGCTGGGAAGGCAGCGGGCAAGCGGGGGGGGGGGCGGAGAGCGAGTGCAAAACGCTCCGCCTCTGACCCGGTTGGGGAAAAGACAGCTGAGCATGAGAAAGGGCAGTCAGTGAGGGCTGCGAGACGAGGCTCGCTCCAGCTTGTGGATGTTCAAGGACAATGGCAGCACATGGAAGAGGCAGTGGGGCAGGCATTAACCCCTACAGGCCAGGTGGTGGGGGAAACACAAGGTTTAGTTGGCTGTGGGGAGGGGGCTTTATTAACCCCTTCAAGGTATGTTCTGCCACAGATGCCTGTTAGTGACAGGATTCATACAGGCAGGTTTGCTTCTGGTGGGTTAGACGGTTTTGGAGTTTTGGATCATCACGGTGGCCAGGTTATGATGGAGGCTCATACAGGTAGGGTGATGAATGAGTTGGGTGATAATGTGGGGAGTCCTTTGCTATTTTCGACGCATGGCTCATCTGTGGGGGCTGTGTTGTCAGTTGGGGGGGAGGGTTCCAGAGGAGAAGGGGAGTGGGCTCAAATGGGTGAAGGCGGTTCAGTTTCTGGAGCTGCTTTAGATTTGGAGGATTCTCGGCCTGGGGTTGCTGGGGCTGTTGGTTTTTTGAACAAGGATGTCCGTTTTCAGAGGGGGGGTCACCCTGTGTCCCAGGTGGGGCATGGAGCTGTTTCTGGTAACGTGGATGTCACAGGTCAGGTGGCTGGGGCAGGGGGTTTGGGGCTCGGGGAGGTTTTTGTGGGTGATTCTGTAGGAGTGTCACATTCTGTTGTCAGGAGCTTGGAGGGTGTTGTGTTTCCTGGCACAGTGTCCCAGCATGTTGGGGGTTTTAGGCAAGTACGTGGTTGGCCTATGCAGGGACCTGTGGGGGATGTTCAGATTGGGCAGGGTGGGGCAGGTGGCCCTTATTTGATGTTTGGTTCACCGGGGTGGGAACATTTTGGTGCTGCAGGTTTGGCGCAGTGTGGTTTGCGGAAGGATGGTGTGGGGCAAGTTTGGGGTTCATGGGCTCTTAACCGTGTTTCTTCAGCGGTGGCGGTTGATAATTTGGATTGCAGTGAGGATGAGGAGATGATAGGCGACTCTCCGGTCAGGGAGGTGCCTGCGAGGAGGGCTCGGGGCGTTCTTTGGATAAGGGACAGGATACGTTTGTGGGTGCTAAGAGGCAGGAGATGAGGGCTGTGTCAGGTGTTGTAGCCGTGGATCCTAGTACACCAGTCCAAACTTTTTCTTTTCAGGACAGGGATAGGTGCGCCGGTCCAGACTTGGTAGGGCGTGGTCCAGTCCACTTTCGCCAAGGTGAAGTGAGGAGAATGCCTAGCGCGTCCCTCTCTGTTCCACCGAGGGAACCCGCCGCGGTCAGCACACGAGGGTCCGGCGTGACCCCGCTGGCCCCAACGAGTAGCAGGTATAGGTGTCCTACCTTGCCGGCGGCTATGGAGCCGCAGAGTCAACGCAAGGGGAGTTACAGGCGGGTACAGTCTGCTCCCCCCCCTGGAGGTTCTTCACAAGCTTTAAAATGTACTATTGTTGATACCGGGTTAGGTAAAACCCGTAGTGACGTATTGCCTATTGGTTTTGACCCAGTGGTACTGGATTATGATGAAGACAGTCCCGAAGAAGGAGAATTACGGGACGTGGAGGGGGGGGAACCCTCTCATGTGTCTGGTAGTATTTTTCAGGCTCCAGCGGTGCGAAGCCAAGTGCAAGTGAGAAGAGAGCACGGCCCGTCAGTCAGGGCGCCTCGCGGACAGCATACATTGGTCCCAGCACCACCGGGGGAGCCTTCGAGAGTGGTCTCTTTACTACCAGGTGAGCAATTAGCTACACAGGCCAAACCTAATATGGTGTCTGTGGGCACAGGGGGGGAAGTACCGATTGTCTCAGGCGAAGGAAGGTTGTTGAAAGGACGTTATGTTAAAGACACTGCTGTGGGAACTGACGACGTTGTTGAAGTCACAGGTAAAGTTGAAAGCGGTACTAGCACTGATGCTCTTACTGTGGTAAAGGAGCCATTGGCCAGCAAGGAGTTGAAGATTAAAAAGTTGCCTTATATGGGCGTCACGAAGCCTTTGGGTGCACATTTGATGCTGGCCACGAAAGAACGTATTTGGAAGGGAGAGTATGTCGAAATTCCTAAGCTACTACACCGGGAAGTCCGGTCAAAAGAAGGGTCAAAAGAGGAGGAATTTGAGCTGGCCAAACGTCCTAGAGTTCCATTAACTATTGAAAATTGGACAGCTGCTTTCCTTATCTATGCAAGTGTATATTGTGAAAAGTTTCCAGAGCGCAGCGTGTCACTTTTCAAGTACATGGATGTTATACGCAAGGCACAGCTTACTGGGGGGGGGGGGTTTGCTTGGTCACAATATGATGAGGAGTTCAGGGCCAGGATGGCATGGGATCCAGAGGCCAAGTGGGGGGAATTAGACACTGACCTGTGACAGCATACTATGGGTTCTGCAACGGGCGGGAAGACTATTTTTACAGCCAGCGGCCTTCCTTTAATTTACCGGCCCTTTCAGGACAAGCCCACCAGGGGAGGGGTGGGGAGTAACTCAAATACACAGTCCGGAACTGGCGCATGCTGGGAGTTTAACAAAGGGTTCTGTAGCAGAGACTACTGTAAGTTTAAACACGAATGCTCTGGTTGTGGTAGGCGGCACCCATTCTCTAAATGCTGGGATAACAAGACAGCAGGAGGTCCACAGGGGAAGCAGTCAGGGGCAGGGGGTTCAGGGTCATCCCAACATTTTCCAGGGGGTAGGGGTTCTAGAGGTTCTCAGGGTGTTGGGCCCAAGGGCTCGTACACCGGTTAATTTGGAGAATCTGCGCCTTGCACTTCATGACTATGATAATGTAGCTAGGAAACAAACATTGTTGGATGGTTTTGAATTTGGTTTCAAGTTAGGTTACACAGGTCCTAGACAAAGAAGGTGGTCTGCTAATTTAAAATCTGCATCTGAGCATGGCATAGTAGTACAAGACAAGTTGAATAAAGAAGTACATGAAGGGAGGATGGCTGGCCCTTTTCACGATTGGCCGATCCTTAATTTAATAATATCACCTATTGGAGTGGTCCCGAAGAAAGATCCGGGACAATTCAGGCTTATACAACACTTATCATGGCCGGAAGGGTCGTCTGTTAATGATTTTATTGATCCAGATGCTGTTTCAGTCTCTTATTCCTCAGTTGACGTGGCCATGTCACTTGTTGTGACCGCGGGCGCAGCTGCTGAGATGGCCAAGTGTGATATAAAGTCTGCTTTCCGGCTGCTGCCTGTCCATCCGGATGACTGGTGTCTTCTGGGTATCCATTTTTTAGGAAAATGGTATGTGGACAAGGCTTTGCCGATGGGTTGCTCCATTTCATGTGCTCTTTTTGAGTGTTTCAGTACTTTTCTACAATGGTACTTTACTCATCAGTCTGGTCACTCACTGGTAACGCACTACCTAGATGACTTTTTCTTTGTCGGGTCCCCGGGCTCCACGGAGTGCCAGTCTGCTCTGGACACTTTCCAAGGGCTCATGGAGGATCTGGGAGTTCCTTTGGCTCCCGAGAAAACTATGGGTCCTGACACAGTCTTGTCCTTTTTGGGAATTGAACTTGATTCTGTAGCAATGCGGGCTCGCTTGCCTGAGGATAAGAAAATGAAGATGCTGGAGTTGCTGGACACCATGTTAGCAAAACGGAAAGTGTTGGTGAAAGATGTTCAGGTGTTACTAGGCCATCTCAATTTTGCTTGTAGGGTCGTGAGAGCAGGTAGGACTTTTTGTCGCAGATTAGGCAGGGCTCTTGCAGGTCAACATTTGCCTCATCATCGTGTTCGGTTGTCTGCTGGCGTCAAGGAGGATTTGAGAATGTGGAAATGTTTTCTCTCTTCTTTTAATGGTGTTCCTTTGTTTAGGGACGTTGACTTTCAGTGGGATGTGCAAATGTTTTCGGATGCAGCTGGCAGTGATGGTTTTGGTCTGTATTGGAATGGAAGTTGGTGTGCAGAACGTTGGCCGGATGAGTGGTTGAATGGTGGTCGCAGCATTACCTTTTTGGAGCTTTTTCCTTTGCTGGTGGCTTTGACCCTGTGGGGGGAGGTCTTGGCACATAAGAAAGTGCTTTTCCGTGTGGACAACATGGCTGTGGTGGAAATTGTTAATCGCCAGTCTGCCAGGGATGAACAGGTCTTGAAGCTCATGAGAGTTTTTGTGCTGGGCTGTTTGAAACACGACATTCACTTTCGTGCTTTGCACATTCCTGGGTGGACAATGACATTGCGGATGCTCTGTCTCGTTCACAGTGGGGGAGATTCCGTGGACTGGCGAGGGAAGCAGACCAAGCACCGACCCCGATGCCGATTCATCTGTGGCACGTAGGCAACGTCGGGTCTTACAACTGGTGGTAGGTTCTTTGTCTGTGTCTACGCGTTCTGCTTATTCTCTGGCCTGGAGGGAATTTCTGGAGTCTGGCGCTTGTAGGCGTGAGGAGGTTCGGCGTCGTTCTGAGGATGTCGTGAACTTCATTTTAGAGCTCATGGACAAAGGGCTGACCAAGGTGACCATTGCAGGTAAATTAGCAGGGATAGCATTTATGGGCAAGTTGTTCTGGGGTTATCCTCAGTCAGCAGGGGAGATTGGCAGAAGAATGCTTGAGGGTTGGGCCAGAGCACGTCTGTGTCAGCTATGTCGGTCCGTAATCTGGGAGTGATGTTTGGGTCTAATCTCCAATTGGACGCAGCTGTTAGTAAAACTGTGAGTAACTGCATGGGATTACTACGAATGCTGAGGAAGGTCCTCCCGATGCTTCCTTTGGACAGCAGACCAGAGGTGGTGAGAAGCATTATTGTAAGTCGTTTGGACTACTGCAATGCCCTTTTCCTCGGAGCACCAGCTACTTTGACAGGAAAACTGCAACGGGTGCAAAATCTTGCAGCCAAATTAGCGCTAGACCGTCGCCGTTTCGACTCTTCATCCCAGGCACTAAGGGACCTCCACTGGTTACCGGTCCTTCAGCGGATTGATTTTAAATCATTATGTATTGTATTTAGGGCCCTTCACGGACAAGGCCCTATTCCACTACAGAACATGTTCCATTGGTATACTCCGACCAGATCCCTTCGCTCGGCTTCTGCCTACCTGGCTGTGGTGCCTAAAGTATTGAGATCACGATTGGGTGGCCGATCTTTTAGCTTTACGGCAGCTAGGCTATGGAATGCTCTTCCATTGGGATTGAGAAGCACAAATGATCTCAATTCTTTTAAGAAAAACTTAAAAACCCATCTTTTTCCCAAGGCTGGGTTATATTAGTTTCTTTTGATCAGCACGTTGTGAAGCAGGTTTCTTATAGTCAAAGCGCCAGGATACCCGTTGGGTGACAGACCCGCGCTATAAAAGTATACCAATACATACATACATACATACATACATACAGAGAACAAGGGCACACCAGTAGACTCAGGTCTCCTTTGTCTTGGCAGATTCTGGCTCGGTTGATAACTGTTCTCCCTGAGGTTTGTTCAGATGACTTTGAGTCATGCTTATTTTCCATGTTAATGGCATTCATGTTTTTTGGAGCTTTTAGGGTTTCGGAGTTGTTGGGCTCGAAATGCAAGTGTGGCCTATTTTGGCGGGATGTTTTTTGTTCTGATGAAGGGGTGCATATATGGTTAGCCAGCTCCAAAACTGATCAGACTAAGAAGGGAAAGGGTGTGTGGTTGCAAGCGCGTGCCCCAAGGCTTACTTGCCCTTTACTGCTAGCGCGGCGCTGGCGTTCTTTGTGTGGGGGTGGTGATGATGCACTCGTTTTTCAGCATATTGATGGCACTCTGGTTACAGCATACCAATTCCGCATGGTTTTGCGTAAAGCTTTGGAACACTTGGGTCTGGATGGGAGCCTATATGGGACACATTCATTCCGGATTGGGGCTGCAACTGAAGCTTTTAACAGAGGTTGGACTCAAAGGGATATCATGAGGCTGGGGCGTTGGTCTTCAAACTGCTTTCAGCGCTACGTGAGGAGTCAAGCGGAGGAGGCGCATGCGTCATCTTCCTTCCCATGAGCTCTAACTCTGTTTTCTTTTATAGGATCTGTTGCTGGGCCTCGTTCTCCTGTGGTGACAGTCTGGATAGTTGGGCATTCATTCGTGAAATGGGCCAGAGTCCAGGCGGCGCAGAGTTACTTTGGAGAACTTCTGGGTTTTAACGCTCGCATGTTCAATGTGGTTTGGAAGGGAAAAGGTGGTATGCTATGGAACGAGTTAATCCCATGCCTTAATAACGCATGGTGGGCGGGCTATGTCCTGATATTCTGGTCATTCATCTGGGGGAGAACGATCTTTGTTCTACTAAAGGTGTGGTATTGCTGCGAGCTATTAAGAAGGATTTGAGCATTATAAAGGAGTTTTGGGCCGGGTGCCATGTCTTCTGGACTGAGTTGATTCCGCGTAGGATCTGGAGAGGAGCGGTCAACCCCAGGGCTGTTGACAGAGCCAGGAAGAAGGTAAACTCTGAGGTTTCTCGTTGTTGCCGTGGTCTTGGTTTCAGCAGGATTTCCCATAGAGAGATTAAATTTGACACTGTGGAATTTTTCAGAGATGATGGTGTTCACCTGTCCAGGGTGGGGATGGACCTCTATCTGTTAGAGTTACGTGAAGTTTTGGCACGTTCGTTAGCTATGCAACGTTGATATTTGTTCCCTTCTGCTTCTATTTTTCTATTTGGGGGGGCAGAAAGGAAGGTGGTGTAGTTTTCTCTCCCACCCCTGGTACACAGACAAAATATCGAAAATAAAATATCGGAAAGACAAAATATCGAAGTTAAAATATCGAAGGTAAAAAATATTGGGAAGCAAATATATCGGATACAAAAATATCGTAATAGGTAAGTAAGTAGAAATATCTAAAAAAATAATATCGTATGACAAAATATCGACAATACAAAATATCGTGTAGTAATGGAAAAAATAAATAGTATAGGAAAAAATATAATAATTGTAAATAAAAATTTGATAAAAAGGTCTATATTAAAAAATTACAATATATTTAATATAAAAATATTTTTAAAAAACATATATAGTTTTAGGAGCGGGTTATGGGGTTTATAGGGGATAAGGGTGGGAAGTAATTTAAAAATAATTAATAAATTAATATATATTTGTACTTTTTTTATTAATAATTAATTGGTAAATAATTTATATTAATTAGTTAATTAATTAATATAATTTTGTACATTATTTTATATAATATTTAATCGGTAATTAATGAATATTAATTAGTTAATTAATTAATATAATATCGTACATAATTGTACAAAATTAATAATTGGTAATTAATTATTATTAATTAGTTAATTAATTAATATAATTTTGGACATAATTTTAAATAATAAATAATTGGTAATTAAATAATAATAATTAATTGGTAATTAATTAATATTAACTAGTTAATTAAATAATATAATTTTGTTTATATTTTTAAATAATAAATAATTGTTAAATAATTATTAATAATTAGTTAATTAATTAATATTATTTTTTACATATTTTTAAATTATAATTATTTGGAGATTAATTAATATAAATTAGTTAATTATATTAATTAGCTTCATTTAGTTTAATATATATTTTTTACTTATTGTAAATTAATTTGGAAAAAATAATATTAATAATTAAATTTATTTCTTTACAGCTAATGTGCTAATATATTAACTTTATTGTTATTGTTAATTAATAATTAATTTGTAATTACATAATAATTATTATTTTTGGGTAAAGGAGTATTGTTAGAGTTCAGGGTCAGTTTTCAGTTCTTGGTTAAAGGGGTATTTTTAGGGTTCATGTTCAGTTTTCAGTTTTTGGGTAAAGGGGTATTTCTTGGGTTCAGGGTTAGTTTACAGTTTTTGGGTAAAGGTGTAGTTTTTGGGTTCAGGGTCAGTTTTCAGTTTTTGGGTAAAGGGGTATTTCTTGGGTTCAGGGTAAGTTTTCAGTTTTTGGGTAAAGGGGTATTTCTTGGGTTCAGGGACAGTTTTCAGTTTTTGGGTAAAGGGGTATTTTTTGGGTTCAGGGTCAGTTTTCAGTTTTTGGGTAAAGGGGTATTTTTTGGGTTCAGGGTCAGTTTTCAGTTTTTGGGTAAAGGGGTATTTTTAGGGTTCAGGGTCAGTTTTCAGTTTTTGGGTAAAGGGGTATTTCTTGGGTTCAGGGTCAGTTTTCAGTTTTTGGGTAAAGGGGTATTTCTTGGGTTCAGGGTCAGTTTTCAGTTTTTGGGTAAAGGGGTATTTTTAGGGTTCAGGGTCAGTTTTCAGTTTTTGGGTAAAGGGGTATTTCTTGGGTTCAGGGTCAGTTTTCAGTTTTTGGGTAAAGGGGTATTTTTAGGGTTCAGGGTCAGTTTTCAGTTTTTGGTTAAAGGGGTATTTTTAGGGTTCAGGGTCAGTTTTTAGTTTTTGGGTAAAGGGGTATTTTTAGGGTTCAGGGTCAGTTTTCAGTTTTTGGGTAAAGGGGTATTTTTTGGGTTCAGGGTCAGTTTTCAGTTTTTGGGTTAAGGGGTATTTTTAGGGTTCAGGGTCAGTTTAGGGTTTTTGGGTAAAGGGGTATTTTTAGGGTTCAGGGTCAGTTTTCAGTTTTTGGGTAAAGGGGTATTTTTAGGGTTCAGGGTCAGTTTTGGGTTTTTGGGTAAAGGGGTATTTTTAGGGTTCAGGGTCAGTTTTCAGTTTTTGGGTAAAGGGGTATTTTTTGGGTTCAGGGTCAGTTTTAATTTAATGTACGCTGGATTTGGTATAGTAATAATTAAATTATTCGAGACCAACATATACTCACATTTAATATACAGTGCAAAATTTCTGATAAGATTGTTACATTATAGTAAGATAATGATACAAATAGTTCAACATGATTGTAGAAACATTATTTTTATTTATGTTTCACAAATAAAATGTTATTTCATAACAAAAATCTTTTTATTACATTTGGTTTTATAAACATATTTTATAAACACAATGATAAGCAACTATACAGAAGCATTATTATTTTCATACTTTTTGTACAAAAATTAATATTATTTATTATCTCTTTTACATATTGTAATTTCATAAAGAAATGTAGAAATAACAAAAGTATTTTTTACACTTTATTTCAATACATAAAATATTTATTATATAAGTCACATATTTTTAACACATTTTTCTATTATTATAATTTTTGACAATGTACTTATATTTCTAGACATTGTTAATATAAATATTATTCTTTTCATAATATGTATTTATTACATTCATTTACATATTTGTTAATCAAATCATTGTAGGATTAAAGTAAATATTTCTTTACAATAATAGAAACTTAATGTTCATTTTTGCATATTTAGTGAAGTATATATATTATATTTTATACTTGGGACTATTTTATTGCATTTGGGTGCTTTATTTTGTAACCGGGTTAGGTCGTTTTGGGTTATTTGGAAGAAGGGCTGATCGCGGTTGGGAGACACTTCACGTCGCTTCAGGTAAGGTTTTTTTATATGTTTTATGTGTATTTTAATGATGTTTTGAGACTACTGACCTTATATTTTGTGTTGTTGAATGTGAGGGAGGTATGTTTTAGATTTCGAAAACAGATAATTACTTATGGTATATACACGTAGTGTTAGTTAGTTAACTCATTATATATAGAGTGAATTTTAGTCTTTTACGGTATATCTACAAGTGAAATCATCTATTTTAATATGTTTGTACCTAATTACTAGCTAATTAATGTGGGTGGGAATGTCTGTTTTCTATGTTTTTGTCATAGGTGTACGCTACATCGGAAGTTCCGTTTTTTTTTAAAGGAAGTGTTTGTTTGTTTAATTCAACACTGCTTTACAAACACTTCTTTACATTTTTCGGTTTTGCTGGAGCGATTCTTTCTATTTTTCCAATTTTTCGGGTTTTTTATGCGTATTCGATGGCTCTGGACAACGTGGATGTCTTAATTTTGGAACAGTTGTATTTTTACATTTGTTTTTGGGTTAATTTTGCACTACCTGGATTACTTTGGTGGACAAGGAGGTTATTGGATTGACAACATGATTGGTAAGTCCTTGCTTTCTTATTTTGTGTGGGTGGGTAATGTTATTTTTATTATGGAATAGTTTTTTACTTGTTATTTAGTTTTAATGTGTGCATATATTATAATAATATCTCTATATATTGCATACATTAAATACTTTAGAAGCTCACGTTACATATTTTTCCATACTTAGGTGATACTTTTAGTGTTTTATAACATTTTGGGAATTAATTAGAGTAGTGTTTTGGCAATGATATTTAGGTATTCTATGCCTTTTGTACTAGGGTAAAGTTTAACTTGTTCTTCCAGGTACTTGTGCAATTGTTTATTTTGCTTTGATGTTTTAGGGACAAGTTCAGTTACAGATTGGTCCATTCTAAATTCCTGGTAGCTCTGTTCTTTCTGTAGGCATTTAATGAAATGTTCTAGAGTAGGTTTGGTTCTGCCAGTTGATTGTACAAATGCATTGTGCCAACCTTCCACTGCATTGTTAGTTTTTGAATCTCCGTTAAGGGTACTTCTGTAAACGTTCCACCAGGGTATGAGGAATTTGGGATTTCGTCTGTGGCCAGATCTGTGGAGTCTGCCTACCCAGGTGTCTTCAAAGTAGTCGAGAAATGGACTTAATTTAGCTTCATTTTGTTTGTAGAAGGGGCTGTCTATAAGAATGTTGTAGTGTTCAGCTACGTCTGTTTCAGGTACATAAGCAAGTGCAATGAGTTTTTTAATTTGGAAAGCAAAAGATGAGTTTGTAGCATATTCGACACTTAGGGTAGTTTTTTGAAGGTGTCTCCATAAACACTGGTTTAAATGATAATAGCAGCCTTGAATGCAGGTATGGGGGTGGATTTTTATGATAGTTGAGAGCATTGCTTGCTCAAAATCAAGAATGATACTTTCAGGAGAAAAATCGTTAGTTTTTTGTTTAATTATATTTATTAATTCCATATATGTGGAATTATTTTTGTTTGGTAATAGTGCATATAGCAAAGGTATGTTGCAGTTGTGGTAGAGGCCATGTATTGTGTATAATTGGAAAAATGGTTTGGGACAGATGTTAAATGTTCCATCCATCATCCAATATTGGCTTTGCTGCAGTTGACTAAATTCATACTGGTACCAAAAATTATAAGCCTTTTGTCATTGTTTTCGTTGTCGTAAACTATAAATGGTTGTTTATTTAAAGTTATTATTTGGTTAGCAGTTAAATTTATATCCTGATATGTTCTGGGAGATGGTGTTGTAGAAGTAGTAGCTTTTTTAGTTCGTGCTATAGTTCTTTTTAAGGAGAGGATATTTGGCATTTGAGTTGTGGCAGTTTTTGGGATTTTAGGAATGGCTTCTTTTAAAATGACATTTGTTTGCTTTTGGGAACCTGTACTAGCTTCTTTTATATTTTCCAAAGCTGTTCTAACTTCTATTTCAGTAACATTAGGTGGATGATTGTGTTCCCTAGTATACAGTACTGTAGCTTCTTTAGTTGTTGCTCTGCCATAGCACTTGTTAGAATAATATTTACAACATTTCCAATTAACTTGCATGCCATATTGCTTTTCTTGTGTATAAGTGTAACCCATGTAGCATAGTAATAATTTTCCTTTCTGTCTGGTCACAAATTCGGCTCCTTCGGTCATTTTGTACTTTGTATATCTAAAAAATGTGTATATAATAGTTAATGTCAAATTAAATGTGATAAATAATCTATGTTAGTGATAAGTAGGAATGTTTATACTTACGTGTTTTAGAATTTACAGCAAAATTAGGAGCTGCTTGCTTCTTTAGTTGGGGATAATTGTTTGTGATGTTGTTGTAGCTGTTATGAAAAACATGAAAGTAGTTTATTATTAATTAATGTTTCGGTACATTTGCAATGTTAGAGCTCATTTCTACTACAAAAGTGTATCTTCATGATTCACATTGTGAAGATACTTACATATTTTTTTAGGTTGGTCTTTGCCAGTATAGTTGTTTCTTCAGTTTCTGGAGAGTAGTTTGTAGTGTTATCTTAAATAAAAAAGGAACATATGTATTAGAATAATCACTATGTTGGTATGTTTTTTAATAGATTATCTGGTAAATATGTTCTTTAATATACTTACTTTGTGATTATTATCTGTATTATTGAGAATGTGGAGTTCTGTATTATGTCTGTGTATCTATTGGTTGTGTTTGCTCTGTAAATAAACAATATATAATAGAACATAATTAGAACAGTTCTAAATGTTTGTATTGTTTTTCCACATTTATTTCAGTTGCATAATACTTACTTAGTAAAATGTATTGGAGAAATAGTACTGATGTCCTTAGTTCATTACTAGTGCAGTTTTCAGTAGTAGAATCTACAGAAAAAAAGAAATATGTGGGGCAAAAGTCATTATTTCTGTGTGTTTAGATTTATGTGCACATAATGAAACAATGTGAAATTACTTACATAGTTATTAGAATCTGTATTCCTAGGGTTTGTTCACAGTTATTTTGAGTAGAATATTCAGTACTCGTTGTATCTAAAAAAAATAGTTTCATATAATTATTTAGCATGTTAAGTAGTATGAATAGCAAAGGGGCACTGGGTATTTAGCAGGTAAGTAAGTAGTATTAGCAAATAATGCACTTTCTATTTTATTTACTTACTTAGAAGATGTGATAGTAGGTTGATAGTCTGGTTCTTCTAGTTGTTGTGCAGCAATTCGGATAGAGATGAATCTCCTTCAGTGACTTTTGGCAAGTAGTTTGTGCTTAGATTATTATTTTTTTTTTTTTGGGTTATAAACTTTTATTAACATTCAATCATTCATACACAGCAGTGTGCCTACAACCGTATAAGGCCGGCAGCGATACACATATATTGTCGTACTTAAAGGTACATGTGTCATGAGCGTAGAGAGCACAATCAGGATCAACCATCAATGATGTAGCACAATAGCAACACAGCTATAACATATCTTAGCGGTGAGGGAGTAGTATAGGAGGGTCGTCAATGAGGAGACAGTGTATGGCACAGTGCAATTCGCAGATCATAGCAGCATAATAGCATTCAGGTGAATAAAGCTAACATTTCCCACATGGCCCAGGAGGGGCCCCTACCAGGGGAGAGTTTACAAGCTGATGACACATTAGGGTGGCAAAGGTGTACGGTCTGATAGCATGGCACTGGAGTGATCTTAACAGGCAGTGATCTAGACATGCAGCACATTTCCAGAGGTGTATGGTCATTTAGTCAATATGCAGTTGCCAGAACTCAAACCTCACATCTGTCACGCCAATAACAGTACGATTACCCATCTTCTCCAGCCCTTCCATCACAGTACAAGAAATGGTATACAAGATCAAGCCAGCTAGGTTGTCAGTGGTACTTCACCAGTGTCAGTGTCGTCTTCCCCTTGCGATGCTTTGGCGAGCAGATAATTCTGTAGAGGACCCCATATGTCCGCCGGTCTCGAGTTTATAGGCAGCAATTCCGAAAATATTCCATACTGTTCCTGACAGTACACCATGTCATGCAACCAATCTTTAAATTTAGGAGCTCGGCCTCGACCCCACCTGCATGCCAGGTGTCTCCTTGCCAATAACAGTGCCACATCAGTATATTTCCTAACCGTCCGCGCTATCTGCGCGGTATAGCCTAGTAGGAACAATATCGGATCTAAGGTCAGCACATTACCTATCATTTGGGAGAGACCCTCGCAGACCTGCGACCAGTAGTCTTGTACTTGCAAGCAGGTCCATGCTAAATGGAAGAAGTCTGCCCCCTACTGTCCACATCGCTCACACCTGTCCGAATCAGCTAGTCCAAACCGAAACTTTCTAGCAGGAGTGTAGTACAACCTATGGAGGAACTTGTAATGTATGATTTTAAGGCGGCAGCTAGACATTACCGCTCCCGACAAGTCACAACAGTACTCCCATTGTGCCTCCGTGATATCACTACCAACATCAGATGTCCAATGTGCCCTAGCCGCACTCTCCACTACTGGAAGTTCCTCCTGTATGCACTTATATAATTTGGATACTAGATGTGTTCCATCAGGGCTGTTCAACACAATTGTAAGCGGGGCCACACTAGGGGGTTCATGAGGATAATCAGGAAATAAGGCTCTCAGGCCTTCTCTGAGCCGTAGGTAATAGAATAATTCTAGAGGGTTATGAACGCAGTCTCCAAAGAAATCATCTCGAGATCGGAACTTCCCATCGCGGAATAAGTCCCCCCACACCCATATTCCTAACCGTCTACACATTCGTTGGAATCCTATCTCTTGAAGGAGCGCCATCTGCGGATGATAGGATAATGGCATACGAGCCGTATACAATAACGGGGTTTGTAGGCGTCTCCCTATTTTATGCCACGCCTCTATCGTACAGGACACTGTGTTAGAGTGCATCTCCAGTGCAGTTGAGGGGGCGTGCACCACTCCAACTAGTGGCAGCGGGTGAGCTATCCAGTCCTCCGCTGCCACCTGCGGCAGGAAAGCAGTAGGCCGTATCCAATTGTACAGGTAGTGCGCCTGAGCACTCAGATAGTATACCTCGAAGTCAGGGACATCGAAGCCTCCCATCCGGTAGGGCTGTGTCATTACCGCCCAGCGGAGTCTAGCCTGCCTACCTCCCCATACCAGTCGAATAAGTTCAGATCGTAAGGTTTTGAAGAAGAATGCGCCTGGGTGATAGGGAATATTGAGGAACAGATATAGGAAGCGTGGCAAAATCACCATTTTTATGAGGGAAATCCTCGCCGCCATCGACAGGGGTAATTTGATCCAACGTGTCACTGTGTCCGTCAACTTGGTGATAGCCACTCCGTAGTTCATTCGTAACGTATCACCCTTGTCTCTTGATATGTGTATCCCCAGGTAACGCAGTTCCGAGGTACACCACTCTAGCGGGTAATCCAGAGGGAACTCGTAGACGGCCGGCGTCAGAGGGAAGAGTTGGGATTTGCCCCAGTTAATGGAGATACCGGAAAGGCCTCCGAAAGCAACGAATTCCCGCAGTAGCGCATTTAGATTAGAGTGGGGATCTTTAACATAAAGAGTGACATCGTCGGCGTACAACGAGATTGAGAGTTGGCGCTGAAAGCAATTGAAGGCACTGGGTTTGTGGAGTTGTCGAATTCGACAGGCCAGCGGCTCTATCACTACTGCGAAAAGTAATGGGGAGAGGGGGCACCCCTGTCGAGTTCCCCTCCTTATTGAGAAGGCAGCAGTCAGCTGGCCATTCGCAAGCACTCTTGCCGTTGGAGATGTGTAGAGTAATCTTACCCAATCTACAAAGATAGGGGGGAATCCCATCCTCTGCAAGACTGCGAAGAGGAATCCCCACTCCACCGAATCAAATGCTTTTGATGCATCCAAGAAGATCGCGGCAAGGGGGATCTCGGGGTGAACCGTTTGAATCAGGGAGAAGATTGTGCGAAGGTTGTGCGAGGTCGATCTTGTGGGAACGAAACCGGATTGATCTGGCAAGATGATTGTGGTCATAAGTAAAGAAAGCCTGGTCGCGAGCACCTTCGCCAGAATTTTGGCGTCGCAGTTCAACAGCGACAGTGGGCGATACGAGTCACAGTGTGCGGCATTCTTCCCAGGTTTAAGTAATGATGTGATGACGACTTCTCGCTTAGATCTCGGGAGCACCCCCACTTCTAATGCATCAGTAAATACTTCCCGTAGCACCGGTGCCATGATCTCCACGTAGCATTTATAAAACTCCGCGGGGAGACCATCATTACCCGGCGCCTTTCCGTTGCTCAAAGACATAATGGCATCCCGCACCTCGTCCAGTTCAAGCGGCGCCCCCAGGAATCGCCTGTGGGCATCGCTTATCCAGCAAAGTGCTACATCCCCCAGATAGCCATCCAGGTCAAATTCCCCAGCCGCCCGTGTTGTATACAGTTGTTTATAGTGTGCCTGGAGTGTGTCGAGAATACCAGCATTGTCTCTGTGTACCTCCCCATCGGCTGTGGTGAGCTCCAAGATAGCGTTCAAAGCCCCGTGCCACCCTCACTGCCATGGAAAGCACTTTACCCGGTCTCCCTCCCTCATTATAAGCCCGGGCTCGCCAGTATTTTCCCTTGAATCGTACTTCTCTCTGCGCCTCCGCCTCGTACTCCGACAACTTAGCTCTGAATGCGCTCTGTGCCTCTCCATCAATCTCCTGTGCCATGCAGTTCTCTAAAGCCCTCAGTTCCCCCTCCAACCTGCATAGCGTTCGCTGTATGTCTCTTAGTACCCCTGAGCTCTTAGCAATACACCATCCCCGCACCGTAACCTTAAATGCCTCCCACACTGTCTCTACACTATCCACCGTATCTTTGTTTCGGGGAAAGAATTCTTCTATGTCGGTCCTGAGTTCTTCACAGAAGACCGTATCTATCAGGATATTGGGATGTAATCGCCAAGGCGGGCGTGGTTTGTGAAAACCGGGCATATCTAAAGATATGAGAACGGGGCAGTGGTCAGAATGTGTTCTAGGTAGATGTTGAGAAAGTAGAACATCCGGCGCCAGATTCGGGGACACGAAGACGTAATCAATTCTAGCCCATGTGCCCGTGTAGGATGTAAAGTGTGTGCCTTCCAGTATATCAGGATGGAGATGTCTCCAACTATCAATCAACCCTCCCTCTTCAACTATCCCCCGGAGGGAATCTCTTGCCTTGGTATGATATGTTGAGCATCCATCTGCTCTGTCCAAGCTCGGGTGTAGGGCTACATTAAAATCTCCGCCCCAGATCAGATACCTGGAGCCCACATCCATTATACCTCCCCAGAGCCGGGTGAAAAAATGGGGGTCATCAACATTGGGAGCATAACAATTGGCAATGGTAATCGTCTCTCCACCCAATCTCCCCCAGATAATAACATACCTTCCCTCTTTATCCGCTTGTTGCCCCTGTAGTGTGAATGGGAGAGCTCGGTGTATAAGAATGGCAGTGCCCCTAGCGTATGAGGAGTAGTTTGAAAAAACCCTCGTGCCTGCCCATCTGGCGCCAAATGCTGACTCTGTTGATGGGGGAATATGAGTCTCCTGTAGCATAACCACCTGCACATTATGTCTATCCCAAGACGCCAATAACTGTCTACGCTTACGAGCATCTTTCAGCCCACGCACATTCCAGGATATGAAATTACATCGGTTAACAGTCCCCATACCCGTATCGGTATGTTCGGCCTCCCTCTAAAAGAGTGTGTTGCATTCTCCTCCTCGTCAATGTATCACTGGCAATAATTCTTCCCACGCCCTTCAAGTATATGCCTGTGGCACCTTTCCTGTGTAGCACTCCCTCATACATTTCACGTACCAACCAAGCATACCCCCAGTCCCCCCCCCTCCCACAGAGGCACCCCCAACTTGCCAATGCCATCTCCCTCCCTTCCCCACCCCAATTCCCTCAACAACCAGGGATGATAACATTCCCTACAGTAACAACAATAATAGCATGGGTAATACCCGTTAGGGACCATTCCAGGTGGCCGCACAACAACCCCTCTTCTCCTTCAGCTGCCATTGGCAGACCAACCCTATCTAGAGGGAGAGAGGGGGGTACCTGGCGACGCAGCTCAAATTCAGCGCTTCTCAGGTCTTAGCTCTCGCCCATCTTGTAGTGAAGGAGATATGGAGGGCCGCAACCACAGCCACTATCACCTGGTGAGCCCCACCTCAGTACTCACGTACAGGACCCATAGCGATATCTGGTGGTGTATGATCAGTGAGGTCATTGTTCGTCGTCTTCCAGCTGTTCGTTTCTGCGATCAAGTTCATCCGCCTCCTCTCTATGCTGGTGCGCTGAACGTTTTACTTGCTTAATGAATTCCTCAACTTGTTGCGGCTTCGTGAAAAACTTTTGGCGTGCTTGATAAGTGATTCGAAGTCTAGCCGGATACAGTAAAGCGTAGTCAATTTGCATGGTTCGAAGCTTTGCTTTAACATCCAGAAACTTGCGCCACTCTTCCTGTACCATGGGCGTGAAGTCAGGATACATTGTGAATTCATTACCATCATAGACGAGTTTGTTGGAGGAGCGGGCCGCTCGTAATGCTGTGTCTCTATCCCTGTAGTTTAACAGACGGGCTATGATAGGCCTCGGTTTCATGCCCGGTTTGGGTACCGGCCCCAGGGATCTGTGCGCCCTTTCCACTATAAAGTGGGGGGAGAACGCTTCCAATCCCACTGCATTCTTCAGGAGTCGTTCCACATATTCCTCCATTTTACCCACGTTGGTGGACTCCGGAATTCCCACTATGCGTATATTATTGCGCCGGCTTCTCGCTTCCAAATCCTCATTCTTAGCCGCTATGGTGCGCAATAAGTTATCCATTCGTGTGAGACGTGTTGTGTGCTGTCCGGAGGTGTCTTTGACATCCGAAACCCGCTGTTCCACCTCCTTCAACCTCTCCTCGTGGACCTCCAATTTGTGGACTACTGCATCCATACGGGACGACATTCTGTCCACCTTGTCCGCTATAGTCGCGAATCCCTGACGCATCTCACGAAGGAGTTCCTGAGCATCCGTGGAAGTGGTAGCCTGGCTATCAGAGGGAGCATTAGTTTCCATCTGTCTCTGAGATTCCGGACTTGTGCGATTCGTCTTCTTTGCGGCATCAAACGTGAGTTTCGGCTGTCGCGTGTCAGGCCGACCCATCGTAGCAGTCCTGTAGCAGCGGGCGAACCAGTTCGTAATGTGGAGGGTTGCAAGGTCGTGTCGTTTGCTCGATCCCACCGTCCAGCAAGTTCCACCGGGGAGTCCTCTCTGTCTAGTCGTGCGCCGGTATGGAGCAGCCCCGCGCAAGCGGGGTGGGGGGGGGTGCGGGCAGCAGTGATATGCGGGCGTATGTCGCCGTCACTTGGCACAGCACGCCCCTTGAAGTTAGGCCTAATTGTCCGCCGGAATTACCACGGTGCGTCCGTCCGAATGTACAACGCTTATGAGCACTTCACCAAAGTTGCAGCTATCGTAGGATAAATGCTCGCCGCGTAGGTGCGTATTCCAGACGGGGGTAGGAGGCAGACCCAGGACTTATGGAGCAGTCGCCGCAGCTTCGTGATGTGACTGAGCACCCCCCAGTCACATACGCCGCTAGGATTGATGCAGTCTGGTAGCCCCCAAGGCGATTAGCGTTGTATGCGTATGTCCTATACAATGTAGGTTGGGAGGATTATGCTGCCTCCAATGCCCGCAGTTCTCGGTCCCCAGTCAGTAGCACTCGCCCCTCAGCGCCCGCAAGCAGATGGAGGATGAAGTTCAAAGGCAGGAATAACGACCTTCCCAGCCTGTGGTAGTGCCTCCGGTATTCTCCACTAGAGCGCAGTGGAAGTGCCCAGCGGGGTGGTTTAGGCTCCAATGGTAAGGAAAGCGGGGTGTCCTGAGGGTCTAATTGCAGCGGCGCCCCCTCCCCGAAATGGCCGCCACTCTCAATGGGGGGATAGCAGGGCAGTGGTCGCACTCCGCAGAGTCAAGCTGAGGCAGGCCAGTAGAGAGGTGAAAACAGCAATAGAAATACCTCGGTGGGTAGGAGGGTCAAGGTAGTGCCTTCTCCGCCGTCAGCGCTCCACCCGGAGGCAAGAACCGGGCCGCCGTCTTTCGCCGCCGTCTGTCTGTGGCCCTCTGAGGATTTCGCGCCTTTCAGGGCCTGGTTGGCATCAGCAAATCCCCGACCTCGCGCCCACAGTCAAGCCGGCCAGACGCGTTAGAACCTCCAGCAGCAGCCGTCGGTGATCACGAAAATGCCTCTAGCAGCCGCATATAACATCCGATCCGCTCCAAATTTACACCGGAGCCGCCGTGTGACCCCCTGAGCAGATGAGGGCGATTTCAGCCCGATCCGACACCGAGAAGAGGATCGAATATCGGATTGTTGTCGCCAGGATGTGAGAGCCTTACAGCAAGGCTACCATTCACAAGTGCGCCACCTAGCGCCCCTCTGCTTAGATTTTAATTGTTTATATAGGGGAGTGTCAGTAGTAATTACTTTGCTATTGGTTCATTTAAAAAAATAGGTTTGTGATTGGTTAGTTAGTATATTTGAATTTCAGTTGTGATTACTTTGTAATATAAGTTAAAAACAAAAACAAATTATAAAATTATACAAAGTAGTATAGAATATTTTTATATGTGTAGGTGATATAATTATACCCATAGGATATTTTTGACAAATTAATAGTGTGTCTATAGTATTAATTTAAGTATTGTGTGTTTATTTAGATGTGAAAACATATAAAACGTTAATTAATTATGCAAACAGATGCATATAAAAAGTCGATATAGCTGATAATCCGATATTGAAGTGCACGATATTTTTGATGTCGATATTATAGTTAATGTCATTATTTTTTGTAGATAGCGATATTTTTGTTTTCCGATGTTAATGTAGTCGATATAAAAGTAAACGATGTTTTTGTATATCGATATTAAAAAATCGATATTTGTGTATATATCTAGTTAAGTATAGGAACCCGATATTTTTGATTTCTATATTTTTGCTCCGATATTTTTGTACGTCGATATTGTGAATCTCGATATTTTGTCAGACATTCCCCCCCCCTACCTTTCTGGGTGGCGGGGTTTTTGTTGTCTCGGTGCGGTTTATTGTAGAATTTTGTTGAGTATTGGGCTGATTCATTCATTGACAAGTACAGGGGAATGTTTGTCATTGTTTGACCGTTGAGGTTTTGGGGGGTATTGGCAGGAGTGAAGGGTCAGGCAGGGTTTCTGGTTATAGAGGGCCTGGCTTTTAATATGTGATTGGGGTTTGATGAATAAGGGGTTAAATGGTGATGTAATGATGTAATTAATGACGTAATGTTTTATTGATGATGTTATGTTTATAATGTTATTGTAATGTTTTAATGCTGTATTGTTGGGTGGGGGAGGGGCCAAAGAATTTTAGGGGAGGGGGTGGGGGGCGAAGTTTGTAGTTAATTATTTATTTAGTGAGGTTTAGTTTTGTAAGGCGTTGTCAGGGTTTTATATTTGTAATGTGCACCTGTTTCCTAATAAAGCGGCCTTTTTCACACTCAAAACATTTTTGGTCTACTTTTCTCCCACCCCTCGCCCTCCCTCCCAAGGCTGTGTTCCCTTCCACACAGCCTCTCTGACACAGTGTGCGGTGTCACAACACTCCCACTCCCACACAAACATACAGGATAACATACCTGCATCCTTCCAAGCAGGTGTGTGTTGTCCACACTCGCGCACACGCACTCAAAGGAATGCTCGTTGTCCACACGCTCGCTCCACACACATAAGCACGTGCATTGTCCACACACTCACTCGGCCCCATACCCACGCGCGAGCCGTGCCCCTTACGTCACAGAAAATGGCCCCTCGAGAGTTTATATCTCAGCATGTCCCAGGTACATTCACTGGCAAGGCCCCCTCCCCTCGGCCTTGTGAATAGTGACCTCCCGCAGTAATCACGGAAGGGAACAACTGTTAACCTGTGACGCACTTGTCATTGTTAGTGTTTCAGCCTCTGCTCTGTCCGAATGATCCGAAGACAATGACAACAGTTTTCGATACACTGCAATCACCAATGTTGTGACATGCCCGAATATATTACGGTGGGGGGTCGAGTCCCGCCACTCAACTAGGCATAGTGCCTCGAAGCGGCGCGGTTGACCCCTGGACTGCCTCCACTCGGCGTTACAGGATTGTCTATGGCTAAAAGCAAATAGACTGCACAAAGAGGGGAGAGAGGGAAATGGAGGCCCTGTCTCCTGCTTGAATTATGAAATGCTTCAATAACCAGGGTTCAGTGTGCGCCTCAGGCTTCTGGGCCCTGGTGCCTCTGCACCTGCTGCACCAATGGAAGCTCCCCCTGGCTAGACTATCTATGCATATACAGCGCGCGGATCTCTTCCAGTGGAATGACGACGTACAGCCTTTCCCTTATAGGTTGCCTTGCTTACAACTACATACATATGATCACGCGGGAGCCTGCATAGAGCATCATGAATTGTTTCTATATGCACCATTGTGTACCCAAGATCAATATTTACCTTCATCTGCATGCTTCTTCCGGCCGCGAGGGGCGTGTCCCCAAACGCCTTAAGCTGTCCCTCTAGATATGTACCTGTAAAGTAAAGCGCCTGGAGCCCTTTCAGAGCCAGTCTGGTGTGAAGCGTCCCCAGTTGGTCGTTACAGCCATAACA
This sequence comes from Lissotriton helveticus, assembly GCF_964261635.1. Lineage (NCBI taxonomy): Eukaryota > Metazoa > Chordata > Amphibia > Caudata > Salamandridae > Lissotriton > Lissotriton helveticus. The sequence continues at coordinate 1,011,882,935 of NC_136061.1, forward strand.
ATATATCGAGAGCCTGAGAGCTCTGTTTCAGATTAGGAGGGATAATGGCTTTTATGGGTTCCTTCTCTTGTTTTAACCAAAGGCCTCCCCTACACCATTCATTGCAAGGCCCGGTCCGCATCATTCCTGGCTTTCTGCTCCCAACTGGGATAACTAGGGATCTATTTTAATATTTTCGGTTAAGCGTGTTGTAAATAGGGAGGCTCACTGCCTTCAGTGAATAAAAAGTGTGAAATTGGCAGCAAGGACCGGATACACAATACAAGTACATATTGCAGTGTAGACAAAAGTCAATGGCAGAGGTAAAGAGTAACCAAAATTTCAAAACAAAAGAGGGTCCCTGAACAAACATATATGTATAGGGAAGAATCCAGAGAAGAATACGTTTATGTATGTTTTGAATTTATGTGGAGCTCACAAAAATCTATGTATCTATTTTTGATATAAACAAATATCTTCTCATGTAAAAAACAAACATTTACTTTGATGATTTTTTTTTTATAAATTAAGCTGGTCTGATTTATGGTCCTTAATATTGTAAACGTAGTGTTCTTATATTAAGTTAATTGGAGATGTTTATGATCAGCTTTTTTGCTAGAGGTACAGAGTGATAAAGAAATACGTCTGTCAAGTGACAGGAACAAGATGCAGTATACTCTTAATTTGCCAAAGGAAGGCGTTGACGGCGTTTCAACCTTATTGGTTCATTAAGTCATCATCAGGACATAAAAAACATTGGGAGCAACCATCTAAATCAATTTGTAAGGTTTTGATTAAGTTAGTTCAGATAAAGGAAAACCTCTGGGTCAAACAGATTTTCCAGAGTCCCAGGGAACTATGGGCCCTATTAGGATGCCGGGAACGGCCACCAGTGGTGTGGTGGTCCCACACCATCAATAAGGATGCCACCGTGGATGTGGCAACCCGCATTCACAACATTGTGGTGGGCGGTGCACAGCACCGCCCGCCACAATGTTGTGAAAGGCCGTTTTGCATTGGCATGCACAACGAGACAGGCACAGCTCGGTGCCTGCCACCTTGTCCATGCCAATGTTGGTGGGTACCATAGGTACCCCCCACGTGCAGCCCCCCAACCACCCCCCCTTGGGTGCCCACAACGGGCCCGAGTAGCAAATACCGCATGCCTTTCCATGGCGGAGTCTCCGCCACGGAAAGGCATGAAATATGCCACATCATAATATGGATGGCGGTGTCAGACACCGCCACCATATTGAGTCCCATTTTCCGCCCAGTCGCGAAAAGTGGCGGACGGTCTATCTGTCCACCGTGGTGCCACAGCCATACTAATATGGCAGGGGGATGACCAGCTACTTATGGCAGGCGGATCGCCACTGCCGGCCCAGCGGGGGTGATCCGCCCGCCATTCTAATGGGGCCCTATACTTCCACTATCATGTGAGTAAAGTTCATACTGGCGCATGGGGGTCCTAATTAAACTTGTAGGAACCTCCTCCAGGCATTAGTCATTTCCCACCAATCCGACCGAATTGCACGGAGAGGCACGCAAGCAGTGACTGCTCCTTGAGGGAGTGCTGCGGGGCGGGGCGGAAGGGTGGAGGGTTGTAAACTCCGGCATATGGCTGAACGGAGTTCAGCAAATAATGAAATAAATAAAACGAATTACATTGCATGCGCTGCAATGCCAATCGGCAATGCAGCGCGTGCATTGTAATACATTTTATTTAGTTAATTATTTACTTTACTCCGTTTGGCCATATGCCGGAGTTTACAACCCCCCTGCCCCTCCCCCGCTCGCCCCACCAGCCCGCTGCACTACCTCAAGAAGCCACCACTGCACGCAAGTGATATTGAATTACCAGCTTTTATGCTGGGAAGTGACTAATGCCTGGAGGAGGTTACTACTAGTTGTAATTCCTACTAGTTCCCTGGGACTATGGAAAATTTGTGTGATCAGAGGTTTTCCTTTATCTGAACTATCATGATTAAAACCTTACAAATGGATTTTGATGGTTGCTCCCAACGTTTGTTTTATGTCCTGAAGATGACCTAATAAATTAATAAGGTCAAAACGCCATTGACGCCTTCCTTTGGCAAATTAAGAGGAAGCATATACTGCATCTTATTCTTGTCACTTGACGGACTGATTTCTATATTAATCTTTCCCTCTGCCATCGTCTTTTGTCTACACTGTAATCTGTACGTGTATTTTTTATGTCTTGTGTAACTTTGTGAGCACGAATTGTACATTGTATTTTTGTATTATTTATGTTTTATATGAATACTTTGCAAAAACAAATGATTTTCCAAATAATTGTTGTGTGTACCTTATTATTAATTTTGTCGCTTTATTTGTATTGAGTGATTGTGTCACAGTATCCTTAATGTCTCCCTGAACTATTATTGCTGTAACAAACATTCTTTATTTGTCCAAAGTTCTGCGGAATAGGGCTGCCCCTGTTTGTTGTAATTCACAACAAACACATGACACAGAGAAAAACATAATTTTATTAGCGACAAACACATGACACAGAAAAAAATGCAATTTTGTTAGGGGAACAATATCATAAAGAATTTGAAAATTAGTTAAATGTTCCACCCACCAAAGCAGAGTTAAACAAGCACATTTTAAATGCATGCAGCCAGGAGAAGATAAGTATCAATAGCCAGTAAACGCTGTGCAGTCTTAACATAAGAAAAAAGTTCCACAACTTTTAGGCCTGGTGTCACTGCACCTGCTGTACCATTCAAATATTGATGCTAGTGACTGCAAGATAATTGCACTTGTGACTCCCTGTTAAGTTGTGAAATATTGCAATAGTCAGTGTTTAGTGGGGTGCCACGAGCTTTTGGGCCCGGTTCCACTGCACTTGCCACACAATTGAAATCATGGCCCTAGTGCCTGGTAGATAACTGCACTTATGACTGCCTGTTTAGTAGTAAAATATATAGCAATATTTGGTGTTATGACAACTTTTGGTCCCTGGTGCCACTGCACCTGCTGCACCTGCTGACCATTCAAATCATGACCCTAGTGTCTACTAGATAACTGCACTTATGACTGCCTGTTTAGTAGTAAATTTAGCAATAATCTGTCTTTAGTCGGGTCCTTAGAACTTTTGACCACAGAGACACTGAACCTGCTGCACCATTCAAATCACACCCATTTTAACTGCAAGTTAACTGCAATTGTGGCTGCCTGTTTAGTAGTAACATATAGCAATATTAGGTGTTTAGAGGAGGTAAGACAACTTTAAGGCCTGGTACCACTTCACCTGCTGCAGCATTCAAATCATGAGCATAGTGCCTGCAAGATACCTGCATTGTTGACTGCCTGTTTAGTAGTAAATTATAGCAATGTTTGGTGTTTGGAGGAGTTATGACAACTTTTGGCCCCAGTACCAATGCACATTATGCACCATTTCAATTATGACCCTATTGCCTGAAAGGTAACTGCACTTGTGACTACCTGTTTAGTAGTAATTAATTGCAATATTAGGTGTTTAGTGCTGTGACTAGGGCTTTTGGTCTCAGTGTTACTGCACCTGCTGCACCACTGTAATCATGACCCTAGTGCCTGCTAGATAACTGCACTTGTGACTGTCTGTTTAGTAGTAAAACTTTGGAATAATCTGTGTTTAGTGGGGCCCCTAGAGCTTTTGGCTTCGGTGCCACTGCACCGGCTGCACCATTTAAAGCAAGCCGCCTTTAACTGCAAGGTAACTGCAACTGTGACTGCATGTTTAGTAGTAAAGTATAGCAATATTGGGTGTTCAGAGGGAAAGATAACAAAATGTAAACAGTAAACGGGATGAAATGTTAAAAAGTTTGAACAACCAATGTGGATGGGAATGATTAGTTAGGCCACAGTAAACTGATAAGAGAGACACAGAAGGAAGAACAGGCGACACCTATAAAAACAGAGGAAAGTAAACTGGCAAGCATATGGACCATTAAAAAGTGAAGGTGGTAGGTAAGTCCCTTTTAAGAAATATTAAAAACAATAGATTTCACTGTGCAGGCGAAACCTAAAAATGAATACGCTGTAACGTGGAAATATTAACATGTGCTGCGTTTGTGCAAATGTCCTTAACAAGGATGGGTTGTGTGTCACTGCAGGAACAGAGACACAATCTGGCTAACAAAGGTAAGCCATAAAAATAGTTTGTGACATGGTCCAATGTCTGGCCTATCATGGACGGCTCAGATGAGAGCAGCGAGGTAGCAGAGAAGCCATTAGCAGGAATGGGCCTATTAATTTCATGCAATCTACACTATTCTTAGCTCTATTTGTACTAGTATCAGTAATGACTTTTGCGGCGAGTCCTACCTCCCTCTGAGAAAGGAAAATTCACATAAATCATGCGAAGAATTCAGCACCATTCCTCCCCATGGGTAATAATAAGGGGCTGGATTCCCAGCAGCTTTCTGGAATACCAAGTAAAATGTTTAAGTCCATTAAATCTGGGAGGGAGGGTGGGGTGTAATAACGAGTACAAGAACAAATAGGTCTAAGAGTAATGATATCAGTCATTACTTATGTGTAATACTCCAGCATTCAGATGGACCTCAGGAAATGGAGTAATAAATACAAATACGAAATCACTTAAGGCCAATTCAGGTGATTTATTATCATAAAGTGAAGAAGTTCAAGATAGAACAGAATTCGGAGCCCCCATACCAAAACTCTTTCCATCAACTTCCCACCTATCTAGTCTTTAATGGGAAACGAAAAGGGTCACAGAAGACCACATTGCTTCTCTACACATCTCTGTGATCAAAACTCTTTAGTCTTCAGCCCACAAAGTAGCCACGCACCCTGTAGTTCTCCACTGTGTTACTGTTGGCAAATGAGAACCTGTCAAGGCGTAAGCTAAAGCAATCATTGCTCTTTTCACCTACTGAGAGTGAGATTGCATGTCTTTTGACCTCTTTGTGATGCAGCAAAGGTTACCAGCAAATTGTTAAAAGTGTGAATATACTGAGGGGCCAGTTTTCAGTTTGGAGCGTGGATATTACCTGCCAAAGTTATAGATGCTCACTGGCCCATGGTCATCTGTCTACATTTATAGGAGCTGCTTTCATGGCAGTTCCTGACAATATAGGATACGTTTTACCGACGGTACCACCAGGCATGACGGCCAGCTGTGAAACGTTTCAAAAGTTGTTTTTTTTTCAAAAGCAAACTTCAAAAGTTGGAGCTTGTTTTTGAAAAGGAAAAAAAAACACTAACTCCCCATTGCCCCAGCCTGGAGTCTTCCCCCAGCATGAGGGGGTAATTTGGGATTTATTTCCTTTTCCTCACTGCCAGGTTTTCCTGGCAGTGACAGGAAGGTAAAGAAGGCATTACACGGGCCAACCTAAATAGGGAGGATGGTGTAATGCCATTCCTCTGATGTCCCTCTGATGGAGGAAGTATTCCATTGATGAAGCACACAAGGACCACTTCGACAGAATATTTAGGGCCTGGCGCTCTCTAAACTAGGCAGGAAGACCAAGCGTTTGGCAGGGAGGGTCATCTGTCATGCTTGTAATGATTACCCTGTCCACCACTAAAGTCAGGATGAGGCCCATAAGTATGAAACTATTTGACATTTCTTAATGGACTGAATCGCAATTTCAGGCAGTTAATACATTCTAAATAGCCTTTCAGTATGCACGAGAGGTATAAATGCAGTCGCAAAATATGATTTCTAACCAGTAGGAATCGCATTTTTCAATTCCCAAAAGCTGAAATCGCAAATAGGGATTTCCAATTTGCGATTTGCTAACCACATGTACATAACATTTCCTAAATGCGAAATGGGCTTTTAGGAAATTATATTAACCTTCAAATCCAATCCGATGGCAAGCAGGTGCAAATTTAAAAAAGGCACTCAAAATGCAGTTTTTGCAGTGACATGGAGCACACACTCGCCCCAAAGGCATTTGAGCGCTTTACACAAGCACCACTTTCTTTTTAATGAGATTTACGAGGGGCCTTAGGCCAATGGGTATGAATAATTTTTAATTTCCAAATTTGCAATTTCCCATTTGGAAATCGCAAATTTGTGGTTTTGCAATAACGATTGTGACTCCATAGGAATCACTATTAGGAAATCACAATTTTCATACATTCCAATTTGCGACTACTTATCTTAGGATTCGCTATTTAGGAATTACAAATCTGAAGTATTGCACATATGTGCCTTAGTTCTCGGTAAATAACAAAAATGCTCTTTTGCCACCCAGCAAATTACAATATCCCAGTGTCATTTGTGGGATCTAGAAAGTAAACAGGCAAAATATCTCTTAAATTACATTTGATTTTGGAGGCCACCTTTTGAATATTGAATAAATCTTGGTTCTATCCTTAGCACTATCCCATTGCCCATACAACACGGAAAGGGAGAGTTATACAGGGAAGCACCTACATTTCCTATCCTTCTTAAAGAAGTAATAGGAATATCAAGAAACACTTTCATAGTCAGAAATTTTAAATCAATTGTCTCAAAGCAGTGACCCAGCAAAGCTTCATGGACCAACACTAGATCTCATGCTGGAGCAACTGGATTTGTAATCGGATGAGCTCGTTCAAAACAATTAGTAATCTTTTCAGCAAATCGTCACCCTGTAAGATTTTTGCCAAGCTTCTCTGAAAGCTTTTAATGTTGGCCAAAGTTGAGGCAGCCAAATTCATACATAAAATATCCCATAAAACTTCTAAAATAGAAGACATTTGGCAATTCAAAGGATACAGTGAATGTTCACCAAATCACTTTTGAAACTATCTCAAGAGCCTAATATAGGACTTTAATGTTGATGATCTCTGTAAATTCTGAATTTCCTCCACAGTGTGACGAGAAATCACCAATTTTGTTTAGAACTGATAGACCTCTCCCCTCGACTACCAAACTGAGAGAAGTAAATACTTCACTGCTGGCAGACATAAAAGGCAAGAAGTCAATTGAATTTTCCAGTACTGGCAAACTAACAACATCAGTAATGGAGGAAACCAAGAGCTCCTCGGCCAGAAGGACACTACCAGTATTCTCAGTCTGTGGATCCCCGTCAATTGGGCTAACACTTTCAGGATCAAGGAAATTTAACAAAACAAATAAAGTAACGTTTGAGGCAAATCTATTGACATCGCATCCATTCCTCATGCTTCCTCCACATAGTTTATTGAGCAAAATCTGAATTGATTCCCCAAACATGACCGTATCTGCAGAAAACGTACTAAAATTATTGGCAGAGATTGGGACGAAGGAAAAGCCCTGGTCAAACAATCTACCCAAATGCTCTATTTCCTCTTCGCATAAAATGCTGTTAAGGATAACAGATGGTTCTCTGCCCACAGCATTGCATGTGCTGCCAAAACTCTCAAGGAAGGGGACTCCATTCTTCTCTGATGCTTTATGTGCTTAACTGCTACAACATTGTCTAATCTCACCATGACATGACAGTTCATTATCTGTGGAAGGAAATGGGTTAGGTCTCTGCAAATGAGCATCAATTCCCTCCAACTGAATGGTTTCTGTCTGCCTTTGACTGACCACTAAGCGTGTGTCCATTCGTACCCCCAGCCTACCATGCTGGCATATGTTGTTATAACTTTTGTGGTCCCCACCAAAAGAGACTTCCCTTTCTCAAGGGAATGTGGCATCAGATGCTCCTGATTTGCTTCTGTGACCATAATACTCTGGGTGGCTGGACCCCAAATATTCTGCATATGATTCACTAGGGAGTACATTTGAAGCATTGCCAAAGGAACTCTGAAGAGGTCTGCTGAGTAAGGCGGCCCTTGCACTTACAGCCAAAATTTCACCAGCTCCTCCTATTTTCTGCACAGATCTGAAACAAGGCGCAGGAACTTCAATGCTCTTTCCTGTGTAAGCACTACTTTTAAAATTGTCTTCCCTGGAATTGGCTCCAAATAAAGTCCTGTCTTGTAACAGGGTCAGGGGACATTTTATCTTGTTGGGTAGAAATCCACTTCTTTTCAGGCAAAACGTCATCAGACTGAGTCCTTTGACTGGTTCACAGACTGATGAAACATGCAGAATCCATTCATCCAGCTATGGTACACTGCCAGACCTTGAAAACGTAGAGAGGCAATCAGAGGATCCTCCTCCTTCGTAGATCTGTTTTTAACTCAAAAAGGTAGAATCTGATATGGGCAATGTCCTTATTTCACACACAACTTGAGGAATTACTGATGGTGTTTCACTACTAGAATATGAAAATATGCATCCTGCGGATTTAATGTTATGTAATCTCCTGAACGGATAAAGGGAACTATTCATTGCAAAGTCTGCATTTTAAACTTCTTGTGCATAATCCATTGATTTTGAATTTTTAAGTGTATTGCAGTTCTGAGATCCCTTGAGCATTTTGGTATCAGGGAGATCGCCAGGAAGAAGCCTTGTCCCTTCTTGTTCTTTGGTATTGGAACTATGGCCTTCTTCTGAAGCATTGTTTGACTTGCCTCCAGTAATGACTGTCTCTTCAATTGATATCGCAACCACTTGGTTGGTCAAATTCCTGAATCCACAGAGGGATTCTGAAACTCTTTTAAGTGCCCTTGCTTCACAATCAGTAACAAACTACAGGAGGTAGCCCATAAACCCGGTAGAGACCAGGTTAGAAGTGTGCAGCATTCAACAGTGTCTCTGAGGTTATCGTTTAAAAAGTAATTTCTAACAGAGCACAATTAATTGCTCTGAGCAAGGAAGGAGGAGCAGGGAGACAATAAATTTCGGAGACATGTGGTAAATGAGAAACTTTTTCATATATTTAGTCATATATTCAAAGACACAAAAGCACTGTGTTACATTGAATGTCAAGTCAAGTCAAAAGAGGTCTTTATTTCGATTTACATCATAAAAGACATACTACACAATATATTATACATTCGTGGATAAAAATGTCGTAGAATAAGCAATAAAAATCCATAAATATATAACAAGTTAAAACCAGAAGTAAAAGGATATTAAATATATTTAGCAAAGACTCGCGACTAATACAATCCATAAAAACCATCTAAGCACAATCCAATGTACATAGAATAAAAACAGAGTTTACTTGAATCAACATCATATGCACTATTTTATTAAAGACTCATATTCCGGGACCGAATTATCCAGGCCCAACTGACGAATTTAGTCACACCTATAACAATAGGTTTTGAAGTGTCAGATTTCAAGATTCTTCTAGCGGCCTGTGCGGATCTGGTTCCCAATAAACGGCATACGGGACTTAGCCATACATGTCTAGGTTGTAGATACATAGGACAACAAAAGAGGAAGTGTTCAACAGATTCAACCTCTTCCACAGAAAAGGGACATCTATCATTACCAGATAGATTCCAGTTTTTCGTTAGCCCTCGGAGCAGAAGGGAGCCTACTCTAAACTGATGATACAGTTTACGATCTAAAGGTTTTGTGATGGTGTCCCAATATTCTTCATAGATAGAGTCATCCTTAATAGCAAGGAATGATGCTGTCATAGAACCGCCCAGAACGGATGCTAATCTCTTTGCCTTAATCCTGCTCCACTAAGCTTCCTTAAAAAGCTTCTTTGGGGGGAAAACAGCGGTAGCAGGGTTGTCCCATAAGGTCCCCATCCCCATATCAAACAAAGAGGCTTTTATTTCAGATAGCCAGGGAATCTTATATGAGCCCCTTAACCCTTTAACTTCTAAAAGGGCCTTAGCATATATAGACAGTTCTGGTGTTGTCCACAGACGACGCCAGAACGCCAGAGGTCTAACCCGTACCATATACTCTATGGGATGACAACCTAGGTCATATAATAGGGGAATACAAGGAGTTGATTGAGGTAACCCAATTGCTGACCTAAGAAATTTGTTCTGTGCAGCCTTAAGTTGAGAAATGTCGCTGAAGCCCCACAGTTCCGCTCCATACATAATAGCAGGAAGAATTTTCGAGCCATAGATTTTGATCAGGGGGGCCAATGGTTTCGTTAAGGAATTTCTATGTTCCTTTAATAATGCTCCACCAAGTTGGGCATGCTTAAGGGTAAGGAGGTCTATCTAGGGTTTCCAACTTAAGTTTTCACTAAAGGTAACTCCCAAATAAGTAAAAACAGCTGTCTGGTCCAGGACAACACCCCCATATTAACCCTTGCTTTGACAGATCTAGGACCACGAAGGACCATAAATTTAGTCTTCCCTACGTTAACTTCCAGCTCATGTTCGCGGCAGAAGAGCTCAAAGCGAGACAGGGCTAGCTGCAAACCCTGTCTCGTCTTAGATATTAAGAGCGTATCGTCCACGAACATGAGCAGGGGGACACTTTCATACCGGCAAGGGAGGGAGCGTCTGTCGGATAGTTAGAAAAATAGTTCATAACCCCATTGATAAACAAAGAAAACAAGGTGGGGGCTAGCACACACCCTTGTCTGACCCCTTTGGAAACCTCAAACCTTTCGGTCACCACCCTTGGTTTGCCCCATCGTACCATGGCATGCGTATGTTCATGCATGTTAATCAAGAGAACCACCAGCTCTTTAGGCATGCCCATCCTCAATAATACTTCCCACAGCTTGATCCTTGGCACAAGGTCAAACACGGACCTTAGGTCCACGAAGGCCGCAAAGAGCATGCCACCCCCAAGGGAAACGTCTTTCCAATACAGAAGCATAAACCTAAATGCTTGGTCAAGGGTCCCAATATGTGACCGGAAACCCACCTGGAGCGGTGTTAATATGTCAAAATCGTCCATCCAGCCCTGTATACGTCCCAAGAGAAGATGGGCAACGATCTTTTGTACCGCGCATATGAGGCTAATCGGTCGATAATTGGAGGGGCAAAGCGATCGCATTTCTTGTAGATTGGCAATATCTCAGCCCCTAGCCAAGAATCGGGGACCGCTGCTCCATTGGCAAGGGCATTAGCTAGCATTGTCAAATAGGAGACCCACAGGTCTTGCTCGTGTTTGAATAGGTCAGCAGGGATACAATCAGGCCCCGGTGCTTTACCACTCGGGATCACTTTTAAGACTGACTTCACTTCACTAGTGGCGAACACCAAGGTATCCTCACAAGTGAGAGTAGGTGTTACAACTACAGACCTACTCTTAGACTTAAACTGATTTTCAAAGTACGAGACCCACTGCTGTGGCTCCACATGAGATGATGGTTGCATGTCTTGCGGGCGGTTACCCCATTTAAGGAGGTGCCAAAATTGTAACATATTCCGCCCATCACAAGCCTGGAGTAACCCCCTCCAGCGATCCTCATCCCAATTCCTCTTGGCTTTTGTTTGGGCAAGTTTATATGTGATCCTACAAGTACGAATAACATCTGGTGATCTAGATTTAATGGCTAAAAGCAGTGCTCTTTGGGCCTGTCTACAACCATTATCAAACCAAGAACAAGATCTCAACGCTTTATTTTTATTGTCAGGGGGTAAGCTTTTAACAAAAAAGGTTTTAAGCACTGAAAATAACTCGCTATGGATACCGGGTATGTTTTCTTTGACCTCAACCTGGGACTCGAGGCTATTGAGTTTATCCATCGTGATTATAAGCAGGTTCCTAATCATATCCCGTAAACTTTCATTCATAGCTATTTTTGGCCAGCGTACCCTTCTTTCATCATTAGTTAGGGTTACTTTTGCCTGTACAAAAGGGTCATCAACCATGGGGGTGCTTATAAAACTATTATCTACCACAGACAGGACTAGAGGATTATGGTCACTTTCTGATCTACACGTGACCACCATGTCAGCAATGACCGACCACATCTCCAAGTTAACCAATATATAATCAATGCGGGATCCAAATCTTCCGTTATCGAAGGTCACTGCCCCAGACCTATCTGACTTCGTTCTGCCATTAACGGCCCTTAAGCCCTTATCAAGCCACAAACCCTTCATAAACAGAGCCGCATGCGTCCATTTTTTAATGGGTGTAAGCTCCAACTGGGGGATACTCCAGATAGAGTCCTCAGTCTCAGAGAGCTTCCCATCATCCACGTCCATGGGCTCATAACAGGTGTTGAAGTCCCCGACCACAATCCTATTTACAATTCTAGTTTCAACACTTAGAAAGTGTTCCAAAGGGAGGGGTGATACCCTTCACTAGACTGAAAGAACTGTATGATCTCAGTGAGAGGGAATTGTATAGGTACGTCCAGATCAGGCATGCTTTACTGGCGGTTTTACCCGCAGGCACTGACCTGTCTGAAGCGTCCCCACTGGAGGACCGCCTTCTCACAGAATTCATGGTCGAGCGCGCAACATCCCTCACTTATCGCAAACTGCTAAACAATTTCCCAGACCCTACATTGACGTTAAAACTAAAGTGGGAGGAAGACACTGGCGAGATGGATGAACACGAGTGGAATGAGGCACTGGCATCGCCTAGAGAGGTGGGCATCTCTGCGAGATTACGATTGGTACAATTGAAAATATTACATAGGGTATACTACACCAGAACAATGTTGCACCGCATCCACAGGATAGAGCACCCTTACTGCCTTCGTGGGTGTGGGGAAGAGGGATCATTCTTCCATACTATATGGGACTGCCCCCGAATCCAAGAATACTGGAAACAGATACTTCGCACGATCTCACAGACACTGGAAACGACACTGTTGCCTGACCCGAAGAGGTGCCTCATTAATGTATGGGAACCTACAGATATCTCCAGATTCGGACGAATTTGGGTTACGGTGGGGTTGATGGTGGCGAAGAAAGATATTGCGCAGCGCTGGGGGGTGCCAGAGGTACCGACCAAGTCGAACTGGTGCTCAAATATAGATAAGGTGATGGTGACGGAGAGGGCGGTATATTCCAACCGTGCATGCCCGGGGAAGTGGAATAAGATCTGGTCTATGTGGAATGTGTATAGAGGTGAGATATGCGACCCCTTGCCGGAGACTGAACCAGATGAATCAGATGATGAAGGGGAGGAGTGATGGGTTGTGACACGTTCCGGGAGAGCAGGAGGGATGGGATTTAGAAGAAGAACCCCTTCCTAGGTGACCTTGCCAGAGTTCAGGGCCAGAACTGCATATGATGACGAGCCCAAGGCATACATGACTGATTATGGATTAACCCCTTGCAGGGATTGAGGTACTGACGCCAGGTTCTAGCATGGGAACCCTAGGGAAGTTGAATATAGCTGATCAATCTTCAAATGGAAATGACCGCACCTGTGTTCCACACAGTTAATTTGTTGTTTTCTTGGTTATGAAAATGGGAAATCAAAGACCACTTATTTCTGGTAAATTGCGATAAATGCCACACCCTGCCAATGAGATACCTGTACAATATTCTGCACTGATGAATAATCCTTTGAAATCTATGTAATGTTATATTGACAACTCGAATAACCCATAGCGGCCGGCCCATCGGGTTGTAGGCATTCCGCAGTGTACTGCACATGATGCAATAAAAGTTTTTGATTCCCCAAAAAAAAAAAAAAAAAAAGAAAGTGTTCCAATAAGAGGACTGTTGGCGAGCATCTTCCACCTGGAAGGCCCCTTACATAAATGTTGATAATAACAATTTTGAGCCCCTTCGTAGAACTGACACTAATAGCCATAATATCCGGGGTATCAATTGGAATCTACACCACTGACACATCCACACATTGTCGTACCCAAATAGACAAACCACCCACTCGTCTGCCTCTAGTGCCCTTAACTGCAGGTTTAAAAAAGTTCAGGAAGCCAGAGCGAAAAAGAGGGGCTATTGCCCACGTTTCCTGAAAGGACCAAATGTCTGACTCGTCAATAAAGCTAGCCCAATCTGATAGGTGTAATTTAGATTCTAGGCCAGCAATATTCCATGAAGAAACCTTCACAGTGGGGGTAACAGTAGTGGCGTTCGCTGTCTGACAGACCGCCATATGGCAAGGGACAGAACACCCTGTGGGAGTGCTATCTTCAATAAAAGAGGAGCGCTGGGAAAGGGTAAATCCATGAGACATTGGTTCAACACTAGGGGTAATTGCCCCAGGAAGTAGAGCCGTACCCCCCCTGTGATGGTAACTAATACAATCCGAAGCCATCCCCAAGTCAGTCGATTTCCTCTAAGGTAGATAAGGGGTCAAATTGATTATATATGGGAATAGGCTGATTACATAATGTATCAAAATGATTAACCCAGGGGGGACGGCACTCTCCCTATATGCAAAGTTAGAGTGTCTAAATGATGTTTCGATCCTGTTCTGAGAAAACAGAGGGGTACCTGAGACTGGTCGAGGGTAGAAGTAACTCAAATTACGGGTTTGAATCCCTCCCTCCCCTCTAAACTCACTTCCTTCACAGATGCACCTTACAACTCTAGGATCTCTAAAATTTACAATTATACAATCCCCTTCCTGGTCCTTACATCTTCTGCCCAACCAATTCACCCTCCTTACATGTATGATTTCACCGTTAATATAACCTGGGAGTGATAGAGCGCGCGAGGCCACCCGACCAATAGTTTTCGCCGTTTCCGGCTTCAGGGCCCATATACTTTTCAAATCACCATATACATCGATCGGGTGACTTCACGAGCTCTACCAAGTTGATGTGTGTGTGTTCCCTGCTACCAATTTTCGGTGCACCCGACTTACCATCCACCGATGCGGGTGCCTAATAACCACAATGAATCAGGGAGCTAGCTGTAAAGGAAAGGCAGCAAAATACAAATCCAACCAATAACATTCAAATACTGTTTAAATGACCACGGACAACTGGAAGTTTTAAAATGTTTATCTAAAGTTCATTATTTTCTTGCATGAGGTACAATAAAACAAGGCAATCAATAACCAAGATAACGTAAATTATATATGCATAAAGAAATAATGACAGAGTAATCATCAAGGTACTAATAAAATGTAACGAGAAAAGATACTATGCAAGTCAGTATTATCTAAACAGGGATACCCTAAGTGTGGGTGACTATAGGAGAGCTTATAATGAATAACACGCTTTACTTAAGGTGAAGGGCCTTTGAACAATCTAGGCAACGAAGTTCTAGACCATATCAGGAAATGACACACTGCTATGCAAAATATAATTTCTAACAAATGAGAAGACATAGGAATAAACTTATGGAAAATATAAATGACTTTCAATAGTTGCAGAAAGGCATGGAAAATATCACATATGCAATGTTGAACTTTATTAAAGCAAAAGTTAGAAATTCAGAAGGTGCAAGAATTTCAAGAGGTTCAGAGCAATATTTACCTAGAAAGGTGTGGAAACCAAACCCTGGCCACGGGTCAGTTAAGGACAGGAAACCCTCAAGGAAGGATAACCCTCAAAGGACAGCAGGTGCAGAATGGACACCCAGGACAGGACAGGATACCCTCGGAATAGGAATCAGGACAGGACCCTCAGGACAGGACAGCAAACCCTCAGGACAGGACCCTCTTCAGGACAGGACCGGAACCCACAGTTCGGAAGCAACGCCTGCGCTCCACCCGCTCTGCAGCTATCGATCAAGACCCCGATTGGGTCAGCGAACTCCCAGCAAAGTGCTTCGCCAGCACTTTAAGGTTCAGTAGAACCTCAGTCTATGGTCAAATTCGGACAGAGTGCTTCGCAGCGCTCTGTATCTTCAGTCACCTATTGAGTGCGTTGGGTCAGTGACAGGTCAGCTAAACCAGACAAGTCGGACGGTTCACTAGGTGAACCCAGGGTAGATATACAGTTTGGGACAGTGTACCACCCCCCAATGTTGCAAAGTGTCAAAATCCCTCAATTTGGATTGGTCCTAAGGTAGGATTTGGGTAACACACCAATCAAAACAGTCTATTTGTATGCCACATTAACATTTTCTGGTACCGCCTATTGAGCTAGGGGTTCCCATGAGAGACTACACGACAAGCAGCAATACATTTACATTGTATCATATAATAAGCCACATTCGCTGTTCTCGCAGGGCAGAGGTGACTTTCTCAGGAGCATCTTGCCCATCACTGCCAACTGGCGGTGTTCCATCTGTCAAGGTCCCTCGTGCTGCCGAATGTCGCACAGGCGCAGAAGGGACCTCCAATATGGCTCTCCTCTCACTCAGACCCCCATTTCCCGCGGTACATGAAAAGTAAGCGAAAACAAATTAATACATAATAATGTCATTATGAAAACACATCACAGGGTTTGTACTTTTAACTCATCATCAAGAAATAAACTTATTGCATCTAAATGTTAGCTACATTGATACGGGCACAAGAGCAGTGGCACGAGCAGTACCACATGATAAGCACAGCTATGAATTACGCATGCGCATAACTTTCCCTCCACTTCTGCAGACGCGTCAGGACACGTGAGTGTGGCTGACGCATGCGCAGTAACTAAAATACAAGCGGCGGCCATATTAGAGGACACGGATTAAATTCATTAGAAATACACATAGGCAAGCTTCGGGAACTTTTGCCTAAACAAAATAAATGTTAGTAAAACATACGTTTTGTTACCTTATTACACATAAACGAGGTTCTTGACTTCGGCAAGCCGCAAAATATGCGAAGCTTTGCTTCATCAATCCCCTCTTTGATGATATTTACTATCATCACAAATTATAATGGAACCAGATGCCAACTTTCTTTCATACTTTATAAAGTTCTATTTCTTCCAGCAACCGTTCTAACTTTTCTCTCTCAGTTTTAGCAGGGTGAGAAGTCTTCACCTTTTTGTATATCTGATCATTCACTTCCTCTAATTCAATCTCATCCACACTTCGTTTCACTCCTCTTGCATTTACCTCGTGCTTTTTGGTGCGCTTGCGGCATTTACAGCATAAGAAAATGGAAAGTATAATAAGACCTATAATACCAATTGGCATCAGAATTTTGAATAATAAGCTTTTACCTATGCTAGCAAGCCAATGACCTACATTTGAGAGACCATCTACCAGTCTCTTCCAGGCACTATCAACCTCGAGTGGTTTGAGTTCCTTTGCCAAATTAGTAATGTTTTTCACATATCTTTTGATCTGTACACTTTTATCCGGAATATAAGTGCAACAATGTTGCGCCTTCAACATCCGGCAGACTCCGCCCTCTTTCGCTAATAAGGTGTCAAGAGCAAGTCGATTTTGTAAAACCATTGATCTGATCGCAACCATTTCGGTATTGACCAGCAGAAATCCATGAGCTGTTTCAGTAGACAGCACATCTACTATAGTAGACAATTTGCAAATGCTGTGAGTGTTCAGAACCACTCCCACTCCAGGTATCAGTGCACTGAAAATACTACCCATAATTTCACCTATACTTTCTCTTTTACTACGCACTAAGCCATTAGTATCTTCATTGCTTCCAGTTTTTCCATTCACATGGTATATTTTCGGGAAGACAATGCCAAAGTAGCAGCTTCCATACCAGTGATCCGGCAATTTGAAATAAGCCTTGTCCCCACAAATATAATAAATTCCAGGAAACACAGGCTCTGACCCATTTTTGAAACCCCAACCTCCAATTACCTTGTAATTATGTTCGCATTCACTGGAACCAATGAAAACATTATTATAATAGCTAGTCTTCTCGCGGTGAAGACATAGCTTGCCTTTCTTTTCAAAATCCAGCAACAGAGCAGGACCCGCTCCACCAGATGAGGTGCCTTCCATGTTCTCTGCCCACTTTGGCTTTTTCTGACTTTCGTCATTAGCCTTCTTCTGAATTTTAATTCTCCTTTTCTCTGCCATGTTCAGGAAAATTTTTTCCTGCTCACGCAAAGAACAAGTCAAGTTATCTCTGTGTGCGTCTGCTATGTCAATGTTACCTATAGTCAGAAAGTAGTCTCCCATATATCTTATGGTGTCACTTTTGGTATGTACAGGATTCAAGTTCCCTCGTATAGGAAGTTCAGAAAAGATCACGTCATTGTTAGAGTAATAGTACTGTAACGGTCCTCTTTTATAGAATAAACTAGCTAAAATGCTACAGGAGATTCCATATGTCAATGGCAGATGATGGTATGTCACGCCCTCAGCCACCGAAGTAGGTAGCTTCATGCAGACATAGCAATCTTCAATTTCCATAGTCTCTACATAGTGTATTAATAAGTTTGCGAAAACGTTTAAGTGTGTCTTGTTCTTAACTCCATGATAATGTAGTCCTCCTCATCTGATGCTTCTAAGTTCTGTTTTGTTTGTCTCAAAGCTCTCTCATGTCGTGCTACACTCTGTGTTGTTAGCTCCTCATTGTCAGTATTTACAACTTCAGTAGGGACAATGTTAGTATCTTTACTTACAGCAAAGGGAATGAAAATTGTTAATCCTATCCAGATAACTATCAATACTACTACACTACATATACACACCTTGCAACACGTCTTAAAACGGCTGCAACTAGGTCTACCATTCACTGTTGAATCAGACATTTTGGCTCAGAAGGAGTCTCTCGAACCCCTCTTTTTGGTTTTACACAATTAGCTTACTTTGTGCAAATTCACGGTGGTTCGTCTTCCTCTTCAGCTGAGTACTCTGGGACGGGTTCTCCGTCGCTCACGTCAGTTATATCAAGATCTTCAAGCTCCTCCAAAACCAGTGTCCATTCAGGAGACTTGTACTTTTTGTTTTGTCTTTTTATTCGTTCACTCCTTCTTTTGGAAGAGTCTTCTTCTTGCTCTGCTATCCGAGCACTTCTTCTTGCTTCTGCACGTTTTTCTTCCACTGTCTTTATCCTAAGTCTCAATCTTTTTACAAACCTAGGCTCAAGGTTGTTTCTTTTCTTTAGTCTCTTAGTCGGTACTTGGACTTCACTTTCTTTTCTTATTCTCTTGTTCTCTTTATCTGGTGGTAATTCTTCTCCACTTTCTTCTCCTATTTCCCTTATCTGGCTAGTTCCAGGGCTAGCATCAAATTCTTCTGCCTGGTTGCTAATCTGGCCTTGTTCAGGAATATTTTGTTTTTGGCTTTCGATTGTCTCTGTTTCTGTTTCTGTTTCCTGAACCCGTTCTTTTAACCCTCTCTGATCCTGTTCAAGCACTTCGATCTCTTGATTTTCTTCTGCTTGAACTATCACTCTATTTCTAGTCTCTCCCTTATCTGCATCAGGTGTTAGCGGTGGTGTATCGAATACCTGCTCTGTCCCTGTCTGACCTTCTCCTTCCTCAGTTTTGATGTGAATCTCAAGCGGCTGAGGTTCTTCGCCTGTGCCTTGCTTTTCCTGACTAGTCCACTCTCTACCTTCACTAAGTCGTTCTCTTGTTCTGATAGGATCTTCGGTCAGATCAATCATCGGTATCCATTCTTCTGGCCATATGCTTGGCAGCTCGTCTTCAGCTACTCCTGGCTCAGTTTCCTGGACCTCTTCCACAGGCTGGTTTCTTGGCAGTTCGTAGTCAACTACTCCTGTGCCAACGTCTGCTGTTCCTGCAACCTGACTGGTGCTGGGCTGCTCGTTGTCCTTGTTTCTGGGGTACTCCTCACTCGGCCAGTCTATGTTTATTTTACACTGGGTCCATAAATCTACTGGAACCACAATGTCGAAAAACCCATCCAGGTCTTTCCACAGACATTTCTGTACCTTCACGAACCTTTCCACCTGCCTGTACCAGTCAACTGGCTTCTCTCGTAATTTTGGAAAATCATTCGTGAAGGACACAATATCCTGCCTAGACCAGGGGACATGCACATATTTCCCTCCTGG
The DNA here is from genome assembly GCF_964261635.1 of Lissotriton helveticus. NCBI lineage: Eukaryota > Metazoa > Chordata > Amphibia > Caudata > Salamandridae > Lissotriton > Lissotriton helveticus. Next base: position 1,011,902,508 of record NC_136061.1, read on the forward strand.
AACTTCGCGCATGGGGCATAACTGCTCAGGTTTTTCTACCTCCCTTAAAGCAAACTCAGGAGTCACTTGTCGGGAGCGAACCTCTTCTCCCTTTTTCGCCCACCTGCTTCTCCATCTTTCCACATCTCCCCATTTCTGCAGTACCCCCATTAATTCTTTAATCTGCAACTTCTTCCCTGCCACATTCAGGTGTTCTATATCTTTGTCTGAGAAGTCTGCTCTGTACGGTTTCTGTAAGGGCTTGGATTTTGAGATATCTACCCCCATACTAACTGCTGTTTCGGTCAGTTTTTCGTGGAGCACTCTGGTGTTCCTTGTAAAGCTTTTACATATGAACGACAATTCTTCTTCAGAGTAGGTATTCAATCGATCCAACCCCACATTTCCTGCCATTAATTCTTCTATTTCGACCCTCAGCTTGTAGAGGTCTAAAGGTTTTGTTTGCGGAGTCTGCTTCTCTAATTCACGACTCCAACTCTCAATTTCATCCGGAGTTACCAGAGAGACATTCCTAGTACCTGTTGCTGTCTCTAATTTTATTTCCTTTGTATTAAAAGGGTTATGCCTCTGCTGTATTCCCTTTCCAGTCTGTTTGTTTGGCAATTCCAAGAACGCAACTTCAGACTCGCACTCACTGGACTGATCATCTATGATGATCGGTTCCTGTCTCGGGGTTGCCATGACTGGGGTCATAACTGGAGTAATCGGATTTCCCTGACCATTTCCGTATAACGGGACCACCGGTCCAATAGTTACGGGAATAGTCAATGCCTCAGGACTGGTATTTAACTGGGAAATTTTCTGAATTATTTCTGTCCTTTGTCTAGCTAGAGCCTCTTGCTCCTTTTCCACTAGTACCCTTCTTAAAGTTGTGTCATGTAATATCTGTGGGGTCAACGGAGGAGTAAAACTCGGGGCAGTAGGATGCGTTTCACTTGGTCCTCCCCCATAATTAGGTTTCGGGAATAAAGTTCCAGTATTAAAGGACCTGCGCTCTTCCCCATATGGGGGTTGAACAAAAGGCAGTCCTGAATTCGATGGTTTCTCTTCGCTTTCATACAAGGGTCTGGGAAAAAAGATTTTCGTACGTGAATATTTTTCTTCCTGGCTTGCGGGCACTTTGGGATATATATCCCTTGTTTCCGTCGGTTCGGGTTTTTCAGGATAGGGCAATACTTGACCACCCCCTCCCAGTCCCAGGGACCTGTCTTCTTCCTTTAGGAAGTGGCGTCGGGGAACATCTCCTACACTGGAAGGTCGGGTTCCCTCATTGTAAGGTGGCGGACTTCTGGTACAGATGTCATCTATTAGTTCATCATCTGAATCCCCCAGGGCCCCCCAATGCTTACATTTTTCAGTACTTTTCTCACCCGCTCCAATGTTATGACATGCCGGCATCATGGGAAACAGACCCTCAACAATCATGCTCTGCCTCCACTGTTTCATCCTTTTATCCCTGGATTCCTGTTTCTGCCTGGGGTACCACTTGGTCAAACCCTTGTCCATTCGGGGTCTTTCTCTTTCAAAAGCCTCAATCTCCCATTCCTCTAATGCCTCATACTGCGTTAGTCTCGGTCTGGGATGCAGTTCATTCATTCGGGTTCTTAAATTAAATAAGATCCTACCATTGAAAGTACCATCTAACGGAAAAGCCAATACTCCGTCATCTTTTGTGTACTTCACCCAATTCTCCAACCACACACAGGTATTGTACCCTCGGTCAAACATCATGAATGAGGCAGGAGTATTGGGTGCTGGGACAAGAACACCTTCTCTAGATTTTATCGGTTTGTCCGTTTTGAAATAATTTTTCACCTTACTTACAAGGGACATTTTTCTCTTGGTTCCGTACATAATATCGTATCTATTAGTCTTCCACTGATCCCTTTCAAACCCTAGGTGCCTTGGATCAGGTCGAGTTCCTGTAGTCTGCGAGTGCCACATACGACTTCTGCGCTAAACTTTGTTTACAAACTACCTCCAATCAGAACGCGCTTCAGAAATTCGTGCAACCAATGGGTGCGCGACACTAAATAAGCTCCGCCAATGGGTGCGCGGCCCCTTCGTGAGACAGTTCCCACGCTCCGGCGCTCACCCCTCCTTTACAATTCCAGCTCTGCTACCCGCCCGCTGCTTCTACCAATCCCAGCGCGGCACAGAGTGACGTCAGAGGCGCTTCGCGACTGACTCCCTCCCTTCACAAGGTAACGGAAACTTTCTTTCTTTTAAAGTGCTCAGTGCTTGGTTATTTTACAACAAATACACATTCGCCACAGTGTTCAAGTGTCTAGACAGAGAAAGAATTGTTTTACTGCAAGTAAACTACTTCCATTTACTTTTCACTCGCTGCGGGCAGATCTCTTCCGCCTACCCTTCACTCTAGCATCGGTGAACCTGTTATTCCCCCAAACTCATCCACTTCTTTCCGGGATATATTCCGAGTTTAAGGTTTCTCAGCGGACCCCTCTGCTTTCACACTAGCTCCGAGGAACCTGCTACTCTTCCGATGTGACCCTTACTAGGTTACGCCACTATGGGAATTTTGCCAATGAACCCCGTTACTGTCATTTATTCACACATGTATTCAGAAAACCCTAGTTAGTGCTTCCCGGTTATCCTAACCTGCACCTAACTTTCCTCGAACCTGTGACCTCAGGACAATGGATTCTATTCACCACTTGCCCTTTCAATTCCCCGGGGAGTTCGGACAACATATAACTAAACGATTGACAAATGCATGGATTAGTACATATAACAATATAAGAACAAGAATAATAAAAATGCAAAAATTCATGAGTTTCAGCAGCGTATTCACAAGAGAATGATCAGGTCTCTTAGAACAGCCGCTCTTCTAGCAGCATCAATATAATAGCAGCTTCCGACTCAACTAGTCCAACTAATCCCTGCCTTACTCTCAACTAGTCCCTAACCATCCTCTAGCTACCAGAAAACTGATAGAGCGCGCGAGGCCACCCGACCAATAGTTTTCGCCGTTTCCGGCTTCAGGGCCCATATACTTTTCAAATCACCATATACATCGATCGGGTGACTTCACGAGCTCTACCAAGTTGATGTGTGTGTGTTCCCTGCTACCAATTTTCGGTGCACCCGACTTACCATCCACCGATGCGGGTGCCTAATAACCACAATGAATCAGGGAGCTAGCTGTAAAGGAAAGGCAGCAAAATACAAATCCAACCAATAACATTCAAATACTGTTTAAATGACCACGGACAACTGGAAGTTTTAAAATGTTTATCTAAAGTTCATTATTTTCTTGCATGAGGTACAATAAAACAAGGCAATCAATAACCAAGATAACGTAAATTATATATGCATAAAGAAATAATGACAGAGTAATCATCAAGGTACTAATAAAATGTAACGAGAAAAGATACTATGCAAGTCAGTATTATCTAAACAGGGATACCCTAAGTGTGGGTGACTATAGGAGAGCTTATAATGAATAACACGCTTTACTTAAGGTGAAGGGCCTTTGAACAATCTAGGCAACGAAGTTCTAGACCATATCAGGAAATGACACACTGCTATGCAAAATATAATTTCTAACAAATGAGAAGACATAGGAATAAACTTATGGAAAATATAAATGACTTTCAATAGTTGCAGAAAGGCATGGAAAATATCACATATGCAATGTTGAACTTTATTAAAGCAAAAGTTAGAAATTCAGAAGGTGCAAGAATTTCAAGAGGTTCAGAGCAATATTTACCTAGAAAGGTGTGGAAACCAAACCCTGGCCACGGGTCAGTTAAGGACAGGAAACCCTCAAGGAAGGATAACCCTCAAAGGACAGCAGGTGCAGAATGGACACCCAGGACAGGACAGGATACCCTCGGAATAGGAATCAGGACAGGACCCTCAGGACAGGACAGCAAACCCTCAGGACAGGACCCTCTTCAGGACAGGACCGGAACCCACAGTTCGGAAGCAACGCCTGCGCTCCACCCGCTCTGCAGCTATCGATCAAGACCCCGATTGGGTCAGCGAACTCCCAGCAAAGTGCTTCGCCAGCACTTTAAGGTTCAGTAGAACCTCAGTCTATGGTCAAATTCGGACAGAGTGCTTCGCAGCGCTCTGTATCTTCAGTCACCTATTGAGTGCGTTGGGTCAGTGACAGGTCAGCTAAACCAGACAAGTCGGACGGTTCACTAGGTGAACCCAGGGTAGATATACAGTTTGGGACAGTGTACCACCCCCCAATGTTGCAAAGTGTCAAAATCCCTCAATTTGGATTGGTCCTAAGGTAGGATTTGGGTAACACACCAATCAAAACAGTCTATTTGTATGCCACATTAACATTTTCTGGTACCGCCTATTGAGCTAGGGGTTCCCATGAGAGACTACACGACAAGCAGCAATACATTTACATTGTATCATATAATAAGCCACATTCGCTGTTCTCGCAGGGCAGAGGTGACTTTCTCAGGAGCATCTTGCCCATCACTGCCAACTGGCGGTGTTCCATCTGTCAAGGTCCCTCGTGCTGCCGAATGTCGCACAGGCGCAGAAGGGACCTCCAATATGGCTCTCCTCTCACTCAGACCCCCATTTCCCGCGGTACATGAAAAGTAAGCGAAAACAAATTAATACATAATAATGTCATTATGAAAACACATCACAGGGTTTGTACTTTTAACTCATCATCAAGAAATAAACTTATTGCATCTAAATGTTAGCTACATTGATACGGGCACAAGAGCAGTGGCACGAGCAGTACCACATGATAAGCACAGCTATGAATTACGCATGCGCATAACTTTCCCTCCACTTCTGCAGACGCGTCAGGACACGTGAGTGTGGCTGACGCATGCGCAGTAACTAAAATACAAGCGGCGGCCATATTAGAGGACACGGATTAAATTCATTAGAAATACACATAGGCAAGCTTCGGGAACTTTTGCCTAAACAAAATAAATGTTAGTAAAACATACGTTTTGTTACCTTATTACACATAAACGAGGTTCTTGACTTCGGCAAGCCGCAAAATATGCGAAGCTTTGCTTCATCAGGAGCAGTCTATGGTTGCTGAGCCAAAAGATGACTTTATTTTTCAACTCCCTATGATTCTCCAGCTTTTCTTGTTTGACCTCTGGTACCCCAGTCAGTATCACAGTATAAGGCGCTGAATCAGGGGGGAGATCAATACAGGGATGTTTCCTCTTCCCACCCTCTGGAACTAGTACCTCCTTTACAATAGGAGTTACCTCTGCCGCCACTATACAAGGTGCCAACTCCTTCCTACCCTCACCCACCGGCACTTCAAATCTCTTGCTGTTCGGGATACTTGTCTTATTTACCTTGGTAACGCCCTTCCTATCATATTGATTTAGATACTTGGATGATCTTGGAAGATTTGTATTAGGGGTAGCTACTAAAATACCACCAGGATCTGAAGCTGGTCTTCCTTTAGCTATACAATCGGGGACCAAAGAGCAACCCACAGCGTTTTCTAAGGTAGTCAAATTTGCCGTGACAATTCTTTCCAACTTCCCCATGTTTTCAAGAATTAATTTTATTCCCTCAAGTAGGGGAAGCATCAGAGACTTCATAAGATGTTCTATCTGACCAAAAACGCTATCAAGAGACTGAGCTGTCAACGGCAAGTGCGGTAACAACTCAGGCATCCGTTCCCCCAGATCTTTATTGTTGTAGGGCGCCATATTATTAATAACTGATTGAGACGAAGTAACAGAAGCCCCTCCTGAATTAATAGTTTTAATTACTTTAGGACACCTGCCCTTTTGAACACCTCCCCCACGCTTTCTTTTCCCTGTCGTTGTAGTTGCTTTAGGACCTTGTTTAGAGCTATGCTCTGGTAATAATCTCGAAGAAGTAGGATTAGCTATAGAGCATGCAGCAGATACGTCAGTGACCATCAGTTCCAGACTAGTGTCCAACCAGTTGTCGTCCTTAGGTTGATGGACAGATGACTGCTCAGGGGTAACAGCATCCCTGATGGTGCCCAGCGAGGAGCGCTTAGGGAAGATGGGCTCTAACGAGAGTCTCTTTTCAGTTAGAGCTATCTCACGTTCCAACACGACAGCAGCCCTTGTAATAAACTGGTCCAGGGTCCCAGTAATAGACCCTCCAATGCTGCTGGTCACACTTTTTTTCCCTTTTTCCTTTGGTAGGCGTCATATTAAATCCACCTCATATAATCTCACTAATTGCAAAACAATTATGAATGACACAGAACGATAATACAACCAGATTACCCACAAACTATTTGGGCATCAGAATAAGAGCTTCCACTGTGGCCACAGCTAACAGTAGCATATACAAACTAATTATCGATGGAACACAATCACTCAACTGACTTGGAAACCCTAATAGATAACGCAGCCCACGTACGGTAAGTTAGGGGGGCGGCCCAGCCCGGCCTCCTCTGGCCCCAGATGGCCACAGATGGCCCGCCCTTTGCCCGGGCTTAGCCCGGCGCAACCCGCGTGCTAACCCGCGACACGGGGGCTGCGCTCAAATTTAAAGCGCCTCCGGGCACGGATGTGGAGAACGCGGCTTGCACCGCAAGGAAGGCTGGGTAATGTAGTCCCCCACCGGCCGCGCGGTAACAGGCAGCGGCAGCGAAGGCAAAGGTCAGGTAGACCAGCAGGTGTCCAGCGGCACAACAGGCAGGATGTGGAGCAAAATCGCGGACTCCAATGCCCCCTCAACAGTCAAGCAGCCCCGCTCCACCGGGGCTGCGCTCAAATTTAAAGCGCCTCCGGGCGCGGATGTGAAGAACGCGGCTTCCGCCGCAAGGAAGGCTGGGTAATGTAGTTCCCCAGCGGCCGCATGGTAACAGGCAGCGGCAGCGAAGCCAAAGGTCAGGTAGACCAACAGGTGTCCAGCGGCACAACAGGCAGGATGGGGAGCAAAATCGCGGACTCCAATGCCCCCTCAACAGTCAAGCAGCCCCCTTGAATGTCATGTAACCTGTGTTATACTGTGTACAAATGTTCGTGAAGGAGTGAATGGCACTGGTGACACGTGAGGGAGTATATACAGCGGAAAAAGGGCGCAAACAAAAAAAATTGTATATACAAAGTGTATTCCTAGTGATGCCCATACAATGAATGCAAGTAGTGCAAGATAATTTAGGTGGCAGTCACGAGAAAGGCGCCGTAAATTATGCTGTGAAAGTCGACAGCGTTTTGGCCTATATACAACGTTAGGCCATCATCAGGACCAAGTTGCAGTTAGTTAGGGAACAGTGCTGGGGGGTCGGAAGAATCAAGACCAAATGTGTTGGGTACTGGAGGAAAGCTCACTACATCCGGGGTTATAAGAAGCGCGTGAAGTGGGAGTCGGAGCGGATGGATCCCGGAAGTGGAGGAGAAGTGATCCCGAGCCTGAAGCTTCAAGGATCCACTTGGTGTGCGGTAATTGGCTGGAGCCCCTTGGGGTAAGTGGGTCCAGGATTAAGGGCACTTAACCAGTGTGGTTGGACGACTTCAGTGGAGGCTGATAGTATGGAAACCTTCACGGAGCATCCTTTGTGTATTTGGAGGATCGCGGCCTGTCAGGGAATATCCGATGATTATGGGAAGTGGTCCCATGGGAATGAATCCCTGGGCAGAGACGGGGAGAAAATTGGCTGTTGCACCGGCGTGAGTCCGGCAGGTGACTCAGAGACACTGTTGAATGCTACTTGCTTCACAATCAGCAGAAGTCATGTATCCAAAGTAGATTGCTTGAAGAAAATGACAAATCTGACCTTCTCTTCTCTCCCACTGTAGTCAGAATTTTTGTTTTCCTAGTGAACTTTATATTTATTTGTCTGACTGCAATCAGCTTTTTGACGATAAAATCTGGAAAGTCAAATGTTGGTTGGAATGAGGAGGGGCGGGACTGGGGGCCCCAGGAAACCCCTTGTGGAGCTGAGAACTGACTGGAAGCAAGTGTCAGCGGTGTAGTATCGACGCACAGTATTCATAGGTTACAGTCATGGTAATTGCAACAGTTAGTGCTAAGACCTGCAAAGGAAGGAAGGAAATTAACAAAAAACAGCAAGGCACTGGAAAAAAAACCAAACTCCCATCCCTCCCCACACTTCAACCCCAGAAGCATCTGTCACCCAAAGAAACACAAATACCAGAAAAAACATTATTCACCACCTTGGGAGCTCATCGTAACTAAACAGGGGGACCCCAAGAGTGGCACGTACATCAAAAAGAAAGCTGCTGCCAGCAAGCCAATAGGTCAAAGTCCAAAGCCCCCACTAGGCATTGCATCTGAAGGACCATCCCACTGAGTCCTGACCAGACATAGACCTGGGTCCAGGAAGCTATGCAATAAAAGGATGTTCGGACTGTCAAATAACCAGGCTTCAGGAGAGGTCAGAATCTGGCGGAGGGACAAAGAAGTTCGCTGACCCCGATGGAGAAAGGATCACGTTGCCTTTGCCTCCGCTTTCAGTCTCCACAGCCTGGTCTGCAGGTGGAGCTACTGACAGCTGCGGCTGCTTCTGGGGGGAAGTAGGTGGAGGTTGCGAACGGGCCACCCGCGACCCTTCTGAGAACGAGAAAGGTGCCTCAGAGACCTGGTCGGGAAAAAACCTTTACAACGCAACTTTTACAACGCACTACCATTACAACCCAACTTTTACAACGCAACATCCATTACATCGCATGCCATTACAATGCAACCATTACAACGCATGACACTACAACGCATACCACTACAACGCATGTCATTACAACGCATAACATTACAACGCATAACATTACAACGAATAGTACCCTTACACTATCCAACACTTACCCTACTGTTGCACCCCCTGGAGTTAGAATAGTAATTTTTACCCCTACATTATCGAAAACACTTACCCTACTGTTACACCCCCCTGGAGTTAGAATAGTAATTTTTACCCCTACACTATCCAACACTTACCCTACTGTTGCACCCCCCTGGAGTTAGAATAGTAATTTTTACCCCTACACTATCCAATACTTACCATACATGCAATGTAATGTTATGCGTTGTAATGGTATGCGTTGTAAAGGTAGTATGCGTTGTAATGGAATGCGTTGTAAAGGTAGTTTTTAAAAATTTGTTGTAATGGCATGCGTTGTAATGGAATGCGTTGTAATGGATGTTGCATTGTAAAAAATGTGTTGTAAAGGTATGCGTTGTAAAAGTATGCGTTATAACGTCATACATCCACCTGGACAGCAACTGAGAAGTCAGGGCAGGAGGAATCTGTTGGGTGCCAGGGGAGGGGGGCCCGTCAGGGCAGGATGAATCTGTCGAGCACCAGGGTAGGGGGGGCCCACCCGCCGAGCCGCCGCTTTTCCATGAGCCACTGCCAAGCCACCTCAGGGGTATCAAAGAAATGAGACTTATTAAGATGAATGTCTATGAGTCTCGTAGGGAACAAGTAGCTATATTGCAGGCCCATAGATTTCAACTTCTGCTTGACATCCAGATAGGACCGCAGCCACTGCTGCACATCCCTGCTGTAGTCTGGAAATATGGGGGCCTTTGTGCCATAGCACAGCAGCTCAGCACGGGAGTGGGCTGCACTTAGGATTGCGACCCTGTCTCGATAATTCAAAATCCGAATGATCATGGGTAACCCTGGGTGTAGTTCGCGGAGCCGCACTCCGCGGAGCTACGCGAAGACGCACTTGCACTCCGCGACCTACGCGTAGCTCCGCGGACATGCGTAGTTGCTTGCTAGACCCGTTCGCGCGCCGTTTTTCATCTTCGGGAGCGCGGTGCGCGTGTTCGGGGCGCTGCCTGCATGCTCGAGATAGCTAGCGCGCTAACTTACCCAAGAGGTTTGTCCCGCCCGCTTGCGTTCCCTTATTTCCTGTTCCGGGTCACAAGTAACGTGTTCGCGTTGTGTAAGACATGTTCGGGAACTCATCTTCTCATTCGCACTACAAAAGTGCGTGATCGCGTCAAATATCGCGCGAACCTACCCAGGCGGTCGCGACGGGCCAAGGTAAGCCATTGTCGCGCACGCGATAATGTTATTCAGCGCGCGAGAACTACGCTACGCACCGGATCGCGGAGTAATCGACAGCTTCGCGTTCTCCGTAGAACGCGGAGTTGCCGAAACTCCGCAAGCTCCGCGAACGGAGCGTAGTTCTTCGCCCAGGGTTAATCATGGGCTAGGGGGAGGCTCCTGGAGAAGGTCTAAGGGTATGAGCCCAGTGCATCCTCTCCACAGCAAAGCATGGGGACAAATGTGAATCCAGCATCCAAGACTTAATCCAGGTCTCAATGAAGTCAGCCATTCTCTGGGAGGTAATGCCCTCAGTAGTTTCTGGCACCCCAATTATGTGTATGTTATTGCACTTTGAGCGATTCTCTGCATCGTCAGCTCAGAAGTGGAGCTCTGATGTGAAGATAGGAAGGGTGGACACCTGGGCCTTAAAAGTAGAGATGTTGACCTCGACTGTGGATATCTGTTATTCGCCTCAGTGATTCGGGCTGTAGCTTTGCGGAGTTCTTGACAGAGAAGCATCACACCTATTCGGACCTCCTGGGCCTTAGCTTCCATCGCTGCCTGGGAGGACTGGATAGCTTGTAGGATGACCGCTAAATCATTTGATGCAGATGTGGGTTTCCTGCTATCAGAAGAGCCTGTGGAATGGGAGGCAGACCACGTGGTATAGTGCTCCATTTACATTTGCGTTGAATCGGAGTGCAGTGCTTTGTCTTTCCTCATGGCAAAGACACCACAGGGAACCACAGTGTTTGCAATAGGCAGGTCTGCCGTGGCGCCAAGGTCTTCGAGACACACCATCCCCCGGGAAGGGCAGGACGGAGGCCAGAGATAGGCAGCAGCCCCAGGTCCAGTTCGGCTCCAGGAACCACATCAGCCCTCTAAGGCAGATGAAGGGGCCATACGTCTTGCCAAGGAAGATCATGGGGCTCATAGAAGCTGTCCCACTAAGTGACGGTCCCAGGTTAGCTAGGGAAAAGGGCCCGCATTCCAGAACGCTTTGCGTCAATCCGTGCAGCAAATCCACCCAGCAGGCAAGTGCGAAGGCCGTAGTCCCCTGCCGCCACGCAAGTGTCTGGGATACTTCACAGCAGCGACAATTCCAGATCCCAGCTGGACAGCAAGCAAGGTGGCCTCTCTCAGAGCCAACTACAGGCCCTCGGCGCCCCTCAGATCCAGCCAGCGAGTCTCCATCAGTCCCAGGCCACAGTGCAGGGCTGACCAGCGCCCAGATCACAGCCCACCTCCGGACCGTGCCCCAGCCCAGGCAGGGCATGAGGAAGAAGAGCAGTCACTGCAGCCATGCCCCTCGGACTCAGGGTGAAGCAGGCAGGGGTCTCCTTTGAGGGCCTCTGTACTGACTCGTGCAGCGAGACAGCCCAAATGGCAAAGAGGGTATGCCGCCTCCCCGAACGCACCCGGTCTTGATAGCACCATACCTTGAAATGGTCTCAACATCTAAGAGACAGTAGATCTGGGGCTGGTTCCGCAGGTTACAGCACAGGTAGAACAGCAGGGATGGTGCCAGGAGCGCCCACCGTACACCCAATAGTCAGCCGGAAAGCACACCCGAAGAGTACTGCACTGATCCATGCTGCGAGGTCACCCCTACTTCAGGATTATTAGGTTGCGGCCCCTGGGCTGTACTGTTGCCCTGTCACCTGAGAGGCAGCGAGCCCCGGCATTTGCCTCAGCACCTCAGGTGCAGCATGAGCGGGGGAGCTGTGGGAACAGGAGAGCCATGGGTCCCCTGACTTACCCAATCAATATACGGAGCTGCGAGGAGGCCCCAGGCCAGACCGTGGCTCTGGCGGCCCCCGTCGGGACAGCATGCTGGCTCCGCTGGCCCATTGGTGAAGCTCCTGCCTCTGCCAGTCTAGGACACAGACTGAACCAGCGCTACAGGCCCGTCGGTGCAGCCAGCCAGAAATGGGCACCAGGAAGCAGCAGTCAGTGCCAAATCGGTCCAGATAACTGGGTTCTGGTCGGAACTCTGTTAGTGAAAGATCACCATGTTGGCCGCGTTGGCCACTCCCTCCAGGACTCCCATCTTAACCAAGATTTTTTCATAATGTCATCTCATTGCAATCGTTCTGGAAAACTGGATGAGCTAAACCCTTGTACCGGTATACAAAAAGGGAAATAGAACCTCACCTACAATTTATCAAATGATAGCACTATTGGAAGTACAAAGAGCTTGAAATATGGGCCAAAGAGAAAAGACTGATTTCCAAAAACATAGTCACATAGAGGATAATCTCCTATCCTTAACCTGCCTGATTGATGAAGCAATGAGCCCTAAGGCCCACCCGTTAAATGACGCATTAATCGATTTCACTAATGCTTTCGATAATATCCCTAGAGACAGACTACTGGAAAAGCTATAGAAGTGGTAGACCTTCGGGCAATCCCCTTCTCAAGGCAATGTTGTGCAGGGTGGTACAGGTTGCCATAATCTTGCAGCGTGTGCGTGACTTGTAGAGGAGTGCTACACCTGTCTTGTGTATAATGCGGAAAAGGGACTTCAGGATGTCAAATGTGAGCTCAATGAGTGAGCATGTTGCCCTATATGCCCTGTTGTAATGTCTCTCATTTAGTGTTCTTGGGGTCAGGTGAGGTGCATAGGCGCTGTCAGCTGAGGGCTGAGGGCTCACATTAGCTCACATCACACATAAACTCCTGGCCAGTGCAGTGCATTCAGTGCTTCTGTGGACACCTTACGAAGCAGTAAGACATCTCCAAACTCGCCCTGTGCCCGCCGGGTGTTAATGCCACTGGGGTGGGAGATGAAAGAGTAGTGGTTGCTCCCTGGATATCTAGCCGCAAGGTCAGTGATGGCACAGGAGGTGTAACACACCATCTGTACTTTCGGGGAATGTGTGCTCTTCCTGTGGCAGGGGGGCATAGGGCTATATGTGTCCCATCCACACAACCAATCAAACTGGGGAACTGTGCTACCCAGAATAATTGGAGTTTTGCCTGCTGCAATGATTGTGGTGTTCCAGGAAATAATATATGCTGGTTTAACTTTCCTAGCATTACGTCATGAAATTTAGGGAGGAAGCTAGAAGGTGTGCTTTGTGACACCCCCTCCCCCCCAACCCCCCCACCAAAGCTATCACTGACTGGTAGCTGCATGATGCTAGGAGGCACAGACAATGCAAAACCTGCACATGGGAAGGTATGGCGTTGCTCTTCAGTGTTGATGCCTGTAGCTGGGGATGTAAATCAGCAATCAACTCAAGTATGACCTGACTAGTCAGTCTATAACTGTCTATGTAATCCTCTTCTGTCAGGTTTTATAGAGTGACCCTCATTCGGAATATCCACTCATGTCTCTTCCTCCTCCTGTCCCTTACTGCCAGAATCCTCCTCCTCCTTGCCAAGATATATAATCCCGCCATTTTGAGAGAGCCAGATGCATTTTGGGTGTCTTTTTAAAGTTTGCACAAGGTTACCACCTGGTCAGGATCAGTGGTAATTGCATTTTTTAACAGGTCCTTTTTTCCCCATTCGCAATGTCATAATCCTTAGTAAATGTGATTCCGATTCGCTAATATGGATTTGCAATTTAAGTAACTACAAAGCAGCACACACATTAAAGCAGCTTCTTTATAAATTACAGGTTCTGATGAGCCGAAAATATTATATTTGTTTATTGAAAATACGAAGAACATTTGGATTTTAACAGAATGCATTTATTGAGACGCACTTTAATCTATATGGAAAGTTCTCAATCTCATTGTAGTGTTTCTTTTCAGGCTCTGCTATTGCATTCTTTTATTCTGCTTTCATTTGATCTGCTCTTTCTCTTTTCAGCTGAGATGTAATGATTTTGAATAATGGAACCTCAATACACTACTTTACTCTAGGTGCCTGCCCTGCACGCATGTGCAACTGCGGCTGGCCATTTTAGAATGGGTAAATAAACATTTTAAGATGGACACCCACCAACATCACACCAAAAAGTAAAAGCAAAAAAAACATTTGGAGAGAAGAGTGGGAGAAATGTACGCCAAGCGGGGGAGAGGCAACCATTCTCAGAGGGTGGGTGGATATTAGAAAAAAGGTGGGATGAGTGAGGGAAGCAACAGAAGAGTTGGGGAAGCAATATGGAGAGTGAGGGATAATGGGAAAACATGAAGGGGTCTGTAGCCCGCAAGGGGGAGATCAAGAAACACATACATTCATGCTATTAAGGTAAAAGAAAAAGTAGTTCCCTGAATGCAATCAACTTCAGAACTGTATGGATACAAATCAACCAATCCAAACACTGTGAGATCGAAACTGTCATAGTGGGACATACACAAGAATGGGGAGGTAATTCATCAAATCGAGAGGAAACAACTGAGTTAAATAACAAAGCCATCTAACCATAAGCAACTCATTTTCATATATTGTTCATTGTCATAGTTTAAGCTTGTCTAACCTGGTTTTAGCGTCCAAACTTCATAACCTTAATTTTGTTATCAACATGTTTTCAAAAGCAATTTCTAATTCAGGGTGTAATATTTACATGAATTGAATTGTGCAGATGGTCAGGAGTTCTCCTTCCTATGGTAAAGTATACTGGAAATGTAAGAAGTTTATTTTAATGTTAAATATTAATGCAACTTAATTCTATATATTTATTTTAAATGCATAACAAATAAAAAACTTACAGCACTATTAACTTAATTATTAATTACATATTTAATTAATTTAAATATATCAAATAGAAAGTTCTAATCATAAAAATGCCTACCTAAAGTAAAAAGAATTAAATATTGTAAAAAATATAAAACGTACTAATAATTATTAAAAGTGACAAATAAAATGGATTAAAAGTAATTTAATTATATATAAAAAAATAATGTTAAACTACATTTTAAATGTAAAATGTTATTAAAATATTTAAAAAATAAATAACAAATGTAGTTTAATTCAATGTAATTTATATATTTTCTAAAACTGTCAAAATAAACTATTTCTATTTAACATAATTTCCAACAGGGTTCTGTTTTAAGTCCCTGCCTTCATTATTTTTCCTGGGAGGGTTTTGCAGTGCCATTGGTTGGCTCAGTGTGGTGCTGGACTTCCTACTGCTCCTTTTTGCTGTCTTAGCTTTCATTGCTAAATTTAGTATCACCCTTTGTTCCATGGGATGAAAACGTGTAAGTTTCCAATTTTGAATAAAAACACGTAAACTGTGACCAGTCAAAAGAATTAAAGTTACAGAAAAGATTCAGGGTAAACTTACATGTGTAAATTACTCATAAGTGTAAATTACATTTGTGAATAGGCTCTAATGTGTCTAGATATTGTGAAATGAGAAATGGAGAAGAATTTAATATCGACCAGCAGTAGACATTTCAATTTATTCGATTTCCTATGATGCAACATCTACCAACGTAACGAAACACCCTTCTTCTAAAATGGTTTTGAGCCCTCAGGAACAAAACTCTGGGTTTATGTATTTTGTTCTATGAGCAGTCTCGAGACACAGGGATATGAACACGTCTACTAATTTATTTTAAGAATCTCTTTTCCGGAGAGGAGCCTAGCTCGCGGACGTAATGGCCGCCTTTTAGCTCGGCTCCGTCGACCCTCCGGCTAACTTCGACTATCCTGTCATATATCCTGCACTGCGACGCTACTTCCATACAGAATTCGAACTTTGAACACCCACTATTACTCACCATCTGATCCGGGGGTCCCTGGGTGCTGTGGATCCGCAGCTGTGCTCTCGGTGAGATTGGGGCCTCCGGGCGCTCGGGACCGGGACCTCGCCTGCGGGACCCGACCGGCGGAGAAGAGCTTCCTGCGGGACCCGACCGGCGGAGAAGAGATTGCCGGCCCCGGCCGCGAAAGTGAGCCACTGATGGGAACCGTTGTGCGTGTGCCCCGGAGATCCTGAACCGGCCCGATGACTGGGCCGTGCGGCTGGAGGGGGACGAGCTGTGTTGGGGGCTGACCGTGTGAAGGGGTCCCTTTGCCTTTGTCCTGTCCGGCGGTCCTGGACCCCGCGCCTGGCTCTCGCCTGTGGGGCCTGCCGCTGTTCGGAGAGGATCCCCCCCCATCGGGCGCTCTCCCATCCTGTGCCGGTGAGGCCGTTGTTGGGAGCCTCCGGGGGTCTGTAAAGTCCTACATTTGGGAACTGTTTGGGGGCCCACGGTGGAGTGTGGGGCGGCGAAACTCACAAGATGGCTGCCGACAACGTGGGGGACACTCCGCTCTGCACCGATGCTCCTTGCCGGCCGGATTGTGCAGAGGCCTGGGTGTGTACTCGAGCGCCCACGCCCGGAGATGTCCTGGACGCCTTGATGTCATTGTATGCTGTCTTGGCCCCCGGTGCCTCTGCTGACCCCGTGTGGCTCGCCGCCATTTTGGGCTGCCGCTCTTTCATGCACCCCTATCGTCCTGATGCCGCCATTGCTTCACCCCCTTCGGCTGCGCCAGGAGTTGCTGTTGTTGTTCTTCGGCCGCTGGATGGGCCGGTGACTTTTGACCCTCTGCTTCCTCGTTGCCTGGATTCCGAGGACTTCCACACGCCGCGGAGATCTGCTCCTTCCCGGGTGCCTGGGACTCATGGTGGGCCGCTGTTTGCTCCCGCTTTGTTGGATTCGAACTTTTGTTCTGGAGGGATACCTTTGTACTGTCGATCTGCGCACCTGGACTCCGGCTTGCCTTTGCTTGCCTTGTCGTTACTGCTACAATTGACTTGCTTAATTGACTTTTTGTATTCCCTCCGTACGAAAGCTCTACCTGATTTATATCATTATCGTGACTCTGGACTACGCTATGATTATTTTTTGCTGGGTGGTCCGCTCCACATTATCCTTGATTGGGTTGGTTTCGTGATCAGGAAGGGTTGGGGGTGAGTTGCACGACATGATAGTTTGCTGGTCTACCGGCCCGTTGCATTGATGTCTGTATTCCCGACACGGGGAAACGTTACGATCTCTCCCTCCTCCCCCTCCCTGTGGTTCTTACTGTGTGTGAAGGTGTAGTACTGATTTGATATTTATTCATTTGTTGGCCGGGGAGGGTCGTGGCCGAATGTGTTTGCTCATATCCTCTGGCTCCTCCCTCACACTTTATTTTTTGTTTTGTATTTCATCTCCTTCTCTTTTTGTCTTCTTCCTTTACTTTTCTTTCACTATATTTTGGGTTTCGGATTAGGGCGACAGGCACGCTGTTTGGAGGGTAGGCCGTAGCCTTCTGCAGGGGTGCGGGGTGGGACGGGTGGGTGGGGTCTTTCAGATGTTTTCTTTTGGTTCTATGGCCCTTTTCTATCCCTTTATAGCGGTGCCGCTTCTGTCCTCGCTTCTCAGGCTTGGGTGGGTTGGGGTCTATTGCTTTGCCACTTTTCTCGGTTTCGATGTTTCGTTGCGATTGCCATACCCTTCTTTTCGCCTGCTACCACTTTCTTTTGTACTATTAGCCACGGGTTGCTTGGCCCGGGGTGGCGCCCGTCTCGCACGATTGTGTTTCACTTTTATTTTTCTTTATTTTGTTCTTCTCCCTTCCCTTCCCTCCCCTTTTTCTGTCCTTTTTTTGGTTTCCTCCCCCTAGTTTCCTTCCTATTTTTCCCCCCTTCCCTTCTCCCCCCCCCATTCCCCCCCCCTTCCCCCTTTTTCCCAGGCTCGTATTGTGAGAAGTGGGCTTGATTCGTATATTTTTCCGTTCCCCTTGCCTCCGTTAGCGTGTTATTGGGTGGGGGTCATTAGATCTTGGTAGCACTTGTATGCTTCTCCACTACATTTTGCGTCTGTTTTGTGCTATGGTCGTATCATGCCCTTACATCCTCTTCCCCCCCACCCCCCCCCCTCCTCCTCTCGTTCTGGCATGGGTATACTCCTGTTTCTGGGTTTTTCCGTATTTGTGAGTCAGCCATGAGCCTTGTCCCCTCATTATAAAATAGACCTCATTGATCCTGATGTTGGGCCGTTATTGCTGCTTATCCCATTTCTAGCATTGTTCGATTATGTTTGCTTGCCTGCCACCTGGCTTCGTGTTGCCTCTTTTGCCTCTTGATTGTCTTTGATTTGTGGCCGGCCGGATTGGTTGTAGGCCCGTACATGTTTATCCTAATGATGCAAATAAAGGTCTTCAAAAAAAAAAAAAAAAAAAAAAAAAAGAATCTCTTTTCCGATAACATGTTTAAATGGCAGCCAACCGCCCTTGCACTGATGTAAGCTTTCGTAACTTTTCTTAATTTAAAGTTTATTTCTACTAAGCTGCAATGTAAGTTGTATATATATTATATTCACATTTTTTTTGTTGCAAATTCCTTTTTACTTGTATTTTTGATGACGTGATCCATTGTAAAACTGGGAAAAGGTTTAACTAAACATAGAAGAATGCTTTAGCAAGAATGTGTGACACTTACTAGCCATTGGCAAAAATGATAATTGTGAATGAATTAAAATAGTACAAACATCAATAATCATTCTAGTAATAACATGAACAGAGGGCACCCCCTCAGCAAAGAAACGAAAGCTATGTGCTCAGTCCCATCTCTCAACGAATTTACACACAACTAAATACTCAGGGCCTCAATTATGGGTTTATTGCCGTGGGGCAGTGCAGGTGGCCTTGCTGCTGCACTGCCCTACAACAACAAAAAAGGGCAGGAATGCGCCTTATTTATTAGATACAGTGCATTCCTGTTCTTTTCCCCTGCGCCGGTGCGCAAAGGGCTGCTGTGCACAAATGCATGCACCTTTGCAAGGGTGCCTGCGTTGCAGGGATGATTCTTTTTGGGCAAGAAGGGAAACCTACCTGCGCAAAAAAAATCACAAGAGGCTTTTTCCTCTTCCTATGTGTGCTGCAGAACGCAGAATGCAGCATACATAGAAAGAGGAAAAACGAGGAGAAATAAAGATGTTTCCTCTTTCTGCTGCACATATAGAAAGAAGAGGAAAAACGAGGAGAAATAAAGATATTTCTCCTCGCTGTGCTTCCCTTATGCTTCCCCTGGGCAAGTGTAAGTTTTGGCGCTGCCTCAGACTTACGATTTCTCGAGAATCTGGGGCAGTGTCAAAAAGCCTTGGATGTTTAAAAGGTCATGGAAAGCCATTTAACGTGGCTTTACGTGGCCTTATAAATATGCCAATGGCACATTGCGCCACTGGAACCGCAATAGTGCCGGTAGGGCCTCATAAATGAGGCCCTCAGTTTAATGTCTAATGACCTGATCCATATATTTCACCAGTATGGCTGAAAACTGAACCCAACAGAAAAGAGGCCCACAACTATGAAAACCAGTCTAATTTATTAATGGTTTTAACAAAAATACACATTCTGCTTTTAGCACAGGGCAACTGCAATTAATATGCAAGAGATTTTCCTTATGCCACCGCCAAAGTTGGCAGGAATCTCTGTATGCTTAAACTGTACCATAATATGGTGCATTAATGAAAACCTAAGCACAATTACATATTAGATACGCTGTGTTAAACAGTTGAGGCTTAGACTTTGAAAGTTTGGTAAGGCTCTATGGAACTTATTCACAAACTGCATTTTGTAGTACATTTTGTGGTACTCCAGAATGTACTACAAAATGCTATTCCCATACCTATGTATAGAGGTTATGCCTCTGCCTCTCCTATCTTTTTCTTTTGAGGGCTCTCTGCCCCAAGTGCAGGGTATCCGTAAACGCAAGTGAACATTTTAGTTGTAAACGTGGAAGGCAAGAGGGGAGTAACTGGAAAATGTTTAATACTTACTACTAAAGGGTACGGCACTAGGGAGGAGTAAGGAGGGGTTAAACCAAGGAGGGGTTTAGGGAGGACGTCAAACCACCCACAAAAGGGTAAGCTCGATTTTATTCACAAACTGAACTTCTAACATTACTACAGCCAAAAAGCAAAACAAAACTGTAGTAAATTACTCCAGCTCAGAGCTGCAGCAAGTCGAGCACCAAGCTGGCACTGCAAAACCCTCCTGTAGAAATCAAAGGAGTTAGGCACTTAATTTAAAACCCCAGAGAAAATAATGTTCAATTAAATAAAAATGATTTAAACAGTTAACATGTTTAATAAATATAATTTAATGTACAAAAATAGCACACATGTTAAATGTAATAATCAAATGTTTTAATAGCCTCATCTATTTTAAATGTATTTATCAAATATTTTAGTAGTCTCTTTGCATTTAAAAATATATGTGACTATACATTATATTTAATCTAAAGAAAATAATTTAAATTATTTCCACACCTAATTTTTAATAATTATGCTTTACCATAGGGAGACAGCAATGAGGACAGAGATCTCCATAAGGTCAAGTATAGGGAAACCCTCTACATACTTTGATAGGGAGATTTGTACCCTGGTGGCAGAGATCTCTGCATGCAAGTAAAAAAAGTTTATTAAATGTGGAAAAGGTTTATAAAATATATCCATGTTAAATATTCATATACATTATATATTACTACAGCACTCTTAACTTAAATTTGAATTAAAAATGAAATATCCGATATATATTAAATTATAATTATTGTTCTTTAATTTAAAATACAAATATATATTCCCACCTAAAATGATAAAATGTACTTTTTTAAATATGCATTATTAATTATTAAAAGTGACACATAGAACTAATTGAAATTAATTAAATTAAATTTGATAAGATGTATTATTACATACATTTCCAAATGCTGAAAATAATTCATAAATATATTTCAAATATTTAGCGATTTTATATATTTTGTAAACATTAAATTATATTAATGCATATTTTTAACTATTTTAAATAATTTGTTTTTCAAACTTTATATTTCAATCATTAAATCATACAACAGGTATACAGAGGTGTACTTTCAAATGAGAAGTGGTACAGTTCGCTGTTGCATTTTATACATAACAAACAGAAAACTAGACACAACAATGAATATCATGTTAGCTTCGCATTCTGTCTCATAATGACACAGTAAGAATGTTCTGAGGCCTACACATTCCTAACACTCTTGAGAAAATATGGGCAGTGTCCACAGTGTCCAGTAAGGGTCACTCATGGTGGATAGGCAGAGTCTGGCGAGTCCAATGTCAGTAGGTAATCTCTCAGCTGCTGCCACATATCTTTTGGGCATGAGGTGGGTTATTGTATGGTTGCATACAATTCACTATTAATATCACAGAGTATTTGACTTTTTATCCATGCCGCTATTGTAGCTGGGTGTTTGCTCCCCCCAATAAATTAATTCACCCTCATGTTGTACTTGAGCGGGTGATCAGCATGATGAACCAAATGCCCTTTTTGTTAAGTGCGCGTTAATGTAACGCATGGGCCAAGTCCAAATATGTCTGTCTGGCCAATTTCTGACTTTGATAGTATAACCAATGTTGTGTGGTAAAAATAAGTCAATAAGTTTGCTTCCAGGTCTAGACATATTAACCTTTACAAAGACCTGTCACAAACAGGTGAACACACCTTTACTTATATTCATTGCGTTTTTCTTTTCAACAAAAACGTGATTGATGTCGTTAAGATAGCTGTTACATAGAAATACATGCGCATGCTAAAACAACTTGCGATTTCCGATCATTACAGACTCACGGCGCTGTTTGAATTACTTCACGGCTATTGGCCCGACCTTTTGCTCAAGGTTCTCTAATCCGAGGACATCGCTATATGAAAATATAAGACACATAAAATACGTGTCTTTTGCCTAAATTAAGGTAACACTGCCTCACATAGTATTAAAGTATAAAATGCATGTGACACCTAGACTGCAATAAATAGACCTGTCTCTCTCTTCTCTACATAGTTGAATCTAGATTTATAAACCTGAGGTCACCAATTTGAGAAGACGCTCAGTCGATTCACACGACTTTTGGAAATCAGGTATGTCCGCGAGTCAATTAGAAGGTACCATCTTAGCCCCATAACAGAGAAAATGGCCCCTGTGAGCAAGCAGGCCAGGTACACTTTGAGCCAGAAATAATTTTCTCTCGTCCAATTACGAGTTGGACCGTACGCTATAAGTAAGAAATGCACCACAACTTACCTTTCTGTTTTAAAAAAGTTGCAAGCATAGCAATAATAATATCAGGGAGCTGACTTAGATATGAGGAAACTGAACTGTTTGAATTGTCCGCTTAGATAGCTGTACATCTGATTAGATCTTGATCATGTATTGATTCTGTAAAGAGATTATATATCAAAAGATGAAAGTACAAAATATAACAAATTGTTAATCATTGATAAAAGTTTCCTCCAATGTCAAATGAGTTTGTTCTTGTGCAAAATAATATGGGTGATATAATGTAACAATGTTTATGTGTATGATTTATGTTAGAACAAATGGTAATTAACTCTGTTCTACATTACAATAGGGGTCATCAACTATAATACTTGTCAGACCTGAAGATGGTCTCGTTAATAAAAAAATAGAGACCGAAACGTCGACCTACACTTTCTCTTCTGTAATTTGTGCAAATTCCATTAGGAAGAAAAGTGTTGGCAATCGTTACAGTGAAGGCTCTGAATTTTATATTGTTTCCTTCTTGTTACATTGTCTGTATTTTTAAGTACCCTTATCTAAAGATTAAAAGTGAATATTTTTCTATATACACCCGTTTCTGCTTTAGTTTTTTGCACGCTTTTGCACGTATGATTTATATTCTGTATGATATATACTGCTTTTATTTTGTGATTCTGACTCACCAGACGAAAGTGTTGAGCACTAAAAATAACTGTTGAAAGAAATTAACTAGCAAGGTAACCATTTGTTTGACCTTGAAAATTCAAAATAAACTAGTAAAATCTTCAAATAAATCCCTTGAAGGCACTCCTACCCTACCATATTACTTTGCCTGAGCCCTCAAGTGTAGTTTGGGTTGCCCATTTCACTCTTCACCAACCAATTTAAGGCTGTCTACCTGCCAAAACAAGCTGTGTCAGTATATACCACAAAGTCACAAAGAATGAACTGGTGAGTGGTAATGGGATGTGATTAAATAAATATAAAAAACAGGAGCACCACCTTTTTGATTATGGCAATGTGTCCCACCATGGACAGTGAGAGGAAAATACAATGCTCCACCTGGGAGGTAAGCCTGTCTACAGCCAGACCATAATTTAAACAAATGAATTGTTTATGGTATTGGTGTATATAGATGCCCAGATATTGAACACAGCTGCCAAACCAAGTCAAAGGGAAGTCACAATGCATCCGAGGAGTCGCGTCTGTCAGCAGGAATAGTTCTGACTTATTCCAGTTAATATGGAGGCTCAATAAGTCCCCATACCTGGTTAATTGAAATTCCTGAAGTATCGAAGCTAAGTTTTTTGCAGGGTTCAGTACAAAAAGCAATATATTGTCGGCATAGAGTGAAACCAGAAGTGGTCCGGGTTTGAATTGCAAACCCCTACGTAGATGTTTATCCTAGAGATGGTGCACCAAGGGGTCCATTGCTATAATGAAAAGTATTGGTGAGATGCGATAACCCTGTCATGTCTCCTGTGTGATTGCAAATGTGGCTGATAGTGTGCCGTTAACCCTAATTTGGGCTGTCTGTATTGAGTAAAGAAGCGCTATCAGGGATTAGAAGTTACTAAGGGCGGTGTGTAGGAACGCCCATTCCAGTGAATCAAAGGCTTTCTCTACATCCAATAGGGTGACTACAGCAGGTACTATGGAGGATATTCTATTAATGACAGCAAAGACTGTACGGATGGTTAGGCATGTTGAGCGCTACAGGACGGAAAGTTAATCTGGTCCATTAAGAGGGCGAGGTGAGTCCATAGTAGCTTGGCTAAAATGCTGTTATCAAAATTCAATAAATATAGTGGCCAATAGGAACCACAACATTTAGGGTCTTGACCCCGGTTTCAGAAGTAGTGTAATTGCCGCTTCTCGTCCTGTAGGTGGGGGGACCTCCATCTCCAAAGCTTCCAAGTACATAGCAAAAAGGCATGGTACTAAGATGTGCTTGTACGCGTTGCAAAAAACACCAGTATATCCATCCTGGCCAGGTGCTGGGGAGCTGTCCATGGAGTCAATCGCCTGAAAGATCTCCTTAGTGGTGAAAGGCTCACTAAGAAACTGTTGTGGGCAGTAGTAAACCAGGCAATTGCAACCCCGTTCAGTACTTTTGTTGCCCAGTCATGTGATTTAAAGATTGGTGTAGTATTTAAGTGATTCACTCTGTATATCTAGTGTGTCTGTGATGCGGGTGCCATCTGCTGAGTATAACTCTGATATACAAGATGCTCTCCTAGGCAGTCTTGGGAGTCGAGCCAGTGTGCGCCCTGGTCTTTTCCCTTCCCCATAGCAACGGGCCCTGGCAGACTTTCCCAAATAGTGGGCATCACTCTCTGCCTTTTCTCTGAACTCTGCCAACAACACAATATGCCTGTGTAGATGGGCCTCGGTGGCGTGCTGAGTACTGGCTCAGTCCAACTCAGTCAAATCTGCCTCAATGCGAATCAGAGGCCTATCACACAGAACCCCAACATGTTTAGATATACATATGACCCTGATGAATTCCTTGAAGGCCCACCAGAGGGTAGCCTGTGAGTGAACTGACTCTTTGTTCAGTTTAAGATCCTCAGTGATGGTTAAACTGAGCTATGTGTGAAAGAGTTCATCATGGAGTGCCTTATTGGGGAATCGCAAATGTCGTTCAAGGTCGCCCATGATAGGAATGCATAGTTTCATCTCAACAGGGGAATAATAATGTTCATGTGAGATGCGTGAATAAGCCGAGCCATGGTGTATGTGTGGCCAATAGGAACCATTCATCTATTTGTGTCCAGGTATCATGGTGCTCAGAATAGAATGTGTTTATAGGTGAACTGGTGTATAGCAGGTACCAGGCATCACAAAGTGTGTTGACATCACATATGTCCTGTAGGCTACATAGCGAGTGGGCTTACCCACCAGGTCCCTTGCTGTAGTGTCTAATGCTGTATCCAGCAGCATAATAAAGCCACCCTCCATTATAATGTGATCCAAGTCAATACAATCGATCACACATAGTGTCTGAAATAATTCAGGATAATTACAAAAAGGGGGTGGTGATGGACCGAGTATCTGCGTTAATCAGAACACTCCTACCCAGTCAACAGATCAGGGCTTGATCCATCACCGCTTTTTTAGCTCACTGCACCATCCCAGTTCAGAACCTGGCCATATGCAAATTAGTCTGTCCCTGGCCCAGTGCATCATGGGAACAGAGCAGACCAAACTACAAAGCCAATTCTTCACTGGAAAGGAAACAAGCTTCCGGGGACCGGTTTCTGGCATTACAGCCGTCTTCGGCCCTGCTTGCTTGAATCCTGATGGTGCAATGAGCAAGGGACTCATGTCTGAGCATACCCTTCCACACTCATGGTGGCCAAAATAATTACAAAAAGGGGGTGGTGATGGACAGAGTATCTGCGTTAATCAGAACACTCCTACCCAGTCAACAGATCAGGGCTTGATCCATCACCGCTTTTTTAGCTCACTGCACCATCCCAGTTCAGAACCTGGCCATATGCAAATTAGTCTGTCCCTGGCCCAGTGCATCATGGGAACAGAGCAGACCAAACTACCAAGCCAATTCTTCACTGGAAAGGAAACAAGCTTCCGGGGACCGGTTTCTGGCATTACAGCCGTCTTCGGCCCGGCTTGCTTGAATCCTGATGGTGCAATGAGCAAGGGACTCATGTCTGAGCATACCCTTCCACACTCATGGTGGCCAAAATAATTGCAAAAAGGGGGTGGTGATGGACAGAGTATCTGCGTTAATCAGAACACTCCTACCCAGTCAACAGATCAGGGCTTGATCCATCGCCGCTTTTTTAGCTCACTGCACCATCCCAGTTCAGAACCTGGCCATATGCAAATTAGTCTGTCCCTGGCCCAGTGCATCATGGGAACAGAGCAGACCAAACTACCAAGCCAATTCTTCACTGGAAAGGAAACAAGCTTCCGGGGACCGGTTTCTGGCATTACAGCCGTCTTCGGCCCGGCTTGCTTGAATCCTGATGGTGCAATGAGCAAGGGACTCATGTCTGAGCATACCCTTCCAACCTCATGGTGGCCAAAATAATTACAAAAAGGGGGTGGTGATGGACAGAGTATCTGCGTTAATCAGAACACTCCTACCCAGTCAACAGATCAGGGCTTGATCCATCACCGCTTTTTTAGCTCACTGCACCATCCCAGTTCAGAACCTGGCCATATGCAAATTAGTCTGTCCCTGGCCCAGTGCATCATGGGAACAGAGCAGACCAAACTACCAAGCCAATTCTTCACTGGAAAGGAAACAAGCTTCCGGGGACCGGTTTCTGGCATTACAGGCGTCTTCGGCCCGGCTTGCTTGAATCCTGATGGTGCAATGAGCAAGGGACTCATGTCTGAGCATACCCTTCCACACTCATGGTGGCCAAAATAATTACAAAAAGGGGGTGGTGATGGACAGAGTATCTGCGTTAATCAGAACACTCCTACCCAGTCAACAGATCAGGGCTTGATCCATCACCGCTTTTTTAGCTCACTGCACCATCCCAGTTCAGAACCTGGCCATATGCAAATTAGTCTGTCCCTGGCCCAGTGCATCATGGGAACAGAGCAGACCAAACTACCAAGCCAATTCTTCACTGGAAAGGAAACAAGCTTCCGGGGACCGGTTTCTGGCATTACAGCCGTCTTCGGCCCGGCTTGCTTGAATCCTGATGGTGCAATGAGCAAGGGACTCATGTCTGAGCATACCCTTCCACACTCATGGTGGCCAAAATAATTGCAAAAAGGGGGTGGTGATGGACAGAGTATCTGCGTTAATCAGAACACTCCTACCCAGTCAACAGATCAGGGCTTGATCCATCGCCGCTTTTTTAGCTCACTGCACCATCCCAGTTCAGAACCTGGCCATATGCATACTCAGATGTGAGTCCCTTGCTCATTGCACCATCAGGATTCAAGCAAGCCGGGCCGAAGACGGCTGAAATGCCAGAAACCGGTCCCCGGAAGCTTGTTTCCTTCCCAGTGTAAGAATTGGCTTTTGTAGTCTGGTCTGCCCTGTTCCCATGATGCACTGGGCCAGGGACAGACTAATTTGCATACAGCCAGGTTCTGAAACTGGGATGGTGCAATGAGCTAAAAAACGGTGTTGGATTTAGCCCTGATCTCTTGACTGGGTGAGAGTATTCTGCTTAATTCAGAGACTCTGTCCATCACCACCCCTTGTTGTAAATATTTTTGTCCACCGTAAGCGTGGAAGGGTATACTCAGATGTGAGTCCCTTGCTCATTGCACCATCAGGATTCAAGCAAGCCGGGCCGAAGACGGCTGAAATGCCAGAAACCGGTCCCCGGAAGCTTGTTTCCTTCCCAGTGTAAGAATTGGCTTTTGTAGTCTGGTCTGCCCTGTTCCCATGAGGAACTGGGCCAGGGACAGACTAATTTGCATACAGCCAGGTTCTGAAACTGGGATGGTGCAATGAGCTAAAAAACGGTGTTGGATTTAGCCCTGATCTCTTGACTGGGTGAGAGTATTCTGCTTAATTCAGAGACTCTGTCCATCACCACCCCTTGTTGTAAATATTTTTGTCCACCCTAAGCGTGGAAGGGTATACTCAGATGTGAGTCCCTTGCTCATTGCACCATCAGGATTCAAGCAAGCCGGGCCGAAGACGGCTGAAATGCCAGAAACCGGTCCCCGGAAGCTTGTTTCCTTCCCAGTGTAAGAATTGGCTTTTGTAGTCTGGTCTGCCCTGTTCCCATGATGCACTGGGCCAGGGACAGACTAATTTGCATACAGCCAGGTTCTGAAACTGGGATGGTGCAATGAGCTAAAAAACAGTGTTGGATTTAGCCCTGATCTCTTGACTGGGTGAGAGTATTCTGCTTAATTCAGAGACTCTGTCCATCACCACCCCTTGTTGTAAATATTTTTGTCCACCCTAAGCGTGGAAGGGTATACTCAGATGTGAGTCCCTTGCTCATTGCACCATCAGGATTCAAGCAAGCCGGGCCGAAGACGGCTGAAATGCCAGAAACCGGTCCCCGGAAGCTTGTTTCCTTCCCAGTGTAAGAATGGGCTTTTGTAGTCTGGTCTGCCCTGTTCCCATGATGCACTGGGCCAGGGACAGACTAATTTGCATACAGCCAGGTTCTGAAACTGGGATGGTGCAATGAGCTAAAAAACGGTGTTGGATTTAGCCCTGATCTCTTGACTGGGTGAGAGTATTCTGCTTAATTCAGAGACTCTGTCCATCACCACCCCTTGTTGTAAATATTTTTGTCCACCCTAAGCGTGGAAGGGTATACTCAGATGTGAGTCCCTTGCTCATTGCACCATCAGGATTCAAGCAAGCCGGGCCGAAGACGGCTGAAATGCCAGAAACCGGTCCCCGGAAGCTTGTTTCCTTCCCAGTGTAAGAATTGGCTTTTGTAGTCTGGTCTGCCCTGTTCCCATGATGCACTGGGCCAGGGACAGACTAATTTGCATACAGCCAGGTTCTGAAACTGGGATGGTGCAATGAGCTAAAAAACGGTGTTGGATTTAGCCCTGATCTCTTGACTGGGTGAGAGTATTCTGCTTAATTCAGAGACTCTGTCCATCACCACCCCTTGTTGTAAATATTTTTGTCCACCCTAAGCGTGGAAGGGTATACTCAGATGTGAGTCCCTTGCTCATTGCACCATCAGGATTCAAGCAAGCCGGGCCGAAGACGGCTGAAATGCCAGAAACCGGTCCCCGGAAGCTTGTTTCCTTCCCAGTGTAAGAATTGGCTTTTGTAGTCTGGTCTGCCCTGTTCCCATGATGCACTGGGCCAGGGACAGACTAATTTGCATACAGCCAGGTTCTGAAACTGGGATGGTGCAATGAGCTAAAAAACGGTGTTGGATTTAGCCCTGATCTCTTGACTGGGTGAGAGTATTCTGCTTAATTCAGAGACTCTGTCCATCACCACCCCTTGTTGTAAATATTTTTGTCCACCCTAAGCGTGGAAGGGTATACTCAGATGTGAGTCCCTTGCTCATTGCACCATCAGGATTCAAGCAAGCCGGGCCGAAGACGGCTGAAATGCCAGAAACCGGTCCCTGGAAGCTTGTTTCCTTCCCAGTGTAAGAATTGGCTTTTGTAGTCTGGTCTGCCCTGTTCCCATGATGCACTGGGCCAGGGACAGACTAATTTGCATACAGCCAGGTTCTGAAACTGGGATGGTGCAATGAGCTAAAAAACGGTGTTGGATTTAGCCCTGATCTCTTGACTGGGTGAGAGTATTCTGCTTAATTCAGAGACTCTGTCCATCACCACCCCTTGTTGTAAATATTTTTGTCCACCCTAAGCGTGGAAGGGTATACTCAGATGTGAGTCCCTTGCTCATTGCACCATCAGGATTCAAGCAAGCCGGGGCGAAGACGGCTGAAATGCCAGAAACCGGTCCCTGGAAGCTTGTTTCCTTCCCAGTGTAAGAATTGGCTTTTGTAGTCTGGTCTGCCCTGTTCCCATGATGCACTGGGCCAGGGACAGACTAATTTGCATACAGCCAGGTTCTGAAACTGGGATGGTGCAATGAGCTAAAAAACGGTGTTGGATTTAGCCCTGATCTCTTGACTGGGTGAGAGTATTCTGCTTAATTCAGAGACTCTGTCCATCACCACCCCTTGTTGAAATAATTCAGGGTCATCAACATTCGGGGCATAGACATTGTCATACAATACTGGTTGCACAGCTACGTAGCCTATCACTAGAAGATATCTGCACTCCTCGTCAGAATGGGTAGCATAGGGTTGAAAGGTATGTGTTTATGTATCAGCATAGACACTCCCCAGAAGTATGTACTGATTGATTTAGAGAAAACATATGTTTATTTTGTTGCCTTGTTTTTCAAAGGTAACAGGTACCAGGAATAATAATTTTTTAGAAAAGCAGCAGTGTAGGCTTGAATGGGTGCACCAGTATAGCAGTTCCCATAAATATAGAAATCCTAATGCTCCGCTTTTCGCAACCCCACTGCTATAGAAGTCACACTCTGCGAGAAGAAACTTCTCTCAGAATAATGAAATGATGAAAAGAGCATGTAATCAAATATACATTTAAATTGATTGAAAATTAAAATAAAGCTTGGTATAAGAAAGGACATTTCAAGACTCCGCGCACTTTAATTGTGTATTAATTGCATGGATTTGACACTGTTTATAATTTAAAAAATGTATTATATTTGATTACATGCTCCTTTTCATCATTTCATGGTACCAGGAATAACCCGAGCACAGCCAACCAGCGTGTTGGCTTGTATATTATGTTATGTTACTACATTTGCAAAGCGCATGGTTTCCCCAGCAATGGGGCATCCCAGTGCTAAACCCAGGCATAACCTTGCAAGGTGGAAAAAAACGGGGGTCAGGAGCTAGACAGGGAAGAGCCCGATTTTTATGGCCCTTCTAAATACCAGATGATTCTGAATACTCCTCATAGTCTCAGGTAGGGAGTTCCAGAGTGCTGACGCCAATGCCCTGAAAGAGCGTCCCCCAGCTCTTGGTCTTTTAACCCAGAGGACACATGCTAAGTGCAGATCCACTGAGCGCAGTGTATGGCACGGTGTATATGTCAAGAGAAGACCAGATAGAAGAGGAGGTGCTTGGTGGATGAAAATGTTGTGGGCAAAGCATAGGGTCTTAAATTGAATTCTCTTGTCCACTGGCAGCCAGTATAATTTGGGGATGAGTTTATATATTAAACAAGATTTAGGGAGTGCAAAGAGAGTGCGCGGTGCCGCATTTTGAACCCACTGCAAACACTGTATCCCTGATTTGTTGGCGCCTAGATACAAGGAATTGCAATAGTTCAATCTGGGCAACATCGTAGATTGGATGACGATCTGGCGGGTTTGTGGGTCGAAAAACCCTAACAGAGGCTTAAGTCTATGTGGAAGCCCAAGATAGACCTTTGCCACCGCTTTTGTTTGGGCTTCGAAGGACAAGGCACTGTCCACCGATACGTCCTGATTTTTTACAACCTCCTTGCTCGCGGGCGTAGACCCCAGCACATCAGGCCACCATTGATCTGTCCATAAATGGGTGTCTTTGCCTAATAAAAAGATTTAGGATTTGCTGGCATTAAGCTACAGACAATTGGCTGACTTCCAATATGCTACAGCCAGCATATCCTCCTGGAATTTGATTAGGTTATGGTTGCAGTTGTTGGAAAAAGAGATAACCAACTGAGCGTCATCAGCATAAGATACTATTAACAGTCCTGTTTTTTGCCACTGCCGCAAGGGGTTGTAGATGGATATTAAAAAGCATGGGGCTCAGCGTTAATCCCTGCAGAACTCCATGATGGACAGCACATTCCCGAGAGCAGTAAGGGGGTGCAATAACCTAAAATGATCTGCCATCCAGAAATGATTTGATCCATGCAAGTTCAGTGCAACCAATACCCATCTCCTGCAGGCGTCGCAGTAGGATCTTATGGGATACCGTATTGAACGCGGCAATGAGGTTGAGGAGGATCAAGGCTGAAGAGTTTCTTTCATGTAGAGCGCTTGGTAGTTGTTCCCTAACCGCCAGCATGGCGTATTCAGTGCTATGGCATGATCTAAAACCGTTTTGTGAAGAGTTCAATATCTCGTTGGACTCTACGAATTTCTTAAGGATGGAATTCACATTAGATCCAGTGGCTTTAGCCAAAAACAGGAGCAGAGAGATGGGATGATAATTTTCAGGTTTAGATATGTCCTGAGTGGGTTTTTTGAATAACAGTTGACTTTGGCATGCTTCCATGCAGCAGGTACTATCGTCATAGCCAGAGATAGGTTGATAAGTTCACCAGAGACTGTATGTGTGTTAATGATGCATTCTGAATGAATGCACAAGTGTGTAAGAGTGTAGGACTCCAAGAGATACTAATCTAAAGGAATCCTTCATGGTCTTGAAGAAATTGAGATGACACTTAGGGACACCTGGGAATCTGGCTGAAACATGTTGACCGATTTAGAGAAATACATCATTGTCGACAACGCATTGCCATGTTATTAACCCAGTGTAAGACTCCTAAGAAAATAAATTTTGTATTAGGGGACCTGAAGACTATTTTAATATTTTAATAAACTGGATTTCAAACAATATAAAACAAAGAGATTCCCTTTCCATCTGTGAAAGGATAAGGTTTGAGCCTGACCAGGGGTACTAGAAACCGGATGAACTTGAGGATGAAACATGCCACAGTGGTGTGTGGGTGAGAGTTCTAAGTACATCATTAAGAATAACTTTATTCGGTTGAACAAACCATAAAAGTATATCATTCATACAGAATATAAAAAAAATACATTTCAAGTTAATACAATAAAATGTTGTTTAGCTCAAATACTCCACAGTTTATCAATGAGATTTAAAATACCTGATCATAAAATTCTAAAATACAAAAACGGGGACACTAGTTTTATTTACATTTCATACCGTTTTCTTATTAAAAGAGCAATCCTGATAAAATGTAGTACTACCATACAGATTGCTTCGGTAGACAAAGATGATAAGAGGTTAAAACCTTCCTGGTAATGTGGGGTTCTAAGTAAAAAGCAAGAATACTTCACTGTTTGGGCTGAAAAAACAAAGAAATTGAGGGTTTATGTACTTCAGAGGTGACTCTCTTATTTGATTACATTTTCTCTAATAGGTAGGAATCCTTACTGCATATTTCCACTGTAATAATGCCTGTTAGCGTACATCCAAGGCTGTGCACCAGTTGATGGTTATCAGCTACCACCAACATTGAGAACACTCACAGGGCATGTACGGCTAAGGACAGGTCACATTATTTGTATATTGTGGCATGCTGCCGCCTTGAAGTGGAAGTTGGGTGGCAGGCACAGGCCAACTAATAAATGATATGTAACAATCTAGGCAATCCTTAGGAACTTTCATATGTAATGTGATTTTTGTATTATGTTTAATCTGTTCTTGTATAAATTGTACTTTTAATTGTGTTTTTTAACCCCGAAATATTGTATTGTGTCAATTTTTCAACTATTAATAAACTGCTGAAATCAATAAGTTTTGTTGTAGCTTAGTTTCCTTGTAAATATTAATATTGATTTACTCCTTTATGTTTGCCTAGATTGTTACATATCATTTATTTGTTCTTTCCCTGGTCTAGGAATCTCATCCTTATGCACCCAGGGGGTCCTTGTTAAATACACGCAGGCACAGGCCAACACCATCAAAAGGGCAGTCATTTAGTAGGAACACAGCATACATGTAGCAAGTTCAACTAAAGGCTCTATTTAAAAAACAAACATAATGAAATGCTGTTAAACCATTGCTCACCCTCAGGCTGTTTGCCATTACAAGCCAGAACTTCTCGCGTGGTTAGGGCATCATGAAAAAAGGTCATGGTTGGAGAAGCTTGCCATAAGTCATTGAACTCGTCCTGGAATGGCGGTTTTCGTAGCATAAGCAAACCAGGCTGTATAAAATGTTTTCTACCATGTATCATCATATAAACACACTATAATAATTATCTGGTATTTGTTTTTTAATTCATGTGGTATGTTCTCACACAATATACACGATTTTATTAAAAAATAACTGAAACTATTTTATAGTGCATTTAAATGGTTTTTTACAACAGAAATGCTCTAATATGTTAATCCATTGTTCCCCCAAATGGTGTTTGTCATCCCAAAATGGTTAAATCCTCTGCTTTGTGAGATCATCCTAAATGAGACCATGTTTGCCATAGATATTGTCCACAGTTTCACAGAACAAACCACCAGAAAAGCATCCGTTATTGCTGGGGCTGTGTGGTTAATTGCCACACCAAGGTCAGATGTTAGTCATAATTGCAATATGTTAGCAAGGAAACTGTTTGGAATTTAGAAATATTGAAATGTATCTCCCCCCCCTCCTCCCCCCAAGTATTCCTGCATCCATATCCGGCAAACTCTTAATGAAGGCAATGTTGGAAACCATCTATTAGTAGTGACTCCCAATGCATGGGCAGTAAAACAAAGAGTACATGTAGTGCAATGGAGTCACAGTTGAACTTCTAACAGTGTCTCCCTACTCTTGTTGATGCTTCAACAATGGTGATTTTGCACCTAAATGTATTTTTGCTTTTAAATGTGATCTGTGATCTGTGATTTATTTCCACACTCCTGTTGATGTTGCACCAAAGATAACTTCACACTTTCATGTGATCTTGCTCTTAAATATGATACCACAATTCAGCTTCCTTTCCACTAGGCATGAGTTTGTCCTTAAAACCATTTTAAGAAAAAGAATGGTTCTCTGTAAACTGAGTTTGATTTGTCAAATAAGACATGCCCTGTTCTATGTAGAAATGTGAAAATGTTTGAATAGCAACAAGGGGTGAAATATTCACATTATTCTATGTAACTGATCTACATTCAAAGTCAGTATTAGGCTATATCATATCACTCACTCAATATCATCTGGTACTGTATTTTCTGTGAATTAGATTTCCTTACTTAAGTTGGCCATTATAGAATAACCCGACCTTTCAACACATATAAAACACAACACACTTAGGGCCCGATTATGAGTTTTGGCAGTGCAAGGGCAGGCAGGCGGTATGCCACCACAGAGACTCGGTGCCGCCCACCTACCAGATTATGACTTTAAAGTGGTTTGTCAGGCGGGCAGCGTGGTGGTCCCACTGCAATGTCTCTTTCAAAGGTGATAGTGCCTTTGAAAAAGGAACTGCAATGGGACCGTGCAACAAAGTTCCTGCACGGCATGGACTTGAAGGTCCATGCTGTGAAGGAACCAGTGTGCATGCACATGGGGGGGGGCATACGTTATGCCCTCATGTGTGCATCCATATGCGGTGCAGGCACTGTGGGCCCTGTAGGACACCCTTTGTTTCTTCTCTGCCACGTTGTAGCACGGGTAGCAAAATTAGATAAACCTGATAGCAAGGAAGCCATTAGCTCAACTTTGAAGTGTTAACTATGGCTACAAAGAATCTGGTCACACAAATGGCTCCAGACTTTGCATCACATAGGCGTCCGTCAACAGAGATACATGAACACTCACTTCCAAACATTTGGCTAGTCTGTTGAAAGGTTGGCTACTACCACCTCACCTATGTATCGGAAAACTCCTGTAGTGGTGATGTAGCAAAGAGCCAAGCCCATAAATGAAACACTTTAGAGGAAATTCAAACTGTTCATTCTGGAATTAGGACAGCAAGGTTGGTTGGGGAAACTGAGGAGGGCTTAAGTGTAGCAACATATCCCTTGGTGAGCCGGCTACATCAAGGAATACTAGATACCAGAGGGGAGAAGGGCAAGGAAAGACAACACAGCATTCAACCAAAAAAGATCAACAACTGGACATCAAAGGCATAAATAGTAAAACATATAATAACACTGTTGTGAAGAACAAAAGACAAATTCTCTCTATTTTCATTTAAACTTAAATAACAATGCTACTACGGAGTAATATGTTTATAATGTCTATGTTCATCAGATTCAACATAAATTGTGCCTAAAGAGAGAAACTTTTGTTTAGTACTCAATACACTTTGTTTGGTATTTATTTCAGAATATGTCTGTGATATGTACCCTAAAGGCAGCTTTTTGTAACATCATAACTGTGTACCCATCCATCTGCAACTCTTGCAACATCAGGTCCTGTAGATGGCAAGTGAGGAGGATTTCTTCATTTAATTTTCATTTCACTTGGAGGTTCAATTCGAAGTCTTTTAGAGATTGCTAAATTTTGGAACATAGTACAAGTGGTTATTATTTTGCCGCATAATCATATTCACTAGTGCCCCTCTTTGGTGCAGGCACAAGACTCTCCTTTAATGTCTGCTTAATAAGGTTCCATGATTTGCCTGTGAGCAGCATTTTACCTCCTTTGTCTAGGGATTTGGGGATGAAATTATTGAGTCATGATTCAACGTCTTAATGTGACGTGAGTTCCCCCAGACAGATAGACACCTGTCAAGGCCTGAAGCACCCTCAGACTCCCTAGGACTAGTGGCACTAGGCCCCTGCAAACTGCAGGTAAAACAATGCTCTGGAACTGAAATTGCATTGTGGGAACTGTAGTCCTACCTTCCACAAAGTTACATGCAGCTACCATGCTCCCTGGGACCACCAGATATGTAAGTATGTTTTTCCAAGGATTACCGCATCCAAGACTTGAAGGTCGCCAGTCCGGTGACCAACCCCTTCACTTGATGCTGCACATAGAGGGAACTCCATCCGACCTTTGACCGATGTCATAAACCACACCATTGTTGGTTTTTTTGCATCTTGTTCTCCCACAGCACCATGTAAGCAGTAAAAACATCTCTCCCACAGCTCCCGTTCAGCAGCAGGGACAGCCAGTACAACTCTTAACCCGGGATCCACGGTCCAGGTAAAATTTAACTGACTGTCATAGTCTGGTCTTGGGAACCACATCACCTTTGTCCTGCAAGGGTACCATGCAACTCGGCCTGCAAGTGACCGATTGTCTCATGTGGTTTTTTCCCATTGAACACAATGTTACATTTTCACAGTATCATTTTGCACTTGTTTTATGTTGCTTTTAAAATCTATACCTTCAGTTATATCTTTGCTGCCGCGTTCATTTTGGTGTCTAAACACACATTCCTCTAGTAAAACCTGACTGCTCTTTGCCACACTACCAGGACTGACATAAGGATTTATTAGTATGAGTCCAAGGGCATCTTTTGGGCTTGTGACAGTATTGCATGTTGAAGGCTAACCAGCATCAGCACATAATTAGCCACCATCCTACAACTCGCTCTCCACGTGGCTTGAGTCCTTAGTGTTGAGGAAGGCTTGCATGACATAATTTATGTCACCCCAATTATAGTGTGCCTCTGGGTGGCTGCGGCTATGTAAATGTAAATGTAGTTGAGCTTATATAGCGCACAGCTACCCGCAGTGGGTTTCCCGGCGCTTGCTTAGGGAACCCTTCCTGGTATTCCCCTGTGAGATAGCAGGGTATCCACAAGGTGAAAGTCAGGCATCCCACCGCGAGGGGCCGTTGTGGAGATTAAGCAAGCTATGGCTTTCTTAAGGTCTCAGAGTTTGATTTTTCAGGACTGGTGGTATATACACTGTAAACATTTACCAAACCCTCCCCTCAATTTTTCATGTAATCCTGAGAAAGCACACTAAGGGGTCAGCTTGGGTGTTGATTACTACCAATTGGAACATTTTATGTAACCAGATAGCCACCCCTCGACCCCCTAGTAAATCCCACATGGTAAACCCTGATATATCCAAAGCAGCCCAAGAACGCACAATACCTGCCCAGAAAATTAGTCTCCTGGAGGAGGAGCTCCGCAGGATGCAGTTTTTGCCTTACACAATAATACCC
Organism: Lissotriton helveticus; assembly: GCF_964261635.1. NCBI lineage: Eukaryota > Metazoa > Chordata > Amphibia > Caudata > Salamandridae > Lissotriton > Lissotriton helveticus. The sequence continues at coordinate 1,011,939,772 of NC_136061.1, forward strand.
CTCACTCTATTTTATCATTCAGCTCATTAAAGTTCTATATCAAGATTCTCTGTGATGAGATCTCATGGTCAAGCGTCAGGTTAGGTAACATGAGAGGGCATAGTTGTTGTTAATGATTTTGCACCACCTGTACCGTAGTGAACTTCCATGTTCACCAACTTGCCGCACCCCACACTTCTAAATGTGAAGCATCTGTCCCCCATATAGGTAATAACTAGTACAAAACTGGTAAGGTAAGAACTAAAAGAAAGAAAAGAAGACTATAGAACCAAATAATAACATAAGACAATGCAACAGGTATCGATCTCTGAGATTCTGGGGAGTCGCTCCATTTATCACTGAGTTTCTAAATGTCAATGAGCCCAGCCTGCTATTCCAAAAATGCAGTAACATCATGCCGGTGTGCCACCATGGGTCTGCCTCCTAGATCTTGGTCGTTGGATGTCAGTATGTGTCTCTCAGGGGAGTCTGACATCATCGTCGTGGCATCGTCCTCTCTATTTGTCACCCTTGTCTTTGAGCCTTTGCAGCTCCTGTATCTTCTCCTCAGGCATTTGCTGGTGTGTGTGGTCCACTTTTCTGACCCTCCACACCTCCGGAGATCAGGGGCGCATCCAAGTTTTTATTAAGTTGTTTTCTTTCCTCTTGCCAGTCCCTTGCCATTTCCGGGGTGTCAAAGAAGTAGGACTTACCCTGAAACAGGACTTTCAACCATACAGGGTAAAGTAACATATATTGTAGCTGGAGATTTCTCAGTTTTTGTTTCACCCCAGGGATGGATTTAATTGTGTTTTGTTGGCATAGTACAGGAACAGCAGGACCTTTGTGGTGGCCCAACGTAGGTCTGGTTGTTGCTGGCGAGCCAAAAGATTGCATCCATGTCTGCATATTTCAATATCCTGAGAATGAGGGACAAGGAGGTGCCCCAGGTGGAGGCCTGGGGGCCAATTCCCTGTGGATCATTTGTTTGATGAAACATGGTGACAGATCGGATGGTGCCACCCAGGACCTGAACAAGTCTGTGAGGAAGGCGGCTGGCTTCAGACCCTAGGAGCCCTCTGGCAGGCCCACCAGCCACAACTTGATCCAGCGGGATCAGACCTCAGCATCCTCCACCCTCCGTCCTAGGATGTCCATTAAAGTTTGCAGACATTTGAGTTCCTTCAGTGCTCCACCTCTACTGTGCATGTATAAAGGTTCATCAGGTCTTGCCTAAGTAGTGGGAGCTCAGTACTTACTCCCTATCTTTTCATTTAGGTTGTTGTGGGAGTCCTTATTCGCTTGCAAGATTGTGGCCTTAGTAATGGGGTCTGCAGGATGGGCTGTGTCTGCTGGTTCCGCTGTTCCACCAGACCCAGTCGCGAGTAGGGTGGGCCTAAATGAATCTGTCCTTTTTCACTTGTCTGGTCGCAGCCTCCACCTTGTCCTTCACCATAATGTAAATTCAGGCCAAGTAGAAGGGTTTCTTGCCACTTCTTTGGCCCCACAGCTCTTTGGATCACCACTGTCCAAGGACAGTCTCATCTATGAGGCCTCCTCTGCCACACCCGGTGGCGCACCAGCCCAAGTGCAGCACCACATCTGGCAATGCTGTGTCCGGGAAGCTACAGCAGCTCTAAGGCTACCACTGCCACTCCCTCGATGTCTCCCTTCGGCCAGCACTCTTTTTTGTGGGCTGTTCTGGACAAGCCAGAAGCACCACTCGCACCTTCCTCCTGCGCAGGGCAGACCGGGCCTTGGCATCTTTACACTGCCTCATGGGTCGGCCCGCCTGCTCCATCAATCTTTGCACATCTGGGCCTGCATCATCTACTACAGCCTCCCCCAGGTCGCAGAGCGCAATGGAGGTCGTCCCCTAGTTTCAGAGGTGGGAAGCAGCAATCCACAGACAGAGGATGAGACAGAATGGGGCAGCATAAATGAAGCTTTTGAGTTCGCGGTGCAGAGCTCTGTTAACCCCCAACCCCAATCATTGGCTGCCAAGCCCTGCTCCTAATCATTAAAAATTCTAATGCCTTTTCAGTGCTGGCATGTTTAAACAAAGATATCGACTATCATTTATCTGTAATGATGTAAGTTGTAATTCCTTATGACGACTGCCCATATTTTCTCATTGCATATAGTTAAATGTGCTTCTTTACTTTATTATAGGGTGTTAATATCTGAAAAAATTGCCTAAAAACGTCACCAAGCTCCTACGGTTAGATCGAAAGTGTCAAACACGGCACAGGGTCACTTGCCAGCTATAGAAAGAGTGGAGCAATATACCCATATGTTATCAGAAAGAAAATACACCCAACGTAACATACAAATTGTCCTTAGAGTTAGGTGGTTTCTGTTAGTGGCCTCGTGTTATATGGTCCCCAAACTTCCTGGTGACGTGCAGCTTCCTAATAATTTTTTATTGGGGATACTTTATCCAACATATTATACTAAAACTCTCTAACGTTTTAAAAACGTTTTGGGGGGTTTTAGTACGTATTGTTCGGTAGAGGTATTTCATGTAAACAGTTCACAAAAAGGGGCTTCAGAGACAGTGGGGGAAACGCGTTTGATTATCAAAACGTAGAGAAGGAGTAAAACCAGGCATAATTTACTGTTCTGAGGCTAATGTTCTAAATCTGTTATTGCGCTGCATTTCGTAGACAATGTTTGACATATTAACGAAAAAGGAACATGCAATTTTGAGTTTACAGAGTTCATTATCAATCTAATTAGTCGGTATATTTTCTTCACACATAAGTTCCACATTTTTCATGGCTGATTTTAATTGAACGGATAACCTTCAGTTTGTTTTGAACATTCTATTCCGCTGCTAATTTGAAATCAGCTCTGCTGCTCGGTTTTTTTCATAGCAAAATATCTGATCAGTTGACTTTCCCAATATGGCTTATTCAGAGAAGTTCATTTCCATTAGAAAATGCAATCCGTTTTTATAATTTACAAGGAATTAATACTGAGTTACAAAGATATTGATTTGTCAGTCACATGCAAAGAACGCTAATACGTTCAGTGGTCAAACTAAAAACGTGGGCGCTGTATCATAAAACTTTTATGTTGGCGTTTATTAAGGGTTCTGAATGTATATGGTGCAGTGGTTTCTAAAAACTCTTTTTACAACTACATGCGGAAAGCACGTTTGCGATTTGACAATCACGTTCATTCATATTTAGACAGACTGCGGCTGAGATACAACAAAACAACACTACCTAAGAAAAAAGAACACATATAAAATGCCAGACTAGACCAACTCAAGAATGTAACAGAGCATATACACAGGATACTATCACAACCACAGTATACACACACTACGATCCAACAACTGAGCAACACAACTGCTTAACAACATAGCAGCATTACACAATAACACAACAATACAGCAACACAAAACAACACTACGATCCAACAATAAAACAGTACAAACATAATATTTGCTTGAGTTTTTGATTTGTTGCACTTTCTGTTGTGTTCGTTGTTCTGTTCTGGTTCCTTTGCAGACATCAACAGTTGTTCCTACTGTTGTGGCACAAGGAAGAACTTTCCATTCAGTGAAAAACAATCCATTGTCACTGCAAAACTTGGTGACATTTCGGTCACACGATAGGTCTCCAATGAGTCTAACATTATGTCGGAGGATAGGCCTCAAAATCAGCAACAACAGGCATTTTGGAGTGTTCCTTTGTGTATTGGTATCAGCTTCGGTGTATTGTGGCATAATTCACCAAGTGGACCCTTCAAGTTCATTTTTTTAATCGAAAGCTCATTGTAGTTGATACCTATTGTCTGAATAGCAGAAGGCAATACAACTGAAAAGTAATGCAAGTTTTGTATGGATGACATCTTATTTTACAATTCAAGCCAAAATTACGACAAGACGCTGTTTAATAGTTCTGAGAGCAGGCTGGTGTCAACGGAATTCAACAGAATTCCAGCAAGTGCAGCATTAAAAAAGTGCAAGAAGTACAAGCTTCTTTTCAGTGGCAAATCTGATGTGTGCACACAGGCAAGCATAAACACATACACATATAGTTACACACATACTGACGGCATAGCATGCCAAGCTCACGCACAGTGTCCAGGGGGCCTCCTTAGACTATTTATTTATTTATTTGCGGGTTTATAACACGCTTGAATAAACTCCCGGAGGAGTATCTCCGTGGCTGTGTTTGTCACCTATGTGTTCCAGCTAAATAATTGTATTGGAGAAACATATGATATTTGTAAATAACGCTTGGTAAAAACCTTGCCATCTCTTACTGTACGCTGTATTTAAAAAAATCTTCTTCATAGTCTGTCTCTTTCCTACATAGACATTTCATAATTATTTATAAATATTTGTTATTGTTTTTCCTATCAACTTTAAAAAAGCGATACAAATGAAACCCTGACTCCCTTTGCACAAATCTAAAAAAACAAAATGTTAATTTTATTAGGATGATGTAATTCCTGTGGTTAGGTGAGAACGTGAGTGAGTGGCAGCAATTCGAGGGGACTAAGTATCACACTTAGGGCCTGATTACGATGTCGGTCAGCAGTCTGAGGCTTTCCCACTGACATGGGAGGTTTGAAGCCCGACCGCTGTATTATGATGATGGCAGTCGGACTTTAAACTGGATAGGGAATCCAATGCGGTTCCGACGGGCTCAAGGAGCCCATTGGCCAGTTGGAATGCTCTCATAATCCCTTAAGGATGGTGTTTCCGCCATTGAGATTATGCAGTCGATTTCCAACAGCCAATCTATGTTAGTCTTTCCGACATGAATTGGCTCTCGGAAACTGGCTTTGGCATCTCCTAGCAGGGCCCTATTCTTCCCTGTCCCCCCTTTTTGGCCCAGGAACATCCCTGCATCCCTTTCTAGCCTTGTACGGTTAATCCAGCACTATCCTGGCATAAAAACTCTTTCCGGGATGAAAGCGGAACAAAACACCCTCAGATATGGAGATAGACTAGAGGAAGGAGCTTGTCCAGGGAGGAAATATGTTGGGAAAAAGTGTGCATCTGAACAGGAAATCCAAATCCCCCTGTGCAGGAATTCTCTTCTAGGAAAACTCCGTACAATGGTAATGAGATACTGGTTGGAAAATCACATGACTTTCCAGGAATCCACATAGAAACCCTGTTTAAACTTCCTGACAGGGGGCCATTGATAAGCCCACTTCTCCTGCCCTTAATTAATTTTATCTGATCGTACAGTGTTAGAGGGCTTCACTTTTTCTTTTCACTCATACTCCTGAGAAGCGGACAGAAAACTAAGCTACACCCACTGTATAAAATAGACAGAAGAAGTGAGAGAATCTGAGAAGGAGCTCATGGCGGTTGTTACCACACTGGCTGTTTCCCTGTGATAAATGGTAGAGTCCCGCAAAGAAACATGCAACACTATAGATTCTATGGCCTTTATGACAAAGAGGACGCAATGCACTTTCTTGGTTTGTCTACCCTACCTACAGATAATAAAAATAGATGGTATGAACCTTTCTCAGACTGTCTCTGTTTTGTACTTTTAAAACTCCCGAGATTGGTCAAATCGTACCTGTCTACCCGCGAAAAGTCAAGACAGCTCATAGATATTTTTATGCATTTGACAGCATAAAGGATGTTTTCATTTAAATGTGCTTATATCACCAGAGGAGAAATGTGTTTTTGGCTGTTTTGTATCTGTGAAAACTGCATAAAGAATCGTTCCAATGTAATTTTAAGTTTACATTCTGCAAGCCCAGGCAAGACTGATCTACCTCCTACAACTTATATTTTCCTCTTGTTACCATAAATAAACGCAAATACATGAGGTAACACATAGAGACCTTGTGTAATTAAAAGCAAAAAGGCATTTTCAATCACAGAATAATGTGGGAAAAACCACAAATCTTACGATTCAATGCAAAAATATCTGGAATTCGTTTAATGTATGTAGACTTCTGTGTTTCCCTTGTGAGGAATTCTGAGAGCAAATTTTGGAGGCCTATAATTGTCTTCAATCGGCAGCATTTTTTCTCTACTCAGACTACATATTTGGGACGAATTTGGCTAAGAGTTGCTAGAAGGAAAGTAAGGTTATAATTAGCTTATTTGCATGTAGAACATGGAATGCATGACATCATTGATTGTTGTGAAGGCATTCCAGCTGATAGAGAGCAGTTGGAGAGTTGGACTTGTTGGTGGTTGCAGAAATCTCCCTTTGAAGCCTTAAGAGGTAGAGTGGCAAACTCCAACTCAATCCTGTTTGACTTCCTGTTGGGAATAGTGATGGTGTGAATGATGAGTTAAAAAGGAAAAACAAGCTTGCCGAATATGAGCAAAAGTATAAACAGCGGTATGATGTCAGGATGGCAGTCATAGCAAAAAAGTGGAACTTGGGAGATCGTGTGTTGGTGAAGAGAGCTAAACATGGTCACAAAGGTTCCTCTAATTTCTGTGGTCCTTTTAGCATTACTGCTCTTAAGAAAAATGTTGTGACTCTGGACAATGGTTGTACTTCGTGTCCAGACTGACTAAGTTCACAGGGTCAAGTGACAGCTCAGCTGTTACTCCTGGTTTTGTTCCTGTGAACAAGAACATAAGCACCCGTCATTAGTCAGACACAGACATATGCCAGAGAAATTCAAGGATTATGTTTTGTATTGAAGAATTTCCTTTATTGTGTTTAATTCAACTAACATCTTATATTTTAGCCTTCTTATGTTTAATGTTATGTTTAGCAATTTATTGTTCTCCGTTTGTTATGTCACTCTGTAAGGGGGATGTGATATAATTATCTTATTTGTATGTAGCACATGGAATGCATGACATCATTGAATGTTGTGAAGGCATTCCAGCCGAAAGAGAGCAGTTGGAGATTTGGACTTGTTGGTGGTTGCACCGAATAAATCTACTCATAAAAAGATCACCTTTATGTTAATTTAATTCCTTAATATCAGAAATATGACTTTAATTTGAACAGTTTTGCGAAAAAGTCATAAGATGTGACTAACCAGTTATAGCTCCACTACAAATACATATAGAATTAAGAGTTTAATAACTCAAAAGAAATAACAACCAGTAAGTTTGAAAACTAATTTTGTATATGTGTAAAACTGAAATGCTTCTCTCATAACAATTACAATTATTACATGAAAACATTTTGAATCATATTATTTCTATATCTAACAAAGTGAAGTCTAGCCACCTATACATCTTCACGAAAGGGGAAGCCAGGGGTAACATAGATGAGCTATACCTACTCATAAAGTAACATAGTTGACGAAAGAACGTACAGGAAATGATCAAGGTAATAACCTAATGATATTTAGGGGCGAGCTACTACTGTGAGTGGATTGGTTTTGAACATAAGCATTGCACTTTATGTGCGAGTTATGGTTTGTATGGCTGCTGTGAGAGTTATGGCCTGAGTCCTAACAATAACTTGCACATTTCAGTGTTTTTTGTTTGTTTTTAATTCATACCTATTATTGTATATTAACTCTATTTTTAAACTGAATTTCTTAGATTAGTTTAAACATACATTGAGGTTTACAATCAAAGCTAATCATAACTTCACTTTAACCTTTATTTATTTTCAGTAAATGTTTGGGACCTGATTCACAAAGGTAAACTTACATTTTTGAGTGAGTTTGCAATTGTTCGCTATTCATGGCCAAAGTTTGCCCCAGGGGACAATAAGGCTGCTGGGCAACATGGAAAAATAGGCCCCAAGAAAAGGCGTGGAAGCAGCTCACTCAAGCATCATGCTGTGCTCCCTCCCCAGAACAGATGCATTAGTCTTTCTGCTCTCCTGGGGGTGGATTGAGAGCTTTTAGCCTAAATCTTTCCCCGGGGGAGGAAGGCCACTGGACACTAGGGAAGAATAGGCCCAAAAACAAAAAAGGGTATGGGACAGGTCACCCAGGCATCACACCATGGTTACACCCTAGATTAGGCACTTCAGTCTTTTTGCTCCCCTGGGGGTCGATTGAGGAGATCTACTGCACATCTGCCCCCAGGGGACAGTATACACAGCGGTCAAAATTGGCTGAAAAAAATGGAGTGAGACAGATGCCCACTCATTTTGCCTTGCTCCTTGTCTAGAATAGGCACAACTGTTTTTCTGACCCTTTGGGCAGATTGTGGGTAAACACCATCCAATCCCCGTTTAAAAGGAACAGAAAACCCCCTGGTGACTAGTGGACTTTCTCTCTCCCATCCCCCTCCCGGTGCCATATTGGAAGTAAAGACCTGCTATCTGACAACCAGGTGGACAGAAATACTATTGAGGCTATTTTGGGAATGGGAGCCCAGCACAATGTCTAGACAGGCCACCCCAAACCTTGTGTATAGTAGACTCTCTGTCCTCAGCAGGGGCTTACTGGAAGTAAAGTCATCTCATCTGCCCTCTGGAGAGGGGGGCAGAAAGATTCTCAGGGTCATTTTGGGGGTAGGGGCTTGGCTGGATGTATGGGCAAGCCGCACCCATCCCCAACAGCAATAAAAAAAAAACACCAAGATGTATAAGGGGCTTCTCCCCCCCCCCCCCACCGGAGTTGGGGTAGATTGGAGGTAAGGACCTCCTATCTGCCCTCCAGTGGGCAGAAATACAATTGGCATATTTGTTGGGGTGGGGATTGGTCCAATGCCTGGGTGGGCCACTCCATCCTTTTTAATTATGAACAAAAACCTCCCTAGTGTCTAGTTGAATGTCTGACCTCCCCGGTTGGCAGATTGGAGGTTATGACCTTCTATTTGCCCCCCAGGAAGGGCAGAAAGACTTTTGTGGTTGGAAGGTTTGGGGGAGCACTAGCCCTTTGCCGAGGGGGAACTCCCCCATCCAAAAACACTCCCTGGCAATTAGTGGCCTCAATGCCCCCCCCCCCCGGTGTGCAGATTGGAGATAATGGCATTCTATCAGCTCACAGGAGGGGCAGAAAGGCTGTTGCCTTACTTGTTGAGTGGGGTTTTGCCTGAGGCCTGCGTGGGCTACCTCCACTCTCCTATATGCCCCCTGGGGTAGGAGGGCAGCACTAGCCAGTTACCATGGAGGCAGCTCCCTCCCCCAAAAACACTCCCTGGCATCTAGTAGGCTATCGGCTGCCCCCCATTGCAGATTGGAGGTAATAGCCTTTAATGCCCTTGGGGTGGCAGAAAGACTTTTGGGGCTGAGACATAGGAGAAAGCATTAGCCCACTGCCATAGTGGGTGCTCCCTCTCTAAATGTACTCCCTGGAGGTCTAGGTCTGGTGGGTTTTCAGCCCCATGCCGGGTGGGGGGGGAGATTGGAGAAAAACACTTCCTATGTTCCCCAATGGGGGCAGAAAGATTGTAGGGGGTAATTTCAGGGTGTGGGGGCTAGGCCCATTGTCTGCGGAGTCTGCCCCACCCATTAGTATATAAAAAAAACTGGTATTCAGTGGGCATTCTGCCCTTCCTGGGGGCAGAATGGAGGTTAGAACATTCTTGAGACCCTAGCTGGTGAGTAGTCATGCTTAACAAATACTGATTGATTGATTGAATATCCAATGTGCCACGGGAGACTGAAGGACTTTTAGGCCTGAGAAGGGGAGCACTGGCTCATTGCAAGGGGGCTGCCCCCCCTCAGAAAATAGTCCCTGATGTCTAGTGGGCAATCCCTGCTTGAGGATCTCCCTCCTACAGATATCTCCCAAAAAAGATACACTAGGAAAACATACCATTGGAAAGGGGAGACTCTCCCCTTTCCAATGATACATCGCCCATCTTTATGAATGCTGAGGGGCGTGAGATATGCCCCGAGCACCAATGCAGCGAAAGAGAAATGAGCTCATCGGCTCATTTTACTTTCACTTTCAATTGTGAGGACGTCAGTGCACCATACGTGCTGCTCGCCATTACCAAATTTGAAAAAATGCCTCGGTTTCTGGCAGAGCTCTTTCCCAGCAGCTTAAAGTGAAATCAAAAAGGAAAATCCTCTGGTGCCTGCTGCACCATAGAGATTTCCTGTGGCCACTGTGAGAACTGAAGGGGCTGTCCTTAGCACAGAAGTGTTGCTGTGCAGTGTGGATCCAGCACATCCTCCACATGGAAGTAGTTAAATTGCTACACACTATCATTATTTTTTCGATTTCAAAATATATGTAACTGCTACTTTACTAAATTATCTCTAGTCCATAAAACATTATGAATTATACATACATTGACATGGTCATGATTACTATTCTAACTTAAGGCCCACAAACAATAGGGAATTTTTCATCAATTGGGGGTGAGTTGAAGGTGGGAGCAGAGGTGTCTCACTTCAATCCCACAAATATTGAAGAAACTGCATACATTTGGGGCATTAGATTTATTATTCAAATTTGTCCCACAAATACAGAGGTAAATTCATAAACTGGGGGCAGAATTACTATTCTAACTATAGTCCCACAAACATTGGTGTAAAGTGCATAAATTGTGAGTGGCAGATCAAATCAAATAATCTAACTCAAATTCCACAAACAATCAAGTAAATGCATATACTGTAGGGAGGAGAAATGAAATTTGCTATTCTAACTTATCTTACAAACACTTGGGAATTTTTATAAATTGGGAGATGAGATTTACTATTCTTAACCCCTTCCATGTGGGGGTAATTCCTCCGCTGTGCTGGGGGTGGGGGCGGGGGCGCGCACAGCACCCCCATGCTCATGACGAGCTCAGCTCGTCATGAGGCACGGTGCTCGTGCCCCGTTAGCACAATTGCCAGATATAACCCATAATCACATCATTACACTTGAGTCCCACAAATACTAACTTAACAGAACACATCTTACATTATAACACTGCACACCCAATCCCTCGAATAAACTCCAAAATGCACATGAAAAACAACATACTAAAATATATGAGCACTAGCATTACAATCATCAGAGAATATTAGAATGCACAATACGATCTATTTCAAAGATAAAAATTATTGATGAAAAATAAGTAAATAATTCAACATTAAAATACCAACGATCAAAACCCCCAAATCAACCCACATCAAAATAGGAAACAATTGATTTCTTACATCATTTTTAACCTAAAAAATACATGTAATAGTAAAAACATGCATTCTGATATCAATGTAGTCTTTGTAAAATGGCACGCTACTCTGATATACAATATTTTTAATGCAATCATATTAACAAAGAGTACCTATAATATTTTGTCTCATGATATGATTGTTGTCATGATATTTTGATCAGACTGCTCCTGTACAATCAAATTGAGTACACAATATTCAGATATCATACCATCACTTATTCTTACAGCATCTGAATTTCAAACCCTTTACAACTTCATGGAGTATCCTAACTGCATACCTGGAGCTTTGGGGCTCACTATGATGGCGGAAGGACCGCCACCGCCAGCCCGGCGTGGCGGTCCTTCCGCCTTCATACTGAAAATTCCCACCGCCAAATTAGGATAGGGGTGGGAATCATAATGGTTCTGCTCCGTCCGCCATGGTTCCGCAAGGTGGTCCTTTTCCGCCCACCTTGCGGAACCCAGAACCAGGGCAACATTGCAGTGGTGCGTGCAGACTCCGTCATAGTGGTTAGGATATGCCCTTCTGCCTGTCTGTTTGCGGCGGATATCACGCCGCAAAAAGACAAGTGGAGACTGGCTTCGGGGGCTTGTTGCTGGACCCCTCTGTGTGTGGGGGGATGCACTGGGGGGGTACCCATAGTACCCCCGCTGCAGTTCCATGCACCAAGCAGTGCCTGCTACGTGGTGCAGGGAAATACTGTGCATGCTCTTTTGACATTGCGGACGGTGCTGCAGCCAGCAGCACTGTCCGCAATGTTAAAAAGCCAGGATGTGCCCACCAGTATGGTGGGCGCATCCTAATTGCACTGGATGGACCGCCGCACGTCTGGCGGGCGGTCCCAAAACCGTTATGATGGCGGGCGGACTAATGTCCTCCCGCCATCTTAATGAGCCCCTAAGTCTTCAGACCCTAAAAGAAGTCAAGACACGTAAGCTAATGATGGGCATTGTTATAGATATGCTCATCTAGGTGACATGCTCCACTGTCCACAGCTGTTAGTTGTGACTGTGTGATGGGGCATCACTGAGGTGTATCCCTCTTTTATGCATGTGCCGGCAGCAGTGTGTTCTTTTCTGCGGTAGCTCTGACTCCCAGTGTCTGCTTTCACCCTCAAGCTGTCGCTTCGGTGTTATAGGCCTCCTTATGTTCTTAATTTGAATATCTTTATTCTCTGGTCCCTGGGTGTGCAGATTTGGGTTCTTGGTGACGGTTGGGACTTGGGTGGCGAGGCACAAATTTCTCGGCACTGCGGCCACACTGGTCAATGGCAAGCAGATAGCGCACCAAAGGGTTTAGGACCTTTATGAAAGTCTTACAAGTCCCTAAGATACAGCCGAAAATTATCTGCTCAAACAGTCCAATGCAAGAAGGAGGCTGATATATTAGTAGAAGTATGCTTAATAATCTGTCATGGCATTTTACCTATGTCCTGTTCTTCTATTTCATTTACTCTATTGCAGCTATATAAATCTGCAGAGAAACCACTGCAGTTGGAGTCTTTTCATCTGACTTTGTTAGTCTCATGCCAGTGGATTGAGACCTGTACTGTTAATTCTTGTTTGGCCAGATGTATTCCGTATCCACTTTCTTCGAACAACCATTCTAAGGAGTTTTTTGAATTCCTAAAGTTTTTTCCTCCTTCCAATAACTACTGCCTTCAACATAGACATCCAATACTGTTCACATTACATTTGTGAAGGAGCGAGGTGGCTATAGGAGTGTGTCCCTTTTCTGGGACTCTCCAAATCCAAGCATGCAGAGAATAGACAGCATCTAGCAGTAGTAATTCAACAGCAAAACAAAAAATACCACACTCAGACCAACTTTTAACAGCTTAGATGAAGTTGTTGCAGTGATAACAGAAGGTTCCTTACAAACCTCTCAAGAGCCATTGAGGTTAAAATCATTTTGGGATCTATTGGCAGAGCATTTTGCATACAGACCTGCACAATTTGCTTCTGGTACTAGATTGAATCCCTGCCTGGTGCAACCACTAATTGGGCAACTCATTCAGTGTCCTTTGAAGATGCCAATTGAAATAACCATTCAGTCTTTATGTATAATTTTGAGAAAAGCTTGCAGATTCTCAAAGGAAGTTTTTGACTAAGGACATGTTCTGTGTTATTCAACGGGGTGGCTATTAGGTTCTATCCTATAGTACTCAATTTCAGCAGTTCGCAGCTGAGACAGTTTGGGATTAACGCACTCAGATGACCGTGTTTCGTTCGGGTTTAAAATGCCAATCCAAAGATGAAATAATGAGGTCTTCGCAAATAAAATCACTCTCCAACTTGATTGAACAATCTTTGATAATTAAACATTGTCTACATGAGGGAAAAGCTGAGAAACAAAAGACTAATGGAGAAGTCCTTAGGACTCTATATTCATTCCAGAAAACCTGATAATTTACTATCTGCTGCTTCAACGTCAGTACCTACATAAGAAGAGCTAATGCAGATTCAGAAGCAGAAAAGGAACAAAAGGGGCAAAAGTCTGGTCCCTTCTTATACTGTTGGGGTCAAAGCCATTTACTCTTAGATGGTCCCAATATGCCAATTAGGAGCTCAGGAAATGCCTAGACCTGTACTTTGTGAGGATGAAAGGATGGGGTTTAGTCAACTTCCTCCTCTTGTCTTTCTCTGAAAAAACCTGGAGCCTCAAATTCTCTAATATTTATCTTGCTGCTACAATTCTTCTCTCATCCTAGCATGTTATCAGTGCTCAAGCACTGTTCAACTGGGTGGTAGTGGAATGTACATGGATAGGGAAGACATAAAGAAACAATAGATTCTAAGAAAATCCAAGAATATTCCTGACCATATTTAGATAGTTGATCAAACTCCAAACTCTTCAAGTTCAGTGAGCTAGATGATGTTGGGATGGAAAGTTCCCATGAATGGTAATGGACTTGCACCCCTGTCCTGAAAGCCCTAGCGGTGGGGAGATCTAGATCTTTTGCACCAATGTTTCATCACGGTCAAAAATGGATCATGCATTTGCGCCATGACTTATGCCTGTCTCATGGATTGCGACCATTAGTGTCTCACCAAGCGTTACCCTGGTAGTAACATGGGGGCTGCCCTTACCCAAAGTTAAGTAGCATGAGTGCGGTGGTAATAGCATACCATTTTAACCTGTGTCACTGGGGTGAGGCTTACCTGCCCACTCATGTAAAGTTCAGCTGCTATTTATATAACGTGCCCATTGCCTACATCATGCTGGTATGAAGCGCTATGTAGTGTGCATGTGATTGCGAGTGTGTGTGCTATGATTTATGTGTGCCTTTGTATGATACAGTACATGGAGACCTGTGGGTCCCATATTTTTCTTTTTTTTTGTCCTCATTCATCTCTGACTTCAATGTCTGTCCGTATCCTCGGTCCATAAGTCTGGGATAGGGTTAGCCCACCTTCAGGTACGTATGCGAACGTGTGTACATTGGCCCCAGTGGGTACGTCTCTCTCATAATTCTCCAGTAACCGGCAGCTGCACGAACGTGGGAAGGCCATTGCAGTTTGGAGAGTAGTTTAGGTGTAGTTATTGGTCAACAGACATATGCTCTTTTGCACCACTCAATCACCCCTCCCAACTGTTCCCTAGACCATCTTAATAGGAAACTCCAAAATGTCTCCTTTTTATTTGATGCTCTCCCCATTAATGCCATTTTGGACATATAAAAAAGAGATTCTAACCACTCTGCGTGTTGTGGAGAGATAACTCCTACCCACCTACGGTATATTTCCTTCTCGCCAGTACTACAGCATAAAACAAAAGATGGCAAAAGGAAGATCTGCCATATGTATGAAATGTGGATTAGAAAAGGCATCAGATGCACATACGTTTTAACATTGCCGCGTTGTGAGGAAGTGGGTAAGACCATCTCAAGCATATTGGGGTTGCATATTAAGGTAAGCCTCTCACTGATTATCTTTGGAGTGGTGGAGGGTATTACAGGTCTACAAGAGATCTTTTGCTTTATGCTATAGTACTGTGGGTCCCATATTGGAAGTAGACATCCTAGGCTGATTTGTGGATTTTCTGCATGCATGATGGCTGGGTGGGATACACGCACAGGAGTAAAGAAGAGACTGGCCCTTGAGTACTTCAAAATGGTTCTTTGAGTCTGTGAAGGTCATTAGATACATCTCAATGATGGGGCAGATAAGGAAATCATAAAGAAATGGACTGGGGCCTTGATAACCTTTTCATAGGCATATATCAATGAGGTGTGACCCTCTAGCTACCCAGATGGTCTATGTGTGAGGCTTTCAAGTTTTGTAGTTGCTCCTGATGTGACAGACTGCTTCCTGGGACAAAGTACAAGAGAGGGGAGTGTGCACTTCATATGCGGCAACCTCCACATCATGAACTTCAAAAACGTAGACATTAAAACACATTTGTCTGAAACGAAATTATAAAAAGGGGGTGTAATTGGGAATCCGAGGATGTGTCAGAAATCAGCCCTGGTGGGGAACCTGGGGGCATGAGTGGAAACAATTCAAACCTGCCTGCACAGCCCGTGGCAGGGACACGCCGCGCCACTGACCCCAGCGCCGTGAGGTGAACGGCCACGC
The DNA here is from genome assembly GCF_964261635.1 of Lissotriton helveticus. Classification (NCBI taxonomy): domain Eukaryota; kingdom Metazoa; phylum Chordata; class Amphibia; order Caudata; family Salamandridae; genus Lissotriton; species Lissotriton helveticus. The sequence continues at coordinate 1,011,955,364 of NC_136061.1, forward strand.
AGACCGGGAGAGCCGTGAGGGAAACGGCGGTAGTTCCCATTCGGGAACTACACTATCCAGCAGCCCCGGGACCGGCGCACACCTGAGGCATCACCAGCGCGCCCGGAGGCCCTTCATAGCTCGCGCCCTCGGCGAGCTCGGGGGGAAACAATTCAAACCTGCCTGCACAGCCCGTGGCAGGGCATGCCGCGCCACTGACCCCAGCGCCGTGAGGTGAACGGCCACGCAGACCGGGAGAGCCGTGAGGGAAACGGCGGTAGTTCCCATCGGGGAACTACACTATCCAGCAGCCCCGGGACCGGATCACACCTGAGGCATCACCAGCGCGCCCGGAGGCGCTTCATAGCTCGCGCCCTCGGCGAGCTCGGGGGGGAAACAATTCAAACCTGCCTGCACAGCCCGTGGCAGGGGCACGCTGCGCCACTGACCCCAGCGCCGTGAGGTGAACGGCCACGCAGACCGGGAGAGCCGTGAGGGAAACGGCGGTAGTTCCCATCGGGGAACTACGCTATCCAGCAGCCCCGGGACCGGCGCACACCTGAGGCATCACCAGCGTGCCCGGAGGCGCTTCATAGCTCGCGCCCTCCACTCGCCTCGCGAGTCGCGCGCGGGAGCTGCCCGGGAGAAGCCCGGGACAAGGGCGGGGCAGTCTTTGGCAGTCGGAGGCGGGGCCACCCCCTTAACTTCATCTCAGCCACGAACAATGGGTAAGCGCAAGATAACACCAGCCTATGAGGATGAGGGGAAAAATGCTAAAATCCCCAGACACTCTAAGTCCATTTTGTCATATCTCTCATCAGCAGTGGGGGCCCTTACTAAAGAAATTGCTAGCGCCGAACAAGAATTGGGTCTGACATCGGCTGTGGTAGTGGAGTCTCCAACTCTTGAGCCGCTCCCCATCAGCACAGTGGCCATCACAGAAGAGGCTCCCCCCTACCTCTGGATCCCGTGGTAATCATCAATAATAAACCTGCTCCCCTAGCCACACCAGCAACCAAGCCCAGCACCCCTACAGTCCAATTGCAGTCATGTCAACATGCAGCCAAACCATCAAAGGGGGCTAGAGGGAAAAAAATTAAAGTAGCGGCTTCAGACACTATACTACCCGAGCCTTTTGGGGACCAATTGGAGGAGCTTTTCGTTGCCAGAATTGAGCCATTGTTAACGGGGATAGCTAAAGACATTGTTGACACATTAAATTCTTGCCTCTCCATCTCCTCAAGAAATGTGCTCAGCTGGACAAAATTATCACCTCCTACACGACATCTGTGGAGCACCAAAAGAGGGTCACCTCGCACCAAGATCCTGGCGTGCCAGGAGGGCCAAGTTCCAGTGCCACAGTCCCGCCTCGTGTGGGGGCGGGCTTATCTCCCAGAGGGCAGCTCACCAAAGTTACCTCGCCCGCAAGACAGGGGCACCAAACATCTATTGCCCACCCACGATCGCCACCACTTAAGTCCCTACACAGGAATCTAAAACCAAACAAGTACAACTTGAACTTACCTCCGGCCGCTGCCCCTTTGGTGGCAGTGTTTATAGGTGTGCCACCGCTTGAAGAGGGTGAATTTGAATCCACCAGGAACCTTCTACACAAAGCAAAATCTTGGTGTACTGATTCCTCTAGTGGGGAAAACCCTGCAGATTCGCTTATCTTTGCAAGGAGAGTGGGGTGGGTTGGGAAAAGACCTAAAATCACTAAGGGGGACTGTGTGGTAATAAACTTCAACAGGCCAAACTTGGCTGAGAAACTTTTCTGGGACGGTTCGGATATAACCTCTAAAGATCATATGAGACCCGTACCACTGGGGTTTTTCTATCCCCCCTTGAAGAGAACCTATACTGGACACCGTCATTGTACCACGAGCCTAACCCTGACCTCACGCCCAAGGGCAGGTTCCACCGCAGCCATCACCATGGGCTTCCCCAAAGTTCAGATGCTAAATTACTGCCACCACCAGCTCAAGGGACGGGAGACGCTCAAATAGTTAGCGGGATACCCACTTCTAACCGTTTTGCTCCATTATCAGGCACGGAGGGCCTGGAGGGTATGGAGGGATTGGAGGATGTCGATTGACCACTAGCTGTTGGGCGACCCCCCCCATCAGGTCGAGCGGAGCGGGGGAAGGACTTGGTATGCAAACTTGTTAGTTGGAATGTGGCAGGTGTTAAAAGCAAGGTAACAAACAAGGATTGGGTGAGAGTGGTCCGAGGATACGAAGTCATCGCTATGCAGGAGACCTGGGACACAGCAGATAGTTTCTTCCTGGACGGCTTCACTAGTTTTGTCAGGGCCGCATCCCCAAGTAGTTCAGGTAGAGCCAGGGGTGGCCTCATAACCCTCTTTTCTCTGAAACTCAAAGGCTCGTTAAAACTGGTCAACAATCCCTGCCCAAACCTGTTAATAGTTGAAAGGCTAGTTTCCCCCTCCATGAGTTCCCTTTACATCAACTTTTACAACTCAATGAATAAGGATACTAGAAATAACAGTATTGCCAGCCTAAATTCTTTTTTAGTTTCTGTCAGTCAAAACACACATTTTAGTCACGAAATTATTCTTTTAGGAGATTTTAATATTCACCCATGTAATGGTCCGTGTGGCTTAGCGATCGGGGCGGATTCCGCAGGGCTAGTAGAGCCACATTTTGAGCATTCTACCGAGGGAGCAGAATTAGAAGATCTAGTGGCTCACCACAATCTCTACGAACCTAACCCACCCGAAGGCACCATCAGACCACATACCTACAAAGGCACTACCCCAGGGTCCACTATCGATTATATATTTATGACCCCAGGGATCCTGAACAGGGTAATGTCATACAACACGCTGGTGTCGATACAGAGTGACCACAACCCGGTTGTAGTGGAGGTAGCCTGGGGCCAGCATATGGGACTTATGCCTCAAACACATGAGGCTCATATCTTAGTACGCCCAACTGACCAGGGGAGAAGGCTCAAGTGGGCGAAACGTAGTTCCCAACACCTTTCATGCAGAGCTCCTACCCAAAATCAACTGCTACCTTGAGGTCTGCCAAAACAACTCGTCTCTGCCAGAGGAAATTAAGGGGGCCTTTGAAGCAATTTGTAACCAAATCGTGTCGGATCTCACGGCCAGCACGAGGCGGGAATCCAGCAAATTCCATCGCTGGTTCGATGCAAGCTGCTCAAAGGCCCATAGATTGCTGATGCTTGCCCTAAAGCAACCTACAAGGTATACAAGGAATATAGCCCACCTTAGGAAGCAATAGAAGTTGGCCATCAAAACAAGGAAAGAGACGATCAAGTCAACTGCCTGGGAAAACTTATTGAATGTAGATATCTTAAGGGACAGCAAAGAATTTTGGAATATAATTAATCAGCCCTTCTTCACGGACACACCCAATTCAGTCATGGATTGTGTGATTCCGGATGAAAAATGGATCAGTCACTTTAGCGCTGTATACGGTGGCGAGAGTATGGACTGTACCCCCAATCCATCTGTCGTCCTGGTGTCCTATGCCCTGAGTTTTAATATAGGCGAAGTGGAAAAAAGCCATCCACGAAACCTCTAAGAATAAAGCACCAGGCCCTGATGGGGTGCCGGCCGATCTATATAAATCTTCCCCTGGTACTTGGGCAGCTGTCCTGACCAATGTATTTAATGCGGCTACCAGTAGCTTTTAACCATCTTCCTGGGCTACTTCCATCATCATCCCAATCTTCAAGAAAGGTAACCGGGATGACCCAGGTCGTTATAGGCCTATATCTCTCCTGGACTCAGCCGTTAAAATCCTAGGCAGAGCCTTATTAACCAAGCTGAGGGAGAGTATAGAGAATCACGGTGGGCTAGCTGAAATACAATACGGCTTCAGGGAAAAGAGGGGCACAGTGGAACAGTGCTCAAATTTACATCTTCTGCTCGCCAAGTACACGGTCGCCAAGGAGGGGTCCATATTTCTAGCATTCATGGACCTCTCCTCGGCTTTCGATTTGGTGAACAGAACTAAGCTCTGGGCCATGTTACGGAAGATTGGGTTAGATGCGGCCCTGGTTGGATTCATGGCCTCATTACATCAGGATTTGTCCGCCAAGGTCAGGGTCACTAGAGAGGGAAGATGTAGCGCCCGTTTTGACTCCAGGCGGGGGTAAGGCAGGGATGTATACTAGCTCCCCTCCTGTTCACTATCTACATGAATGGTTTGGGGAAGTGTCTAGAGAAGAGCGGGGGCGACGTTTCGCGTGTAGGAGTAGCTAAGATCCCTGCACTCCTATACGCGGATGACGCAGTCCTTATTGCACGGACCGGCAATGCCCTACAGAGTTTGCTTGACGCATTTGGTACCTTCATGGATGACCTAGATATGAAGGTTAACGTGGGCAAATCGCACACAATGATAGTAGGAGCACACAGGCACAAAAGTATGACTAAATCCTTCAGATGCAAGGGCCAGGAGGTCTCAAGAACAGCAGTCTTTCCCTACCTGGGGTGCTCTTTGACGAGAGGGGGTCGTGGGGCCCTCAGGTAAGGGCAAAAACCCTATCGGTGACTAGGTCATCGGCAGCCCTCATGGCCTTTTCCAAAAGGCTGAGCGCTAGACCAATGGAGGCCCTACTGAAGGTTTACACCTCGAAATGTCTGTCAATAGCCATCTATGGTGCCCCAATTTGGGGTTACGCACAAATTGAACCTATCCAGAGAGCGGAGAACAGGTTTTTACGCTCATTACTGTCAGTCCCCCCATCTACCCCAACCTATTCCATTCATTCAGAGGTGGGCATAGATTATATAACTGATAGGCTAAATCTGGCCCCACTGATTTATTGGCTAAAGACGTGGCTCAACAAAGAGGTAACCTTGAACCACTCCATTATGGAGGACGTTATGTCACTGGAGAACTATAAAAGGATTCCTTGGCTGGACTATCTGAGGAGGTCATTTCACCAATTAGGAAGATTGGAACTCTTTGAATCCCCCAAAAGTATAACAAATAAGGACATACTTCTGATCAAGAGGCAGTATTTGTCCGTGGCAAGATCAAACCGAGAGGAAAAAGAACTGCAGAAGCCCTTAGGTCTCATTACTTAACAAAAACTGTTATTGCTATGGAACCTTATCTTATAATAGTCACAAAACCTTTCCATAGGTTCCTATTGACAAAATTTAGACTAAACTTGATCCCTTACTTATTGGGAGATTACCCATCCTGGGCTAAGCCAGAGTCAGCCTCATTGTGCTCTTGTGATGATCATTCAATTCAGGATACCACGCACTTTGTCCTGTTTTGTACACTGTTCGCTGTGCCCCAAAAGAAATATTTGCTCCCAATTTTAAGAGAGGCGGGCTTCAGACAAGTTAAACCCGCACTTTTATACTTACAGTCGATGAGTTCCATTCGTACAATATTTTGCATGGGAGGCTTCTTGGCCGCAGCAGCGCGTATTAAAGGTAACCATGTATCCATCGACAGAATACAATGATTTTCTCTTGCTGTTGATCAAATTGTCTATTTTTGCACTGCCTTGCAGTGGTTATCTTTACACATGTAATAGCTTTTTAGAAAGTTGTGTTTTAAAGCTCTGGTCATATATTTTAACCCATTTTAACATGATGTATTGGAAGTAACCGTAAAATGTATGTGTTATGAACTTTTGTATGTATTGTCTTTTTATGATTTTTCTAAAATCGAATTAAAGTATTTTGACTGACTGACTGACTGAGTGGAGCGCAGGCAAGCGTTCTATTTGTTTTTCCAGACATACATCAGAAGAAGAGCTTGGCTGTTAATAGCCCAAGACCTGTAGCCTACGATGTTCGTAGAGAGAAGGATGTGAAGAAAGCAACATCTAACGACGAGGACACCAAGATGAGAGCAACGGGAGCAGAGAGATCAGGATCAGAATAGTCCGAGAATAAGAAGAGTGGGGTACTGTGGAGTGAGTGGTGACACCAGATCAGGTGAAGGCTGTCCAACATCAGCCAGAGCCCGTGGGAGACTCTAAAGAGGAGGAGGACACCACAAGAACCCAGAGGAAAGGCAAAAGGGACGAGACTGCTGTGACTCCAAGGCTGATTCACAGCCTCAGGCAAGTGCCATAGCGGGGTTTGCGCTGAGTGATTTTGTGGGCGGTTTCACGGGGATATTTAGTGGGTTTGCAAGAGCACAAGAGCACTATACCAGGCCTTAATTGCCTGGTACAAATTCTGCCACAAGCACAGGGAAGGAAGAGAACACTGTGGCAAATCCAGAAACCCCAACTCATGGGAAAACCCAGAGCCTGTTCAGGTCTGTAGTACAAGACCTTTTACCAAGAGGCATACAAAAGGATGCCAGTGGTCAATTACCCTAGACCAGCTCTCTGAGAGAAGAGCGTCTGGTGAGGTGACTGGTTCCCTTCCTTTTGAGAAGAACGGCTTATTAAGGTATTTTCCTGTGTTATATTTCCCAGAGGCTTATAACCCAGTGGAGCAGACAGGGGAAATAAGAATGATTCGGATCAAGATTCCTGGACGTCACGAAGACCCCTTTACTTGTGACTCAGGCCTGTACCCTACTTGTTCTCTTTATTCTGCATCAAACACATCCTTAGAAAAATTAAAATTAGTCTGAATTATCTTCAAACCCCGTTAGAGGTGGCTTGAGCCTCCCAAATGGTCATACTGGAGCTCAACATCAGTGCGGAGAAGCTCAGAACAACTTCTGCCTGTTGTGACTAGGACTGGGGGCTGAAGTCTGCAAGTCTCCCAACTGCATGGGTGCACATTGCCCAGGAGAATCAACTCCATTCACCCTGGATCACCATCATCTGCCTTACTACCAAGAGTAGAGGACCCTGTGAGGAGAAGGAGAGCACTTGGGTGGAGCAAGGTCCATTGGGGATCCTGTTGAGTGGATCCCTGAAGCTGAGTGTGAGAATTTGGGTCTGCGTTAAGGACCATAGCACAAATGTATCTGTCTGTTCGAGTGCTGCTGTTTGCGATCCCCATTACTAGGAGGGGGCCACAGTGAAGATAATTGTCATCACTCTGCTATAGCACTGTGGCAAGAAGCGAGCCATCATTTGTTCAATGTTGTGACCCGGAGAGGCCGTTGCCCAAAGTGTGCTGTTTGTGCCCCCTTCCCGTTGCCAGAGGGAGTCATGGTGAAGAAGAGGACAGTTGCCCGGGAGCAACGTGTACTAGGGCAGTGTAGTGTGTTGTGACCCACAGGAGAGAGCATTGATTCCATTAGCCGAACATAAGAGCATCTGAGACTGGCTGCCAGACTTGGGAAGACTTACAGCATGATTGGAGGAGTGCTGTGGAAGCCTGCCATCTCGTCTCAGCATCCAGACTTCTGCTTATAGCTGGGCTGCTAACTGGCTCCTGGGTCTACCATACTGCAGCTCCAAGTGTGAGTGGGAAAGTCTGATTGCCAGGCCGTAGAGCCTCTGGGGAACTTGCTATGACTAAAACGCTATTGCGTTGAGGTCCTTTGACTTTTAGGAACCTATTGTGGAACTTGTAAGACAAATACTTTTCTGCAAGAGCTAACTAGAATAATCTATGTACATGTATTGTGAACATCCACCATCCTTAGATAAGGGAGGAGGACTCGGACAAACCCAGACAACATTAGATTGCTGGCCTTATAAAGACTACATGTATTATTTGTTGTGTGCCGTATTTAATTTTGTGTTCATATATAAATACTTCTTTTTCATAAAAGCAAGTTTTTGGATGGACATTGATTTATTGGGGTTGCTGCACATGTGTAGAGTTGTGAGTCTGTGTTCACCTCGCATCTACCTCCCTCCCACTCCTCCGAGAGCCTTGAACAGCTTGCCCTGCACTACCACTAAGAGTCAAGTAGTAAAAAGCTATTGTTGGAAAACCAAAAGCCACTCGACTGCACAGTCCCAATATTTCTCTTGTAATCACTGTTGTGTCCAACTCCAAAGACTGGTTGTCCTCAGCCTCAACAAATACAATAGACAAAAGATAGGAGAGGCACTAACTAATTGTTGCACAATTCATGTAGTATAGGCAAATAACCTCAGTCTGATAGCAAAATAGTGTCCAACAAATGAAAACCTTTGATATCAATTTCTTTTAATTGTAATTCAAACTATTGAACTTTTATCAAAATTCAGCCTACGGGTTTCACTCTTGTCAGAGAGAGCTTCTTCGGGGCTGAAAACAACAACAAAAAAGTATAAATATAAAATATAAACATCTTTAAATACCTGTACAAGGCAATAGATATTATATATTACAAAACTGTCAAATCACAAACCCAATCAAAAATATCACATACATCTAAAATATGCTCCCACCATTGGGAACATTACATGGACAATCCAATGCAAAGCATCAACTTATTTAATTACTTAGTAAAAAGAGATAAAGATTCAATTAAAACATACGAGTCATTACACATAAAATAATTCCAAATACTGGGAGAGAACGTATGTCACAATATACAGGTATCATCAGTACAAGAAACAAGGAAAGTATGTTCAAATCATATGTCATATCCAGAGGTCTCATGCATTGCAATATCATATGTAAACACAGTTCATAATGCTCTCCATATATAATATGAATCTTCTAAACCTTAGAATCTGAAAACTTGCATTTGGGATCAATAATAATAATAATATTAATGAGAATGCACACATGTATCAACATTAAAAAATTCTTACCTACAAACGTTTAGCAGTCACATAACAATTATTCAGCGTTCTGGCAAGAACCAACAACGGTTGAAATAATACAAGGTCAAGAGTCCAAAGAAGAGGTAGTACACGGCCAATTATTCAGAATCTAAAATACGTCAGGCCCATGACATCAGGTTGAACCCAGTAACACTTGCTTGCTTGGGGGCCCTCCGAAAAGACCCCCTGACAACTGACCATTCTGCTATTGGTCCTTATGGGCCCCAAAAAGAAACAGTTGCCTTTGACCTTATTGTCTCACTGAAATTCACAGTTAAATTATGTATTTCATACCTTGAGTGACATAACCCTTATATCAACTGGGTGACATGTACTCTGCCACTCATACTTGTTTTGCTATGAGCATTGAGTTTAATCTGAAAGCTACTTCATCCTCAATTGCCTCACTGCAATCAGTGGCAATTCAATATCATGCCAATGCAGAAATCAATGAAATGCCAACAAAGGGTTTCCTACCATTGTATAGTAAATTCAGATGCATTATTTTCACTCTTCCTGAAGCTATCATTCCTTATGGGAAGCATACACTCTTTATCTGCAAAAGAATAAAAGTTTTGAAACATTATCTCCAAAAGAATTTTAAGTTGATATCTCAAGCAACATCCCGAAAATCAATCATTCTAGGGAGGCATATAACGCCGTGACAGAGCTATACACCAAACATTACAGGGCTTGCAGCTGGCTTTCTAATAAATACATTTTCAGCAGCACCTTTGCGAGAACGCAGTGGTTTTTGACGAATTCGCTGGAGGATCTGTGTAGTGTAGTGCTGATGAGGAATATCTATATACATATATCTATCTATCTATCTATCTATCTATCTATCTATCTATCTATCTATCTATCTATCTATCTATCTATCTATCTATCTATCTATCTATCTATCTATCTATCTATCTATCTATCTATCTATCTATCTATCTATCTATCTGTCTATCTATCTATCTATCTATCTATCTATCTATCTATCTACCTATCTATATATCTACATACCCATATATATATATATATATACACACACATACATGTACATGCATATGTTTACATTACAGAAATACTACAGCAGCAGTTGCTGCTGTGTAGTTTTAGTTAGGACTGGGCTTCCACAGGAAATACATTTTTCGGTTTGATAATAAAGTTGGTGCCATTTGAGAAATATTCACAAAGATTTCCACAACAAAATATTGAGCCAGCTTAGCTCCTTCGTGAAAAGTTTCAGGCAGTTCTGTCAAGTGGAGCCAAGAAAAAAATAGACCCCAAAACTTGTTTTGCCCATGCAATTTCTCATAGGAATACTGAGCATTGCTACAGTCAAAACAGCTGAACATGATTACACAAAACTTGGTACATAAATGGCTCTTTACCAAGACAGTATGCTTTTTATGAGTTGGTGCAAATATGTTCAGTAATATTTAAGAAATTCAAGGTTCAAAGTTTCGCCTTTGTATAACTTCAGTACTACCGTGGTACCGCAAGCTCAAAATATGTGATCTGATTGACTGGCTGCAACCTGAAGAGAAAGTTGAAGCCGCCATTTAATGACTCGGGGACTCTGTCCTTGTGTCCAAGAAAAAAAACAAAAATAAGGGGGAGGATAGTGGTACACTGGTGCCCTGGCCTTTGTGGGGTCTCCTACATGGATACCCCCTGAAGTCAAATTTAAAAGATTTTCTTTTTGCGGCACATTATTGCTAATAATGTGAATGTGTTATAGTTACTTCAGTTAACTATAACATTTAACTGACATTTTCATTGATCCATAGCGTCATTTCAACGTTAGTTTTTTTCAGTGTATGGCTCCATTTTTTTTAATGTAAAGTAAAATTTTATAGCCATGCCTAATAATAACATCACTTCTACCTTTGTTTTTTATGGTGAAAATATAGTCAGCACTGGGTTGAAGAAACTATAACTCATGCCGGCGCCATTCACTGCTTATGATGTCATATACTACATTACTAATGAAACATTCTATGATATCATTAATAACATCACTGGAGACATCTGAAATTACATAATTGATGAAAATACAGTGTATGGTGAGAACGCAAGTTAGAGTTTCTTCAGTTAACTATAACTGGTGAATTTCAATTAACTGTTACCTTTTAACAAACATTTTCACCTAACAATGAAAACATTTAACCTTCGTTTTTTCAGTGAATTTCTAAGGTATTTCTTTAATGTAAAGTAAAATATTATTACTATACCTAACTATGACGTCACTTTAAACTTTGTTTTTTTCAGTGAATATATGTTTGGCTGTTGGAAATGGGGGTCACTAGTTGGCAGAGATAGGTATCTTTGTCTAAATAGGGACCCGTGCTTCTAGTCAGGGTAAGGGGTGATACACTCCTAAAATAATCCCTGCTCACCCACTTTGTAGCTTGGCACGAGCAGACAGGATTATCTCGGAGGCAGTGTGTAAAGCATTTGTGAATACATACAGTAATACAGTGAAAACACTACAAATGGACACCACACCAGTTTAGAAAATAAGTAATCTTTATCTAAACAATAACAAGACCATACAATAAAAATTCACATTACAGTATCATAAATATCCTTAACAATAGGGTATTCACGTAAATCAAGCTTGTAGCAACAAATAATTCCACCTGGAGTTACAAAGACCTCGTGACAGATGAAAATCCCAAAGTACGGCCTCGACCGCAAGGTGCATGGCGTGGGGCCCACAAAGAACAGGACCTTGAAATGATGAAAGCATAGACGGTGCATGGCATCGGGGATGTGATGCATCGTTGGCGCCAGGCGCTGGCGGTTCCTTACTGCAGCGCTGGGGAGGTGAGGCCATGTCTCAACTAGATTTAGGCTTTCCCCTAATATTTTTGGGAGGGGGAAATTATTTTCTAATTTTTTCTGTGAAATTTGTGATTTTAATGAAAATCACAGTTTTCAGCACAGAAATGATGGCCTTGAGATAGCAATTGTTATTAACATTGTGATTATATCACAGATTTTTTTTTTCTTTATTGGAGCCATTTTCCCACACCACTTATGGTCCAGTCCATGGCTGTGGAAATTGTGTTTCCACCTTATGGAAATTGCAATTTTTTTATTTAAAAATAAGTCAATTTCAAGATGGCAGAAAATAATTTATTCTTTTCTTCAGCCAATCGCTAATCAAAAAATAAAATGTGATAGACAGGATTCACAATTTTCTGTAACCTGATTTAAATAGCGGAGCCATACAAAATGTTAAACATTCCAGGCCGCTCAGCAACTTTGAAAATACTAATATCTCAATAACTACTGCACAGACTTATACCAAACCAACAAATGCATGCTTTCTGAATAAAGTTCCAATTCTATGCCAAATTTGCCATAAATCCATTGAACCATTTTTGCTGTTGGCACAAGCATAATAAAAACCGGCAACCTAGACCTTAGCTGACAATGCCAACCAACTGACAATTTTGATGGAAATCTGTCCATGGGGTCAAAGGTTGGAGACAAATCACAAAAAAGCCTTTTCAAAGAAAATGACATCTGAAGTACTGTCTTTTGTAAATCCATCAGTTGAGAGGCCATTTATTGATTTGCTTATCATTTTGGCACTGTTTGAAGAATATGAATGAAATTTGGCAGGCACTTAGCATGTTGAGATTACTCTGGGTATTTTCAGTCTAATGCAGATTCGTCAAGCTTAGGGGCCCAGTTAAAAAAGCCGAGGGGGCAAACAGGCATTTATTTGATTATATATTCGGCAATGAGTAACACATCTGCACAACATTTGGCAGAAGACTGAAAGGATTAGTTTTCTATTGGTAAATCACATTTTGTGTCAGTTGCTTTGGTGAGGCAAATTGAAAGGGGTTGTCACTAACATTTTTCATTAAATTATAACTTTGGTGCAGTTTGAATAACTTATATCAAATGTGGTCGGTAGTTTGCAAGTTAAACCCAGTGCAGTTGTGTCAAGATTTGTGAAGATCCAATGGGGAAACAAATGAACGGGGTGGAGGGTTGAAAATATTTTTAATTTACAAATAACTATGGCACTTTTTAAAAACCCTGCTCAAAATATGGCAGAGACTTTGCCTTCTCTTGGTATTATCAGTTTCATGCATGTCCATCAAGGTGGGACAGATTCCAAGGGTAGTCAAAGAAGTGTATATTTGCTAATAAAGTAGTTACTGTTTGATTATTCCACAAAACATTCGGTAAATGTTTAGAAATATTAGATTCCTGTTGGTTTTTTCAAATATCGAGCAGATAAATCGAGGGAGGAGCAAAGATGAATGAAGGTCAATAAAAGTTTAATTCACTAATAACTTTTGCACTGTTTGATGAATCTGCTTGGAATTTGGCAGCTAGAGAATTAAGCCCAAGGCCAGAAAGGCCTTGCAAACAATCCTAGCTGCACACACCTGAAACAGGATTGGCGCAAGGCCTAGCTGAAGGCATTGCCCAGAGTAGAATGGCTACATCATAAAGTTCCTCGTTAAAAAACATGACATTCACTGAAAAAAACAGATACATGTTAGTTATGGTTCAATAAATTTAAAAAAATGAAATTCGCCAAATGCACAATACACACCATAATGTGCACCCCCTCCAACCGTGCTTGTGCACCCCTTAGCCGAAGGCATACAAAACAAGCATTGAAAATGCAATAGGTCTCGCAATAGAAGAGTTGAACTTTTTTCGTTTTGCAAATGGATGAGTGGCGTTGCGTGGATGAGTGGCGTTGCGTGGATGAGTGGCGTGTGAGAGTGGCGTTGCGTGTGTGAGTGGCGTTGCGTGTGTGAGTGGCGTTGCGTGGGTGAGTGGGGTTGGAATGCAATAGGTTTCGCATTAGAAAAGTTGTAGTTATTGGTCTTGTAAATGACATAATTTATTTATTTTTTCGTTGTTAAAATTGCTAAATTGATGGCTTTGTCATTTACAATGCCAATAGTTATAACTTTTGCGAATGTGACACCTATAGCATTTGGAATGCAACATGTTTTGTATTTACGTGACTTATATGGCAGCTCTGGTCGTTATGCTACATCTCTAGATAGTTTTATCTTTCGCAAATGTGACACCTATTGTAACACAATATGTGTTGTGAGGGTGAGTGAGGGTGAGGGGTTGAGGAGGAGGGGTTGAGGGTGAGGCGTTGAGGGTGAGTGAGGGTGAGGGTGAGTGAGGGTGAGGGGTTGAGGGTGAGTGAGGGTGAGGTGTTGAGGGTGAGTGAGGGTGAGGGGTTGAGGGTGAGTGAGGGTGAGGGGTTGAGGGTGAGTGAGGGTGAGGGGTTGAGGGTGAGTGAGGGTGAGGGGTTGAGGGTGAGTGAGGGTGAGGGGTTGAGGGTGAGTGAGGGTGAGGGTGGGTGAGGGTGGGTGAGGGTGAGAGGGTGAGTGAGGGTGAGGGTGAGGGTGGGTGAGGGTGAGGGAGGGTGAGGGTGAGTGAGGGTGAGGGTGAGGGTGAGTGAGGGTGAGTGAGGGTGAGTGAGGGTGAGTGAGGGTGGGTGAGGGTGAGGGGTTGAGGGTGAGGGTGAGTGAGGGTGAGGGTGAGGGGTTGAGGGTGAGTGAGGGTGAGGGTGAGTGAGTGTGAGGGGTTGAGGGTGAGTGAGGGTGAGGGGTTGAGGGTGAGGGGTTGAGGGTGAGTGAGGGTGAGGGTGAGGCTGAGGGGTTGAGGGTGAGTGAGGGTGAGTGAGTAGGCGAGACCTACTGGCTTTGCCAGTGCTTTTCATGTAGGTTGTATGTATAATAGTTAAAGTCTCCTGCAGCCTCTTCAGAGCAGAGCGGATTAAAGAAGTTAAAAATAACTAGCATTAGTGGGCAGTAGAAACCTAGAACAAACATGGAAAACCCAGAAGATCTTAACTTTAAAAGGTGAATACCACCCTATTGGCCTTGTCTGTGCTTATTTGCACTGACGCTCTACGGCTAGATGCTGCAAGAAAGCGAGAACAAACATGATTCATTGCCTTGTGCATGGATGAGCATAAGAAGAAGCATTCTAAAACGACTGGAGTGCGTGTGGCAGTTTTGCAAGGCAAAACATCCTCTTGGACTTGTTTTGTACTATACTGGTTTTGTATTATACTGTTGCAGCTTAGCTGATCATGTTTCCGCAGTAACGCAAATATCATAAATAAATAAAGATGTGCATGAAAACTGTAGCGAGTATTCTAGTATGTGGTTCTGGGAAGTAGTCGTGCAGTGCAGTGTGGGTTTGGTATGGTGAGTAGGGCTCCAAAAAGTGAATAATATTAAAATACTTAAGTATTCTATCAAGCAAACTGCCTCAACCATTTTAGAAGTCTGGGATGAGGTCATATTTTCGACTCTCAATCTAGTTTCTCTGGGTGCCGAACCTCGTTTGGTGTTAAACGTAATAAAAAGTTTAAAAAAAAGCTGCATTTATAATCCATAATACCAGAACAGACTTTGAAACAGTGCCTGGGAGCTGTAAAATCACATTGACGTCGCCATAAACCGGATTTCTTATCAATCGACAAGTCACGGGAAACAACCCATGGGGCACAAGGGCAAACAAATGTGTGTCTATTAATGACATGAATTGGCACACACTAAGCCCAAAATTGCAGCACACCTGTACACGTAGAACTGATAAAACAAACATAAAAAAACTTTAAAAGAGCCTGTAGCAGTTGCTTAGGAACAAAGAAGATTACAAATCAGCTGTGTACACAAAGCACACGACGATCCTAGACTTTCTTTGACCAGATCGGCAATAACAACGTGGCAGGAAATTAGTAGCATGGGTGTCCAAGATTACCACCAGAGAGCATAAAAGCAAAGTCTCATCAGCCTCAATGGCTGTAAACAGACGCATAACAACCGGCTTCATGAACAGTATATATGTGTGTATATATATAATAGCAGCCTAAAGGGGAGAAAGGAGGGGTGAGTGTAAGCCGAGGTCACACGGCGGGCAGGGGAGGGGGCGGAGCGGGGAGAGCGAGAGCGGCATGTGGGTGTGAAGAAGCCGGGCCTTTGAAGTGAAGCTAAGCTTCACTTCAAAGGTGTCGGAGGAATGCGGGCGGCTGTGCACGCGCTTTTAAGCTCAATGCACATGCGCATTGAGCTTAAAAGTCACGGGCACTGCAAGGAATCGCCACGATTCCTTGCTTCTTAGTTAAAGCGTGGTTAGGCCGCAATAGGCTCGCAAGCTCGATGCGCATGCGCATCGACAGGCGAGACCTAAAAAGGCCTGGCTATGAAAACCAAAATATGGCAGAGGCATGAGCTAGGGTTAGCGTTGTGCACTACTCACTAAAACTAGCAAAATGCAGGGTCTTTTTGTTTTGTGCTTGCTGAGCTATACCTGACCCATAACTGTGTTTTTTCAGTGAATATATGTATATGTGTGAGACGCAACGCCAACAAGAAACTTTACTTGCAGCATGAAGTTGTTTGAGTGTGCCCTTTGCATAAGTGTTGATCTTGTAAGAGATCTAAAACAATAAAAATCAATTGAAATCGAAACTGTGTGCCCTTTATACTTGGAGGAGTGAGTGTATGGAGGGCTGCCGAAGCCCTGCTCAGACCGCCGCATAATCAGCCTCAGAACTTCGGAAACTAGGTGTGTTGGCCACACCATTTTTTTTAATGTTGTTCCCCGGAAGGGTTTCTATGGGACCTATGGGGCCAGGGCATGCCTACACTCCCTCTTAGCTCCTATTTCATTTTATTTTTTAGGACTCTGTGACCGAGTTCTGTAATGGCATCCTTAAAACTTTCTTCATTGAGCCAGTCAATGGCAGCGCTTGGTCAATGGCCTTTAGAAATTGATAGAAACTGCATTGGGGGAAAAAGTGTTTTGGACCCCCTCCCCATATTTGTCTTAGCTCATGCTGGATAGATCACCTCAAAACTTTCCATGAAGGAGCTGACGTTGACGAACTTTTTATTCAGAAAGTTTTGTGCGGATTTGCCAAACAGCTACAACGTTATTAGCAAAACAAAAAACAAGTTCTTCCTAGGAAACTGAATCAGGCTTTTCTACACAGTGGCTCCTGACAATGTGTGATATATAGACAGATGTGGCCCAATAACACATTATTTAGAACAACTGCACTATTAAATGCACAGACAAACATGTATTACTACTGTGCAAAAATCAAATGCAAGTTTATTGGCACAGTACTGCAAAACTGACAGTAGAAAAACAGTCTTTACTACCTCACAAATTGCATGCAATAATTACTTCAGAGAGGAAAACAACTCTCCGAATAATCACAAGGTCTCTTCAACGTAATTTTGTCATACTGTACCAATTTAATTAACCTCTTGCATTCTTGTTCTGATTAGATACCTTTTGTTACAACAAGAACACATAAAAAACCCATGGCAGAAATCATATACGCAGAACTGCCATTGTTAAGGAAAAGCAGAGACATCATGACCCATGGTAGGTTTATGTCAGAATTTTATTTTAGGGAAAACCTCAATGAAAAGACTTCTCTGCCGCTGTGAGTGCTTCGAACCTATGCATTTCGAGCTACCCGTGTTTAGTATGGTAGAACAGTGAAGTAATTTTGGTGAAATTCTACAGTGAATACAAACCTTGTTAGGAAAACTATATTTAACTTTCCATAGCTAATAAAGCTGAAAAAAACACCCCACAGGCGAACTTGTTATTAATTTGCTTAAAGCCATTCTCTAACAAAAATGCACTTTTAATTGAATTCAAAATGTTCTCCACAGAAGTATTTCATCATTCTGATAAATCCCCTTTCCCTTAATAAATGATTTTAGAAACACAACCACATATTGTATAAAAGCCGTAATGGGGCTGTTTTCTTACTTAGTCATTAAGGGTTTACCTTTACTGCCGCCTTAGGCAGCTAGAACACTACTCAATGAAAGCATTTCATCTGGTTGCCACATATTTTAGACCGAATTAATCATTTGCAAAGCCAGAACCCTCTACATAAATTGATACATGATATTATTTCCCGGGAATAAGAAAGAAGTATTATATCCCTTGCTTCCAATTCAGGCCTGCTAGGCATTTCCTTCTCTGCTGGTGTGGGGTTTTTATAATGTCGTAAATAGTTGTTGCCTTATATACATTACGGCTGAACCTTTTGCGGATATTTGTGTAACCCTTTCAAAGAGACAAGAAAACATTTATACAGCAGTCTTTTCGTTTTTCATGGCTCCCTTGGTACGATTACACGCACACAAACACAATATCACACTTATCTAAGTACCTAATGAGGGGAGGGTATTTACTCAAGGTGTGCAAAGCCACAGGAGGGCCAGGCCGCGAGGCCACAACAGGAGGATCTGATTCACAAAGGTAAACTTACATTTTTGTGTAAAGGTAGTATTTTTGGGGTATTCACAAACTACGCGTTTAATTTTACGAATAGTAACTTTACGATTGGGAAACCTGTTCCGCTTTTTAATGTGCGGAGTCTCCACGGTGGTAAAATTAAACTCTGTAGTTTGTGAACACCAAAAAAATAGCTAAATATACTTCATCAATATTTTTCGTCATTCATGACTGAGTGGAACAAATGTGGTAGCTGAGTTTACTATTTTTAGGATAAACCCTGTTTTAGCGAAAAATTCATTTAAAATAACCAAGTAAATTTAACAGATTTACATTGTCACTTACAACAATGAATCAGCAAAATAACAATACTTCATAAAAGATAAAAGGTAAATAAATCGAGTTCTTTGGAGTTTGTTACACACTGCCCAATGTCCTGATTATCATCAAAGGCTTGTCTCACATCACAGTTTATGCCTCATAATACTTTTGCCTCATAAGATCTCAGATCAGGGTAATATCACACGATATCATGGTATTAGTTTTTTTTTTTGTAGCACATACTTGGCCCGTGGGCATTAGAGCGCTTTACATGAGAACCGGAGTACGTTACATGTTTTTTAGGTTTAGGGAGACTGAATGATTTGCCTGGAATCACAAGATGTTGATCCGAGCCCAGGGTTCAAACTTGGTTTCACAGTTCTGTCACCAGCTCGAGCCATAACGGCACTCACTTTTTTCCAGAGGTGGGTTAGCTCACTAACTTATTGGGAGTGCCGAGCCTAGGGCCGGTCCTAGCTTTCAAGAGCCTGGAGCCTTGAAAATATTTGGCATGTGACTCTTGCAACAAAGTTCCCAGCGGCGGCTCCTCTGCAATGGTGGAGGAGCGTCACCCCACTGCCTGGCTCAGAGCAAGCAAATGAAAAATAAACCTTAGATATGATAAGTTCTGCAATATTCAAAACAGTGTATTTATCTAACACAACGTAGAATTTCATTTTAGCACATTACATTGAGAAGGATTTATTAAAAGTGTGAGTTTTTAAACATGAACTGTGAAACATTGCTACCTCTTCCCTGATGATAATGCTATCAATGAAGTAAGAGACAGCTCAAAGGTCACCCGTGCCCTATATATAGGATGACTAGTTTCTATTATACATTGAGCAACATATTAGCCTATTCAATGAAACAATGGAGCTTTTCTGTTCTGCACCCAACCTGAACTCAAGTATTCGAAGTATATGATAATGAACAAAAAAGGAGAACCAGTGAAATAAATTGTTTGACAATTGTTGCAAAGTGACCCCTTGGTGGGTGGTCACCAGAAGTTTTTAACATCCTTTATAAATTGCAACACAACATTTTTGGGGGACTTACCTGCAGGTATTCTTGAACTGCAACACGGTATTCTTGAACTGCAACACGGGGGCAAAGCAATCTGGCACCCAGTATATTTGCTCTGACCGTACGGCATGTTGAAACTCACTTAAAACCTAATTCACACAATTAACCTTCTTGTAAGGCTATAAGATAGGTACAGAAATACATCCCTGACATGGAAAGTTAAATGCCACCTGTCGACTGCAGCACCTATTGTGCCATCCGCTACGGTGGGAGTGAAAACATGTCTTCAGGCTACCTTGTGTGGCCTGACAGTAGCAGTTTTAACCTTTCTGCACCCAGCTGTCAAAATCATCCCATTGATAGGTAGAAAAAAACTATTTTAAAACCTTGCCACCAGAGTTAGCAGAAGTGACATCGCTTACCATTTGACCTTGATGACATCACAGGAAGTGATATCATGTGAACCCTAACCCTGACCATTTTCAGGAAATCATGCCACATAACCTTAATTTTAATTACATCATGATAAATGACAGCTAAAGTTCAATCTTAACTGCATGATTAATGTAACAACACATCATTGACAAATGTCTACTTAAGATAACACTTATATTATGGTAATGACTTGAACTTTGAAACTTTTGGAGCATAATACTTGCCTTGAATTGTAGTGAACGAGTGATGCAAGTATGCAGGACCTCTTCCAGGGGGTTTTGATCCCCTAGAACATTTTGAAAAGAAATGGATCGAATAGTGCATTTTAAAGCACAATTTTCCCTTAAGTATGCTAAAATGCTATAGGGTTTGAAAGAACATACACTAAATATTCAACTCCTTTCATGATCTACCAAGCTAATTAAATTTGCTGCTCTCCAGGAGTTGACCCCTTTTCTTTTCAAAATGTACTATGGGTGCCCCATATCTCAAACAATTACCTCCATTGTGACAGGGCTTACAATGTGTCATGGGTACCCTATAATCCACAGGTGCCCCCAATATGACAGTGCATAATTTTGCCATATATACTGTCCATATGCCATAGGTGACCATTATTTCTACAATTACCTCAGAATGCCATGGTCAGAATTTTGTTATGGTTGCCACTCTCCCATATGCCGGCTGTCCTCCTTTTACCAGGGAAAGAAAGGTTTTGCTAAGTTGGGTTTACGGCAGAGAGGTGAACTGTGGGATAGTTGAATGTAAAACACACAGAAAGTACTGCAAAAGTAGGTAGGGTCAGTTCTGGGAACTTTTACCTCATTGGTTAGGTAGTGGCCAGAACTTTACCCCACTCACAGGTGTATACCGGACATAAATGTAGCATTCCTAGTACCCTGCTCAGAACATTCCTGGACATGTGAAGAATCAGAAGGCAGACTGCTCCGGTGTCAGAATTATCTGAAGGAAGACTGGACCTGCTCACTTTGAAACCAAAAACCAGAACTCCAAGGGTCTCCAAGGTCTCTTAATAGTGCTCCATAGGTATACGGGTGAGGGGTGTGCCTATTGTCACACAGTGGATTGGGAAAGGAAAAAGAGAGGAAAGCATTCAGCTTCTGGGTCCTCTTGTGAATTAAAGCCTCCGGCTTAGAACCAGCTCTGCTGTACTTATGACTGCAAGGTTCCCACCTGGACGGCTCTACTCTGTGCCTGCATCTTGAAGCCAATCCAATCCAATCCAAAAATTCTTTATTTCGGCCATTTAAGACCATAAAAGATGCAATAAAAACATATAAAACACATGCAAGCATACAGTATGAAAGCAATGCAAGGAAGCAAAGGACTATTTGAATCAGTGCGCATAAGAATCTAGGGAACTAAAGGCCCATTTAGCTACAGTTCATTACAGTTCATTGCACATTTGGGAGTTAGAAGTTACCCTTTCAGTATTTTCCCCCTTATCTGCCACATAGCCATTAGATACTTGGCTACAGCAAAAACAATATAATGCAGGGTGCTTGTCTTTAGAATTCTGAAGGATTCTAGATGGTTCCTGAAGCCCAGATTTCTACACAGTGGGACTAGCCAGTACTTTCTCGGTCTTTTGTAAACTGGGCAAAAAAACAGCACGTGTAGTTCGTCCTCCCCATTCGTGCTGCACCCCGGACAGGTTTTATCGTCCAACATTGTCCATTTGCTTGTAAAGGCTTTAAGGGGCAATGTGCCAAACCTCCACTGGATAAAAAGTTTCCTTGCTGTGATTGGGAAAATGATATCCATATATCCTTCAAAGTAAAAATAATTTTTGGTGGCCAAAAATTGTTCAGTAAGGGTGCCGTTTTTCGAAGCACACACGAGCAAAGTTAGGCTCTTGTCCTTGAAAGTCTTGGTAAGCATTTTGCGGGACACCCCTAAACAACCTCTTTCGGGGTCATCCCACAAATCAGCCAGTCCCAATCGATAGAATTCTCGTTTTACGTATGCCACCCATGGAATTCTATCAGAGCAACTAAAACTCAGAACGTGCTTCAGATCTTGCCTGTAGTGGGAGAGTTCACTAGTAGACCAAAGCCTGTGCCAAAACCTGAGTGGCTTTAAAGCCAATTCATCCCCTATTGAAGGGAGCCCCAAATCTAGTCTCAGTGGTAGCAAGGGAGTGCCTTGAGGTAGAGCCAACAAACGTCTAAGGAAGTTGTTTTCCACCTTGACGAGTTCTGTCCCGGCAGTATGACCCCACAGCTCACCACCATAGGATGAAGCTGCTCTGGCTTGGGTTTTGTAGATCTCCAAGGCTGGACTAACTGGTTTGAAGGTTGATGAGTTCGAAACCTTCAAAATTGCCCCCACCATTTGGGATAGCTTTAAACGGGATCTTGCTAGCTGAGGACCCCAGGAAAGATTTTCATGTAAGGTTACCCCCAAATACTGGAACGTTCTGACCCTTTCCAGCCTATCGGATCCCAGGATTGGATTAGGCCTAAGCATGGGCGTAAAATCCGCTCCGCTCGCGGATTTTTCGGATTTTCGGCAAGTTCGCAATCCGCGAACTCTCGCGAATTTGTTGAAAATCCGTGAATCCGCTCGCGGCGGATTTTTTGCTTGGTTGCGGCGCGCAGCGTGGTGCACGGCGTTCACTTTCCGTCATTAAGCGCTTGCCGAGTTGTTTTTCTCGATCATATTTTTCTAGTGCCGCGCCATTTTAGATCTTCCTGCGTGATCCCGCGGGAGTTTGGCGCCCGCGAATACGTAATCGCGGCTTGCCACCTTGCACAGCACACCTCGCGAGAGTTCGCAATTGCGAACACGTAGTTGCGGCGGAAAGGAACAATCTCGCACTCGCGATATAGAGATTTTGCAATTCTGCACAAGAAAATCACCAGCAAACAGGATAAACCTTCAGAAAATTATGGTTTTTATCAGAATCACTCCTCAGGTTGACATTTGCATGGCCTTTTTTTTTGCAAGGAGTCCATTTTTGGGGGGGGGGGGAAGGAAGTGCCCCACAGTCTCCAACTTCCTGTTCCTGTCCAGCAGGCTCCTCCCAGTGCTTTGTCCATCTCCTGGTCACTTTCATTTGGATCTGGAGCTGGAAGGATTACTTTTTGTGGGTGCTGCAGGATATTTGGATTTGAGGCCTTTTTGACTGTCTTTGGATCACTTTTGGATTAGAAATCAACTTTCACAAGTAAGTTTGTTTGGGGCATTACAGTTGCTGCAAGTACAATTTTGGAACTTTTTCAGAGCATTAAATAAATTATATTGTGGGTAGCCACAGTATCCAGTAGGACCAGGGTTGGTTAGGGGTGCATGATACAACTGTTTTGTTGAATTTAAACACCATTGAGGCCATGGATGGGCTGGGATTGTGGTGATTTTTGTCGTTTTTTTGGGCCTGCTGGTGTGGCCCTTTGCCCAGGGGTGGTGAGTGTTGCATGGGCCTAGTCTTTCTGTGGGGTGTCTTCTTGAATTTAAACATCATTGAGGCCATGGATGGGCTGGGATTGTGCTGATTTTATTGTTTTTTGTCGTTTTTTTGGGGCTGCTGGTGTGGCCTTTTGCCCAGGGGTGGTGGTGCATGGACTGAGTGTGCCTGTGGTGTGGTCTCACTCCCTTTAATGTAAACATCATGGATGGCATTGGATTGTGGTGATTTCTGGCTGGTTTTCTGTTTTTTGGGGGTGTACTGTTGATGTGGACTGGCCATGTGGGTGGTGGTGGTGGCCATCTTGAGTGCTGGCTGGTACAGGCAACATGTGCTTGGGGTGTAAGGGGCCGTTTTGAAGAGAGGCAGTGTCTGAGGCCTGCACTTATTTTGCCTACTTTTCATCCATTATGCCCAGGGGTAGTGAGTGTTGCATGGGCCTAGTCTTTCTGTGGGGTGTCTTCTTGAATTTAAACATCATTGAGGCCATGGATGGGCTGGGATTGTGCTGATTTTATTGTTTTTGTCGTTTTTTGGGGCTGCTGGTGTGGCCTTTTGCCCAGGGGTGGTGGTGCATGGACTGAGTGTGCCTGTGGTGTGGTCTCACTCTCTTTAATGTAAACATCCTGGATGGCATTGGATTGTGGTGATTTTTGGTTGTTTTTCTGTTTTTTTGGGGTGTACTGTTGATGTGGACTGGCTTGGGGTGTAAGGGGCCATTTTGAAGAGAGGCAGTGTCTGAGGCCTGCACTTATTTTGCCTACTTTTCATCCATTATGCCCAGGGGTAGTGAGTGTTGCATACTTGCATGGCCCTAGTCTTTCTGTGGGGTGTCTTCAATGTAAACATCATGGATGGCATGGGATTGTGGTGATTTCTGGCTGGTTTTCTGTTTTTTGGGGGTGTACTGTTGATGTGGACTGGCCATGTGGGTGGTGGTGGTGGCCATCTTGAGTGCTGGCTGGTACAGGCAACATGTGCTTGGGGTGTAAGGGGCCATTTTGAAGAGAGGCAGTGTCTGAGGCCTGCACTTATTTTGCCTACTTTTCATCCATTATGCCCAGGGGTAGTGAGTGTTGCATGGGCCTAGTGTTTCTGAGGGGTGTCTTCTTGAATTTAAACACCATTGAGGCCATGGATGGGCTGGAATTGTGCTGATTTTATTGTTTTTTGTCGTTTTTTGGGGCTGCTGGTGGGGCCTTTTGCCCAGGGGTAGTGGTGCATGGACTGAGTGTGCATGTAGTGTGGTCTCACTCTCTTTAATGTAAACATCCTGGATGGCATTGGATTGTGGTGATTTTTGGCTGTTTTTCTGTTTTTTTGGGGTGTACTGTTGATGTGGACTGGCTTGGGGTGTAAGGGGCCATTTTGAAGAGAGGCAGTGTCTGAGGCCTGCACTTATTTTGCCTACTTTTCATCCATTATGCCCAGGGGTAGTGAGTGTTGCATACTTGCATGGCCCTAGTCTTTCTGTGGGGTGTCTTCAATGTAAACATCATGGATGGCATGGGATTGTGGTGATTTCTGGCTGGTTTTCTGTTTTTTGGGGGTGTACTGTTGATGTGGACTGGCCATGTGGGTGGTGGTGGGGGCCATCTTGAGTGCTGGCTGGTACAGGCAACATGTGCTTGGGGTGTAAGGGGCCATTTTGAAGAGAGGCAGTGTCTGAGGCCTGCACTTATTTTGCCTACTTTTCATCCATTATGCCCAGGGGTAGTGAGTGTTGCATGGGCCTAGTGTTTCTGAGGGGTGTCTTCTTGAATTTAAACACCATTGAGGCCATGGATGGGCTGGGATTGTGCTGATTTTATTGTTTTTTGACTTTTTTTGGGGCTGCTGGTGGGGCCTTTTGCCCAGGGGTAGTGGTGCATGGACTGAGTGTGCATGTAGTGTGGTCTCACTCTCTTTAATGTAAACATCCTGGATGGCATTGGATTGTGGTGATTTTTGGTTGTTTTTCTGTTTTTTTGGGGTGTACTGTTGATGTGGACTGGCTTGGGGTGTAAGGGGCCATTTTGAAGAGAGGCAGTGTCTGAGGCCTGCACTTATTTTGCCTACTTTTCATCCATTATGCCCAGGGGTAGTGAGTGTTGCATACTTGCATGGCCCTAGTCTTTCTGTGGGGTGTCTTCAATGTAAACATCATGGATAGCATGGGATTGTGGTGATTTCTGGCTGGTTTTCTGTTTTTTGGGGGTGTACTGTTGATGTGGACTGGCCATGTGGGTGGTGGTGGTGGCCATCTTGAGTGCTGGCTGGTACAGGCAACATGTGCTTGGGGTGTAAGGGGCCATTTTGAAGAGAGGCAGTGTCTGAGGCCTGCACTTATTTTGCCTACTTTTCATCCATTATGCCCAGGGGTAGTGAGTGTTGCATGGGCCTAGTGTTTCTGAGGGGTGTCTTCTTGAATTTAAACACCATTGAGGCCATGGATGGGCTGGAATTGTGCTGATTTTATTGTTTTTTGTCGTTTTTTTGGGGCTGCTGGTGGGGCCTTTTGCCCAGGGGTAGTGGTGCATGTACTGAGTGTGCATGTAATGTGGTCTCACTCTCTTTAATGTAAACATCCTGGATGGCATTGGATTGTGGTGATTTTTGGCTGTTTTTCTGTTTTTTTGGGGTGTACTGTTGATGTGGACTGGCTTGGGGTGTAAGGGGCCATTTTGAAGAGAGGCAGTGTCTGAGGCCTGCACTTATTTTGCCTACTTTTCATCCATTATGCCCAGGGGTAGTGAGTGTTGCATACTTGCATGGCCCTAGTCTTTCTGTGGGGTGTCTTCAATGTAAACATCATGGATGGCATGGGATTGTGCTGATTTTTCTGTGTTTTGTCGATTTTTTGGGGTGTATAACTGAACTGATGTTCCTCTGTCTTCCATTGCTTTTAGGTGCACAAGACTCAAGAGAACCACCAGTGCCAGGAAGAAGTCCTGCAGCGGTGTGTGTGTGCAGCATAACGTCACGCGACGTCACGTCTGGACACAGACAACTCTGCAACTCGTGCAACTGCTGCCTGCTGTTCTGACCTGCTCTGAAGAAGATGGCCCCAAAAAAAGTTACCCGTAGCTCCTCTAGCAAGAAAGGTGCCAGTAAGGAGCAGAAGAAGCAAGTTACCAAGGAGACTGGTGTGCCGCCCGCCCCTTTTTTTGGGAGTAAAAAAAAAAGTATGCCTGCAGCAGCAGCGGGATCTGCTGGGGACCAAGCTGGCAGCAGCACCCCCGCTCCATTGGGCTCAGTGCCACCACCACCACCACGCCAACTTAAGTCCAAGCCCTTGAGTGCTGCAGAGGCAGCCAATCTACTTGTTCAATCACCATCGACCAGTGATGTTGGCTCATCGCAAGAAAGCAGCAGCAATGTCCCTCAATCAACACAGGTTGTTGTAGCTCATCTGACGAGTGTTGAACAACCACAGCCGCAACAACAATCACATGTGCAAGTACAAGCCCAAGTACATGTGGAAGGAGAGGCAGCGCAAGGAGATGCGCAAGCAGAGGTGCATGGAGCGTCACAAGTGCCCACAATAGTTGTTCCTCCCGAAGTAGGGGCACATCAGGAAATCGACAATCAAGGCGAGGTATCATTTGAGGAAGCCACTCCTCCTGATGATCATTCATTGTCTTCCACACCCCTAGTAAGGAAGAGATCAAGGGTGGTGTCTACATCTTCTTCAAGCACACCTCCTTCTGATGATATGGATCAAACTTGGGAACCAGCACCACTGCCGTCTGACAGTGAGGCACACCATGATCTGACAAAGGTAGTTAAGCGTAAAAGGAAGCTCGTCCAAAGTCTCAGAGTTATGGAGTGTGATGAGGCTCAACAAGAAGTGGCGGATACTGCTGCTGATGAAGACTCTGACAACGACGACCCAGTCATCATAAAGGTCACTGCAGCCCCAGCGGGCATGCAGCAAACAGACATTTTGACCCTAGCCCGAAGAGCTGCTGAGCGTGATGATGATGATGTTGTCGATGAGGAGGCAGTGGAAACACCACAATCATTGGAGTTAAGTAGTACACCAACTCGTCCCGCTTCCATATTTCTTTCTGGCAAGAAGGGACCTCCATCCACCTCGACCTTAATTAGTGGCGGTGAAAGTGCACAACGTACAAAAGTTGGGCAATCCAGATCCTCCACTTCAACTGGCATTAGCTTCATGACCACCACCACCAGTATCGCCGCCTCCTCCAGGCCCCACAGACACTTCAAGTCCCCAGTTTGGGACTTCTTTACTGTTTGTCAAAAAAATCCAAAGTTTGCCATTTGTACCCTTTGTAAGCTTGCAGTTAGTCGTGGTAAGTCAGGTACCAACTATGGTACCGGAGGCCAGAGAGGTCATCTTAGGAGACAGCACACTGTCCAATGGTTTGCGCACCTAGATGCGATCAAGGAAGCCCGAATTCAAGAAAACGTTGATGTTGCATCTGATGATGACGAGGAGGAAGAAGACGTGTCAAACACTTCCCTTACACCCAGTACCCCTGTCAGCAGCACACCCAATGTGAGGCACACTAAGAGTGTTGGAGCGAGTGAGACACCAACGCACAAAAGTTCACCAGCGAGCAAAATTGGGTCAACGAAGTCATTATCAGCCCGTAAATGCTTGGTCCAGGGCAACATTAGAACCATGTTTTCTTCAGACGTGCCATATGAACGCAACCACCCACTGACGCGTCTGTATAACACTAAGCTGGCTAAAATGCTAGCTGTGGACCTTCTCCCTTTTTCTTTTGTAGAAGCGGTAGGTTTTCTGGAATTAGTGGCAACGCTCTGCCCTAAATGGAAGGTTCCTAGCCTGTTCTATTTTGCCAGAGTTGCGGTTCCAGCACTACATGAAGATGTGCTGGAGGCGATTGGGGCAGCTTTGCAGAAGAGTGCTGTTCACACAATACATCTGACAACAGACATGTGGACCAGTGGCGCAGGCGCTGATTACATGTGCATCACTGCACACTGGGTCTCTTTTTCAGGTGTTAAAGCAAAGCTAAACGCAGGTGTTGACCCGGACCAAGTTTTCAAAGCTGCTCGGAAACATGCAACACTAGCCATGTTTGGCTTGGAGAAAAGTCACACATCCGAAAACATTTTGGACGAGTTTAACAAAAAGGTCTCGAAAATGCTATCCCCAAAAAAACGCCAGATTGGTTATGTTTCCACGGATAATGGCGCCAATGTAGTTAAGGCCATGTCGCTGGGTGGCTATTTCAGAGTGCCGTGTTTGGCGCACTGTATCAACCTGGTAGTTCAAAAATTCTTGAGTGATAGAGACAGTGCGGCGTTCGCGGTAATGGCCACCTGCCGCAAAATGTGCAACCATTTCAGCCATTCTTTTAAGGCCCGGAAGCATCTGAGGAGGCTGCTACTTGAACGTCGAATGCCAGTGAAAGCACTCATCCAGGAGGTGGCAACACGTTGGAACTCAACCTTCTACATGCTTGAGCGTCTGTATGAGCAGTATACGGTACTCGATCACTATTTCTTAACAGAGGGTACATCTCAGAAGGAGGACCTGCGGATGGCTGCGGCGCAATGGGACATAGTTAAAAGCCTGACAGACATGCTTCGTCCTTTTGAGTTCTTCACGCGTGCAGTCAGCCAGGAGGACTGTAATTTGGGAAAAGCTATCCCATTGTTGTGCATGCTGGAGCACCAACTGATGGCGGTGTCTTCTGAGTTTGAAAAAGATGTAAAAAAAAAAGACCCTTTTATTTTGTCTGAGAAATTATTAGAGCGCCTACGTGGTGATGAACGTCTTCAAAAGATCAAGTCAGAACAGCATTACATTTGTGCTACTATTCTGGATCCACGCTACAAAAAGGCGCTGGCAGGCGAAGCATTCTTTCCTTTTACTGATGAAGATGTTCAAAAGTACAAACATTGGCTAGCCTGGTCAGCCAAGAGGTTTGAAAAAGAACGGCAGGTTATTGAAGGAGAAGGCAGTACATCAGCATCAGCATCAGCAGGCCATCCCCAGTCACAAGAATCCACTTCTGCACCTGTGGCTGGGGCACAAGAGACCTCTCAGCCGTTAAAGACACCGGCAACTGGATCATCTGCACCACACACAACAGTAACAGTGGCACCTGTAGAGGATTGGCTAAGTTTGCTTGGGTATGGTTCTCGAAAAAAAGTCACAGGCACAGCAAAAAGTAAGCAAAGTGGAGGAACCGCTGATGACCTTGAGTCGATGGTGCAGGACTATCTGAATGACTCAACAGAGGTCTTTCTTAATGATGAGCCATTGCAGTATTGGCATGGCAAAAAACAATTGTGGCCACAGCTCTCCAACCTGGCTGTAAACTACTTGTCTTGCCCACTCGCAAGTGTGTCTTCTGAACGTGTTTTCAGTGCTGCTGGTGGCATTGTAACTCCCAAACGGAGCCGCCTCTCGCCCAAAAATGTGGAGAGGCTAACAATGATCAAGATGAATCAGCACCTCATACCACCAGATTACAAAGTACGAGAAAGCACGCCGCATGAAGAAGAGGAGGACAGCAACGTAGATGAGGGAATTTGTTCTCTGTTCGGTGACGCTGACCTCATCCTGCCTGAATTCGCAGAGTATGATGACGAACTCTTATTCTTATTCCCTGACAGCGAGCCCTGAAAATGAGACAATGAATCAATAACTTTCTTTTTCGTCCTTATTCACTTTTATTCCTGTGTGTCTGTCTTTCTTTGTTTTGCACAGTTAATTTAATTCAAACTTTAATCACCTAACCACAAAAACAAGCCCATCAGCAGAACTGTCTTCACTTGTTTGCTTATTGATTTGAAGGTGCCGCAGTCTACATTCCTCAGGTTCACAAGTTCAGAAGAACATGCTCCTCTATCCTCCTCCTCCAGACTGCGATTTCCCTCAAAGCAGAGTGCTGGATTACGCCCAATGAAGAAAGACTCAGCACTTGTGGGGGTGTTCTACTTCTTTGCGGGTGAGTTGACGGCTTTGGGCCCATTGCTGTCAAGCTCTAATAATGGATAAAAGTGTTTTGGACCAAATATGAGGTGGAAATTTCTTGCCGTTTTTGCTGACTTGCTTTCCTTTGAGGTGCTCTTTGGCGGGGTTCCGGGTGTTTGTGGGTGAGTTTTGGGGTCTGGGAGCACTGCTGCGACAGTCTCATCTTGATTGCATTTGCTTTTCAGGAAATCCGTGGTGGAAAACAGGAGTTATGATGATGACCTAGCTGCACAGCGCGTTTGGACCGAAGGCCGAGAGATATAGTAAGTATGAGATTTATCTTTTTCGCTGTTTGGGGGGGGTTGTCGCGTGCTTTTTTGCGGGTGGGTTGGCGGGTCTTGGCTGGGGCATTCCTGGGAAGGTCTAATACCGGATAGAAGTGTTTTGGACAAAAACCTTAAGGAAAAGCGTTTTTTTTGCTATTTCTTCTGACATCTTGCTCAATGTAGCGTTTTGGGGGGCTTCCTGCTGTTCGTGGGTGGGTTGCGGCCGGGGTCTCTGTCGAAGCACTGCTGCGACAGTCTAATCTTGATTGCATTTGCTTTTCAGGAAATCCGTGGTGGAAAACAGGAGTTATGATGATGACCTAGCTGCACAGCGCGTTTGGACCGAAGGCCGAGAGATATAGTAAGTATGAGATTTATCTTTTTCGCTGTTTGGGGGGGTTGTCGCGTGCTTTTTTGCGGGTGGGTTGGCGGGTCTTGGCTGGGGCATTCCTGGGAAGGTCTAATACCGGATAGAAGTGTTTTGGACAAAAACCTTAAGGAAAAGCGTTTTTTTTGCTATTTCTTCTGACATCTTGCTCAATGTAGCGTTTTGGGGGGCTTCCTGCTGTTCGTGGGTGGGTTGCGGCCGGGGTCTCTGTCGAAGCACTGCTGCCAGTCTAATCTTGATTGCATTTGTTTTTCAGGAAATCCGTGGTGGAAAACAGGAGTTATGATGATGACCTAGCTGCACAGCGCGTTTGGACCGAAGGCCGAGAGATATAGTAAGTATGAGATTTATCTTTTTCTCTGTTTGGGGGGGTTGTCGCGTGCTTTTTTGCGGGTGGGTTGGCGGGTCTTGGCTGGGGCATTCCTCCTGGGAAGGTCTAATAACGGATAGAAGTGTTTTGGACAAAATCCATAAGGAAACACCTTTTGGCTCTTTTTGTATTTTAGGGTTCGTTAGGGTTAGCCCTAGCAGCAGGATTGCATGTGTTTCGGGGTGTTCTATTGCAACGCAGTTCTGGGGTTTTAGAGCACTGTTGGAGCGATGCTGGCTATGGATACTTTTGCTTGCTTGCAACTTGCAAGTGGTTTGAATACAATCCACGGTCGGTAAGGGTGTATTTGGGCCTACTGTTACTTTCAAAGTACGTTTTGTCACCATTTTTCTGCTAGGCATCGTTTTCGGAGATCTGATTGGGGTTCTTCTACATTTTTGCGACTGGCTTTAGTAAGGGTCTTGGTGGGAGCATTGCTGGGAAGGTCAAATTGTGTTCTAAAACACAGTTTACAGTACACCTACCTTGAGGGGAAAGATCCGCTATAATATTTTGGCCATACTTATTTATCCTTAAAAAGGTGACTCAGACAGAGCACGCAATTTCAAAAATATTGTACTGTCTATTAGGGAAATCAAAGTGTGACTTTTTGCACCACACAGCGTACATACCTTTTATTTATTTATCAGTGGTATTGTAATAGCACTTCCTGTTTTCCGTTCAATAATTACAGGCCGGGTTTCAGTCAACATCCGCCAGGCAGGCAGTGGACAGGGTGTCTTCTGTCAGTGGTCACCAACATTGATGGACGAAGCGTCAGCTGGAATGGAGGAGTGCCGCTAATAAGAGGAATTGTTTGCTGCATGCAACTTACTTACCAAATTCAAAAGGACAACTCCAACAACATACAGAATACAGATACAGTATCCATTGTTTTCTTCTATGAGTGTGACTGCATGTGCTTAGCTTTAGTTTGTACCAAAAGATTTCTTTATCTTCAATTATTGTTTGTCCAGGCTGTGCATTTTTTTTCTTCTCTCCACAAAACCTACCCAAAAAGAAACCCCCATTCCCATCCATTTTCCAAACCCTAACCCTCTTCCCCCGGGCTGTGTTGTTTTGCTTGATGTCTGACTAAAATGACATCAATAATTCCACACACTTGCTGGGGAGGATAAGGTCATAGCAACAGGCTGGCGAAGGAATACGAGGATATCTTCTAGACTTACTCAGCTTCAGTACTATTTCTTCTAGTAGTAGGAGCCAATGTCAAATAAATTCAACGCAAGTACTAGTTATACTTGCAAGCAAATACTTTACCATTTGTTAGGCTACATTATGGCACTGTTCTAGTGTACTGTCACCTGCTATATTCTCGATCGTACCGTAACTGTTGTAATGCTACAGTAAGGACAAACCAGGAAACGTTTTCTTTTTTTCCATAGGCATGCAACTGCCACTGTGTCACACCACTAGTACCACCGCAATGAGGAAATTTCACCCGCCCAGGATTGCCAACGTTAATCCCCATTTCACGTGGAGCCAGCCCTGGGCCTAGCCCTAATTTCTAACACAAATTACAGGTAAGATAAGCGTTTGGTGGGAGGTAGTATAATGGAGTATTAGGACTAGACGAGAGATTGACGGTAGTACTACTAAAGTCCTACGACTGTTCAGGAAAACAAACTTACTGTTACACCCCCGTCCCCCACCCACCAGACT
Source organism: Lissotriton helveticus (assembly GCF_964261635.1). Lineage (NCBI taxonomy): Eukaryota > Metazoa > Chordata > Amphibia > Caudata > Salamandridae > Lissotriton > Lissotriton helveticus. The sequence continues at coordinate 1,011,988,184 of NC_136061.1, forward strand.
GAAAAGCAGTAAAAAACAGGTATGGTCAGATAAAGTTCAAAAAAGTATATTTATGTAGCCCTAACAAAATAATCTCCCTCAAGACCCTCCCTAACCCCAACGATTGTCTTTGAAAAGTCCCAAAAAGAACCCAACTCCCAAATCCCACCCCCCAAAAGTCTCTAAAAAAAGGGCAAGGGACACTCCACTACTGGAGGGTGCTGGTGAATTTTGCGGCCAGGGCATCATACTCCTTGCGGAGGGTGGCAAGGTCGAAGCGGAGGCCCTCCACCAAGTTCTTGTACGTAAGGACCTCCTGCTCCAGGTAGGACATTCGGACTCCTAGGCGGCGCTGGCGTGCCTTGCAGCTCCTGTGGGGGGCAGCTGGTCTTTCTGCTGCTTGGCGGTGGCGGTTGGCTTTCTTAGCCCGGCTCCGTACCGCTGGAGCACTGCGCATGCTGGCGGCCCGTGGGGTCACGGAGGAGGATGCAGCTGTCCCAGTCGAGGATGTTGTGGTGGTTGCACCGGTCGACTGCGTGTCCTCCTCCTCCTCCAGGGCCACCAGCCGCCGATATTCGGCGACAGTGGCATCCAGCCTCGGTTGCCGGGCCATTCGAGCCTGCTCCCTCCGTGATGTTGATTTGGAAGGAGCAACTATATGAAGAAAGAAAGACATAGTCTGTAACCAATGCTCCTTAGCATTAATAACACAAAGTGAATGAGCCGAAAGTTGGGTCACAGTACAAGTAGCAAATTGAAAGCACAGTACATAACTATTGAGGACAGTATCTATGTAACCTCCCACTTCTGCATCCTTGCTCTAACATTAGTGGTAGTTTAATGAACAAATTCTACGACCACTATGGACTTCCATTACAGTCGACTATGACAGTACCCCAGTCTTATTCTTCTTCTTCTCTCTTGTTTAGGAAAATTGGTACGTTATCTTATGCAAGCCGGCAGAATGGCAGCACAGTGAACTTGGACACTCCCTTGCCTTCCGCGGGAGCCCTAGTTTGTAGCGCTCTGTTTTTAAAATCCTTTTTTCTTGTTTAATTTGTGTTGCCTTTTACCACAGTCCTACCTCTCTCAGCTTGCTCGCACTTTGCCTGCCTTGTCCTCTCCGCGCAGCCGAGGTGGTCGCTGCAGCGGGTCGAGGCTCTGCTCTTCGCCGTCTTCGGCGTCCCGCCCACACACGCCACGCCCACTTACAACTGGCCACGCCCCCTCCGGGCATAAAGTAGGAGCTGATTGCTAGCTCGTCCCTGGACACTCCCTTGCCTTCCGCGGGAGCCCTAGTTTGTAGCGCTCTGTTTTTAAAATCCTTTTTTCTTGTTTAATTTGTGTTGCCTTTTACCACAGTCCTACCTCTCTCAGCTTGCTCGCACTTTGCCTGCCTTGTCCTCTCCACGCAGCCGAGGTGGTCGCTGCAGCGGGTTGAGGCTCTGCTCTTCGCCGTCTTCGGCGTCCCGCCCACACAAGCCACGCCCACTTACAACTGGCCACGCCCCCTCCGGGCATAAAGTAGGAGCTGATTGCTAGCTCGTCCCTGGACACTCCCTTGCCTTCCGCGGGAGCCCTAGTTTGTAGCGCTCTGTTTTTAAAATCCTTTTTTCTTGTTTAATTTGTGTTGCCTTTTACCACAGTCCTACCTCTCTCAGCTTGCTCGCACTTTGCCTGCCTTGTCCTCTCCGCGCAGCCGAGGTGGTCGCTGCAGCGGGTCGAGGCTCTGCTCTTCGCCGTCTTCGGCGTCCCGCCCACACAAGCCACGCCCACTTACAACTGGCCACGCCCCCTCCGGGCATAAAGTAGGAGCTGATTGCTAGCTCGTCCCTGGACACTCCCTTGCCTTCCGCGGGAGCCCTAGTTTGTAGCGCTCTGTTTTTAAAATCCTTTTTTCTTGTTTAATTTGTGTTGCCTTTTACCACAGTCCTACCTCTCTCAGCTTGCTCGCACTTTGCCTGCCTTGTCCTCTCCGCGCAGCCGAGGTGGTCGCTGCAGCGGGTCGAGGCTCTGCTCTTCGCCGTCTTCGGCGTCCCGCCCACACAAGCCACGCCCACTTACAACTGGCCACGCCCTGATTGCCCCTTAAAATCATGTGCGCTCCTCGTACGCGCAGCGGACGGGCGCAGCGGGTGCGCCGTTTGCGCGCCGAAGGCGCGCCTAAGGCAAGCCCGTCTGCGCCCGTCCGCGACGGGCCGCGACCAGGGGCCATAGACTCTGCCCTTCCACTGATGTACTCCTCTGCCCAACTGTCTTCTCTCTCTGCTTCTACCCCTCTCTCCCCGTCCACAGTCGAACACCTATCCTTGCATGGTATCTATGTCCCCCCCCACACTGGTCTAGTTCCACTAACCCCCCTTTCCTCAACTACTCCCACGCCTCCCCTCACCTGTGCTACCCCTGGTTTCCCTGCTGCCTCTGCTGTTCTTCTCAACACTCGCTCTGCCGTAAAAAATCAAACTGCTCTTTTCAATCTTCTGGATACCGCCTCCCCGGATTTCCTTTTCCTCACTGAGACCTGGCTCTCTTCGGATTCCCTCCCTGACCTTCTGGCCATTCTCCCTGGCACCCACTACGCCCTCCGTGCTGACCGCCCCGATGGAAAAACTGGTGGTGGAGTGGCCATGATAGTCCGTCGCTCTTTACAATTTCAGCTCCTGTCACATTCTAGTATTTCTGGTGTTGATTTCCTCGTGGCCCGCTCGCTTAATCTCCCGGCTCCCCTCACGGTCATCCTTCTGTATCGCCCCCCTCAAAACATGCCATCATTTGTGTCCACCCTGCAGGATCTCCTGGCCACTCTGGCTGTAAATAACTCCTCGTTGCTTCTGCTCGGGGATTTTAATTTTTGGCCAGGTGACCCGAGGGAGGATTCCTCCTCTAAAGATTTCTCTGCCACCCTCCGCTGTCTTAACTTTTTGCCTCACGTCTCGGCTCCCACCCACACCCATGGCCACACCTTGGACCAGATCTGGTCTTTACGTTGCAGTCTCTCGGTCAATTCGATCTCTCCTTGTGTCTGGTCAGACCATTTTCTGATCTCCTTTTCTATCCTCCTAGGTCACCCCGAGAAAGCCCCCCTGCCCAAAAACATCTGGGCCCGGAGTTGGAATAAGACTGATCTCAATGATCTTTCTTCCACTCTGTCCTTATCGGCTCCTACCCTGACCGACCTCTCTGTGGAGAATCAGGCGGTTGCCATTAACACCTGGCTTTCCTCGGCTTGTGACCAGGCTGCTCCATTAAAAAAGATCAGATCAGCCCGCCCACACGACGCCCACAAGTGGTTTACCAACGACCTCAGATCCCTGAAATTAGAGCTCAGGCGCTCTGAGCGTCGCTGGCGCCGTAACTACTGCCCCACCCTCCGCCTCAATTACAAGGCTCTTTTAAACAACTATAAATTGGCCATTTTAGCGGCCAAATCCAAATATTTTACGGAGCGCGTAGCCCTTTCGGCCAATAAATCTCGCGAGATTTTTTTCTCTGGTGCGTAGTCTCGCCACCTCCGACCGTGCTAGCCTTTCCCCTGCTCCTTCTCAATCCTTCTGCCATTCTCTTAATGATTATTTTATCAACAAAATAATCACCATCAAGTCTAACATTCCGATCGTGCTCCAACCTAACTTGTTATGTTATGTTATGTTATGTTAGGGCTATTTGTATTGCGCACGGCTGCTCCAGCGAAGGAGCGTCCCGGCGCACCGACAAGGTGGCGAACACAACACAACAGAAAACAGAAAATATTATTTAAAAATGGGGGTATGGATTTGCCGGATCTTTCCTTCTCCTCTTCTTCTGTCCTGGATGATTTCAAGCCTATTTCACTTGAGCTTTTCCGCGACCTTCTTGTTAAGGTCAAGTCCGGCTCTCCGGCGGATTGTGCACCCGCTCGGATCCTTAGAACCCTATACACCAGCTGTCCTACCCCTCCTCTAACTCTTCTCAACTCTTGTTTAGCTCTGGGCTCTGTCCCCTCTTTCTTTAAAACTGCCATTGTGCTTCCCATCCTGAAGAAAGCTGGCCTGGACCCCTCCCTTCCATCTAATTTCAGGCCGATCTCCCTTCTTCCCTATCTTGGGAAGATCCTTGAGAGCTATGTTACATCCTGTCTCTCTAATTACATCGAGGAAAATAACATCTTGGCCTCTCACCAGGCCGGATTTCGACCTGGCCACTCTACTGAGAGTGTGGTCCTTGCGGTCCTGGATGAACTGAAAGGGAGGGCTGACAGTAATCTCCCCCAGGCCTTAGTCCTTTTGGATCTGTCCGCTGCGTTTGACACGGTTGACCATGCCATTCTTCTCGACCGTGTCAGCGCAGCGGGCATCCAGGGCATCGCCCTCTCCTGGATCGCGTCCTTTCTTCAGGGCAGATCACAGGCTGTTCACCTCTCTGATTTCTCTGCACCCCCCCTCCCGGTCACTTGTGGGGTACCCCAAGGTTCTTCTCTTTCCCCTCTTCTCTTCAATCTCTATATCCGCCCCCTTATTTCCTCTCTTCTTGAGCTGGGGGTCTCGGTGTATAACTACGCAGATGACCTCCAGCTCGTCTTTGACCTATCTTCTCCTACTCACTCTCTCCCCAAGCTCAGCTCTACTCTTGTCCTCATCTCCCAATGGATGAGCTTCAATCATTTGAAGCTCAATCCTGACAAGACAGAGCTTGTTCTCACTGGTGGTCCCTCTAACCCCTGGTCCTCTGTTCACTGGCCCCTTTCCTTTGGTCCTCCCCCCTCCCCAGTTTCTTCTGTCCGGACCTTGGGCATCAAGATCAGCAATGATCTTTCAATGCATGCACACATCAGCTCCGTTGTTTCCTCCTGTTTTTTTTCCCTCCGCCTCATTCGAAAAATTTCCCGTTTTTTTTCTGTTGATGCCCTCAAAGCCATCATTTCTGCCCTCATTACATCCCGCCTGGATTATGGAAATGGCCTGTACGTAGGCATTCCGGCCTACGAAACTCGCCGGCTCCAGGCCATCCAGAACCAGGCAGCCCGTCTTGTTTTTCGTCTCCCTAAGTTCTCCCACATCACTCCTGCCCTTAAATCCCTTCACTGGCTCCCCGTTCATTTCAGATCCCAATTTAAACTTGCCTGTTTGGTTTTTCGGGCTCATGCCCGCTCCGCTCCTCTTTTTATCAATTCTTTAATCTCTTCTCACGCCCCTTCCCGTTCTCTTCGTTCGTCTTCTCTCTCTCTTCTTCACGTTCCCCGCTTCCACAAATCCCGCACCGGAGGTACCCGCTTCTCGGTGCGGGCTCCCCAGATCTGGAATACTCTCCCCCTCTCGATTCGTTCCATTCCTATCTTCTCACACTTTCGTAAAGCTCTCAAAACTTTCCTTTTTCTTCAGGCTTTCCCTGGCTAATCCTCTGGACCCCTGGCAGATACGTTTGTGTTCCTCAGCGCCAGGAAGCCGCTTGGCCGCAGTGCGCTTTAGAAGTTTCTTTTTCATTTCATTTCATTTCATTTCAACTTGCACCCGAGAAAAACAGTTGCACACCATGATGAGTGAGACACACTGGCGTTACTGTACCGGTCCAGTACATGCAGGTGGTGAAGCTATTACTTTTCTATTACGGGTGGCACTGAGAATACTCTGTTACAAGGGCTACTGCTTAATTAATTTACCTTTCACCCTACAGTGCAAATGAGTACTAGAAAAGGAAAATGAAGAAGCTAAATAATTTGATTATCTATCACTTCACATGGGACGTATTTGATGACATATGGGATGACTTTAGGTGCTTTGCTTAATATTGAGTGAACAGTGATACACCCACACATGAATGACGTACTACAACTAAACTAAAGTTATTAAGAGAGGTACGGAGTGTCCACCGTAATAACCGGATATATGCTGTGCTTGCAGTTGCAATACAAAGTACAGCTACTATTCATGGTAGTATTGGACACATTTACAATTTCTTTTCCTTGCCTTCCCTACACTGGAACGGACGTGCGGGTGCGGTGGTACATGCTCTTCAAGGTAACACTTAGTTCATCCAGCGACCATCTACTCTCTCTAGATACACATGTGCTATCTAAGAGTCAGAGAATACCATGCTCCAGGCATCCATTCATTCAAAGTATACGCACACATACAGTTTCTGTTTCACCCACCCAGGCTGCTGTCCTTCCACCCATCCTTGCTTCATCATTGACCCAGCCATGCACCATACCATATTCTTTCCTTCCCAGCCACCTCGGGGGCCAAGCAAACACATATCGTTCTTCTTTGCCAGCCATCATAAAATTTCGCGTCCCACTTACTTACACCCTTCTTTCGCTTTTCGTTCATCCCATCCATCACGTTCATCTAAGATCTTATTGGGATTCTTCTCACCAAAAACTTCACGGAGTACATTTCGAGGAGGCTACTACCTGGTTGATTTGTAATACACCTGTGCAGAAAGCACACTATGCAGTCTTCAATCTCAATAAGTAAGGAATATATAGCTTACCTGTTCCCGCCACCACCGTGGGAACCCCCACAGGACCGTCCGCCGGCTCTTGCACCGCTTCCTCCCCAGAGTCCTCCGAGTCCTCGCCCAACACCGCCACCTCCGCGCTGGCCCCGCCACCAGATGTTCCACCTACAAAGTACATTTAAGAATGTTAGAATACACCACTCACTACTATATAATATTTGGTCTAGGAGTAATAAAGAAATGTTAAAAAAACAGAATACAATGTAATAATTTGTGACTGTCTACTCTAAAGTAAAAATGTCCCTTTTTCCAGGGAAGGCTGTTGTCTTGCTGCACTTTTATGCACAACTGATGAATGCTTGCTTTTTATTTTTAACACGCACCACTTTTTCTCCTAACAGACAGAAGCTTGACTTCTAAGAACACGAGTCCAGGATCAAGTTCAAACCAGGTGAGAGCTCGGCTCGACCACAAGAAATGTGTCCAATTAATCGTCAGCACTAAGCACTTTTCCGTTTTCAGTTAAATAGTTTTATGACAAAGTTGATTTTAATAAATGTGTTTACCTTTAATAAAGCTATTAAACTTAAATAGACTCTGTGGTTTTTGGTCCTCCAGACTAGAGTGGATGAGCTAAAGGTTTTGGAATTTTTGCAAGCATGAGTGCCTCTGACACTTCTTGACTGTGACTCCGTACTCTTGTCCTGCGTAGGATAATCTAAAGATCATTGGGGATCAATCATCGGTGACTTCGGGAGCTAAATGACTCTGCCACACTATCTAGTCAGTAAGGAGACAGTGCATAGAGCTATTGCTGAATAGAATGGGAGTACAATGGAATTGCCAAATGTCCAATCTTAGTTAGCTACACAGACAGACTAATAAGAATAATCTAGTAATACCACATGGAGTCATATTCGAGGCAGGATAAGAATTTATATCCAGTCTACAAGAAGATCAAAGACGATTTAGCAAAAATCGAATGAGGAACGCTAGGAAAAAATAGGTACTCTTTATTAAAATTTAAACTTACTGGGGCCAGCAAAGGAGCCCTCGCCTGCCCGATCCTGGCCTGCATCCTCCTGAACAGCACCCTCCTCCTGTGTCCTCTTGCCCTTGGGGGGAGCTGATGTACAACATGAAAGAAAGAAAGACCAGAAAACATGGATGAGATTTGTCAACCAAATCAAACATTTCAAAAGAACAATAACAAAATATTTTGGAGAAATAGCAAATAGATAGACAACTATTCCACGGGATCTATCTCATGTGGTATACTACGTTATTCGTATTGCCTGATTTGCGGACCATTGACTTAGAAAGTTCCTATGTAACTCAATAAACAGACTACTAAAGAGGTTTGCCTAGGCCTGGCAGGCAGCAGTCCGCAGCACGCGAAGTGACAGACAAAGTCCATCCTGCTTGCAGATCAGTGAATACTCAAACTATCAATCCACCGACCACCGCCACTATTTCTTCTTATAGCCATGTGTCTAAAGGAAGGACTGGACTTCAGTCTGTTGGGGCTGATTTAGAAGTCCCTTGCGGCTCATTTTCCTCCATTGTTGCATGACTTTTGTGACGCAGCGGCAGAACAAAAGACTCGCCATGGTGTTGGTGCGGCGTATATATGCATCACGTTGTAAAGCCCTGCGCCATCAGGGGGCGTTCCGGCGCAAGGGAGGGCGTACCTGCGCAGGAACGAATCCTAAAAGTGGCTGAGGGAAATCTACAAGATGTCAATCAGTCACTTTTAGGACAATGATGCATGACTCAAACCCTGCGCGCTTGAAGCCGACGTACGGCTTGATGCAGCGTTGGGGAGATAGGGTACCCCAGAGCATTGCTGGAGCTGCGCCATCGTTGGCACGCAACTCCAGCAATGCGCCGCCTTTACGGCACAGATGCGTAAGGCTTCTGTGACATTTTGGGCCAATGGGTGGTGGTGGCATGGCACACAATTACTGCCGCACCCCTGCTACTTTGCAGGGATGCGCCGGTAATTGAAAATATGACCCTTAGTGTCTAGCATTACGCAGTTCTTATCTTTACACTACACTCATACATAATTTCTCAGGCCAATGAAATGAACACAAAATACAAAACAAATAAGCATAGTAGCAAGCAAGGCTACTGAGAAGGAGAGCAGTGCACCTGAAATGCATAGAAGATTTTGAAATATAATTTACCTACAATGTAATCGGCAGCATTATTGCTCTTGGTAAAGAACAAAGATTTGCAAATGACAGAGCCGGATAAAACAGAGTAGTGATGAATAGCTACTACTACTCACCAAGCCCGGGGACCTCTACGCCGAGCGCGTCCAGCAAGTCCCGCTCCCGGTCCATGACATCTGTCCAGCGGTGGGTGGCCTGGTTATATGTGCGCCGGACCCCAGAGAGCTTAAACATGGCCCGGCACACCTTCTCCCACCGCTTCCGGCGCTCCCGGATGCCATAGCCGGTTGCGATCTTGCCGCCTCCCAGGATCGTCTTGGGGAGGCGGCGCTGGACGTGGAAGATGAGTGCGGCCACCTCCTCCGCGCTAAAGATCTCCCGTGGCACCACTTGCTCCCCCCTCAAACGCCCGCACGGGAGCCGGTCACGGGGTGCGGGACCCTTCCCCTTCTCAGGGTGCTTCCCGGCTCCCTTTACCATGGTCTGGGCAGAAATAAAGTTAAATGATAAAGAAGAAATAGAATAGTGAAGAAGAAAAGAAAAGAGTTTAAAAAAGTAGTTTAAAAGTAACTAAAAGCAGCAGAAAACACAAAAATATAGAGCTAGAAAAATAGAGGGATAGATTAATAAGTAAAATAGATCAAATAAACTTCAAACAAGCAAAGGATGGCAGAGATTCAGAGAGGATACAGAAAGCATGCCCAGAACCATAGCAATGAATGAGAAACAAGATGGCCGCGCCCGTTCCCGACCGCGTGGGTAAGTTCGCGCGAGATTTTCCTCGCGAGCACGCGTGAAATTGTACTAGCGAGCAGCACAGTTTGCGAGATCACACATAGCGGCCGGAAACGGAATTACGTCACGCAAACAAGATGGCCGCGCCCGTGTACGACCGCTAGGGTAACTTGGCAAACGTATAGCTACAAGCGCCTCGCGAACACGCACAAAATCACGCAAACATACACGTCGCAAAGAAAAACTTAGTGTATTCGCAAGCATTCGCGGCTTCCGAAATCGATCTCGCACGGATTCGCGCCCCAAAAAGCGCGCGAAATTGCAGAAAAAACTATTTTTGCTAAACTGAAAGCAATGAGCAGGTGCAAAAGTTCAAACTTAACATTAGTAACATTCACTCTAGTGCTTCCTGAGGAGCCCCTCCAGAGTTTGCAACTATTCTATGACCCTGCTATGACCCAAACAGCAGGCTCATAGAATAGCTACAAGTAGACCATAAAGGTCCTGGGAAAAAAAATTGCACTGCAACAGAAAGCAAATTACAGATAAGGAAGGAAGCAGGTGCCAGCCAGACTGGAACTTTCAAAATAACTGACACATTAATCAACCCCAAATTAATTCATGGCAGTTGAAGTAGGGGAGGTGTGCTTGCTTTTTTCAACCCCCATAAACTACAGTGATAAACAAGCCTAATGGGTGGCAGTGAGGATGTACCAGAGGGTGGCATGGGTGTCCCAGAGGGTGGCAGTGGTGAAACAGAGGGTGCTGTGAACCTGTGATGGTAAACCAGACGTAGAAACAACATAGTCGCGGCCGTTGCGAGCCGAAAAGTAAGTTCGCAATTGCGAAATTGTCCCAAAATCCGCGCGAACGCTCGCCAACACAAAAAACGGGAAAATCCGCAAATCCGCGAGAGTTCGCGTATTCTCGTGGATTGCGAATCCGTAAATACGCAAATTCGCGTACGCGAGATCCGCTAGATCCGCCCATGCTTAGGCCTAGTTATTGTCGAGGGATTGAATACCATGAATTTGGTTTTCTCTGGGTTAATCTCAAGGCCATGCGCCCTGCAGAAATCCCCAAACCCATCCAGTATCCGTTGGATCCCCATCGGGGATTTGGAGAGCAGGAGGGTATCATTGGCAAACATAATTGCCGGAACCCTCCTGCCTGCCAACCTCGGGGCATCGTTGTTCCTGACATTGTCCAGGTAAGATATTACACCGTTAACAAAGAGTCAAAACAGGGTCGGTGCAAGGACGCAGCCCTGTCTTACCCCCCTGCGAACGGGAAATCTAGATGACAGCGCCCCCTCCCTCCCGCACCTGACCTGGGCAAAATTTCCGTCATGGAGCCTAATTATTGCCTGTAGTAGCTGTGGAGGAACACCTAGCTCCCTGAGGACCGCCCATAGTTTCTTGCGTGGTACCAAGTCAAATGCGGACCTCAGGTCCACGAACACCATGTACAGACTTCCCCCCTCGATCACCACCGTTTTCCAGTAGAGAAGGACGAGGCGAAAAATCTGGTCCATGGTGGACGTGTTCTTCCTGAAGCCCACCTGGAGAGGACTAAGAATCACATTGTCCTCCATCCAGTCCAGGTGGTGGTCCAGCAGAAGACGGGCGAATAGTTTTTGGGGTACATCTATAAGACTGATCGGCCTGTAGTTGACCAGGAGCAGAGGAGAGCCCTTTTTAAAAATCGGTACTATCTCTGCCCCCAGCCAAGTACAGAGGATCTCCATCCCTCTTAAAATTGCGTTGAAAATAATAAGCAGATAGGGACCCCAGATCTCTGGTTGATGTCTGAACAAATCTACGGGGAGTTTATCGAGACCTGGAGCCTTCCCCGCCGCTAATCTCCTTATAGCATTTAATACCTCACCCAGGGTCAGCTCTAGTTTTTCATTGGGCTCAAAGGGGCTATCAAAGACTGGCTCTGTGGGAATTACAGAAGTATCTTGATACAATTTACTGAAATGGGATTCCCATATTGAGGCAGCGATATTTGGCTCCACAGCTGATTTCGGTTCCCCTGTGCCTGTATGGACTAGTGACCAGAATTTTCTTGAGTCCCTGGTTTCCAGTGCCAGTGATAGGTTGTGCCATCTATCCCAATCCCATTCGGACTTTGCATGGGCGATGGCTTCCCTATATTTTCTTCTCAGCTCAGATATTTTATTTTTATCAGTGCCGGACTTGACCATAAGGATCAACTCTGTTTTTATCTTTTTGCACGTGGAGTTATACCAAGCTGAGGTTGGTGTCCTCTTCTTCCTGCTCACGGTCTCAGGGTAGAAAACCTCTCCTAAGCTTCCCACTAGGTCTGCATGAATTTGGCCTAATTTCTCGTTAAAGCCAGTAGCCTTGGGTTTGTTAATCAGTTCATCCATTTCAACTAACTTAGGGAGCGCTAAGTCATACATTTTCATAATGCACTCTGTTGAACTAACTAATTTCCCCCATCTTACCCTACGTCTGTTATTAGATAAAACTAGGGTCCCCGTGTCTTGCCTTGGGTCATTAAGTGGCATACCTTCTTTGGGCCCTGGGTGTACCATATCCAAGCAGAGAGCATTATGATCGCTATCTGCTCTTCCGATCACCCTGAAGTCCAAAACCGTGGGCCACATGCTTATATCTACAAAAATGTAGTCCAGACGGGATTCGTGGTCCTTCCTATTGAAGGTACACACTGAGGGGGCATCAGATGGTGTACGCCCATTACAGGCCCTCAGGGCATAATTCAAGGTAAGGGACGTGATCTGCAAAGCTAAGGGGGACCATGATTTCGGGTTTGGAGATTGACAGGGGGGAATCCCCCAGTAATCATCCTCAGCCGTTAAAGCACCCTCCTTTAAGCCTTTTAGTGGTTCGAAGTGGCAGTTGAAATCCCCACCCATCAGTATCTTACAGTCAACAGGTAATTGTCCAAAGAATAAGGATAGATCATCTAGGGTGGATGATTCCATAGTCACACTCACTGGGCGCGAGTACACATTGACGATCGCCAGGTTGTAGGCGTCTGGCCATTTAAGAAGAACACATTGTATGTCCTCCGAATGAGTAGGTATTATCTCCGCTGTACACCCTATGTGACTGGCCACCCAGATGGCGAGTCCACCAGAAGGCCTCCCTTTGCCGCCCCACCTAGCATGGACATAGAAAATTGCATAACCCACCCTGGGGTAAGCTTCCCTAGCCCAAGTCTCCTGAAGGTGACAGATGTCAATGCTATCTACTAGGGACCCCCATTCGCTGGTATCTATTTTATTGGCGATGCCTGCAACGTTCCATGAAAGGACCTTCATCCTTTTCGGGCCTGACTTGGGTACCATTCCCCTTACCCTCTCACCATCTATATCTGTGCGTGGCGATGGAAGCCCGTCCAAAATCACCTGCCCCTCTTGGGCACCCAAATCAGTTGCTTCTTGGGATATTATATTCTGTTGCGGTATTGTGGGTGGTTGATCATTTGGGAGACCCTGCGTACTATTGATAATTGGCCGCTCCGGTAATGGGGAGACAGGGCTACAATTAACAGTCTCAGTGAAATCTGTCCCTGTCCCAAGGTGAAGAGTATAGGGGAACACCCTATCGCTACCCCCGGTGCTTACAGCCCTCGAATGTCAGTCAACCTGGTCAAGGCAGCTATATCTATTTGCATGGATATAGTTACTATGTGTAAATGTGTCATGGCGTGAGGGCCTGTACCTTGACCCATCAATGGCAAATCCCACCCTAGTCCAGCCGTCAATTGCCTCAAGTTGTGAGTCATCGCTTCTTGGGTAGAAAAACGACAGCGGGACCAATTCAATGGATGTGTTCCCCGTACGCGCCAACCAGTTACAGATATGAGGGACAATCTGGGAATTCCTAAAACTTACAAGGATACAGTCACCCCTATTTTCTTTACAGTTTGCCCAACCCATGGGACCCTCCTGACCATCAGTACTTCCCCTCTCAAATTTGGCGGCAATGGCCTGTGAATGTTCAACCAGCTGATAACTTTGTTACGTAAGGATTCAAAAGATTCCAATGCAAAGTTAGAGAGCTCAGGTACCCCAGTCAGAATTACTGTGTGGCACGCCGCCTCTGGAGGGAGATTTACTACATTTGGCCGGGTTAGGCTATTGCCAGTCCGATGAGGACGGTCCGCCATACTGGTGGGCAACTTTTCCTGACTCATTGTATTAGTAGGTGGAGTAGGCAACTTTGACTTTCGGACTAAAGGCACAGGGGGGGTTGCCTAGGAAGGGGTAATGGGTTAGGTTGAAGTGGGGTAGCTATGGGAGCACTCGCAGCAGCAGTGGAAGTGGGCTGGTTTGGAATCACAGTGCTAGGAACGCTAAGGGGAGGGGAGATCCCAGTATTTATCGCAGATACTCCTTGGGTGCTGGTCCGCAATCCCTGCTGGTCCTCCCTACCCCCAGTTGCTTTTTCTATTGCTAGAAGTCTGGCATCAATAGAATCGAGCCTGACCAGCAGGGGGTCTAGCAGTTTTTTAAGGATGTTGGTAATAAGATGGATGGAGTGGTCCGTGCTGCTACAAGACCCCTCTCCGAAAATAAAAAGGCCAGGCTGTGATGGCGTCTGAGTGTGGGCAGGATGGTTTGGACATTGGCAATCACGGTAGAGGAAGTTTCCGTGACATCAGTGATGTTAACAGTGGTGTTTGGAATGTGGTCAAATTTTGCCCTCTTTACACCCTTAGACTGCCTGGGTCTTTTCCTTTTCGGGACTGCACCCTCCCGGAGACCCCGTAGATGTATTGAGTTATTAACACTCCCTTCTTCCCGAGACAGAACTGGATGGGGTGTTGGAGGTGACGTCGTCTCAGGAATAGTGAGGAGTGAATCTCTATCTCGGTGTGAGTTGGAGGGTGTCCTCAGCTGCTGTAGCACTGATTCGATTGTTTGACCAATACTATCCAGGAGGGATAGGTGGGTTACATCCAGTAGGTCTGGGGATCTGGCATTCGTGGTTGAGCCCAGAGAGGATCGGTGTGTACTTTCGATCCCCTCTGCTAACTGTTTTTCTAGGGCTGTAAGACCATTGTTTACCACAGTATTTGCTTTAATAAGAAAACTATCCAAAGTACCTGTTACCAAGGTGGCCGCTTTACTCCTCGTCTCCCTCGTTGCCATATTGACCAATTCCTGATTTGCAGCAGTCCAGACCAAAGTTGGAAAGTATGGGTCAAGGAGACCAAGGGCAGCTGAGGACGGACTTAGAGGGGAGGCCCGGTCCGGTCTCTTCCGGCCTCGGACGGCCGCAGACGGCCCGCCCTTTGCCCGGGCTTCACCCAGTGCTCCGTCCCGCGGTAGCGTTATGGGCGTGCCTGAAATAGGGGAGGAGGAAGGGCGGGAAGAGGCACCAGGTGCGCGCGATGTCAGAAGCGCAAAGATGCCTGGGCCTCGCAGTCCCGCTCCCCCGTGTCCAAAACAATTAGCAGCGGCAGTGCAGGGTCCGACTTCCCACTTAGCAGCAGTCCCCAAGGACAAGAAACGGAGATCCTTAAAAGGCGCCTGGACGAGGGTAAAATGATTTCCTTGGAAAGTGACTTCGAGCGGCATCTTGAAGCAACTGAGCAGCCTGAGCAACTTCTGACCCATCTGTCTGCTCCCCGATCCAGCCAAAGTTACTGAGAAGGCCATTACCAAGCAACTCACATCCAACCTCGAATTTGACTATCTTCTATACAACTAACTATCAGGATTCAGAAAGACCCACAGCTCCGAAACAGCACTCCTCACAGCCACTGGACCGAGGAGAAACAGCAGCCCTCATCCTGCTTGACCTCTCCGTGATCTTCAACACTGTCTCCCACAAAACCTTTATCAGAAGACTCCACAAAATTGGCCTACAAGGACCTGCTCTCAAAAGGATCTGTTCCTTCCTCACGAAAAGAGCCCAAGATTCAGACAGCCACCCTTCACATCAGAGACCAAGAAACTGAGGGATCCTCCCTCAGCCCCACTCTTTTTGACAAATAAATGACACTGTTCGTCAACATCATCTGATCACAAGACACCACTGTCATCTCCTTGCCGATGACACCCAACTCATCCTCTTCCTGATGTACAAGACAAACACTACCAGAACCAACTTCACCAAGTGCACAACCATAGTAGCAGACTGGATGCGAACCAACTACCTGAAGCTCAGCTTCAACAAGATGAAAGTACTGGTCTTTGAAAACAAAACCTCCCCATGGGAATCCACCTGTTGGCCATTGGAGCTAGGACAAGAAACCAGAGACCACACAAGGAATCTTGGGATCATCCTAGATGGCAAGCTCAACATGGCAGCTCAAGTCAACACAGTGTGCACCTCCTGCTTCTGCATCCTACACATAATGAGACCGATCTTCAAATGGGTCTCTCAGAACACCAGATGGACCGTCACACAAGCACTCCTCACCAGCAGGCTGAACTATGGGACACACTCTACACCAGAATGTCCAAATAACTCATATGCATACTCCAGAACATTCAGAACATAGCTGCAAGACTCATTATAGAACTCCCACACTTCAAACCACATCTCAGGAAGCCTCATTGGCTTCCCATTCACGAGCGCACAATTCAAACTACATATAAAGTTATTAGAATTGGAGTCTCTAGTTGGCAATTGTTTGCACCTTTGTCCAAATAGGGACCATTCCTTCTATCAATCAATCAATCTGTGGTTTACAGTGCGCGCTACTCACCCACGAGGGTCTCAAGGCGCTGGGGGGGGGGGGGAAGATGCTCTTTCCTGAACGTGTGCAATGTTTGGGAGCGTCTGATGTTGACAGGGAGGGCGTTCCAGGTCTTGGCTGCGATCTAGGAGAACGCCCTCACGCCCGTCCTCCTTCTGTGGATGCGGGGGACCTCAGCCAAGGCGAGGTCGGCGGAACGGAGGTTCCTCTTGGGTGCGTGGAAACATACTCGGTCGTTGAGGTATTTGGGTCCGATGTTGTTGAGGGATTTGTAGGCGTAAGTGAGGTGTTTGTAGGTGACCCTCTTCTCGATGGGAAGCAAGTGGAGGTCTCACAGGTGTTGGGTCATATGTTCGTGGCACGGTGTCCCTAGGACGAATCTGGTGGCAGCGTTCTGGATGGTCTGGAGCTTACGTAGAAGAGTTTTGTTGATTCTGGCGTAGAGGGCGTTGTCGTAGTCGAGTCTGCTGGTGATGAGTGCGTGGGTGACAGTCTTTCTGTAGTCGGGGGGGATCCATTTGAAAGTCTTCCGGAGGATGCGGAGGCAGTTGAAGCTGGCAGAGGAGACAGCGTTGATTTGGCGGTTCATGGAGAGGGAGGAGTCGAGGATTATGCTGAGGTTCCGAGCGTGGTCTGTAGGGTTGGGTGGGCGCCCGAGGGCAGAGGGCCACCAAGTGTTGTCCCAGGTGGAGGTGCAGGGTCCTAGGATGAGGACCTTAGTCTTCTCGGAGTTGAGCTTTATGCAGCTGTCCTTCATCCAGGCTGTCACGTTTCTCATACCTTCCTGGAAACGGAGACTGGTGACTTCTGGGTTCTTGGTGAGCGAGAGGATGAGTTGGGTGTCGTCAACGTAGGATACGATGCGGAGCCCATGCTATCTGACGATGGCAGCGATGGGGGCCATGTAGATGTTGAAGAGCGTCGGGCTTAGTGAAGATCCTTGGGGTACTCCGCAGACGATGTCAGTGGGGTCGGAGAGGAAGGGGGAAGTCTGACCCTCTGGGTTCTGTGGCAGAGGAAGGATTGTATCCAGTCGAGGGCGGACCCCTGTATTCCCACATTGTGGAGCCTGGTGGCTAGTGTGCGATGTGAGACAGTGTCGAAGGCGGCGGAGAGGTCTAAGAGGATGAGGGCTGCGGTGTGTCCCTGGTCGAGCAGCATGCGGGTGTTGTCGGTGGCAGCAAGGATAGTCAGTGGAGGTGATGGCGTGGGGTGCGGCGAGCTCAGCGATCACGGTTGCGGGCTGGGCGTGGGGTCCTGGCAGTCTGTAGATGAGTGTACCGCATAGCGTGGTACTGCGGCTAGTCTAGAATTGGAAGTGGAGGTGATCCGTGTTGGAGTGTGGGTCGCTCGAGCTGGAGGTGGAGAGTCGGAGCGGGATCTTGTGAGCGATGGTGAGTCCCCCACCAGGGTGATGTGGGCGGTCCTTTCTCTGGATCATGTAACCGCCAGGGATAGCTGTTGCGATGTCGGGGCCAGAGGTGGCGTTGGTCCAGGTTTCCGTGAGGAATGCGACATCGGGGGCGAGGGTGACGATCAGGTCCCTGATTTCTGTGGCGTGTCGGTGGAGGGAGCGCACGTTGAGTAAGGATTCAGTTCAGGGTTTCAGTGGGTCATCCCGTAGGTGGTCCTTCAGTGGCTGTTGGCGTTGTTTTGACGGTAAAAGATCTACGGCAGTGTCCGCATGAGAACTGTCCCTGGGTGTTATTGGGTGCGTCTCATGCGCAGTCGGTGAGGTGTCCGGGGTTAACCGCATGGAGGCTGGCTGAGTTGTAGCAGTGAGGACCAGGAGAACCAGGGTTTCTGGCGCTGGTCGCAGGTGGGTCGCGGACGGGTCACGGACGGGCGCAGATGGGCTTGCCTAAGGCGCGCCCGCTGCGCGTGTTCACTGCGCGACCGTGCAGCGGTCGCCGTTATGTAGGGGAGGGGGCGGGAGTAGAGGTGGAGGCAGGAGTGGGATTGGTCAGGGGGTGGGGCTATGAGGGGAAGCAGGAGCACCAAAAAACGGGAAACGCTAAGGTGCTGCCAGAAGCGGAGGACAGAAGCTGAAACCTGAAAAGAAAATAACAGGCAATATGGCAAAATACACGCACACAGAACTGAGGCAATTAGCGAGAATCCACAAGCACACAAACAAAATCTGAGGCAGAGATAGGCGCTAGGCTCAAACTCCGCTCCTGAGGACTGCTGGTGAGAGTCAGACTGGTGGAGCTCCGGAGGAGAGTGCTGCCTGGACCGAGGTTAAGGCATCACACGCGCTCCACCGCAGCGGTCGCCGTAATGTAGGGGAGGGGGGCGGGAGTAGAGGTGGAGGCGGGAGTGGGGCTGGTCAGGGGGCGGGGCTATGAGGAGGAGCAGGAGCGCCAAAAAATGGGAAGCTGGAAGCGCTAAGGCGCTGCCAGAAGCACAGGACAGAAGCTGAAACCTGAAAAGGAATAACAGGCAATATGGCAAAATTCACGCACACAGAACTGAGGCAATTAGCGAAAATCCACAAGCACACAAACAAAACCTGAGGCAGAGTCAGGCGCGAGGCTCAAACTCTGCTCCTGTGGAATGCTGGCGAGAGTCAGACTGGTGGAGCTGCCGGGGAGAGTGCTGCCTGGACTGAGGTCAAGGCGTTCTAGTCAGAATAAGGGGGATACACTGCTGAAATAACAGCTGCTCACCCCCTTGGTAGCTTTACACAAAACACTTGGGTAGCACTGTCATTTTGATAATGTTGCATCTACCAGTTATACTAATTGGGAGTTTATGCCATCTCTTTAAGTTTTGAATTACAGATTGCAGCAATGGCTCATAGTTTCGTCTCCATATCTGCTCAGCGTTGGGAAAATGCGTACCCCTAGGTAGGTAGTTGGCGAGCAATTACATAATATCAGTCTCTCCGGATGAAAATTGAGAAGGGCTTGAGTCTTATTGACATTCAGCTTATAGCCGGAAAAGCAGCCAAATTGTTCCCCCTAGTCTTGAATTAAGTGCTGTCGCTGGATCAGAAGAAAAGGTGGTTATGTCATCTGCATACGCAGTGACTTTTAGCTTGTGTTGCTCGATGCTAAATGGTAAGATGTGAGTGTTAGAATTAAGTGACTTTAAAAATGGCTCGATATATAGCGCAAACAGCAATGGGGAGAGGGGGCACCCTTGCCAAGTACCTCGATATATTCAAAAAGGGTTGGAGTTTAGATTAGTATAAATTAACTTAACTTGTGGGCTAATGAATAAGGCCCGTACCCATTTGCTATATCGGCCCCTAGACCATTGCCCAATAGTGTTGACCATAAGCTGTCCCATACAACTTGGTCAAATGCCTTTTCAGCATCTCGGAGTACCATCCCTATAATATCCACAGCCTTCTTTGCTATATCAAAGGCAATAATAGCCAAATTCACATAAGCTGTGGTATCTCTCCCTGCTATGAACCCGTGCTGCTGGCTCAAGACTAACCAAGGCATGAGAAGGGCTAATCAATTTGTCAATACTTTGGCAAAGATTTTGGCATCTGTGTTTATGAGGGATATAGGTTGGTAAGATCCGCACTCCTCAGGTGGCTTGCCTTTTTTCAAGAAGAAAACAATAGTAGTCATTGCCCAAGAGTTAGGCACCTCCATACAGTCTCCTATCTGATGTATAACCATACTTAACAGTGGTAAAATGAGATTCTTAAAAGTTGTGTAGAACTCGATTGGCAGGGAGTCATCCCCTGCTGCCTTACCCGAAGCTAAAGCCGCCAAGGCAGTCAGAATTTCTTAATGCATGATATCATGGTCGAGAAGAGCAGCTTCTTCTTCATTCAAGCACAGCAGATTACAGTCTTTTAGATAATTAGCAAGCTCAACTTTGTTCGGTGAAGTAGACAGCGTATAGAGTTTCGGGTAAAATTTAAAAAATTGCTCTATTATAGAATGATAATGCATATATAGCAATCCATGGTCTTCGGTGAAGTAGACAGCGTATAGAGTTTCGGGTAAAATTTTAAAAATTGCTCTATTATAGAATGATAATGCATATATAGCAATCCATGGTCTCCTTTTATAGCCTTTATTTGGCTTTTGGACCTCTTATCGGCTAGTTGATATGCCAACACTCTGCCGACCTGTTCCCCATATTCGTATTTTGAGGAGGGGTGTTTGTTAAAATTAGCAGCCGTCTTCTCTTTTAACATCCTACCCATAAATTAGCGTTTCTTTATTAATGAGATATATACCTGCTCCTGGTCCGGCCCCCCCAACCTAATTTCATTTGCGTGAAGAGTTTCTAATTGGATTATTGCTTTACAAGCTGCCTGAGCTTTATTTTCTCTAGTTTTATTTTGTCACAAAATATACTGTTGAGTAGTGCCTCGGAAATAAGCCTTCATTGTGTCCCATACTGTGAAAGGGGAGGCAGTACTAATATTAGACTGTGAAAATTCTGCTAAAGACTTTCGAGTAAATGCAACAAAATCGTCGTCAGTAAGCAGATACTTGGGGAATGAAAAAGACTGTCTAGTTCTATCCACTGCTGATGATTGAAAAACAAGTAGGATAGGATTATGGTTTGAGGTTATCCGGGGGCAAACCTGAATGTCGTCCGAGAGTGATTTATTACTATTGACAAATGCCAGATTTATTCCAGCGTACTGTTTGTGCAGGGCGCAATAGTAAGTGTACCCTGGCAGTGCAGGATAGAGTGTCCACCCTGCATCCCTAAGACAATGAAGATGGGCCAGCTCCAAAATTGAGTTTCGAACTTTTGCCATTCTTAGAGTAGCCCCCCGGTTTGTATAGTTAATGCCATAGTACAGTTAAAGTCCCCCATAACTAACAAGTCACCCTGCCAATCCAGTAACTCTAACATCAAAGTGTTAATGACAGTAGGGGTGTCCACATTAGGTCAATATACAACCCATAGTACATATTTTCTGCCAATCATTTCTAACAGCGATATTGCACATCTCCCTCGATGATCAGCATAGACACTAAGAATACTACCTTTCAAACATTTGTCTTATTAAAATAGCTACCCCTCTAATCACTCTGGGAAGTGCAAACTACTATTTCAAAACCAAGGTGCTGGAGTAGGCTCCTATCCCTGTAGACCAAATGAATTTCAGTAAGAAGTAAGAAGTGGGGCTTGTATAGTTTAAGTTCTTCCCATGGTAGCTGTCGCTTATTCGGAGCATTCAAGCCAGCTACATGCCATCACATACACTTAATTGCCCCCATTGCTAAGCATCATTATTTCGAGAAATGTCAAAATGAAGTTCCCCGCCCTTCCCTGTTGACCTGATTTGTTAATAAATGAAAAAAGCAGAAGCAAAATAGAGTACTCCATATCAAGGACATTGTCCTGTATTATATCATTATCATGCTTGTCTTTGGTCCCTTTGATTTTTCCCCCTCTTCTTCCCCCTCCACTTCCCTAAACTTGCCTGAATGCAGACCCTACTTTAACTCTCCCCCTCCCTTTCCTAGTACTATTAAAGACTCTAATCCAAACCTACCCCCCATGTCATCTGAAAAAGTAATCAACCCCCCCATATCGGCTGTCGATGGTTGACAGCCACAGAGGAGCACGAGAACCGCAATCCCCCATCCCACAGTTGCATAGTAAATCCTGCAATTAAACAGTATATAAGCAACAAGGAACAAAAAAAAGGATGAAAGGAGGAAAAGGTGAAACAACATATTGTAGAGAGAGAAGGAACAAATGGCATAGATGAGTTATGCAAGTATCTCATTGCGCCTATCAAAAAGAGATCCTGCCAAAGGCCAATGTAAATGACACAGTCAATTTAAGAAAACCTCCCTTCCCCTTGCTTCAGCGAGTTATTGCTTAACGCTTTGCTGCCATTTAGTAAGAGCCTGTTTTACATCTAAGTCCGAATGAAAAGTCTGCCAATGTCCATCCTTGATAAGCTTTAAGAGAGCTGGCTCCTGCAAAAAACACTTGTGGCCCAGTAGCCTTCAAAGGGTCAATAAACTTCTGCATCGTCCATCTCCTGTGCATTGTGCTTTTGCATAGATCCGCCCTCACAAAAATGGAAATAGATTCAACAGCAACAGGGCGATGGGGCGAGCTTTTACAGCGAATGCTTGTCACAGGATAAAGTTGCCACTGAATATAAGAAATGGGCGAGGGTGATGTGGATTAGTCCAATTAGAATGATTTTGAAAAATTGGCAGTTCATGAGCCCTTTGGATGTGAGAATCCCAATCCCAGTCTGCCACTTCAGGAAATGCTTTCTTACATGGCTGCACGATAAATACACGGGGGTCCCAGCCCTCCTTTCCTTCAGTCACCTGAACAGTCTTTAGTTATTATGGCACTGACGGTTTTCTAGATCTTCCCCTTTCCTCTGTAAAGATGCAGGCTGATTGTCGTGGGCTTGAATTAGGCTAGTTGTAGATGTTGTGGCATCTTTGTTATCTGCAATACATTGTTGTAGTCCTGCCATGTCGTTAGTGAGTGACGCCACCTTGTTAGTCACCTCAGATAATGAGTGCTGAATCAAGATGTTATCGACTCTAACCTGTGAATAGTGTTCTTGTGCCTCATCCCTTTGCACTTGCAAGGCTTGTAGAATTAGCAGAAGAGAGGCTTCCTGAGCATCGGTGCTTGATGTAGCCATTTCGCCCATTACCAGAGAAGAGGAGCCAGATATCTCTCACCGTGCCCCCCCACCAATGTTTTACAATTCTGAAGTAGAAGTAGAGTTGGAGTCAGAACTGGGCCCATCCCCTGGTCCAGAGTTTGAGAGTTTTAATATGATAGCTTTGACTTCTCCCTTAGTGGTAACCCATTTCCGTAAAGGGCTTCCCTCATCTCCACCCTTTAAGTGTGTTGCCATAGAACCTTGATCTTGTATTTTGCTCAGGGATTCAATACTTCTCTTAAGGCATTTAACAAACTTAGCAGACTTAGCACTATGTTTCTTCTTAACCGTGGAAAGAGTAGCTTCAAAGTTGGGATCCCTTTAGGCATTAAGAAGATCTGAGAGTAAATGATCCATGCCCCGTAAGAAAGGGAGTGGAGCCAGCATAATATCAGCCTCATCAAGTATCCCAGTAAGCTGGCCCCATGTCTGCTTCTCAGAATTAGTAGCCGTTGTCTCCCCTTTTAACGAGCACTCTCCCCATCATGGGAAGATATGTCTAGCCCAGTTATTGAGATTGAAATTGGGACAGCTGGGTTAGGGCAAATTGCAAGGTCACCCTGCATGTTAGATATTTCTGAGAATGGCTGAGGTTGCTCAAGTTGCAGCAATAGTATTGAGGGAATATTCAGTTCTTTAGCAATAGCGCTGTCACGAAGATCAGCCTTGTATAGCCATTTGATGGGGGGTTTGTTGTAGCGCCTCTGTCAGAGCATCTAGTGAATGTCTATTAATAGAATACACTTTTTCCTTCCTCCGAAAGCTGCTCACCCTGGCAGGCGACTCTTCGCAGGCGACTCTTTGCTGCTTTTCTCCCCACCAGTGCAGCTAGAATGAACTGTGTCAAGTAGAGCATCCACAATTGCTGTGTTGGAGATGGCAGAAAGGATGCCCATTTCTTTGCCGGATTGAAGGAGCCTCAAGATTCGTTTCCCCATGCGAGATGGGTACTTTTGTGACCCCCAACTTGCTGCTCACTTGGACGGGGGCCAGAAGGCATATTCTCCTTGGTGATCATCAGCCTAACGCCCCTGCTGGAGTGGAAGTTCGAGCTGCGCACTCGTCCTTTGAGCCGCCGGTCTTTGGAGGAGCCATGGCGTGAGCTGGAGACAGGCTGGACCAGTGAAGAGCAGAGCGGCTGGTCCCAATCAGCTGGCGGGCATGTGCAAACTGTCTCCAAAAGTGAGTGAGAGACGATGTATACTGGTGCAGCATCCGGGAGAATGTAAGTTATCTCTGTTTTTCTCGGGTTATCCCCGTCACTATTACGTTTCTTGATAACTATCTCTTAAGCAAAAGGTTGAATTCTGAGAGATAACCAGCAACAGCGTTCGTGTAGGGCTCGAGGGAGGTGCTCCTCAAAGCGCAGTCGATCCGCCATCTTCCCTTTTCCTCCTCCTGCTATTCCCTTATGCGTTCCTATTTTTTTTTCAGAAACTAGAAGGAGCAATCAGTAGTTTTATTTGGGGATATGAGCAAGCACGCTGTGCCATACGATCTCTTAGAATCCCTTAGAATCAGGGAGAGCTGCAACTTACCGATTTTAAACTATACTATTGGCCCGCATTTTCAGGACGCCTTCGAAGTCTTTTGCTTGCCAAGAATCAACACTTTTGCTTCCACCTGACACTTGGGTCAGATAGTAATATGTTTTGTATAAAATCAATGACCCTAAATATTTTAAGAGACTTTGATTTAAGACGATCAGGGATATAACACCATATGGCATGAAATCTTATGCTATTGCTCTCTGTCTCCCAATCTCTTCAATTTCAATCTTAACCTCCATCTGTGGGGTAATCAAATGCTCCTGAAAGTTTTTCACAGCATAGCCAGCCGACGCTGGGCGGACTACGGCGTTGAATGACTTGGGCAGTTCTATGATCTCAATGGATTTCGAACATTTGCCAACCAACAAACCTCGTATGAACTTCTGCAACAGCGATTCAATAAATACGCACAGATCAGAGACTATTTTATGATACTGCTAAAGATAAAAACACCGGACAACCCTTACTTATTGACATGCCTATACGATATGTCTAAGAAATCACAAATTAACACAATCTATTTGCGACTCTGTCAAATTAAGACGGATGATATTGTACACAAGTAAATCAAAAGAGAAGGAATGCCCAAATATTGAAAGAAGGTTTTTCCAGTCCAATACTGTAGTCCATGAATACTTTTATTTTCAATATCCAATATTGACCAACAAATCAAGATGTATCAGATCCAATGTAAAAAGTTTATGATCACAAATCCAATATTTCAAAAGTTCAAAATGATACAGCGAATGACACAGCTTACGCGTTTCGTCCTACTTGGACATCATCAGGGCTGAGACTGCTAAAGATAAAAACACCGGACAACCCTTACTTATTGACATGCCTATATGATATGTCTAAGAAATCACAAATTAACACAATCTATTTGCGAATCTGTCAAATTAAGACGGATGATAGTCAAACTTTAGGTGTAGATATTGCTCCTATAGAGTTAACTTCTGCATTAGACACTCTGCATGGGACAGTACATTCTATTTGCTTAAAGCAGCAGGAATTCCGTACTATTTGTATGTTATACTATACCCCGATAGAATCGCGAAATGGGCCTAAACTGGACGAGGAGATAGGGGAGATAGGCGGCTCTGCCTGAAATGTGGAGTTGTTGCAGCAAATATATTACACATGTTTAAAACCTGTCCCAAGCTGGATATTCTGGAATGAGGTCACGCAAATTACCAAGAATTGTAGGGTTGGATTTTTCACCCACTACAAAAGAGATTATGCTTGGTTACAAGGTGGAAGCCAATGTTGGCTTGAGGTCTTTTCAATCAGTTATCTTAGTGGTTGGTTGACTCTGTATAGCAAGTGCATGGATTTCTCCAAAACCCCCTGCAGCAGTAGAATGGTGGGCATCATGAAAGAAATCTGTGTAAAGGAAAGGGTATTGGCTAGAGTTAGAGAAGTACGCTCATTACAGAAATTCAATTACATATGGCACAGATTTACTTGAATTACATATCTGGGTGTTAGCTAGATAGCTCTTCACTCTCTTTATCTTTTTCCTTTGTTCTACCCCTACCCCTTTCCACTTTCTTATTTTCAATACTATATATGTATTTTTTTTTATTAAGTGCTATGTTGTACCCAGTGCTTAATTTGTAAAATAATAAGTGTCGGGCTCATAAGTTTTCTCAAAAGCGTACAGGCAGGCACTCTGCCTGTGGAGTATTTAGTTGTGGTGCACGTGCAATAAAGATAACCGTATCAGGATGCCCTTCCCGTGCAGAGTAAAGAGTTGTAGGGAGCCTTTTCAAGCAGATCAAAGCACCCCTGTGTTTTATTTGCACAGAATACACATATGAACCTTGGTTTGCCATTCAGACTTCTTGAGGTGTGCTTTGCAAGCAAAATATCTGGCTTTCGCATGCTTTGGTGTCCTGAAAAGTAGGAGAATGCCCGGTTACTCACCGGTAATATCCATTACTCCGAGTCCTGGTATCCCCGTCCCATTCCTTATACGTGAGCAGCTAGTCTGCTCCACAGAAACCCCTACCTCGCTGAGCTGTTTGCACTTCCCCCTATGATGATGTCACCATCACGTGACTATATAGGGGGAAGTGCATCAAATCAACATCCTGAAAATACCAAAGAAAACCAGAATGAAAAACACAGACAATCACCCAAACAAAAACCCAAACCAGGGAGGGAGGGACGGGCTCAGGAATGGGACGGGGAGACCAGGACTCGGAGTAATGGATATTACCGGTGAGTAACCGGGCATTACCTCCTCGTCCTGTCTCCCCGTCCCATTCCTTATAAGTGAGCCCATACCCAAGCACACGGTGATTGACAGAAAAAAACAGACCACACAGGTTTGAGAAAACAAACAGGTCCATTTAATTCACAGAAAACAGTACAGTTCAAACATCATGCACCGCAGAAAGGACACGAGCCCCAAAGGCAGCAGAGGCCGCCATCCCCAACTGAAGCCGGTAATGGGCAACAAAAGTATGGGGAGAAGCCCAAGTGGCAGCATTGCAAATGTCCCTCAAGGAGGCCCCCTTGAACATGGCCCAGAAGGACGACACGCTCCGGGTCGACCGACCCTGAACAGAGGAAGGCAGAGGACAGCGGGCAGAGTCGTAAGAGGAAACCACAGCACCCCGGACCCACTGACACAAAGTGGACAAGGAAGGACGAAGCCCCAGACCCGAGAGGCCATAGGTGACAAAGAGGGAATCAACCTTCCTGAACGCAGCCGTACGCTCCAAGTAGATGCGGAGAACCCTCAGCACATCCAAAGAATGGAGGAGCACCTCCTCAGGAGAGGCAGGAGCCGGAAAAAACACAGGGAGAACAATATCCTCCTGACAGTGAAAGGAAGACACCACCTTAGGGAGAAAGAACTGACTCGGGCGGAGAATCACCTTATCCTCGCAAAAGCGCAAGAAGGGCGGGGAAGCCATCAGCGCCCCAATCTCACCAACCCGCCGGCCAGAAGTAATGGCCCCCAGGAAAATAACCTTAGCAGAAAGGAATTTCAGGGCCACGGAGTCCAAAGGCTCGAAAGGAGGACCCGTCAAAGCCCGCAGAACCAGGGGAAGATCCCAAGGAGGTACAGGAGAACGGGAGACAGGACGCTGAAGCAAGAAACTCCTCAGAAGGCGAGCCACCAACGGGGAGACAGAGGCAACGGAGGAACCCCGAAAAGCAAGAACGGCAGCCCACTGAGCCCGCAGGGAAGAAACAGCAAGTCCCAGGAGGAAACCATCCCGTAGGAAGTCCAACACCCTCACCGCCTCACAGGAGGCAGAAGAGAGACCCTTCCCAAGGCACCAAGAAGAGAAATTCTTCCAGTGACGGGCATACGATTTCAAAGTGGAAGGACGCAGAGAAAGCTGAAGACAATGGGCAACCTCGACCTAGCAACCCAGATCCAGCAAACTCAACCTCTCAAGTGCCAAACCCCCAGCCGGAGGCGACGCAGGGAGGCAAGGCCGAGAAGAGGAACCCTCAGAGGGGAGGGACACAGGGGAAACCGCCAATGAGGGCGAACAGAAAAGGTCAGCAGAAGGGGGTACCAAGACCGCCGAGACCACTCCGGAACAACCAGGAGAACCTCCGCCCGATCCCAACGAATCTTCCGGAGGACCGTCGGAATTAAGGCAAACGGAGGGAAGGCAAATAGCAGACCCCTCAACCAAGGAAACGAGAAAGCATCGGTGGCCCACGCCAGCGGAAAGGGAACGATGCTGCAAAACCGAGGAAGAAGGGCGGATTCCTCCGAGGCAAAAAGATCCAGCCAAGGAAGGCCGAACCGGAGGACAATCAGATCGAACAGATCCGGGGACAGACAGATGGACACCGAGGACGGGAACACCCTGCTCAAAGAGTCTGCAGGCCCATTCTCCTTCCCCAGAAGATAGACTGCCGTCATAGACAAGAGATTCGACTCGGCCCACAGGCCGATCTTCCGGGAAAGGAGAAACAGGGCACGACACATGCCCCCCTGGTGATTCACATAAGCACGAACCACCTGATTGTCGGTCTGCACAGAGACCGCCTGACCCCGAAGGAGAGGAGCAAACCAAAGAAGAGCCAACCAAACCGCCCTCAACTCCTTCAAGTTCGACGATTGGAGGGACTCGAAGCTGGACCACCGACCCTGAGCCGTGGAGGCACCCAGAACGGCACCCCACCCCAGAGCACTGGCATCCGTGGACAAAACGACCACAGACTGAGGAGTAAGGAGATCGAACCCCCGGGAAAGAGAGAGAGGGGACAACCACCAATGGAGATCCGCCCGAATCCCCGGAGTGACAGGGATCAGAGTCTCGTAATCCAAGGAGGCAGGATCCCAGTGCGACAGGACATGATGCAACAGGGGGTACAGATGCAGCCTGGACCAAGGAAGGAGATGCAGAGTGGACGCCATCTCCCCCTGACTCCGCAACCAGAGACGGGCAGACACCCAGGATTGGGACAGAAGCCAGGAAAGGTGACGAAACAAAGTCAACTGGCGCTCCTGCGAGAGAAAAACCATGTCCAAGACCATTCTGAAGACAGCCCCCAGGAATTTCAGGGACTGGGAGGGCACCAAGGAGGACTTCCTGTGGTTGATAAGGAACCCAAAGGACCCCAGCAGAAGACACACCTGGTCCACGTCCAACAGAGCCTGTGAAAAAGAAGGAGAGACAATCAACCAGTCATCCAGGTAAGGAAAAACCAGCAGCCCCATGGAATGTAGAATACCCACCAGAGGGGCCAACAGCTTGGTGAACACCCTGGGCGCCGATGAAAGGCCGAACGGGAGCACCCTTAACTGATAATGACGGCTCCCCACAGCAAACCGGAGGAAACCCTGGTCTAAGGGATGGACAGGAACATGAAGATAAGCATCCATCAGGTCCAGGGACGCCAGGAAGCCACCCGGAAGGACCAGAGGCAGGATGGACTGGAGAGTCACCATCTTGAAAGGACGATGGAGCACGAAGCGATTGACCCGCTTCAGATCCAAGACAGGCCGAAGATCCGAAGTGTCTTTCTTGGAAACTAGAAAGAGAATGGAGTAGCACCCCATGCCCCTCTCCAGAGGAGGCACCTCCACAATAGCCCGCTTTTCCAACAGGAGCCGGACGCCGGCCAACAAAGCATCTCTCCGCAGAGGAAGACGGGGCAGAGGGGTCCGAACAAAACCCGGAGGAGGAGGAGAGGAAAACTCGAGCCGGCAACCCTCCGAAACAGTCCGAACTGCCCAGGCATCCGGAACTGACAACCACCGGTCGCGGAAGGACTGAAGGCGACCACCAACTGGCAAAGGCAGAGAGTCATTGGGAAGAGGAGGAAGCGGCGGCGGCAACACCAGCAGCGGCCCGGGGCTTGGCACTTCCAGGGGCCCCCCGGCCACGACCCCTGCCACGAAAGGGCTGAGAAGCGCCACGAGCAGGAGGCCCAAAGGCGCGACGGTAACCAAACCCACGACCCCGGGAAGGGGGGCGGACAGGAGCCACCAGCTTGCGATTCTCCGCAGACTGCTTGACCAACTCCTCCAACCGAGGACCGAAAACCTTGGAACCAGCAAAAGGCAA
Source organism: Lissotriton helveticus (assembly GCF_964261635.1). Lineage (NCBI taxonomy): Eukaryota > Metazoa > Chordata > Amphibia > Caudata > Salamandridae > Lissotriton > Lissotriton helveticus. Next base: position 1,012,017,948 of record NC_136061.1, read on the forward strand.
CTTAAGGAGGACTGACTTCTGCGAAGAGTCCGCCTTCCAGGAACGCATCCAAATATGACGACGGGCAGCGATGGAAGCACCAGAAGCAGCCGCCGCCGCCCCCAAATTGTCAAAGGAAATATCCGACAGGTACCGAACCTGTTGCTCCATCAAAGACAAAAGAGGAGTGGCATCCTCACCGTCCTGCAGCAAAACAGACAGGGACTGGAAATCCTTAAGGAGGGACTGAACCATATAGTTGGAATAGGCAGTCGCACGGACGGAAAAATTGGAAGCAGCATAAGAACGCTTCACAGCACCCTCAATCCGTTTATCCACAGCGTCCGTAGGCAGGGCGTCCTCAGAAACGACCAAACCCTGAGAAGAGAGGCCAGCCATCAGATTATTCACCTTCACAGCCTGAGGGAACTCAGCAGAAAACCCTCCAGAGGGTAACGCCGAGACAGTAAACGAGGAAAAGCAGACTTGTCCACCTCCTGCCATTCGTGGGACAACACCTTGCGAATAGCGCTGTGCAAAGGCAAAGAATCCGGAGCAGGCTGGACATATTGCGTGAAGAAGTCATCCTCCAAAACATCAGCGGCAGGAGGAGAGAACCCCAAATTGGACCTAACATGTGCGAACAGTTCAGTGAGCTCAGCACCCTGAACAAAACATCCACGCACACCCTCATCCTCCTCAGGACCCAAGTCATCCTCAGGGTCAGCCTGTGGATCCACAGAAACACGGGGTCTCTTTGGAGGAGGACCAGCCGCATCCCTAGCCAGGAAAGCAGCAGCCACAGCCTCACCGACAAGGAGGCGCAGGGCATCCAGAGGGGACGCAGAAGAAGAAGCCTCAGCATCCATCAAAGCACAAGTCCAAGAACCACACCAACAGGCAAAAACAAGGACAAAAAAACACCCAAGAAGGACCCCATATATAGAGGACGAGGACCCGAACACCTGTGGCAGGGAAGGCAATGGGCCGGCATAAAAAAGCCCAATCAGCAGCCAACACGCCCCCAAATGCCCAAAAAAAGCGGAGCGCCACAACACCAGCTCCCGCAAAGCCCCAGCCCGCTAAAGCAGGGCAAAAAAGGACCGGAGGAAACCCAGGGACGGCCGCTGGAGCAGGCCAAACAGAGCCCGGTGAGTAAAAACACGAAAAACGGCCACTAACGCGAGCCGCGTGTACAAACAGTGCCCCATACCAGAGACAGCCGCTAACGCGAGCCGCATGTAATTTAACAGCCCCAATACAAGAGGCAACGCGGGGGGAGCAGAAGCACGAGAAGAAAAGGCGGCCGCTAAAGCACGCTGCCGACCACATAAGAAAACAGCAGGGAACTCACCCGAGAGAACACCGAACAGCACAGCCAGGAGCGCGGTCACAGGATCACAGAAAAAAAAGAACAGGATGTTGATTTGATGCATTCCCCCTATATAGTCACGTGATGGTGACATCATCATAGGGGGAAGTGCAAACAGCTCAGCTAGGTAGGGGTTTCTGTGGAGCAGACTAGCTGCTCACGTATAAGGAATGGGATGGGGAGACAGGACGAGGAGGTAATGCTGAAAGAATTCTCCTTACCTTTCATTCTACAGGTCTCAGTACACTGTACTCCTATAATCGTGCATATTCACAAGCCACCTGTTTACTGACTAATCTACCTGGGATCGCCAGGCTTATTTGGAGCCTTTCCTTTTTCATAATGATAGCGTTTTTAATTTTTCCTTCTCTTTGTCTCCTACACGGCCCAAAGCATTTAACCCCAGCTGCCCCACCTTGGTGACAATCGTCAAGTAATATAAATGTATTTCCTACAGTAGCTTCAAATGAACGTACCTTTAGATGCATGCATTGTTTCAATGCCTACTCGCTCCAAATCTGGTTCCCATTTAAAAGTGGGACATCCAGTAGGCTGTAGATGTGAAGCACGTGTATTTGTATAATTTTCCTCCATCTGCATCTGATGACGTACAAATCGAGCAAACACAAACACCACCCTGTCAGCCCCCTAGACCTTCAGAAACCAATAGGGAGCTGCTGAAGGCCCACGTGACAGGTAACAGACATGAAGATTCCATCGTACTTCCGATCTTTACTCCCTGAAGAGGCTCTCTAACTTGCTTGGAAGGAGAAGGATTTTAACCACGGAAATATAGATGGCTCATGGAGAGCCTGTTTGCTTTTTTTACTTTTAAAAAAGCTTGAAAATGAAACCCAGTCAGCGGTGTGCCAGCCTGCATTGACGAATGTGTGAGAGGGAGAGCAGCACAGACGACTTAGGAAGAGCCTTGTGCATATATTTTTGAAAACATTACATTCACCACCACTGCAGCGTAAAAGAAATTTATAGCCCCGGTCCTGTCAAAAAAGTTCCGGTGCTAAGCACCGGAAAGCACCGGCATAAATTAAGCACTGGTTGTACCTGATGGAAATACATATTTGTTTCTTACTTTATGTACTCTGAAAACTTGTTAAAATTGTAAAAAAAGAATTCAAAAGACTTTCAGGATTGTTTCCCTGTGACAAATAATGAAAAAATGATTTACAAAAAAAAGGTAGCTTTGCACGAGCAGTCAGGCTTATCTCATAGACAGTGTGTAAAGCATTTGCACATAACCAACAGCAATACAATAAAGACACTACAAAAGGACACCACACCAGTTTTAGAAAAATAACCAATATTTATCAGTGCAAACAAGACCAAAACGATAAAAAAGGCAACATACTGTAATCCAAAATATGCACTTTGCAAGAATAACTCTAAACTGCAGTTCCTTGAAGCCACTAAATCCATCTGGGGCTACCGCAGTGCTGTAAACAACAGAATCCAACAGTTCCAGCTGATCACAGTGGTGCAGACTGGCGTTAGTGTCAGCAGACTCATAAACAGCACCTTTGGTTCCAGCTAACTGTGTGGGTGCGGGCAAGTCGTGGCAACCGCTGAGGTTGTGGTGTGAATGTACAGGTGCGGCGTGCGGTGCACTCAAGTCACAGTGCAGGCAACGGCTCTGTGACAGTTGCCCAGCCGCATTGGTGAGACCAGGGCTGTAATGCAGAGTGAGGCGGTGCTGACAGGTTGCTGTGCAAGTGACAGTGCTGGTTGATGGGAGATGGCGTCGGTAGGCCCAGACTGAGATGTGGGACGGGGCGGTGCGTTGTGTAACTTCCGAGCGGTGCCCCCAAACCATGGTGGGGTCACGGGTATCATGGTCCGTGTGCAGGGACGTCATCGATGAGACCAGGGCAGCGGAGTGATGCGAGGTGGTGCAGAATATGGTGCCCACAGCTCGCAGTGCAAGCAGCGGTTCGGTGGTGGGGCGGTCGTTGTCGTCAGTGAAACCAGGGATTTGGAGCGAAGTGCGGCAGTATCCTCTATGGTGCTTTCAGGACATATAGCCCATGGCGGTGTCATGACAGTGTCGGCTGCTTTTCCCCTCTGTGGCAAATGAAACCCATGGTTCCAGAGGTGGTACCCAGAGGTAAGTGAAGTCTTTGCTGTCCCTGAGACTTTGTGAGCAGGAGGCAAGCTCTATTTCAAGCCTTTGGAGATACTCCGCAAAAAGTGAAGAAAGTTCAGTCCAGTCCTTTCACTTCCCAGGGCAGACACAGCAACTGCAAGCCAACCCAGCAATGCAACAAAACAGCAGAGGGGCAGTACTCCTCCTGGCAGTTCTTCCAGCTCTTCTTCTTGGCAGGTTCCTTGATCCAAGTGAGTTCTAAAGTTCTGAGGTCAGGCCACAAAATTTACACTCACTTTCTCTTTGTTCTCTTGGGCAGAGAGTGTCTGTGCTCAGTCCAAACCAGTTTGGTCCTCTCTGGCCCAGCTTCTCGGCAGGAGGTTGGAGACAGCAATGTCCAAGGCTCACCAGGCCCATTCAGGTGCAAGGAAATCTCCTTCCCCTACTCTAATTGCAGCCCAGGTGTCACGGGCACCAGGTATCCTCAGGATCGGATCGAAGTTAAAATGGGTCCACCTCTTGACAGTCCCAAGTCCGGATGGAATAAATCCCATCGGACTAGTGAGATGGTCAAGCGAGGGAAGGAAAGGGTAGGAACTGCAGGGAGGGAGACCTGAGAACAGAGAAAAGAGAGAGAGAACAAAATCACAACACAATCCAGGGCTGGTAATCAGATTAAACTCTTGATAATACGAACCCACTCTACCTGTAAAGGAAAAGAAGGAGGACTCTCTGTCGGACGAGATGTGAGGGTGAGTACAGGGTAACAGCACTTTCAATCTATTTAAAAGACATAGAGATGATTTGCATTGAGTTTCCTATACATAAAACTTCACCCCTGCTGTGCGTAGAGACACCCCTGATTATCTCTCCTACCTTATGTCAGAGAAGGTGCTTGCCTTTACCCGACTCCCTCAACAGATCTCCCCTAAAAATGATAATGACACCCATAAGCTGTTGTTTGTTGCATGTCATGTATAAACAGCAATGTGATATATTCAGAGATGTATCATAACATAAACATCTAAGCATTCAAGGGTATATGCAGGATTCAATTGCAATAGTATAACCATTTGGTGGCTTAAAAACAACGAGAGGTTGTATCAGTAATTCAAAGAAAACGTCAAGGTTCCAACTCCTGCTGCAAAGTATGAGCGTAGGAAACAAAAAGAACCATAGTCACAAATACCCTGGTTAAGGCATCAGCAAGGAATTATTATGCCTCCCGCATGAGACTGTTTGGAATTGCGTGCCTCTCCAACGGGAGGAATCTCTGATATACAGGGTAGAAGACAACCAGTTTCTACTGTGCCTCCCGCATGAGACCACCGACAATGCAGGTCTCGCCAACGGGAGGGGTCTATGGATTGAGCAACAGAAGCCTCTGCTGCTCCGCAGACAAAGGTACAAAAAATCAAGATGAGAAGTGGTGCTGGGTCGCACCCTTACTAGGACCATTCGGTAATCTCGAGACGTCCGAGGAATAATCTGCGTCTTTTCCGCGGCACCTTCCAACTGATAATCTCTTCCAGAAACAGCACATCAGCTGCGTGATGCGTCATCGCATCCTTCCGACGGCACCAGAGGCTGACGGGAAATGTAGTTTCATTCCCGATCTCAGCCGCCTCTGTAGTCAGTGCGATCGCGCTACGTGGGCCCTGACACCAGGTCTGACTCATCCAGGAAGCGCAGGACACACCTCGACCCCCCCAGTGGCTGTCTGAAGACGAGATTGTACATCCCCAGCCCCTGTCACTCCAAAGCCATACAGTCAAACCACAACCCAGCAGTGGCACACAGGATGGCGATGCAAGAAAATACCTACTTTCTAAAAGTGGTATTTTCAAATACAGAACATAAAAAATATCTTTGCTAAGAGATGCATTTCTACATTTTGAGTTCATGCATACAAAACTCCATTTCCCAAACTTGTCCCAATGGGAAGATATACTTGTAAAATGTTACAGAGTAATCCCCGTTCTATCCAGATAGTCTTTCAACAGCGAAAAACAAAATAAACTGTATTTCATTATCAGGACATGTCACACAAACCAATACATGTCCAACCTTTCAAATACACTGCACCCTGCCCATATGGGTACCTTGGACCTACCTTAGGGGTGACTCACATGTAATAAAAGGGAAGGTTAGTGCTTGGCAAGTTGGTGTAATTGCCAAGTCGGCATGGCAGTAAAAACTGCTTGCAGACACTGCAGTGGTAGGTCTGAGAACCCTTTGAAAGGCTGCTTGTACGGGTGGCACAATCAGTGCTGCAGGCCTATTATCAGCATTTGATTTACAGGCCCTGGCACTCTCAGTACACTTTACTAGGGACTTATCAGAAAATCAAGTATGCAAATCATGGAAACACCAATCCATAATCCAATTTACAATAGGAGCACTTGCACTTTATCACTGAACATGAGTGAAAAAATGCACAGAAACACTAAACCAGCAAAAAGAGAGTCAAAACCAGGAGGTCAGCCCACATAACAATTCCTGTCTGTATTGTATGTATACAAAATATCATAAATAAATAATAAAAAAACATTTTATATGTGACAAATGCAACATGCCAAGTCAGCATTAAAGTGTAACATTTCTCACAAAAAAAGGAAAGCAAAAAGACAGGGGAAATACGCCAAAAGATGCCATGTATAACCAAAGCCCTTCACAACACAGGACCAGAATACCTGAACAGATGAATACACTTCCTTCAACCCACCAGACACCTACACTCTACCTTAGTATCACTCATACACATGCCCCACAACCGCAAAAGCAAAACTGACGGTTGCACATTCTCCTGTATCATACCCAAGACATGGAACAACTTCCCTTAATCAATCAGAGCTCATCTGCACTTTTTGAGTTCCACAAGAAGCTGAAGATATGGATCTTCATGTAGGCACTATGGGATCACACACTGACACACCTTGCTCAAGTGCCTGAATACCCTCTTGGTTGATTAGTGCCCTACACAAATCAACATATCATAATATATCCTCTGGGGAAGTACCAGGGTGTCACTGGAGGTAAATGGGGGGCCCCAAGAAAGGTGGACAAGGTCCCTACCAACAGAAGGAGGGGGGTAACACGAAACACCAAAAAGAGTTCACTAAAGCTCCCAAGAGAGTTTCACCTGGAAGGGATCCCAATCCAAACCTGAGCAGAAGAAGGGTGGTTTAATGGGAAGAAGTAGCTGGTATACTTCCAGTCCAAATGTCATGAATGTTACCAGTATGGCCATTTTAAGGGAGGTGCCATCTGTCTCCGCGGGAAGCAGACCCACACTGGTGGGTCTACACTGGGAACAACCAGTGTGTGCTGGGGAAGGAAGTTGCCCCAGCTACTTTTGAGGGGAGTGCAGAGGTAACACTAGTGTACCTGGGCTCATATGCCTAACAATACTAAAAAGTATAGGCAGTGAGTCACCGCCAGTGGGCAGAGGGTTGAACCTCTAAGGGACACAGGAGCTAGTATGACTACTGTTAGGTGTCATCTGGTGTCCTCAGAGCAGGTAGACCCTGATGTAGTCCACCAGGTTGTGATAGCAGGGAAACAGGTGAGCCACTATCCAGTGGCTCTGGTTCCCTTTTAATGGGGGTTGGGGATCTCAGGTTCCTTAAAGTTAGCTGTGAGTTAGGCCATGCCTGTTGTCTGTCTGTTAGGAAATGACCAAGAACACAACAGCTGGAAAAAGGTGGCGCTCAAGTCCAATTTGGAGATGTTGTGATGGCCTCACGAAATATGGCTGATCACATGGTCCATGGAAGTCCGTCAGGGGAGTCAGAAGGACCTGAAGCCTGAAAAAGTGTCCCAGGTACCTGTCAGGAAGAAGAAGGGCAGGGGATGTGAGAAACCCAGCCCAGAAATTCCTACAGTCCAAGAGGAGTCTGAGGGTGAAGCCCCGGGACTATAGAGGAAAACTTTGTTTCCCTGTTGTATCTACCTGAGTTAGCCAAGTGACAAACTGAAGGAGGGTGAGCAAGGTAGAATTCAACAAGGTGCAGAGGGAATGTACCACTCTTGAGGGCCTATGATGATAGGACCATTCCCAGACAACTGGAGACACATTTGGTGACCACCTCGTTTATCGGGAGAATGGTCTCCCAATTAGCAAGCTTAAGGACCCTGAGTCAGCCCCTTTGTTGGGGATCCCCCAGTACTACTGGGTATTCCTACTGGAGTTGGTTCATCACATCCCACTGGCAATACATCTGGGGCAGGCCAAAACCTTTGACAAACTAGTCTTCCACTTTTATTGGCCCACGGTGAGGGTTACTTATCATTATTACTAAGGGTGGGTGGCAAATTTCCGTTCCGCCTGCGGAACTAGCGAAATTTTGGCATTTCCGCGTTCCGCGCGTAAACCGGAAATGTCGAAACTTCCGCGATCCACGGCGGAACAGAATTCGGGGGCATGAGGTATTAATTAAACCTCACCAGGAAGCACTTACAGATATAAATAAAGCAGGATTAGAAGCTCAAATTCTGTAACGCATTAATCAGCCCAAAAACCCCGTGAGCTCGGTCGAGGTTGGGCAGGTGTGCTTTCTCCCCATATTTACCTGTGATGCTTGATGGAGGTCTTTGCATCCATTACTTTCTCGAGCGTAGTTCCTGTGAACAGGAGGTTCTTTATCCTCATCTGCTGCTTTGATCAGTCTCTGACCTTTTAAACAAGAGCCATGTGAACTTGCTTAGAAGCCCTGTCCCTTTGGCCCCGCAACCCCGCTCCTGTCACAAAAATGTAATCTCAACAGGAAGCACTTACAGATAAAGCAGGTGCCCGAGTAGAAGCTCAAATTCATTAATCAGCCCAAATAAATCTCGTGAGGCTGGGCAGGTGTGCTTTCTCCCCATATCTGCCGTCGTAAATTAGCTGTGATGCTTGATGGAGGTCTTTGCATCCATGACTTTCTTTTTTTTTCATCCATGACTTTCTTGAGCGTAGTCCCCGTGTAGTTCCTGTGAACAGCAAAGTTACAGACACACATCGTCACTGGTCTTTTAGGCAGCTGTCGTGTAGGAAAAGCGCTATATATTTACCCAACAAGGTAACACTTACTGATTAGCCAGTAGAAAGTACTCCAGCTGAGTAGAGGAATTGCAAAAAAACGGTGGCATCTTCTTGCATAAATATGCCGGGCAGGATTCATTCTGGCACGATGCTCGTCTGCCCCTGAGACCCTGCATAAATTACAAAAGGAGTAACAAGAAATCTCCACGAGCACCTGAAATTCCGCTTGCTTGTGGAGATTTCTTGCCATTTCGTGGAATTTTGCGAAGGGCAACTATGCAAATTCCGCCCACCCCTAATTATTACAGAGTTTTATATAGCGCGAACTTGACCCGAATTGGGTATCAGATAGCTTTACATAACACCAGTTGCATTACATGAGGACACTTTCATTTTTATTAGGCACGGAGACAATAAGTGATTTTCTCAGAATCACAGGATGTTCAGCATCATTGCAGAGACTCAAACCCAGTTCTCCAGTTTCTAATTCAACCACCCTAGCCGTTAGACCAACTCCTCTCCCCAATCAGATGCATTAACCTGCCAGGCCAATAGGAAGCCCCCCTGCTTCCCTTACCTATAGTGGGAACATCCTCTGAAAAGGTGGACATTGGCCCTGTTGGACCTAAGGATCCCAAGACCAACTTAGGCAACATGTTTATCATGGTCTTGGTGGATCATGTCACCCAGTACCCTAAGGCCATATCCCTGAGGTCCTGTGACTACTCCAGTGGTGGCCAGGGCACTGAAAGGGATATCAAACCATGTTGGTTTACTCATTCCAAATTTACAACTGGACTTCAACCTGGGTCTCCTCCCTTTCATTTTTGCAATGCCCTGCAATGTTCCTCCAGTTGGATAGTCATCAAGCGATTTTCACAAGCAACTTTTCCAGACTGTCAAGGTTGGCGCCTGCATCAAACAGGGACACAAACTTCATGTCAGCTTATATTAAGCCCATATGGGAGAGTGCATGTGACATACAAGTTCTCCACTCCATACCACCTCCAGATCAATGGGGTTGTTGAACGGTTCAACAAGGCCTTGCAAGGCATGAGCATGGGCCTTCTTGAACCCATGAGATGTAAGTGGGACATCTTGCCACCATGCATACTATATGCCTACAAGAAAATGCATCAGAACAGAGTGGTGTTCAGTCCTCTTGAACTTCTGTTTGGCCACCCTGTTTGTGGATCTCTCTTTCTTGTGAAGGAGGAATTGGAGCAAGCCCCCAAGAAACTCCCTCAAAATGTTGTGCTATACATGTTAACCCTCAGATGAAGCGCTTCTGGAATGACGTCACTGAGAACCAAGAGGCCAGCCAGGTAGTTATGAGACACTGGTGGGACCAGAAGGGCACTCTGGTGGAGTATCAGCCCGGCCAAAATGTGTGGATGATGGAGCCTGTGAATCCCCAGGCCTTGAAGGACCAGTGGACCGGACCCAATAAGCTGAAGGAGCGGAAATGGAAGGTCACTAACCTGGTGTACCTCAAGACACCTAGGTACCTCTTAAGGGTCCTACATGTGAACAGTCTCAAGCCCCAGTGTGAGTAGTCTTTGATACCACTATGCTTTTGGTGACAGGTGATGGTGAGGTGGAGGAGAGTGAGCCCCTCCCAGGTGTCCTGTTTTCCAAGTAGCAAGATTGGTTAGTGGAAGGAGTTATCCTCTCCCGTATCATGACTCCAGAGCAACACAGGGACCATCACCACTTTTGTGGCAGTTCACCTTTTTATTCTTACTTACTCCAGGGCTCATTGATTGGTGTACTCATTACATAGGCACAAAGAACAGCATGCCTGCCTAGACTAAAATCTACAGGCTGTCTCACACATTGAGGGTCAACATCAAGGAAGAAGTATCTAAGATGTTTAATTTGGGATGATTGAGCCGTCCTGTAGTCACTAGTTCAGTTGCGTCGCACTGGTACCCAAGGCTGTCCCACAGGGCACGGCCCCAGGACTTAGGTTCTGAGTAGATTACTGGAGCCTCAATTCAATCATCAAGACAAATGCTTACCCTATAACCAGAGGTAATGAGCTCATTGATCAGTTGGGGGCTGCCAAGTTCCTCGAAACCTTTGATTTGATGTCAAACCGCCCTGAATGAGGTGGGTAAGGAATGCTTTGCATTTCCCATGCCCAAAGGACCACTTTCAATTCAAAATGATGCCCGTTAAACGTAAGAATGCATCTGCCTCCTTCCAGAGCTTAGTCACCAGAGTCCTGGCTGGGCTAGAAAATGTCAGGGCCTACAACGTGGATGACATTGCTGTTTTTAGCCCTAGCTTGGATGACCACTTCCATCACCTACTGGAAGTGCTTTAGGCCTTGCAACAGGGGCCCTGATTATCAAGGCCAGTAAATGTCAGATATGGCAGGGTTCAGCAGTGTTCTTGGGCCACCAGGTCAGTAGAGGCAAGGTGCAGACTCTCCAGTCCAAAATACAGGCCATTATGATTTGTGAGCCTCCAGGACCCACACCAAAGTTGATCTGGAGACTGGTGTGCCACAAGGATTTTGACACCCTGAAGCAGGTAATGCATTTGGCACCAGTGATCAAGGCACCGACTTCTTCACGTAATTCCTTCTTAAGACGAATGCTTCAGAGCATAGCATTGGAGTTGTCGTGTCACAGCTAAATGATGAAAGTTTGGACCTACCAGTAGCCTTCTTCAGCGGGGGGGATGAAAAGAAATATCACTTACCTGCAAGACGGCCGCCGCCTCTCGGTCCTCTTCAGCTCTTCGGTTGACTCCAGGAGCAGGAAGCACACAGGCTCCCAGACTATCCTAGCCAATCACAACACTGTGTGAAAGCAGCGGTGTGATTGGTCTGAGCGCCATGGTTCAGCGTCTAGACAGGGGCAGGAAGCCTGTGCATGTTCTCTGCCCAAGTTGTGCAATACAGCAGGGTGGAGAACCTGCAAAGTGTGCATGACTGTTTAGCCGGCCTAAGACAGCTGGCCAACCATCATGCGCACTTAAGGGAGTTCCTTCCACTCCACCCCTGCTCCTCTGACAGACCCACCACTGCCCCTACCAGCTGAGCCAGACCTGAAAAATAAAATGGTAATAAAATTAAGTTATTATCATTTTATTTTTCCTTTTGGAACTGCTCACGGGACAGTGGGACGACACTCCTCCGTCTTAGTGGACCAGCCGCCGCTGACACCATGGCATTTTGCAACACTCACTGTTGTGCAGTGCTCTGCGCTTTGGTGGTGTTTATTTGGCCCTTTTTTCATCGAGTATGCGCTCCTTATAGTCGTTAGCAGTGCTCGTCTTGGTCTTGCTGTGTGTGCCTCTTAAAGATGTGCACTGCCCTGTTGCGCTGTTTCAGTTAGCTGACAATTCTTGCAGGTGTGCCCCAACTTCCTTTTGTAGAAGAAGTCCTTGGAATCTCCGGAACAGCCTCTGCAGTGCGTACAGAACACACCCCACAGAGCAGACACCATAACAGCCAAGATTGCCTTGGTTGATCATGGAGCAGCAGTGCAAAGCCGTCCTACTCAGCGCCTGCAGGTGTCCCTTGACTACGGAGTGTACCTATAAATCACATGGCACACAGCGCAAACACAGTACATTTCAGTAAGTGGGCACACTCACGAACCTCTGCGACTAATTTAGGAATAAAAGTAGCAGTAAACGTCCCAGAGGGTCCGTGGGGCTGGACAACTAGGTCGATTACCCAGTAATTAGGGAGCCAAAGGTCGCCAATTGTTTCTTCTAAGTCATATACTTTCACAGTACTACATTCTATTATAACATGTAAAGAATCAAAATGAATTAAAAACGAACGTCACAGCAGTATCTGCGGCCACATTACGCATTTCGACAGAATAATATGCCCTTGTCACAACAAAGGTCACGTGCCTTACGATACAGTGCTTAATTTGTGCCGGTGCTTTCCGGTGCTTAGCACCGGCACTTATTTTTCAGGGCCGGGTCTACTCACATCTGCACGTCACATTTGAAAAGATGTTATCATTAGCTGACTGACTCGGCGCAGAGTGTACTCGTCTCCCGAGTACCGAGGAGTGCTGTGGCTGTGGCCAGTACTGGCTGCGGCTGGCTGTGAATGAGATCCGGTCAGGAGCACAGATTACTGCATTTATAATATGATATGCGATGACATCATGGCGGCCCTTTGTTCAATGTTGCAGGTAGGGTGAAGGGACACTGATTGGGATAGATTTGCTTCTGCGCGCAGATTGTTTTCAATTGCCACGCCCCCAGTACTCCCGCCGCACACCACGAGTTATCAGCCCAACGACGTTGAGAGGAGGCAGCAGTAGCAGCGCCAGGGAGGCCTACATCAGTTAATATATGTACTGCCCCGCAGCCCCGGCCGACCATGAGTGTAACCGTAAGTATTAAGCAGTCATCATGCCATGTGCCTGCCTAGCATGGCTTAGAAGCGTCCGCCGTACACATTATATCACGCATGATGTGCGACAGGCAGCGCGCACAGACAGTGCTTAATTTGTAAAATATGGAGGCCACACCTACTTTGCTCCTGCTCCACCCACTTCCTCCACTGGCTCCACCCACTTACTCTATTGGCTCCACCTCCACCCACATCCTCAACTGGCACAGCTAAAAGTCAGATGTAATACCCAATCTGAATTTCAGCAAGGGAGCCTTGCTCATAGTAAGGTGACGACAGTGCAAGATTCCCAAGTGTGAATTACAAGCTGTGGCCACCACTGCCATGTGCTGCCATCACTTTTTGTGTGCATTACTTGCGCTTACAAACTTTTAAAAGTTACAAATTAATAATGCACATTTCATACGTTTGTACATAAATACTGCTGCACAACACTAAACAACAATGCAGTCTTATCTTAACAGACTAGAAACGCACTCATGCATGGCTGATGCCACCAGGGTTTACTTTTCATCAACTGGGCTGGAGGGCATTTGTATTCAAAGAGAGGATGAGGATCACTACTTTGCATTCGTAATTGGGGTGGTTTCTCACCCGGAGACTCTTTAAGGAAAGGCAAAGTATGCAATTAATCTGGCCCCCATCTCCCAAGGTCCTCCCTGGTATTCTATCTCTCACTTATTTGCTTCTATTTTTCTCTCTAAATCTCTCACCCCGACCCCGTCTACCTCCAACCCGGATTGTCATTCTCTACCTATCTCTCCCTCAACACCCTTTCTATATATCTTTCCTTCTCTCCTCACCCATCTCTTGCTCCGTCATCTCTCTCTAAGTTTCAGACCTCACACCCCCTTTACCAGTCTCTATCAGTTTCCTAACCTTCCTCCCTACCCTCTTCTAAGTTATTCTTCACCTCCAACCTCCCTCTCTATACTACCATGCTTCTGCTGCTGGTACTCTTTCTTCACTACATTATTACTACCAGTCTGGTAGTAATAAAGAAGTGAAGAAAGTAGCGGCATAAATAAACGTCATTAAGCCCCAGGTATTTCCGTAGTAGAGTAGTGACACAAAGGGATGTACAAAAGTTCCCCGGGAAGAGTGACGGAGAGGGGTGTGTGTGCTGGTGAGTGGGGGGAATCCCCTAGTTGGAACTAGAACCCTCACACACCCAGCAAGCTAGGTGTCATGCTTCATCATATGGGCTCTGCTCCTCGTCAGACTGGCGCTGCAATGTCTGACGGGCTCCCGAAACCGGGGCTCTTTATCGGAGATCTTTTGTTCCCGCCATATGGTGCATGCGTGTGAGAGGGCCTGGGGAGTGTGGTCGTGACGTGGGTTTTAAGTTAAAAAAGGTGAGTTAGTCCACATACTGAATTTATTCTCGTAGTAGACTCCCTTGGTTAAAAACAAAGAATGGTGGTGTGGGAGGGGAGAGACAATGACCCTAACACTATTAGGGTGAATTGGACTACTACCCTCAATTATCGGTCGACATGTTTCTTGCCTGATGGCAATTCTTCAGGACCTAAATAGGATCGTACCACACAGTGAAAATACTAGTGACAAATATATACAAAAGTAAAGGGTCAAAACTTGCAGGTAGGTATACGACCGTTTTTCAGTCAGTAATACCAGGATGCAGGCTAGTCAGTCCTGCTGCAGTTTGAATGCCCTAAACCGGATCCCTGATGGACCTCTCAGTCTGCTCCCGTGGGACTGGCTGGGGAGGTATACAACCTTCGGCGGCAGCAGTCCAAGCGGATTCACCTACCCCACGAGCAGCGTCTAGGTAATGACGCAGAGCAGCTGGTGAAAGAAAGCCAGGGGCACGAAGAGTCCACTATCCAAGGGGCCGCCTGTTCAATCAAATGCTATTATGCTCAGGTGGCATTGAAAAGGGCTTGTCACAAGGTCACAACATAAATATCATACTTACATGAGTTTTCCTACACAATTGGGCGGTAGCTAGAGATTTTCACCCACACAGTTCAACAGGCCATCCCCTTGGTTTAACACTCCTCTCTTGACACCTCTCAGACCACACAAGGGCATGCAAAAATACATCTCTGGTCAAGAATGGTATACAGTCAAGGCTGTTTAAGTCGAGTACCTACTGCTGAACTACCAATGGCCAGGAAAAAACAGGTGCCACGTCTTAAAAGGACTGACACCAGCTGCCCTCCAGGATGCTTTTTGGGCACTTTCAAAAGAAAATAATTTCTTACCATCAAATTTGTGTCTTAAATATTACAATTTCAGAGACTAAAATTGCTTAATAAACAGCTGTAAACGACAACAGCAGATTAATTTGCAACCACCAATAGAAGAATATCATAAATTCATTGTCAAAATGACATCAGGCAGATTTACAGGAGGCAATTTAAACAAAAACACTGGCAATATATTGGAACATGTAACCTCAAATACAAATCTCTTGTTGCTGTGAAACACCAGCATCAACTGATACCACGGAAACGTCTAAACTGAAAACATGCCACATGATCATTAACAAACTATTACAAAACAGCTGATGGGCAGATATAACAATCAGAAGTGTGAAAGAGCAGCCCAGCAGGAAGTTAAAGCAACTACAAGTTCACCATAAATAGTGCTTACATTAGCCAAGCTTTCGAGAACCTCCTTGATGTGGTTTTCACGTAGACAAAGCAATCAAAACACCCGACAAGTAAATGCCACTGTTGTGCCTCATCGTGCATCTGAGTGTGTTTTTTAGACGCTGAATTTATCTACAAAACTGTTTTAGAAATTACAACTTTGTCTTCATTAGGACCCCAGCATACCCCCACCCCCCTCCCACACCCACCCTCATGCAACCAGAGCTGGCAGCCGCTACGTTGCGCCTTATAACCGGCTTCGAATTAAATTAATTGAGGACATTTCGGGCTGATGGACCTACTCAGGTGAGTTATTTTTTTACGTCGTGTTGTTCTGTAATATGCACTAAGGCATGTATATGGGCTCATTTATTAGATGTGCGCAACTACTTACTGATAGAAAAGAAAAGCAATCAACAAGTTTATTTAACATTCTGCTTTCAGCTTTTCATGGCATTTGGTTTTGCCACTCTTAAGAGGAACGGTTTAGAGAAGGAATGGAGGATACTTCAAGGGCAGAGCCTTTTACTTCTTAACCCCGGCCGCCCTATTGTGATATAATAAATGTGTAAGTGGGCCGGAGGACACTAAAAGGCCAGGGCAGGCACAGTGCGTCATCGAAGCAGCGTTGGTATGTCAGTGGGCATGGCATGACCTGCTTAGCACTTACGGTTGTTACACTTGTGGGCCGGGCGTCCGGGGCTACAAGGCAGTAGTACCTTTATTTATTATCATATCTAGCTAGGCCTGCCTGGTGCTGCTGCTGCCTGCCCACAACGTCGTTGGGCTGATGGCTCGTGGGGTGCAGCCCGGTGTGACGGAGCTAAAGCTTGTAAATCGGAAAACAATCTGTGCGCGCTGCCTGTCGCACATCGTGCGTGATATAATGTGTACGGCGGACGCTTCTAGGCCAGGCTAGGCAGGCACATGGCATGATGACTGCTTAATACTTACGGTTACACTCATGGTCGGCCGGGGCTGCGTGGCAGTCCATATATTAACCCCTTCGCTGCTAGGCCTTTTCCCCTCCTGTGCTAAGCCTTTTTTTGGCGATTTGGGGTAGTGCGCGCTTAGGCCCCTGTAACTTTTTGACCACATAAGGTATCCACGCCAAAGTTGCGTCCTTTTCTTCCTACATCATGTGGATTCTAAAGGTGCCCAGGGTTTGTGGATTCCCTTGGAGGGGTCCCAGAAATTAACCAAAATATAGTGAAATTTTTGTTTTTTTCAGAAAAATTGGAAAAACGGGCTGCAAATGAAAGCCTCTGGGTTTTTCCCTGAACATGTTATCAAAAAAAGGTTTGTGGGGCTGAAATCTCCATTTTCTCAGCGTTTAGGGAATGACAGTCTTTTGTCAGAGAACCAAAATGTTTCACACAGTTTTGCCATTTTTCTGGGACATAGCCTATTTTTGCTATTTTTAGAGCTTTCCACCTCCTTCCAGTTAATGGTAGAAATTAGTTTGAAAGCAATATTGGATCCTGGAAAGCTATACATTTCCGAAAAGTAGACAAAATTCTGAATTCAGAAAGGGGTCATTTTTCTAAATCCATGAAGGTTTCTTTGTAGAAACTAACAGTTACATTTTGGAATAATTGAACATTTGTTGAAAAAAACAGCCTTTTGTCTCAATATTTTCACCTATAACTTTTTGTAATTTTGACAGCTCTTGGAAAGCAATATACCGTTACATCCGTTAGACCTTCCTGGTTGTGGGGATATATAGTACTTGTAGTTTCACCAAGAACCCGACGAACCCAGATCCAAAAACTGAGCAGCAACTTGCAATGTTTTTTTTTTATTTACTGGGTATAGAGCAGTTTTTCTTGGAAAATGTATACATGGAAAAATCTGTATGAAAGACACCTATGTATTTCTGAAATGGGTACAAATTATAGAGTTTAGAAACAGTATATAATTGCACATTTTCAAAATTGGGAATACTCATACTAGCATGAGAATTATTGGTCATTTTTTAAAAAGATTTTTTTTTTACACAATGTCTTTCATTGGGAAGGGAGAAATGCATGAAAACTCATTTGGTAATAACAGTTGATTTACAAATCTGAATTACCCTAAGTCTCCCTATAAAAATGGTACCTCACTTGTGTGGGTTGGCCTTGTGCCTGGGATAGGAAACGGCGCAATATGCAACGTGGTCACACCTCAATTTTGCAGTTACAAATTGACCCTTTTAAGGCAAAGTGCCTAGCTGTAGTATTTGCACCCTAGCTCTGCCGGCACCTAGGGAAACCTAGCAAACCTATACATTTTTAAAAACTAGACACCCAGGCAAATTCAGGATGGGGTGATTCGACTGCCTACCACCAGGTTCTGTTACCCAGAATCCCCTGCAAAGCTAAGAAATTGACAAAAAAATGCATTTTCCTCACATTTCTGTGGTGGAAAGTTCTGGAATCAGCGTGGATCAACAAATTTCTAACCACCCAGCGTTCCCCCGGGTCTCCCAAAAAAAATGGTACCTCACTTGCCTGGGTCTGCCTAGTGCCTGCGACAGGAAACAGCGCAAAACGCAACGTGGTCGCACCTCAATTTCCCAGTCCAATCGTGCCCTTTTTGGGCAAAGAGACTACCTTTTGTTTTTGAACCCTAGCTCTGCCGGCACCAAGGGAAACCTAGCAAACCTATACATTTCTGAAAACTAGACACCCAGGGGAATTCAGGATGGGGTGACTCGACTGCCTACCACCAGGTTCTGTTACCCAGAATCCCTTGCAAAGCTAAGAAACGCATTATCCTCACATTTCTGTGGTGGAAAGTTCTGGAATCTGCGTGGATCAACAAATTTCCACCCACCCAGCGTTCCCCCGGGTCTCCGGAAAAAAATGGTACCTCACTTGCCTGGGTCTGCCTAGTGCCTGCGACAGGAAACAGCACAAAACGCAACATGGTCGCACCTCAATTTCGCAGTGAAATCGTGCCCTTTTTCGGCAAAGAGACTACCTTTTTGTTTTTAAACCCTAGCTCTGCCGGCACCTAGGGAAACCTAGCAAACCTATACATTTCTTAAAAACTAGACACCCAGGGAAATTCAGGATAGGGTGACTCGACTGCCTACCACCAGGTTCTGTTACCCAGAATCCCTTGCAAAGCTAAGAAATTGAAAAAAAACGCATTTTCCTCACATTTCTGTGGTGGAAAGTTCTTGAATCTGTGTGGATCAACAAATTTCCACCCACCCAGCATTCCCCCGGGTCTCCTGAAAAGAATGGTACCTCACTTGCCTGGGTCTGCCTAGTGCCTGCGACAGGAAACAGCGCAAAACGCAACGTGGTCGCACCTCAATTTCGCAGTGAAATCGTGCCCTTTTTCGGCAAAGAGACTACCTTTTTGTTTTTGAACCCTAGCTCTGCCGGCACCTAGGGAAACCTAGCAAACCTATACATTTCTTGAAAACTAGACACCCAGGGAAATTCAGGATAGGGTGACTCGACTGCCTACCACCAGGTTCTGTTACCCAGAATCCCTTGCAAAGCTAAGAAATTGAAAAAAAACGCATTTTCCTCACATTTCTATGGTGGAAAGTTCTGGAATCTGCGTGGATCAACAAATTTCCACCCACCCAGCGTTCCCCCGGGTCTCCTGAAAAAAATGGTACCTCACTTGGCTGGGTCTGCCTAGTGCCTGCGACAGGAACCAGCGCAAAACGCAATGTGGTCGCACCTCAATTTCGCAGTGAAATCGTGCCCTTTTTGGGAAAAGAGACTACCTTTTGTTTTTGAACCCTAGCTCCGCCGGCACCTAGGGAAGCCTAGCAAACCTATACATTTTTTAAAACTAGACACCCAGGGGAATTCAGGATAGGGTGACTCGACTGCCTACCACCAGGTTCTGTTACCCAGAATCCCTTGCAAAGCTAAGAAATTGAAAAGAAAACGCATTTTCCTCACATTTCTGTGGTGGAAAGTTCTGGAATCTGCGTGGATCAACAAATTTCCACCCATCCAGCGTTCCCCCGGGTCTCCCGAAAAAAATGGTACCTCACTTGCCTGGGTCTGCCTAGTGCCTGCGACAGGAAACAGCGCAAAACGCAACATGGTCGCACCTCAATTTCCCAGTGAAATCGTGCCCTTTTTGGGCAAAGAGACTACCTTTGGTTTTTGAACCCTAGCTCCGCCGGCACCTAGGGAAACCTAGCAAACCTATACATTTTTTAAACCTAGACACCCAGGGGAATTCAGGATGGGGTGACTCGACTGCCTTCCACCAGGTTCTGTTACCCAGAATCCCTTGCAAAGCTAAGATATTGACAAAACAAACGCATTTTCCTCACATTTCTGTGGTGGAAAGTTCTGGAAGCTGCGTGGATCAACAAATTTCCACCCACCCAGCGTTCCCCCGGGTCTCCCGAAAAAAATGGTACCTCACTTGCCTGGGTCTGCCTAGTGCCTGCGACAGGAAACAGCGCAAAACGCAACGTGGTCGCACCTCAATTTCCCTGTGAAATCGTGCCCTTTTTGGGCAAAGAGACTACCTTTTGTTTTTTAACCCTAGCTGTGCCGGCACCTAGGGAAACCTAGCAAACCTATACATTTTTGAAAGCTAGACACCCAGGGAAATTCAGGATGGGGTGACTCGACTGCCTACCACCAGGTTCTGTTACCCGGAATCCCTTGCAAAGCTAATAAATTGACAAAAAAAAATGCATTTTCCTCACATTTCTGTGGTGGAAAGTTCTGGAATCTGCGTGGATCAACAAATTTCCACCCACCCAGCGTTCCCCCGGGTCTCCCGAAAAAAATGGTACCTCACTCGCCTGGGTCTGCCTAGTGCCTGCGACAGGAAACAGTGCAAAACGCAACGTGGTCGCCCCTCAATTTCCCAGTGAAATCGTGCCCTTTTTGGACAAAGAGACTACCTTTGGTTTTTGAACCCTAGCTCTGCCGGCATCTAGGGAAACTTAGCAAACCTATACATTTTTGAAAAATAGACACCCAGGGGAATTCAGGATGGGGTGACTCGACTGCCTACCACCAGGTTCTGTTACCCAGAATCCCTTGCAAAGCTAAGAAAGTGACAAAACATACGCATTTTCCTCACATTTCTGTGGTGGAAAGTTCTGGAATCTGCGTGGATCAACAAATTTCCTCCCACCCAGCGTTCCCCCAGGACTCCCGATAAAAATGGTACCTCACTTGCATGGGTAGGCATAGTGGCTGCAACAGGAAATGGTCCAAATCGTATGGTGGAGAATTTAAAATACCCTATAGCAAAACCACCTTGATTTTTGGGGGGGACACCTGAGTTTTTGGCCCGGGGTTCGGCGTCCATCTTTGGAAACTACCAAACCCAAACAGTTCTGAAAACTAGACACCCGGGGGAGTCCAGCGAGGTATGGCATGCGTGGGTCCCCCAATGTTTTCCTACCCAGAATTCCTTGCAAACCTTAAAATTAGGTAAAAAAATCACTTTTCCAAACTTTTTTGCGTGGGATCTCCGTGCCAGCAAAAATGTCCTATGACCCAGCGTTCCCCTTGTTCTCCCGAGTAAAATGATACCTCACTTGTGTGGGTGCCCCAAAGCAGAACAGGCTAAAAATGAATTTTTAAAAAATGTAGTATTTAGGTCTGACAAATTAAGCACCCCACCTTAGTCACAGGCCTTTGGCCCACCCACACAAGTGAGGTATCATTTTACTCAGGAGATCAAGGGGAACGCTGGGTGGTAGGACATTTGTGCCGGCAGGGAGATCCCACCCAAAAATGTATGGAAAAGTGTTTTTTTAACCTAAATTTAAGGTTTGCAGGGATTTCTGGGTAGGAAAACATTGGGGGACCCACGCATGCCACACCTCCCTGGACTCCCCCGGGTGTCTAGTTTTCAGAACTGTTTGGGTTTGGTAGTTTCCAAAGATGCCCGCCAAGCCCCGGGCCAAAAACTCATGGGAACCCCCTTGCAAAACCAAATTGTTTTGAATGAATTAAGTTTTCAATTTGAGAGCGTGCGACTCTTGGGACAATATTGCATGGAAATTGTGACAGACAATTTCAAGTTTGCAGGAGATTGTGGATAAAAAACAACAATAGAATTCACCAGAAAGACATGACCATATACTCCCATGGTTAATAATATCTAAATTTAGTAAGTTATTTATAGCTATAATGTACACCTTAACAGAGTTACTCAAAAGTCAAACATTCAAGCACGGCTATCTATTCCTCAAAGACACACACATACAGGTTGGATTTGGCACGAGGGTGAGTGATGGTTCAGTACATAAAATTGTATTAACAAGATATTTCAAAAAAATGAAATGCTCTGTCAATAAATAAATGCATAAAAACCGAACCAGTGACTCGCAACTTGTGAGCTGTAAAGCCACGACAAGGCACCAACCGTTTTACAGGCCATTCACGCACGTTTCATACCTGATACAAACCAGACCATTGACACCATCCGGAAGGAAAAGCAACACATTACAACAATCACAATAAGGGACAAGGTACACCCTACTTCAGAAAGAGAAAAAAGACAAATATTACTGCACAGCCATCTAATCCGCAGGCACACACACATACTGGTTGGATTTGGCACGAGGGTGAGTGATGATTCAGTACATACAATTGTATTCGCAAGTAATTTCACAAAAATGAAATACACTGCGTATAATTGAAAGTATGATAAACTGAACAACTGACTCACAGCTCGTGAGCTGTAAAGCCATGTCAAGGCACCAACCTCTTTACAGGCCATTCAAACACCTTTCGTACGTGTGACACATACAAAACACTCACACCGCCAGCCGCGGACCCATCACATTTCAACACTCACACCAGCAGACACCGCCATTCAAGGGCCCATCACTTTCACACGCCCATATTTCTGACATTGCAAATACACAAAATGATGGACTGCGTGGAGTGTCACTCAACTAGCAGTGTGTGTAGTGACCACCAGAAAGTAACTACTCACACACCGCCAGCCGAGCGCCAGTCCACCCACACCACCATCCAAGCACCAGACCATGCACACCGCCAGCCAAACACCACTCAGTGCACACCGACAGCCAAGTACCACTCCACACACACCACCAGCCAAGCACCACTCCACGCACACTGCAAGCCAAGCGCCACTCCACACACACCGCCAGCCAAGCACCACTCCGTGCACAGACAGCCAAGTACCACTCCACGCACACCATCCAGCCAAGCGCTACTCCACACACACCGCCAGCCAAGCGCCACTCCACGCACACCACCATCCAAGCACCAGACCATGCACACCGCCAGCCAAACACCACTCAGCGCACACCGCCAGCCAAGTACCACTCCACACACACCACCATCCAAGCATCACTCCACGCACACCGCAAGCCAAGCGCCACTCCACACACACCGCCAGCCAAACACCACTCTGTGCACAGACAGCCAAGTACCACTCCATGCACACCATCCAGCCAAGCGCCACTCCACGCACACCACCATCCAAGCACCAGACCATGCACACCGCCAGCCAAACACCACTCAGCACACACCGACAGCCAAGTACCACTCCACACACACCACCAGCCAAGCATCACTCCACGCACACCGCAAGCCAAGCACCACTCCACACACACCGCCAGCCAAACACCACTCCGTGCACAGACAGCCAAGTACCACTCCACGCACACCACCAGCCAAGCACCACTCCACACACACAGCCAGCCAAGCACCACTCCGTGCACAGACAGCCAAGTACCACTCCACACACACCACCAGCCAAGCGCCACTCCACACACACCACCAGCCAAGCACCACTCCACAAACACCACCAGCCAAGGACAAATCCAAACACAACACCAGGCAAGCGCAAGAGCAAGCACACCGCCAACCAAAGACCAGACCACGCACACTGCCAGCCAAGCACCAGTCCACAGACACCGCCAGACAAGCACCAGTCCACAGACACCGGCAGCCAAGCGCCAAACCATGCACACCGTCAGACAATGGACACTACACGCAAACCAACATCATACTTTAGATTTTTTTGAAAATAAAAGAGAAACAAAAACAAATTGCAAATTGATACAAATCTACTAACTCAACAACTAAATCTAAAAAGACTACACAAATGCCAACTTTGAAACTGAACAATAAGCTTTAAAGAATAAAGACCAACCAGTTCACTTTACCACTCATGGATGCTCCCAAAAATTCTTTTGTGTGTGGTAAAATCTAAAACAAGCAGGTACACACAGCCCGGGGTTTGAAGGGCAGTCGGGGCAGTACATACGAACCTCCTTCCGCAAACCTCTTCGCCAACAGACTCTACATCTCCGACTGGGAAAGTCTTTTGAAGTTGTAGGAGGAATTTGATCAGGAAAGTGGCAATCTTTCAATCTGGCAACATCCTCCACCACTCCAACTCTAGGAACACTTGCCTGTTCCACTAAAACAAGGCTGCCTATTACAGACTCCTGAAACTTTACAAAAGTCATCTTTGACTGGGGAAAAGATTTCTGGAACACAACAAAAGCATTAAAGGTTGCCAAGTGGAAAAGATGGATAGCCAACTTCTTGTACCAAATGTAAGCCTTACGAAGAGCAGCATACGGTTCCAACCTCTGATCTACTCTGTCAACACCACCCATGTGCCTATTATGGTCCATTATGCACACAGGTTTGTGCACTTCTGCAACCTGACCCCAAACAGTCACCGGTTCAGTGCTTTCATCATGTATTGTAGTCAACATGTAGACATCTCTCCTGTCTGAAAACTTCACAGCTAGAAGCTCCTCACAACGCAATGCACTGCACTGTCCCCGAGCAAGCTTTCGACAAACAAGTTCTTTTGGGAAACCTTTACGGTTTGAGCAGATTGTGCCACAAGCAACAGTGTCCACTTTGGCCAATTCCCTGAACAACCGCACACCAGTGTCGAAGTTATCGACATACAAATGATGGCCTTTGTTAAAAAATCCACGACCAAGTTCCCACACAATTTTCTCAGTCACTCCAAAAGTCGACAAACAACCAGGGGGGTTAATCCTGGATTCCTTACCAGTGTACACCCTGAAATTAGAGACATATCCAGTCTCACTGTCACACAGCATATACAGTTTGATTCCATAGCGTGCCCTCTTACTAGGAATGTATTGCCGAAATACCAAGCGGCCATTGAACAACAGCAAAGACTCATCCACTGAAATTTCTTTCCCAGGATAAAAGATCTCAGGAAATCGATCAACAAAATGATCAATGACAGGCCGAATCTTGAAAAGACGGTCACAATCAGGGTGATCTCGTGGCAAAGCAAGACTATTGTCAACAAAATGCATCATCCGAAGCAGAAGTGTGATGTATTTACTATGGGTACTGTGTCGATCCCCCTATTTCTGACCCTTGTCTGGTTAATAATTAACTAGCAGCCATTCAACTGCACAGAAACCCGTTATCTGATTAGCCATACAACGGCACAGAAGCCCGTTATCTGATTAGGTCATAGCGCATGCCATCTCATTAGGCAAGCACTATTTCTCCAGCCCCCTAATAGGCATACGGTGTTCTCAAAACAAATCAAACCTACCACGACCTGGGAAATCCCCGCAACCATTGTTTTGATTTAGCCGAGAACTTCAGTAAAGAATGTGCGAATGACCAGTTCGTATGACATCCTTATTGACGTATTTATGTCCATCCTTACGTCAATCTCGGCACCTTTCAGGTATAAATAATACCGACATTGCCTTAAGCAAACACACGAGGTGGTGACAAGATTGGAGCAGCGAGACTTGCCGAGGAGCCCAGCTGACAGCGAAGCCCACAGACGCTGCCCCTCCTTTCTGACGCGCTGAGAGAGAGACGCTGCCTTTTCTCCTGCCGAGAAATCCAGCTCCGGCGCTTCCAGCCGCCCTTGCAGGCAGCTGGGATATCAAGCCCTGAGATAGAGATACCAGCCCTCCAGCCTTCTAAATCCCAGGTACTGAACTGAATAACCCCTTGCAGAGAATTCTTGAAGCAGACCCTTGGCAAAACAAACTTAACTTAAACTGCTACTTATCTACTCCCGCCCACGTATTAGGCTTAGGTCAGGTACATTGGGGTAGGCGTAGTTAGAAGCAGCAGTTGAGAACGATTAGTCAATGTATATATGTATGTATCTATTTTATCCATTTTAAGTATCATATGGCTAAGAAACCATATCAATGCTTTTACAGTATTATTTTATAATTCTGTTATTACTGTATGCACTTTACTTAACAATAAGTATTGCAATAATAGCGATTCATTTCTCTTGTATGAGAAAAGAGACTGATCAATAAATAACATCTTTTTATTGAACACGCCCGTCTCTTTCTTTTCTCTACAATCTGGTGAAACTAAGAATGCACTGACCTGACTGAGTAAAATAAGTTGTCTTTTGTTTTCACACGACTCTAGAGATACACTCTTGATTAGGGGAGAGCAAAGTTGTCATGTTCTATGGTTGTCAGAAACTAAATCCCTTCTTGTCTATCCAGGGAGGTTAAACTCCTCCTTGTCTATTCGAGAAAGTTTCTAGTGAACTCTGAGCTAGCTGGCAAACACTAAACTTTAAGTCTAATATCGTCAGTAGAAGACCTAGTTAACCTCTGTCCTACGTCTATACTATTGAAGATATTATTCCAATGCGCAGAGCCTATTGGGATAATAGGAACTACACTACAGAAGCAAATACCTATCACGACTCATGACTGCCGGAAATATAGCTGTTGCCATCAAGGGACTAGTAGACCAATATGAAGCCATTGATGGTTTCCTAAGCAAGCCCATCAAAAAAGTTAAACCCAAAAACTTTTTCATCTCCTCCAAATTTGTGGGAGTCCACCGGGTAGCTCTAGCGTGGGGCTTAAGGCTGGCACTGTTCACCCTCAAAACATTTTCAGCATACAAATTAGTCTGCTCTACAATCTCTGCCAAAAACACATCATCCATAAACAACTTGAAAAAATCAATAGGCAAAAAGTTTTCAGTGTTCACCCTACACCCTGGAACACCAGTAAATTCAAGCAATGCCGGCTGCACCATGCCTGGTGCAACCCAGAGGTCAGAACTTTCAACGTCAAGTCTTGCAGCCGCAGGCTGCCGCCCAGCTGCCTCTTGTCTCACTACACCAACTGGAAGTCTAGCAGCCCCAGGCTGCAGCCCAGATGTCTCTTGCCACACTATTGGCACAGCAATGTCCTCCGCAACCACAGGCACAGCAATGTCCTCCGCACCACCGGCACTTCATCCACACCAAAAGTAGTTTCATCAGCACTCAGAGTGTCTTCATCATCAGATGAAGCCATGTGTAGAGAAAACTCACTACCTGAATCTTCACCTCCCACCTCTGGCTCAGAATCGGAGTCAGTCTCTGGACCATGGTCAGAGGAAGAATCAAAAAGCATTCCAACAACTTGCTGAGCAGTAATCCGGCGGCTAGGCATTATCCTTACAAATAAAGGAGTCTGCACAAACAACTCAACAACCCCAACACTGTGCAAAGTAAGATAAAAAATGTAAGCCTTTATCACAAATATCTATATTTAGAAAAAATATACAATTCACTTACATGAGACAACTACACTCACCAGCACCTACTCTGCAAAGACACAGCAAATAGGCAACGATATCCCACTAGAAAGAAGAAAAAATAAAACTTACATCTACAGAAGGACACATCAAAAACAAATGCAAAACATGTTTTACAATCACAAAAAACAGAAACCAAACATACTCGTATTACTATACAGTTTGCAAAATAAACAATTACATTACAATTGAACAAAAAACAGGTCTCTTACCAAACACATGCAACTACAGAAACAGCAGAACAACAGAACCACCAGTAACGGAACCGCACACTGCAACAATCTAAAGAGAAAAAAAAACAATACACATTAGAAGAAACAACACACATTACAACAGGCCATGTCACAGGGTATGTCACAAATGGGGTGCTTGTCCCCAAGGGGGGCAGAATATAAATCATTATAAACGTGGGCCCCCTGGAAGCAACCCTACGGAGGGCAGAGAGGCCAAATAAAGACACGGCAGAACATACTTTTGAAAACAAGTGGGCCCAAGGAAGCAACCCTTGGCCAAGGGGTGGCTCACTATAAAAAAAAACTGGAGTCTAGTGGGCTTTTCTAACCCCCCCTGGGTTCAGAAACAGTAAAAAAAACAGGCGATCTGCCCCCAGGGGGGGGGCAGAACAGTCTACAATATTTATAATGCCCCCTGGAAGCGACCCTTGCCCAAGGGGTCGCTTCCTTTATAAATATAATAAAATCCCTGGTGTCTAGTGGGCTTTTCTGCCCCCCCCTGGGACCAGACGCTGCCCAAAAAACGGCTGATGGGGCAGACAAGTCTGAAAAAAATTATGGGCCACTAGGAAGCGACCCTTCCCCAAGGGGTCACTTCCTTTATAATTATAAACAAATCACTGGTGTCTAGTGGGCTTTTCTGCCCCACCTGGGTGCAAATCGGCCAAAAAAACGGCCAATCTGCCCCAGGGGGGGCAGAAAAGTCTGAAAAATAATTTATCCCCCTAAGGAAGCAACCCTTGTCCAAGGGGTCGCTTCCTTTATAAATATAATTCAATCCCTGGTTTATAGTGGGCTTTTCTGCCCCCCCTTCGGTCCAGATGCAGGCAAAAAACGGCCTATCTGCCCCCAGGGGGGGCAGAAAAGTCTAAAAAAATATATGGGGCACTAGGAAGCGACCCTTCCCCAAGGGGTCGCTTCCTTTACAATTATAAACAAATCCCTGGTGTCTAGTGGGCTTTTCTGCCCCCCACTGGGTGCAGATCGGCCACAGGGGGGGCAGAAAAGTTTGAAAATGAATTTGGCCCCAAAAGGAAGCGACCCTTGCCCAAGGGGTCGCTTCCTGCACAAATAATCACACACAAACAGAATCCCTGGTGTCTAGTGGGGCATTCCTGGTGCACGATCGCAACGCTGTGCGCGATCGTGCACCAGGAAAGCCCTGCATTGGGACATCAGGGGAGAGGAAACACAGTTTCCTCCCCCCCGATGCCTCAAGGCACCGAAAAACGCCCCCCTGCCCCACCGGAGCACCAAACACCAACCTCTGTGCTGGACGCGCTGGAATGAAATGGATTCCAGCGCGTCCAGCGCTTCCTGATGATGTCGGCGCGTGCTGTGCGCGCTGATGTCACCAGGAAGCGTGGGGGGGCCAGGGGATGGCAGCGGAAAGTCTTCCTCTGCCACCCCTCCTAAAATGAGCACAATCGATGCCCCAGGGGGGGGAGCGCCAGCGCTCCCCCCCAGGGCTGTACTGATGACGGAGCGGTTCCGTCATCAGCACAGCCCAACCGATGCTGATGACGGAACCGCTCCGTCATCAGCATCGAAGGGGTTAACTGATGTAGGCCTCCCTGGTGCTGCTACTGCTGCCTCCTCTCAACGTCGTTGGGCTGATGACTCGTGGCGTGTGGCGGGAGTATTGGGGGCGTGGCAATTGAAAACAATCTGTGCGAAGAAGCAAATCTATCCCAATCAGTGTCCCTTCCCCCCACCCGCAACACTGAACTAAGGGCCGCCATGATGTCATCGCATATCATATTATAAATGCAGTAATCTGTGCTCCGGACCGGATCTCATTCACAGCCAGCCGCAGCCAGTACTGGCCACAGCCACAGCACTCCTCGGTACTCGGGAGACGAGTACACTCTGCGCCGAGTCAGTCAGCTAATGATAACATCTTTTCAAATGTGACGTGCAGATGTGAGTAGACCCGGCCCTGAAAAATAAGTGCCGGTGCTAAGCACCGGAAAGCACCGGCACAAATTAAGCACTGTGCACAGATTGTTTTCCGATTTACAAGCTTTAGCTCCGTCACACCGGGCTGCACCCCACGAGCCATCAGCCCAACGACGTTGAGGGCAGGCAGCAGCAGCACCAGGCAGGCCTAGCTAGATATGATAATAAATAAAGGTACTACTGCCTTGTAGCCCCGGACGCCCGGCCCACAAGTGTAACAACCGTAAGTACTAAGCAGGTCATGCCATGCCCACTGACATACCAACGCTGCTTCGATGACGCACTGTGCCTGCCCTGGCCTTTTAGTGTCCTCCGGCCCACTTACACATTTATTATATCACAATAGGGCGGCCGGGGTTAAGAAGTAAAAGGCTCTGCCCTTGAAGTATCCTCCATTCCTTCTCTAAACCGTTCCTCTTAAGAGTGGCAAAACCAAATGCCATGAAAAGCTGAAAGCAGAATGTTAAATAAACTTGTTGATTGCTTTTCTTTTCTATCAGTAAGTAGTTGCGCACATCTAATAAATGAGCCCATATACATGCCTTAGTGCATATTACAGAACAACACGACGTAAAAAAATAACTGACATGAGTAGGTCCGTCAGCCCGAAATGTCCTCAATTAATTTAATTCGAAGCCGGTTATAAGGCGCAACGTAGCGGCTGCCAGCTCTGGTTGCAGGAGAGTGGGTGTGGGAGGGGGGTGGGGGTATGCTGGGGTCCTAATGAAGACAAAGTTGTAATTTCTAAAACAGTTTTGTAGATAAATCCAGCGTCTAAAAAACACACTCAGATGCACGATGAGGCACAACAGTGGCATTTACTTGTCGGGTGTTTTGATTGCTTTGTCTACGTGAAAACCACATCAAGGAGGTTCTCGAAAGCTTGGCTAATGTAAGCACTATTTATGGTGAACTTGTAGTTGCTTTAACTTCCTGCTGGGCTGCTCTTTCACACTTCTGATTGTTATATCTGCCCATCAGCTGTTTTGAAATAGTTTGTGTATGATCATGTGGCATGTTTTCAGTTTAGACGTTTCCGTGGTATCAGTTGATGCTGGTGTTTCACAGCAACAAGAGATTTGTGTTTGAGGTTACATGTTCCAATATATTGCCAGTGTTTTTGTTTAAATTGCCTCCTGTAAATCTGCCTGATGTCATTTTTACAATGAATTTATGATATTCTTCTATTGGTGGTTGCAAATTAATCTGCTGTTGTCGTTTACAGCTGTTTATTAAGCAATTTTAGTCTCTGCAATTGTAATATTTAAGACACAAATTTGATGGTAAGAAATTATTTTCTTTTGAAAGTGCCCATAAAGCATCCTGGAGGGCAGCTGGTGTCAGTCCTTTTAAGACGTGGCGCCTGTTTTTTTCCTGGCCATTGGTAGTTCAGCAGTAGGTACAAACTCGACTTAAACAGACTTGACTGTATCCCATTCTTGACCAGAGATGTATTTTTGCATGCCCTTGTGTGGTCTGAGAGGTGTCAAGAGAGGAGTGTTAAACCAAGGGGATGGCCTGTTGAACTGTGTGGGTGAAAATCTCTAGCTACCGCCCAATTGTGTAGGAAAACTCATGTAAGTATGATATTTATGTTGTGACCTTGTGACAAGCCCTTTTCAATGCCACCTGAGCATAATAGCATTTGATTGAACAGGCGGCCCCTTGGATAGTGGACTCTTCGTGCCCCTGGCGTTCTTGAGTAACTCGTGCAGATTTTCTTTTTCTTAAGAATTCACTGTTTCTTTATTTTTGGCAGAGCTACAGTGTGTGTCTACTACGGAAATACCTGGGGCTTAATGAAGTTTTTTTATGCCGCTACTTTCTTCACTTTATTATTACTACCAGACTGGTAGTAATAAAGAAGTGAAGAAAGAGTACCAGCAGCAGAAGCATGGTAGTAGAGAGAGGGAGATTGGAGGTGAAGAATAACTTAGAAGAGGGTAGGGAGGAAGGTTAGGAAACTGATAGAGACTGGTAAAGGGGGTGTGAGGTCTGATACTTAGAGAGAGATGACGGAGCAAGAGATGGGTGAGGAGAGAAGGAAAGATATATAGAAAGGGTGTTGAGGGAGAGATAGGTAGAGAATGACAATCCGGGTTGGAGGTAGACGGGGTGGGGGTGAGAGATTTAGAGAGAAAAATAGAATCAAATAAGTGAGAGATAGAATACCGGGGAGGACCTTGGGAGATGGGGGCAGATTAATTGTATACTTTGCCTTTCCTTAAAGAGTCTCCGGGTGAGAAACCACCCCAATTACGAATGCAAAGTAGTGATCCTCATCCTCTCTTTGAATACAAATGCCCTCCAGCCCAGTTGATGAAAAGTAAACCCTGGTGGCATCAGCCATGCATGAGTGCGTTTCTAGTCTGTTAAGATAAGACTGCATTGTTGTTTAGTGTTGTGCAGCAGTATTTATGTACAAACGTATGAAATGTGCATTATTAATTTGTAACTTTTAAAAGTTTGCAAGCGCAAGTAATGCACACAAAAAGTGATGGCAGCACATGGCAGTGGTGGCCACAGCTTGTAATTCACACTTGGGAATCTTGCACTGTCGTCACCTTACTATGAGCAAGGCTCCCTTGCTGAAATTCAGATTGGGTATTACATCTGACTTTTAGCTGTGCCAGTTGAGGATGTGGGTGGAGGTGGAGCCAATAGAGTATGTGGGTGGAGCGAGTGGAGGAAGTGGATGGAGCAGGAGAAAAGTAGGTGTGGCCTCCGACAAACATTTGAGCACCTGCACTTCATATTTTACAAATTAAGCACTGCTTACAAAGCATTATATATACCTTTTTGTATAGGTTATTTGCCTTCCTAACTATGGTAAAGTGACGTCTTAAAAGCAACATAAAAGAAATCTGAAAAAAAAATGCAAAATCACGCTTCTCAGGGAAAATCCGAATAAACCTAGAATTATTTCAGTTTAACAGTGTCAAAATAATGATTCACAGGTAATATAATTTTCAGCATTTCTAATCATCATAAACAGTGTAGCTGCGGTGGGCAATATTACTTGCCATACAATTTATTATAGGAAAAACAATTATAATTAACCAACAATATTAATAAAACAAAGTGTAATTTTAAACCCATATGATCGAACAATTTTGGTTCACTGTTAGGGCCACTGGAATTATGCTGCAGGGGAGGCCCAAAGTTCTGCGTCTGGATTTCCTAAATTATGAAGCAAGAAAAGTTACATTATTTGGCGTAATGCAGCACGTTTTGTGATATAAATCCCTCAATATTTCATCATTTTTTGACACGTTAACACTATCTGGGTAAAGACTTCACCTCATGGGTACCGATCTGACCCATAAATACATCCATAAGCGACAGGCTAATAACCAGTCAACCTTTGAAGAGGGCCTTCCACTGCCCAGCAACAGGTTTTGCTACATTTTAGTACCTTTTGAGCCGCTTGAGCTAGAAGCTCATTTTTTGTTATAATCTGCAGATTTTGCAACAGCTGATGGATTATGATGCAAATGCTGCAAATTCTTAATTATGTTGACACCACAACAGCTGCAAAATTGCATAATTCCACAGGCCCTGGTTATTGTACCCCTCCACAATTGAGATAATTTGCGTACAAGTAAACAAGTTTACCCTTTAAGGAATATTCATAAGAAAAATTTGAAAACCTTTAAAATACTTTTAGTTTTTGAAAAAAAGTTACTTTAGGGTATTATAACCAAAGCTAACCATAAGTCTAACCTAAACAGTCAAAGCTAACCTAAGCCAGTGAACTTTTGATCACATACTACATTTAAATTCTATTAAGCTATACCTTACCCTGATCAGTTTCAGCTATGTGCATTAGAGTTGGCTGCAGGGCTTGGCCTTTGCTCAAGGCTCACACCCAAACAAATGTGTGGGTCCACCCCTTGATGGCCAACCCTACTGTGTAGGGCTTCAGCACCCACGCAGTCTTTTTTTGTTTTTATTTTTTGTACTCGCGGGCCACAGTTTAGAATTGGGAACCCACACTTATGAGCCCTTGTAGGAACTCTCACTGGATCCAATGACTCAGTACTGGGACGGTGAACCCTGCAGGAGGTCCGACAAGGGCCCATGGACCTGTGTGGGTTTGTGGACCATAACCAAGGTTCCGTGGACCAAAGGAGGGAACCTAGCAATAGTCTACAAGCTCCTGCCCAGGAGTGTTTGTGAACCTTGGAGATGCATTGGAGGTGGTGAACAAGCTAAACTGTGTCTCACTGTGTCTGAACCTCGCAATAAAGTCTACTCTTTTATTCTAAATTAAGCAGCCTCTTTGTAGCCCTTCTGACACAGAAAGAGTGAGAAAAACCCCCTCATGGTTCCTTTCGTTCTTCATTTTCAGGACATGGGGACTAAGCCTTGTTTCCTGTATGATAGCTTCAGGACATATTTCTTTAATACAAGCAGGCAATCAGAAGCTCCCGGTCTACAGACCAGGCTTTGCATTAAGGGACCAAAAATGGATGATGGGAAAAAAGCTCACTCATCCAATAGTATTCCATTATTTCTTAAAATTAGCCCTAGGGTGGTTCAGATATCGTTTCAGGCCCTCCATGACACATTTTTAAATGCTAATTTCTGGAAAGCTACTGAATGGAATACATCATACGATTTAAAGGCACCTTTTTAAGTAAATTTCTACTTTAATGCAAAGTTTGGGGTCATTTTTGCAGCAGTTTTTTCGGTATGGAGAGGCAAAACCCCTGTGGGAATTAAAATGAGGAAAAGTAACTTTTTTTACCCCCTCTCCCCACTCCCCTTATCCCTTCCCATCTTGACGAATAGCACGAAACTTGCCATTCCAAACCCAAATCAGATGAACTTTTTTTTGTTACAGTTTCATGGAGATAGGTCAAATAGTACCAAATGGATTAGGAAATCAATAGATACTCTGACCTAACAGTAACTACATAGTCACTATCACTACCAAAGTAATTGTTGTGTATAGGTATATTCATGAAGTAGCCTTCCTCAGGATACAGTAACTTCTCACTCTTGACTCATGACAAGGCTTTATTTGCCTTTTCTGTATTTCACTATACACTGTTCCATTTCCAGCCCATTTTTTGTTTTACAATTTGTTTTACGCCAAATCTACTTTGTATTGTTCCTTCCTATTTTTTCGTCTGACGTGTAAGTATTACACTTTAGTATCCCCTTCAATGTTACTTTCATGTTCACGGTTATCCCCATGATTACATGCCACTCATTTACATGCTAGATGTGCTTTTTATTTTGCCAATAATGCAAATGAAACATCAATGTCTATTGCATTTTATTTTTATATTAATTTATCCAGTTAATATCGGGTTTATACTTTTGCATTAAATTCTGTCATATTCTGCCATAAAGTATATTGTGAAATTATACATTGT
The DNA here is from genome assembly GCF_964261635.1 of Lissotriton helveticus. Lineage (NCBI taxonomy): Eukaryota > Metazoa > Chordata > Amphibia > Caudata > Salamandridae > Lissotriton > Lissotriton helveticus. Next base: position 1,012,052,559 of record NC_136061.1, read on the forward strand.
TTTTATTCATTCTTAACCATTCACCTTTTCATATGATATTTCTAATTATCTTGAGAAGTGATCATGTTTTTTGCACATCCCTCTATTAGCTATTATTTGCTTCATCTGTTTAGCAAGATGGTGGTTTTCTTCCTGTATTGTATTTAATTACCCATTTGCATTGCATGTCCTTACAAGTGGCACGTAAGGTATCCAATTCAGCATGCACGTATTTATCTTTTGCATTTGTTTATTGTTTGTTTGCCCGACATCTTTTCCTTCTCTGTTCCGCTTGTGATATTGGCATCTGTGTTTGTTATCTTTGATTGTTCTTCCTAGATTCACGTAAAGTTTTTCCTTTGCAGACAGTGCAATACACTGATTGAGCTTGATTCTCTATAATGCAATTTCATGGTTCTGTTGTCACTTCTTACATGTTATGTTACTTGATGTATTCCATACTATAGAAACTCACTGAGGTTTTTATTATGCGTTTAATTAAAAAAAACTTTACTAAGCAGTAAGGGAGATCCTTGTTCTTGAAGGCTCTCATGAATGAGAAAATCCTTGGTTTCATTGAATTTTACTGTCCTTCCCAGATAAGTTTCTGACACGCATAGGTCCACGGCATTACATAAGCTAGAACCTTTGCTTCATACATTATTTTGTATTGTATAGTATGAATTTTCCTATCTCCTTTTTGGATTTAATTTTTGGCTTTCTCATAATGACTTGCTTTGCACATCGAGCATCAGACCAATCCATTTGTCTCCGTAGTTGGCCATATTGCCTCTCTGGTTTTCACATTCCCCCCCTAATGACTATCTGTGGCATTATCCTTGCCTGAGCATGCTGAACAATAAGGGGAATTCAGCCTTTCACCAATTTTGTCTTTCAAATCTTGATCTAATATCAACATTCCAATATCTTTTAACCCCTTCGCAGCAGGAATAATTCCCCCGCTGTGCTAGGGTGTGGGGGCGCGCACAGCGCCCCCGTAGTCATGACGAGCTCAGCTCGTCATCAGGCACAGTGCTCATGACGAGCTCAGCTCGTCATGACCACAACCGTTTCCGTGGAACGTTCAGCACAGCAGGGGAATTATCCCCGCGTGTGAGCATTCCATGGCTCATGACGAGCTGAGCTCGTCATGAGCACACGAGCACCGTGCCTCATGATGAGCTAAGCTCGTCATGAGCATAGAAGGTGTTAAAGATGTTTTTGACTTCTACTACTCAATTACAATAGGTTAAAATAATCTAAGAGACTCATTGTTGTCCTTTTGCCAGTTTAAATTTTCCTTTTGACCATTAATGACTCACAACCTGTTAGCAGTACGTTTTTCTTTAATCCAGTAGTTTCTTGTGGCTGGCTCTACTTTACACATCTGCTATGACATTTTGCCAGTAGCCTTGGCCTCTGACCCGGAGTGCCATATTTTATGGTTACATTTTAATATGTTTATATGTAGAGCAGTTTTACCTTGCCCTTAGAATCGGCTAATACGGAATGCTCTACTTCAGTTGCTTAGAAGAGGAACTCTTAGCTTGCGATGTGCTCTGAGCCTTTTGATTTCCTGAAGAGGCTGCTGTTTACTTTGTCTCCCTTCACCTTCAATTTTATATATTTATATTAAACATCTTGGCTAATGATCACATATGTTTCTCCCATGCACATTGTGTTGTAATATGAATTATTTTGTAATAATGTAGCTGGTCTTTGTTCTCTATCCCATTTTAGGTACAAATCGTCAATAAATCTCCCCATCGTTTTCCAGTTTCTCTCTTCCTGATTTTGCCATACTGTAGTTTGCTTTCTCTGGCCTAGGAATAAATAGGCATTGGTAGGAGCATATTATTTGCCCATTGCTGTGGCCCTCTTTTCTAAGTTCAGTCTTTGATTAAAGATTATGGGCGACAAATCAATATTAGGAATAGCGATTACCTATTTGCGATTCTCCCTGAATCACAATTAGGAAGTTGCTATTCCTAACGTATGAAGCTCATAGAGTTTCGTTTAGAGATTCCTAGCGAGTCGCGAATTGACCTACCTCATGAATATGAATGAGGTAGGTCGCAATTTGCAATCTATTAAAATCACAGGGATGGTGGCCTGCTGGGGTCAGTAGATCATCATACATGTGACTGCTTCTAAATTAAGCAATCATTTGGTTAAAGGAAAACGGAATGCATTTAAAAAAGAAAAATGAAAAGGTTTCTTTTCATTAGGTCTTGCCTAGAATTGCTGCGCGCATGCGCAGCTCGCTCTGCAAGACCTATTGTTGTAGAGGAGATTTCAGAAGGGGGCTTGTCGCCCGCTCCTCATTTTCATTGGCTTGCGCACTGTTTATGCTAAATGGTGGCCTGCCATTGGAAATGTTTTGTTTTTTTGCTGCCCTTTCTCCTTTTCCTCCGGCCCATCTGGACAGGATCGCCTGCTTCACGGCTGTCGTGAAGCAATTTGTTATCTCAAGGAGGCGGGTTCACACTCTCTGAGCGTTTGTGTAAACAGGGCCATGATTATTAACTCGTCGCATTTGCTGTTCAGGCGAAGACAGAGATCAAAGGTCAGATGTGGTTCCCCGAGGGCACGTGTTTATTTGCCTTTAGCTAGGTGGCCTGGTTAGTTACTGCAATCAGTGTTACTACTAAATTTGTTATAAAGAGTTTTTTTTAGGGTGTGAGGCTTTCTTGGTTTTAGCATTCTTTATTTTTACATAGATATGCTGCACCGATGTGATCACTGGTTTCCATCGGCAGGCTTCATTGAGGAAATGCATGGGACAGAATGACTCCCCTCTCAGACCAAACAAACCCATTTGGTAAACAATGTTAATTGTGGCCAGCTAGGCGGGTTCCACCAGATGGTGCTCTTTCGCCTTCTCTAGCGCTTTGGTTGCCTGCAGCAGCATGAACTGACACACAAGGAGAGCCTGAAACCTCTTCATACATTTTTGGGCGTTTGCCTCTCTAGTCATTCTCCAGCCCAGCTTTCTATTTAGGAGTTTACTCGCCGTAAGACAAGCATAAAACCTATTTTTCCCAAAACAATGCATAAATACTGCCATACATTTTGTTGATGGAACTTCTCTAGCTAGCATTAATTTCTGTTCGATTTAGAATGGTTTTCCTGCCTCCAAATATTAAAATAACGTAAGAATGCGTTTTAACTACCATAAATATATATATTTTTAAATGCATTATCATTCGCCGTAGTTTTCCTTTTCAACTATAAATCTACAACAGTAAACATGTCAAATAAAACAAACACATTTGAAAATAACTTCAAGTTAGGGAAACTCCCAAGAAGCACAAGACCGGATGGCCTATTTTTAAAAGATTAAAAGGTTATGATGAAGTAGAACATACCTTGAAAATCTATGTTAAGGTACAGAAACTCCATACTGGAAACAGATAGCAGACTCATCAATGCTGAAACCCAAGTTAAAATGAAGGAATAATGTTTTTCTCTCTCTTTTTTTAAAATCCCATTAGTGCAAGTGAAAAAACTCATCTGAACAGGCATATCAGAGATTTGGGGCCTTATTTACAAGCCCCTTGCGCCACCCGTACGTCACTTTTCCCGTGTTAAAAAAGATGCAAAAGTGGCGCAAGCGGCTTGTAACTAAGCCCCTTTTTTTTGTTTTGTTGTTTTGACATAAGCACACAGGTATCAATCACGCCAAGCTGCACTTCCGCTATCCTCCATAATCAAATTCACACAAGTATATGCCGTGGCCCACCGACACAAAACCAGAATGCACACGGTGCCTGCCATGGTACAGAGTATACAGCAGATAGGTCCAAAATGTTTCAAACTCCTTCTGGCCTTACATGCTTACTTTACAGACAGTCCTGCAGCAGATGAACAGTCAGAGATTCTCGCAGTGCAGGGGAGCGGCGGGAGGGGATCTTAAAGCATGAATCTATTCTACATGACCTTGCACTTTGAGTGACATGTTGCCGGTCAGCAATGTAGTGCTTTTCCTCATGCCATCTTACACTTTCTCCTTTACCCCTCGAAGTTGGGCAGGAGAAACTTAGGAAAGGCACTGGGGTCTGTGCTGCTCCCCCAACCCTTCCACAGAAGCTGCGCTTGAGGGGTGGAGCAATGTTCAGGCAGGGATACCTAAACACAAAGCCAAAATGGCTCCCCCGCTTTGTTGCAGATTCCTGTGCTGTGGCTTATTAGGGTTACAGAAGAATCCAGAGGACTTTAGTGCAGACAGCAACCCCAAGGAAAATTATAAAGCAGAGCAGCAAACCAGTACACAAGGAATCTCTATGCAGGGCCCCAAATTAAAGTGACAGTGCCCTCTTATCCCATATGACGGGTAAAAGCTGTAACTACATGACTGGCTACCTATTACTCTGCCTAAGATGAGAGAGACTTTTTATTCGGTCGAGCCTGGGCAGCACATACGCTGCTCTTCGAGGCATTTTGTGTTGAGGTAGGGAATTGAAGCTCCGCCCACTCTTCACCCCCATTTTTCATTGGCTTGTGTCATTATCCTCTGTAAACTGTCGCTGCTCATTGGTCAAAAGGCTCAGTGGTCACTTCTTAGTACCTCCATTTCTCATTTGGTCCTCCCATGGCGACTCCCCGTTACGTGTGTTGTTGCTCGGTAGGCTTTGATTACAGCCTCCGAGCCCTATTTTCTCAAATAGCCTTGTCCTCATTGCTGTTGCAGGCAAAACACGCTCTGACCTAACACTTTAAAAAAAAATTATAGCATGCATTTTCAATGCAATAGGTCTTGTATTCGCGAGTGTTTAAGCTATTGGCATTGTATATGACAATGCCTTTTATTTACCTGTTTTAAAAACAGCATATACATAAAAGGCATTGTCATTTACAATGCCTATAGCTCAAACTCTCATAAATGCGAGACCTTTGCATTGCAAATGCTTGTTTTTTAAGTGTAGGCAGTGGTCCGAGGGACAACTGCCTGCTCTTAAAAAACATTTGCGCAACCGTTCACAAAGGGTAAGGGGCCACTTGGCACCCCTTCCCATTTGCGAATGGGTTACCACCTACTTGAAGTAGGCAGTAAAATACGAATTATTTAGCGAGCGCATTTCAGTCACTAAACATTCTTACATATCACTACATTTTGGTATTAGGAATGGACATCCTAAACACGCCCCTTCCTAATACCAAATTGGTATGAATTTGTAATTCCAAATTGTGATTCGGTTACATGCTACTGAATCGCAATTAGGGAATGATACATATCAAAATGCATTTTTTCTGGTCGTAATGGCCTGGTTCTGCGAATCGGGCCATTTGCACATGGCAATAATGCTGGAAACATCTGGCCCTAAGACACTGTTTATCAGGCAAAACTTAAGTAGCTGTATGAACAACATGTGTGATTCATCAAGCTCACAGGTCTAGCTCTCACAATTATTGTGGTTGCATGGCTTCCCAAATCATAATTAATTGATGTATGTTAGGAGACAACTCGTGGAATTAACTTGTATGTGTTTTCCCATCGAATGTATTCTCTTGGATGGAAATGTGTGGTATTTTTTATGTAGGGTGGCAGACTTTCCATAAGGGTTCAAGAAGATATCCACAAAGTGAGATGTGTTGTTATAACATTGCAGTTGAGGAAACTCTTGGGGAGTTTGCGAAGCTAATATATATTTTTGTAATAAAATATGTAGTGGAATTCTTTTTTATCTATCAAAACATTTTCTTGCCATGCAGTTAGAATGTTCATTTTCCATTTTTTGTTGGGTTATTCTTCATTCGTGTAGATCATTCCTCTTGCACTAGTTTCCACAGGTTTAAAGAATGTAACTTTTCAAATGAACACTAATATATTTACTCCTATTGCTAATCTAAGTTACTGCACTTCATTACTCCTATGTCTCTCTTTATGTTGTTTCTATTTAGCCAGGCTTCTCACTGCAAGATCATTGCACACCTTTACTGTATTTCTGAGTGGAACGTTTGGATAGCATTTGTTTTATTTTGAGTTTTGCTCATCCAAAAGACCCCGAGTTCATTCTACTCTTATAATATTTAGTTGAGTCTAGAGTACTTTCATTTACCAATTCATTGAGCCTTTTAAAATTTTCCTGATCTGCTATAAGTATGCATTTCTACCTGGAAGGGTCATATGGTGGATTTTGATAAGAGGGTTTTAATACTACCATAAAATAACAGTTGCAGGATGAGACCAGAAAGAACTCAGTCCTACAGGTTCTCATGGGGGAAAACGTGATATAGAGTAGAAGAGAAATACAATGCAGGATGGAGATTTATGTCCCAAAGTTTTGGATTGCACCCATCTCTCTCTCTCTCTCTCTCTCTCTCTCTCTCTCTCTCTCTCTCAAATAGTGGAGATCAGTGGTGATAATACATACACCAGAGGAACAGAAATTTCTAACAATACTGAGCATGTGCAATCCCCATAATGGTCACAAGATTCTCCGATAGGTAGCGCTGGTAATGAACTCTGAGGGAGGACCTGGAGACCTTCCCAAAGCTCATGCCCATCAGAACAGGAGATGCTGTTGGTGAGAGCAACTTCCAAATATATTTTTAAGAGTAGAAAAGGCTAAGCTGAGAGGGAAGTCTTCTTTGGATGTGATGGAGATAAGCTGGAGGAAACATGAGGGAAAGGCAGGGAAAACAAAACGAAATACAGGGAATGCTATAGGGTGATCAAACCAGGTGTTCGGGAACCATACAACCAAGTAGTTCAAGGTAACTTGCATCTGCTACACTGCTACTTACTTTGTTCTGAATGCAGCCTTATATTGTTTTGAATAGTCTTTCTTCTCTGACAGACCTAGAAGTCCTGACCCCTGTATCTCAGCCCCAGCCATGACTGTTCAGCATGGAAGTGGATTCATCAAAATACCAGGAGTAGCGAAGTGACATCACATGCCATGTGACACTTGCCTGATGGCATAGGAAGTGACATCACATGAACTTTGACATGATGACATCAGAGGAAGTGACATCACCTGCCCTTCGACCCAACCTCATGATGTTACAGGAAGTGGGATCACACAGACTTTGCACTGGTATCATCACAGAAAGTGACATCACTTGCCCTTTGGGCCCCCATGAAATCAAAAGAAGCAATTTTGCATGACCTTTGACCTGGTGCTTTCACAGGAAGAGAATCCTCTAACTTTTGGTTACTTACATCACACACAGAGGCTGGAAAATCTCTACAGATACAAAAGTAGTACCCTATAAATATAAATACTCCAAATCCTTTTGACAATGCAGCTGCATACATTGTTTAAGGTAGTATCTTCAGATGCACAATTAAAGAAGCATTGATTAAGAGTCTATCAAATAGTGTACAACAATAGAGAATACACTAGTCAGGTTGAGATCATTATCAATATCAAATAAGCTATAAAATGGGAAGGTTTATGGGCCTAAAAAGATCAAAATAAGTTCACTTTATCATTTGTTTTAGATGTAAACGTACCATGTATTTACACTAAGTCTTGGAACATAGATAACAGTGCTATTTAATGCAGGTCATGTTCTCCCAGCAATCTTCCTTTCCATGACATGGGATACATACTCCTAAACCTGAGAAGCCATTGAATCCTTGCAGGTTAAATTATTCTACATAAAACATGCACATCACTGGTACAGTCCACTTGTGTTGATCATTATATCTGCATTAGCAATTTAAAGAGTGTTACGAAAAATTGGGCAGATTTTACTCACATGGACGAAGATACTGGATGTCATGTTGATACTGCATTACTGATAAGAAGAGATGCTGCTGCTCAGCTTCTTTGGAAAGAAGAAGGTACTGACTGGGCGGATAGACAAAGGCGAGCAGTTCACATGTCCCCATCTAGAACTGTATCTGCTGGTATGAGCAGCAGCTGGTTCTAGTGATGATTGGGGCATCCTTCTTTGTAACGACTGGCTTGAGGGTAAATTGATGCTCATCTAATATGAAATCCAGAATAGGCTGACATTGCCACAGAAACGGTATACAGATCTTTAATTAGGATACTGACTGGTACAAAGAATACTTGATGTACTGAAATTTGCCAGTCTTGATGAGAGAACAAGTAGGTGGACAAGTGCTTGACTACAGGTAATAAAGGTGGCTAACAGTGCTTTGTAATACTGGTTCCATATTTCTACACATGACAAGCTGATGTGATGAAGCGGCATATCCACTGTGACAGAACGAAATGAACTGGGCAGCAAGTTGGTGCTTTGCCAATAGTGCTTAGAAGGGTGGTGGATGCTTTCTTCTTGCCCCTGCATATTTACTGACTTCTGCAAAAACTGGCAGATATCTTCAGATGGCATAGGCCTCAAAGGGAATAGAGACTGATTGAGGAGTAACTGTTGTTTGCCTGGCCATCAGGAGAAGGCAGATACTGCATGGCTGCATGCTACCTGCTGCCTTCATGCTCCTGCATAAGCTATTGTCTTCTATGATCACTGACAGAATTCCCCAGGTGGCATAGGCCTCAAGGGGAATAGAGAATGATCGAGGAGTAACTGTGTTTTGCCTGGCAAAGTGTGAGACTGCTTCTCTGAATGAAGGAAAGGCTCAGCTACTATTTTAAGAGGATTTTGCATGTCAGCAAATCAGTTGATGGCTTCATTAAAATGTTGCTGCTGAGCCTCATTAGTTTCACAAACCATTATCACAAATCACCGAGTCTCTTGTCTCACATTTATTGTACAAATAATGTTTTAGTCGTTTTCAGACTGAAGAAGAATCTTTCATGTGTAGCAGTTGTAATAGGTAATGTAAGAACTAGATGTCAAAGATCCAAAACCTGAGGATATGCTCCTGGTGGGAAACGGCCTCTACAACGAAGCCGTTTCCACGAAATCCTTTACCACGCATGCTTTACAACGCATGCGTGGTTACAACGAGAGGCTTTACCACGCATACCTTTACTACAAAATACGTAGTAAAGGCATGTGTGGTAAATGAAAAGAAAAAAAGGGGGGTTTGGGGGGTCTCCCCCATAAAAAATAAATAAAGCGTTGGGATAAAAAGGGGGGCTGGGGAGGGTCTCCCCCCCCAAAAAACAAAACTAACCTGAAGAGCCGAAGCTGAAGACGAAGCTGAAGCAATCAACGTCGTTAGAGAGGAAACAGAAAGTAACTTCCGCTTCCTCTCAACGACGTACGACCGACGTAACCAAAGAAGAAGGAGAGAAGGCGAGTTAAAAGGTAAGGGGCATTTTAGTAAAATAAATATATATATATTAAGGGTTAAGGACAGGGGTAAATATAAGGAGTGGAGGCAGGGGGCATTTAAGGGGAGAGTTATAACCTTTATCAAGAGTATGCCCTCACCATGCATACATTTACAACGAAAAACGTTGTAAATGTATGCGTGGTAAAGGAATATTCGAGGTAAAGGTTATGCGTGGAAAACGAATTCCGTTGTAACGCATGCGTGGTAAAGGCATGCGTTGCAACGGAATTCGTTGTAACGTCATACATTCCTCCTGGTAGATACATACAATACTGCCTGACAGTGTGAATACCTGGTACATTCTTGTCTGAAAGATACGATTTTGCAGTTTCCAGGTCAGATTGTATAAGACTTCGGTCTACTGCAGCCTCTGGATATTTGTTAACAATAGCTAATGCAGAGGGAAAGTCCCAAATATTTGCAGATTTTGGACTGAACATTCCAACAGCAGACTTGCGGCCCATGTTGTCAGTAAATCGAGCATCAAACTAAGTTACAAATCTATCCAAAGTAGAGAAATACACTTCCTGCTTTAGGCGCTCATAGAGTGGAGTTTGACTTTCTGAGAAATCAAAATGGCTGGATATTTTCACTACAGAGGTACTGAGAAAATATTCTGTCAGTTTGTTACTCAATTTATGGTGCCTCAAAGATGGAGCCCTTGGATTGGATTTTTCTTGAATCTCAACTCCACGCTGCTCTGCTAAGTTCTTAACCTGACTTAACAATTCACCCTACTGACTGTCTTGATGGAATTTCACTAAATCTTCTCTTGTTGACTTAATTAGATCACATGCTCTTGGCAAGTCAAGGTCTTCGCTCTGTAGTACTTCGGACAAACTGTGAATCTTTTGAAAAATTAGTTCCATTCACTGCAATGCAAGCAAAAAAACAAAGTTTTCTATGTACCCAAGATGTGCTTTGGCTTCTGAACTCGCCTCCTTGTCATGTTGTTTTGATTGTATTGCACAGAGAACAATGATAATAGACGCAAATCGCAAAAGGACTTTCCTAACCCAGGAGCACCAGTAAAACCACCTCATACCCGAGAGTCTTTCTAGCTCCATTACACACATATTGCTCTCTTTCTGAGCTTTCACAAGGAGCTCATTCTTGAATTTATAGAAGAAAAACATAAACTGCTTGCAATGTAGAAAAGAAATGTTGTACTGGTTGTATGTTAGCTACTGTTCACACTAATGCAAGGTTTAGGCAAAGGGCATGGCAGTGTACATACATTTCTTGAATGCAATCTCTCTTATTTTTGATTGGACGTCATTAAAACAGCCACTCATAAAAGATGCTTCATCGTACCACTGTTCAACACATTTTTTCCAATCAAGTCCATTTTTCTGTCCTGCTTCAACAATGGCTGCAGCAAGACTGGACACATCTAACTTCTCTTTATGGTAACACCCTAGTGCATTCTCCCAAACATTTCCATCACCATCAACAAAGTTGACAATAAAACTTACTGCTCTTTATGTGAGACATCTTTGGTTACATCAACCAGCAGCGCAAAACATTTAGTTACCTTTAGAGAATGCGCTCCCTGACAAGCGCTGCCACCACAGATATCTTGTCATTTTGGTAATCTCTAGAGGTATAGTGTCCATACCCCTGGACATTTTTTCTTTTAACCGCTCATCTTTATCAGAAATCATCTCTAACAATTCAATGAAATTTTCTCTATTGTGAGAATGCTCAGTTTCATCCGTGGCATGGGATGCAAGCCCTTGATGATGACCCAAGAAACATACTACCTTTAGCAGCTGCTCTGCATTTTGTTTATTCTACTGAATTTCCAGCTTTGCAGCTCTTGCTATCCTGGAAAAGGCTGCAGAGCTTCTGTCGCTGGCGGTTTGTAGGCTGCTGTAATCTTTTAAAGTTGGTCCAAGCAATTACTGATGATTTATTCTTTTCTGACTCAGAATGTTTGGACAAAGAACAAGTAAGCTTTTTCAACTTACTGAAGCCAACATCAAGGAATGCAACACTGTCATGTTTAGGTCCTCCACCTCCCACAGACCCAGCACTAAAATGCCTGCTTGAAAAACAATAAACAGCAACTTTAAGGACTGAATACTCTACTCAAGGATGTTTTTTTTATTATCTGTTCAACCTAAGGCATGCTGTTAAGGGGAATCTTTAAAGTTTAAGGTGCACTGAGTCGCTATAATAATTCAGTGACAAGTCATCTGCCAAACATTCACTTGCCAGATGGGATTTTGATGTTGGTGTCTGACTAGTTTCTTTAATTTGAGGTGCCTCTATTATGTCACTCCTCAAAAAAGAGATGGCTGTATTGTCATCACAGGGTGATTAACAGTCAGCAAGGTCAGTCTGGGAAGTACTGTCACCTAAGCTTCCAAAATAACATGATGAATCTTCATCCTCAGTGTGAAAGTAACACTTAGCACTGTCAGCATGCGCAGAAATATTAGTAATATCAACCATGGCAGAACTATCATCAGCACACGGAGAAAAGCTGCATTGGCAGCAGATGATATTTCAGGGATGTCATAAGAATGTGAGCATATGCCTTCACTACTAGACAGTGCAGCATCTCGTTTGTTCTCTTCGGTACTCCTTTTTTTAGTGAACAAATCCAATATTGATCTTTGTTTTTGATCTTTGGGTTTTGTAGTAGGGAAAGGCATTTTTCCGTGTTCGTTTGTTTGTAGCTGAACTCAGCAATTCCACTGCAAAAATGTCAAACAAACAGAAAAAGGGTTTGGGCATGGCATGGTACACTGCACATAACAGTGAGGAAACATCGGATACCGGACAGTGAGGAAACATCGAACTATGCAGGGCAGGAGGGAGGGGGCAGGTGCATGGACCCGGACAACAGAGGGCAGGGAGTCAGTGGGTAGGGGCAGCAAACTAACTGTGCAGGGCAGAAGAGGGAAGGGCAGTGGCAAAACAACGGCCACACAGGGCTGGATGTGGTGGAAGGAGTATGGACTTGGACAATGGAGGGCAAGGAGGAGGAGGGATTAGGGGCAGTAAGTTAGGACGAGGGCAGCACAATGGAAAATTCCAAGCCAGGCCCCGTGCCGTGCCTTACGATAGACATCTTACTTTACGTTACAATAATCCTAGAAATTCGGTGAAAAAAACAAAGGTTAAAGAGACATTAGAGTTAGGAAGAGGTGAGGTATGTGAGGTGTAGAGGGACAAAGGTGCTTTGAGGTGAGGGCTGGACTGGGGTGAGGGCATGGAAGCAGCCGTCCAATGAGGCAATGCGGGACGTTCTGGGTAGTTAAGCAAAGATCGAGTGGAGTAGTACAGGGAGATGTGAGTCATGACGCTTTTATTTTTTTAAGTTCAAATCATTTTTTATTAAACAGTAACAAAAATGATAGCGGCAAGAAGGCATCAGTAGAATTACAGTCGTATTACAAGGATACCGCAAGCAAACATGGATTATTACATAAAACAATGTGTAATACAGTAAAGGAAAATAAAGTACCAACGTTGCATTCTACAATTTTATATAGTTCCGTAGAGCCCTCCGCCCAAATCTAGCCATATAATACCATTTATACTGTATCGTTCCTGCTTTGTGTATCTAAGATTGTCAAGCCCATGAGCACAGGGTATAGCCATTACAGTTCATGCAGCATGCACCCCAGAATTTACTGAGTATAGACCTCATAGTTAGTACTTCAGGGTGGGTCGAAGATGAAGGAGGCCTTATCCAAGGAAGACCATAATTTTTTGTTGGTAACCTGCCATGGTGATGAGTGTAAAGCGGGATTGTCAGTGCCCCTAATGCAGGACAGCCATTCCCTCCATGCATTGAAGGAGACCTCACTCGTTGATTTCCAATTGCATAGGATCACCTTGCATGCTAATGTTAGTAAAAGATCCAGGAGCTGGCGGTCATGGTCCCCCTTTAATAATGGGTCTAAGGCTCCTAGGAGAATGTAGATGAATTCCCTTGTAGGATGTATGTTAAACGTGTGCCCAATGTAGTCAAAGATTTTCGCCCAAAAGGTGTGAAGCATGGGGCAATCAAACAACATGTGCGGAAGGTCACCAACGCCAGAGGAGCAGTTCCAGCACTTCGGTGTATCCCGCAGGCCAACCTTAAATAGTCTTTGTGGGGTCCAGAAAGCCCTGTTAATAATCATATACTTGGTCTGTGATAGTATCGGCGATACCTTGTGTGTGAGTGCTGAAGCATGTATCCTGACCCAGTCTATACTTATGCCAGTGTTGTTTGGTTCTGATTCCCATTTGATCTCATTGCGCCTCATCGACTTGTTGGCCGTTGGCGCGAGTAGTTTATATATTTTTGAGACAAAATGTCCAGAGGATTGAAAGTGGGGTAGCATAGCTTTTAGCCAAGGCGTCGCTAGCTTGAATGTTCTAGTGGATAGGGCTGACTTTAGCTTCAGGAAAGCATAAAAGTCAATCGGTAACAGGGAGTGTCTAGCCTGCAGAGTCGAGAATGGCAGTGGCATATTATTTTCATGTAGGTCAGCAACCACATTAATACCTTTATCAGACCAGTGGTCCCATATGATGGGCGATCCTCCAATTTTAATGGACGGGTTACGCCATAAAGATGCAGAGGAAGAATTGTGGATTCGTTGACCAGTGATGTGAACGCGATCTATCTGCAGAAGTGCTCTCTTTGTATTGAGCATGATGTATTTGGAGTTCGTGAGGTGTGAGAGGTCCATTGTTAGGACAGCAGAGAGCGGGGCCTTGCCTATAATGGATTTTTCAATATCGATCCATAAGGGCGTATAAACAGGGTCTTCGATAAACCAGGAGGCTCCCTGCCTACACAGAAAGGCGGTCTGGTAGTTCCTGAAATTTGGTAATCCTAATCCCCCTTTAAGCTTTGGAAGTTGCAGTTTTTTCATGGCAATTCTCGGTTTCTTCCCCTTCCACAAGAAATCCGAGAGCAATTTCTCAACTTTGTGCAGGAAGTCCTCCGTGAAGGTCATGGGGAGCATACATGCCATGTAATTTACCAAGGGACTGATCATCATTTTTAGTGTTTCCGCCCTACCCCACCACGAGAAGAATTTAGGGGACCAACCGTCTAATAGTTTTTGTATTTTTTTGTAGAGCAGCTCTTCATTAATTTTTAAGGTGGATATCAAATCCTTTTCAAATTCCAGTCCTAAATATTTAAAACTCTTCGGCTGCCAGGTAAGCCCGGAGTCGCCCAGGATGTTTTTACTACACAGGTTATTTAACGATTTCACCTCAGTTTTATCCTTGTTCAAGGAGTATCCAGATACACTTGAGAATTCTTCTATTGTGTACAGCAGCGCCGGAATAGCCCTATCAGCTTGTTCACTCATGACCAACACGTCATCCGCATAGGCCGTGAGTTTAATTATACAGTCAGCAAACCGAATTCCAGCAATGTCAGGATTTTCCCTTATGTAGTACAGAAAGGGCTCAATAGCCAGGAGGAATAAGGACGGGGATAATGGACAGCCCTGCCTAGTGCCCTGCTCTAGACTAAAGGGGGAGGAAAAAGCGCCGCCAGCTCGTACTCTAGCAGATGGACAGGCATAGAGGGACATGACTAATTTAGTGAATAGGGGACCCAGATCGAATTTGTGTAGTACAGCATTTAAGTAAGTCCAGTCTACTTTGTCGAACGCTTTCTCAGCGTCTAGTGTAATGGCAATGGTAGGTGTGGACAAGAGTTTCGCTTTTTCAATAACATGAGCCAGGATTCTCGTGTTATCGCTCGAGAGCCTGTTCTTCAGGAAACCCGCCTGCGAGGGATGTATTAGGGATGGCAGGACCTTTTGAATGCGGCTCGCCAAAATCGATGCTAGGAGCTTACAATCTAAATTTATCAGTGAAATAGGCCTGTAGTTTTTGGGAAGTTTGTGGTCTTTGCCTTCCTTGGGTATTACCGTAATTACAGCCTCTGCCATGGTCCCCTTAACTTCGCCTGTACTGCTAATTTCATGAAAGACCTCTAGAAGAGGAGTTGAGAGAATATGGGCAAAGGTCTTATAAAATTGTGCTGTATAGCCGTCAGGGCCAGGGGCTTTCCCCTTTTTGAGGGATTTTATCGCACTAATAACCTCTGATTCAGAGATTGGTTCATTCAAGGAGTCTCTTTCTGCGGTCGTAGGCGTTGGGAGTGTGCAACTGGAGAGGTATTTCTTCATTTTCTCACTGTCCACGTGCATGTTCTTAGCATAGAGTTTCTCATAAAAGTCTTTGAAGATATTCACAATCTTAGTGGGATCGGAGGTAGGAGTACCATTTCCATCGAGTAAGGAGGCAATGGTATTCTTCTGAATTTTAAATTTAAGATAAGCCGCTAGCCCCTTCCCCGCTTTGTTCGAGTCACAAATTTTGAAACGCTTCCTCCTGTCCAGCCAAATTCCTGCCTTTTCACTAATAAGTTTGTTATAGGTGTATTTCTGATTGGACAGTTCAGTTAGGATCTCAGGGTTTCTACTCCTCAAGTATGTGTGCTGTAGTTTTGAAATGTCCTCCTCTAATTTCAACAAGGCTGCAGTGCGGTTCTTATTAATTGCAGACGATATCTTTATAATAAATCCCCTTATGGTGGATTTCAGTGCCTCCCATCGGGTGGTGTCTGAGGTATCCCCCCTCTTGTTTAACAGTAAGAAATCTTTAATGGCAGTGTCAAGGGTTTCTTTGTGTTTCGTGTCATTAATAATAGTGTCATTGAATCGCCACATAGATTGACGGGTAGTTGGTTTAATATTAGATAATGTGAGGGAGATGCAGGAATGATCAGAGACTAATCTGGGAGCAATGTCCGCGTCCTCAACTCTTGCCACCGCGTTTTTAGATATGAGTATGTAGTCGATTCTTGAAAACGAATCATGTGGTGGGGAGTAGAAGGAGTAGTCTCTACCATCAGGATGCATCAAGCGCCACGTGTCTACCATATGAAATCTATTGCATAGTTTCATGAACGCCTTATGGGCTTTTCCCGGGCGAAAGACGCATTTAGAGTCTCTATCTAATATTGGGTCATATGGGAGATTGAAGTCGCCCGCCAAAATATGGACTGCTGTGTCGGGGATGGAATTTATCTGCTTCGTTAGGCCTACCCAGAAGGACGGATCATGTGTATTTGGGGCATAGATATTCGTGATAAAGAATTCAGTGTCATCCTTGAGTAGTCTCGCCGAAACCCATCTACCTTTTGTATCTGTTGCACTAGAGACTATTTCCACATTTGCATTCTTGGCCACTAGCATCACCATCCCATTCTTTTTTGAAATTGCCTCAGAGCCCACCACTTCGGTATAGTATTTGTTGCGCAGTGTGTGAAATTGCTTTGTTTCTAGCTTTGTTTCCTGTAGTAAGGCTATATCTCCACGCTGCCTTCGTAAATAGTCAAGTGTCTTCTGGCGTTTAACCGGCTGGTTAAGTCCTTTCACGTTCAACGATAGTATTCTAAGGTTAGCTATAGTTGTCGTCCCTATTGGAGTATCTAAAACAGGAGCCATCAACTATGCAGACAGTGATATCGTCTCATAACACATGTGTATGCATAAGGGATTGGGTCGTGAAAGCAGACTCATACCCCTGGAAAAACCAGTAGTACCTTTTTTCACATAAAATGTAGGGCTAGCACAATATGCAGGAAATAGGAGAACAGAGTATAAGCTTCGGAACGTAATGTGGTACAATGGAAGCAAGCTAGAATGCAAGATGGACATAATTAAACAAAACCATATGGAAAAAGCCAAAACAATCCCCCCCATCCTCCCTACCAACCTTCCTCCACCCCCCTCCCTCACCCACAGCCCACCCCTCCCTCCCCAATAGTAGAAACAACAGAACATGGCGACTCGGGAAGGACGTCCACGAGGCCGCCCCCAAGCAGCTTACTCATAACTATTGATCTTTGGGGCTGCAACCCTTATCTAGGGAAAAAAATAAGCCAAGTATTTAGGTAACAATAAACAACAGTGACGCCATAACAGTGAGCATAGGAAAGTCGCTGCATTAACTTCAGTGTCGTGAGTCAAGCACAACAGTAATTATCGGTCTTTGGGGCTGCAACCCTTATCTAGGGAAAAATTAAGCCAAGCATTTAGTTAACAATAAACAACAGTGACGCCATAACAGTGAGCATAGGAAAGTCGCTGCGTTAACTTCAGTGTCGCGAGCCAATCACAACAGTAATTATCGAGGAATAATCTTGGGTGCACTTAACAGCAAGGAGAATTGCTACAAAACAACATCACAACATAGTACCAGTTGAGGTCCAAAAAAGGATACGAGCAATATCATTGCAGCATAGACATAACTTTTATGGTATAGCATTTGAGTTAAGAGATCAAGAAGCCAGAGGATCAGTGTCAGAGTGTCCAAAGGGACACAGAAGAGCACCATTTTAATCGGAAGAACAGGCCAAAATTAACCAAAACCATCTCCAGTTGAGTGTGCTCTACGAGGATTCAGGAACATTAGAGTAATAAGAACACGAGAGAGTAATTGCACCAAAGCCCCAGATCAGAGCTTATCCTAGGCCAGATGGGGAGGCTCCTTGCTGAGCTGAAGGGGAGACTTCCATTGAGCCATCTGCGTGGTCGAACAGGAGTTGTCTCAATTTTCGCGGGTCCGAGAACACATGAGTCACACCTTTTATAGTTACTCTAAACTTTGTCGGACCAATAAAGCCATACATGTGACCAAGCGATTTCAGTTGGGGTCTCAATGCAAGGAAGGCTTTCCTAGTTTCCATAGTCTCCTTACTGAAGTCCTGTGAGATGAAGATTTTGTGACCCCTCCACAGCACATGGTTATGTTTGCGAGCGAAAGTGAGTATCTGCTCTGCATGCTGGTACCTAAGTGGTTTGCACACAATTGCTCTTGGGCCTTTCTGATCTTTGGAAATTCGTCCCGGCACCCTATGTGCTCTATCAAACTCTAGTGGCTGAGTGAAGGTTAGATTTGTGGCCTGCGTGAACCACTCCTCGAGGAAGGGTATGCATGAGTCATGGGATTCCTCCGATTTTTCCGGCATACCAAAAATTCTTAGGTTCCCCCTTCTGTTTCTGTCCTCTAATTCCGCAACTTTCTTCACGAGATGGTCAGAACATAAGGATAGGTTCTTGATAGCTCCACATGTTTTATTTTCAAAGTCTTCCAATTTGCTGATCCTGCTCTCGGACTCTGTTAGTCTTGAATTTATGTCTTTGATATCCTGGCGGACAGCAACAACCTCATCTTAGGTGGATTGTGCCAAGTCTCTAACTTCTTCTAGCTTGCTCAAAATTGTTTCCATGGCTTCCGCCATTAGTCTGTTCCCTTTGACCGGTGTCGGTGGGTTAGATTTCAGACGTTTGGAAGCCGCACCGTTATCCTTGTCCCCCATTGTAGTCGTGTATAGCAATGGGTCGTGTAAATACCTTGGCGCCCTTCAGGTGTACAACGCTGTACAACGCTGAGTCCAATCTATGTTGTGACAGTGCAGGCCGACTGATTAGATACTTCTCCCTTAGCGATCGATAGGCGTCACTACTTTATACAGTGATAGTATCACTCTCTGTAACTATTGGTTACATTAAGTTGTTATAAGGGATCAGTCAGTATAGCACACCATGCTGTATGTTTGTTTATATGTATATGCTCCCAGTTCACTAGGTGTTTGACGGCTTTAGATGTGCCTCGATAGCAACCACAGCAAACACAGCAATTATGGCAGATGTAGGGCAGGCATTAAGGATGAACACAGCAGTTGACAAGCACCTAGATCGTTATCATTATTTTTCGCAGCGACATATCCCAGAGGCTGTATACATCCTAATCCACACAGCAGCAGGTCTCAGGGTGATATATGCGTGATGCCAGGTGCACTGTAGAGCCACTGTATGGGACGTTTTAGATGTTTTAGATGTTTTGTACCACTCCTCACAACCAACACATAGGCACAGCCTCAGGCACTGAGCAGAGTGGCAGGGTGATCTCGCAGCAGGATGACCCAGCTACGATGTCTGCGTGACTTCAGGCGCGCTGGGGAGCCGCCATTACAAGCTGCCACAACATAGAATTGGATCTGTTAAGACCGTGTGCATTCGGCGCATTAGTGTGGGGAAGAGACCGTACAAAAAGCGGCAGTGTGCACATGGCCCTCGTTATGCTAATATCTGATATTGGCTGTTGAGAGGATGCAGGGCACTGAGACCAGTCGCAGTATAGCTGTCGCCGCCATTTTGCTTAAGCGCGTTTCGTGGGCTCAGCTGCTGCGCGTTTACACACATATCCATACCGGTATTGATGCATTGTGACGTCGAGTGTGGCCAGAAGCAGACAAATATAGATGGCCACAGTAGTCTTATGTAGTTTGCATACAGTCCCGCAAAGAGCGTGGAGCGGCTTTCTAAATCGGGAGCTCGATCATACCGCTACCGGAGTTGCAGACAATTCGCGCCTTTTTCCTTTCCCCTCAATCAGTCAGCAGAAGCGTACTCACGGTTCGGCATAGATCATGCCGCCAGTTAGGGAGGAGTTGAGGCCATTCCCGACATCGTAATGGCTCCGTCACTGCCCGCGGTGAAGCGGACCAGATGCCTGGGGCGACCACGTTGTTATATCCGGCCTCAGTCTCCGCCCCGCTCCGCAGTCACCATCGGTCGGGATAAAAAGGTCTCTTTTCACCTGGTTTCCGAGCTCGGAATCAGCCCAGATTTTCAGGGCATGTCGAGTTGGGGTTCCGATGATCGAATTCCTCGTATTTCAGGAACTGGATCCAGGTAGCAGCCGTCTGTGGTCGAAAATGGTGTAGCTGCCTGGAGGAGGACTGAATCACGCCGCCATTCCTCCCGGCATCCAAGCCACTCCCCTCATGACGCTTTTATTGATTTTAGTTGGTTTCCAGAGGAGCATGGCCACTAATGCAATTAAACTGCAGCTCTAAAACATGCTAGAATGGATTTGTTATAATGCCTAGCAGTGTTAAGTGTGTGTTACTACAGTCAGTCACTCTGGACTTGAAATTGAAGAGTGGCTCAGAGGTTACTTGATTGAAGGCTTTTGTTTTGGTGCTAGCACTAGTGCTCTACTGCTGGTAGGGTTAAAATTTGGGTGGGGAAACTGCATACAAACATCTTATGTGTCAAGTATTATGGAAACAGTATGTTTAACCATTAAACTGGGAGAGTAGTGTGCGGTCAATCCCTGCACGGAGCCTAGGTGTTTGAACCACAGCAATGTGCAAGATGCTTTTGGTCAAGGCCATAACACTCATTATCTGAGGGATATACCCTTTAGACAATAGAGCTTGTTTTCATGCACCAAGCCTTTTTTTGCAGACAGTTGGGCACACGTCACCTATGCCTTTGTTAAAACACATGATGCGTTCCACCATTCGTAGGAGATCATGGGCCTCACTTAAGTGCTCTCATCTCACCAGTGAAGCACCAGCACCCAACCGCTTCACATCACACCTCGTCCCTTCACTCTTCCGACCAGGAGAGCACCGCCGTAACTACTGCAGTGTGTGTCGATCTATTTTCCACACCACATAGATGTTCAGGTGAAACTGCTGAGCAGCATGTAGTCATCCCTTTCTTCACTGCCAACTGAAAAGCATGAACAAAGGAGGCCAAACAAGCAGACAGTGGCTGGTAAATTCAAGAGCACTTTATTACACCTTCTCCATCACCAGCACCAGATCTTCTAACTGCCAGATCCCTTTAAATCACCTTCTTTCTCTGCTGACAGAGAGAGCAATAGTTCTAATATAGAACCTTTGCCACCTACAACAAGGTGGTAGCAGGCACATAGGGTTCAACTGACTGGTGCTGGAGACATAAGCAGAGCCTCTTAGATGGCCACCACTCGTAATCTACCTGCCAGTACAGCCCCCTTCCACCTCACTCACAAGTAACATTAGTGCTAGCTGCGATGACCAAAAATAGCACAACCAAACCTAATGGCCTCACTGTCATGCTCAAAGACGCTGGACTGGAGGAGACTCAAACGTGCTGTGCCTGCTCAGTTTGGCCCATTGTTCTACTCTACATGGCAATGAGGCAGCCAATCTAGAGCTTCGAACATTGCACTAAGGTTGCAGCAGCTTTTAGGGTCAAGCCCCAGAGGCCAAGCCGGTCCAGGCAAAAGTGATTTTATCTACAGCTGAAAAAATGTTTGACCCACAAGCTGGCCTTTGCCTCAGGCACCCCGGGCAATGTCCGATTTCCCACCCTGCCTATCCAACGCTGGTTCAGGAGCCCAAAACTTTATTCAGAAGCCAGCAGCCAGCGCTATTGTTTGTCGAGGACAGTATTTCCCTCTTTCTCCCTCCTTTTGTGTTTTTCTTTCTCTTGCTCAAAGTCTGATGAGGAAAAGTTAGTGCTCCCCAAATAAGAATGCTGGTGGGCCCCACCTGCAACCACCGGCTCAAATTATGTCCTAGTAGACTGACACATTTTTGCATTGGAATTATCCCGTTCAATTTAATTCCCATCCCCTCTCCCCCCGCCAGCTTTTTCTGAATCAACGTTATGTTGCTTCTGGTGGTAAGACTGCATTTAATATCAGACACAATTCTGTTAGTCTAATACTGAATGGTCGAGGGAGCAAAAAGGCAGTCTCGTTGAGAGTGACGGCATAAACTGCCTGCATCTACCCTTAAGGGAAGATGGAGGGGGTCTTTGTCGCACCTTCCCTTTAGGATGCTCTTGTTTAACACCCGAGGATAAACTACTTTATGTAATGCCTCTCTGTACAGATTTACCTACCCAGCTGATTAACAATCCATCCAGCTTAGGCCGAGGTCTGGTCACGTAGGGGCAGATTTACAAGTCCCTTGCGCCACTTTTGCGCCATTTTCCCCATGATAAAAATGACGCAAAAGTGGCGCAAGGGGCGTGTAAATTTGCCACATAGTTGTTAGAGTCCCTTGTTTTTAAGTTCAACAATTATGCAGCTCCACGAAAGTGAGCCACCTTCAGTTCTATATGAAGGGTCTGTATTATGTTCATCACTGTTACACTACAGTCAACCCGACCTTCCTTAGTAGGCCAGACACATAACTTTTTATTAGTTTTCTCACACTTGACCTTCCCGTGTCTAACTCATAGAGATCAGTACAATCACATGGACGAAACTGCATGAACAAAGGCATGTTTTACGAATATAGTATACCATTGCCTAATGATGCCTCCCCATTCTAGTTGGATATTTTACTATTGCTTATCTTGCAACTTGCCAAATATACTATAAAAATGGGGAGTTCCAGCTATGTTAAAGTATGTGTGGAGGAAATCGAAAAATCTCCAACCACTAGCACTCTAAATTGTTGAAAAGAATATTGTGATACCGCAAATTTTTTTTAATCAGAATGTTCACATTATGGCTGCCAATCCCAAAACATTTGTCACTTGCTAAAAACACATTCACAACAATAGCTATTTTGCTACGTGCAGCGTAAGAACAGTTCCTTCTATTAAACTCTGCACACATCTAATGACTGTGGGTGGTTCCCTCCGCTTTATGGCTTCCCCTTAACACCTATTTCTTTCCTTCATTCTCTCAAGAAGGGGGCGGGAGAGGGTGCTGAGGTCAATGCTTCCAATCTATAAACACCCATTAAATGTTCCCAGCTCTTTTATCCTGGGTTGCACTTAATTGTTTGCAGCTGGGCAGGTCACTGGGCTTGTGTTTTTTTAATGTTGAGATTCTTAGTGTGTGATGCACTGCTTTGAACTATAAAATGAACAGTTGCTCCCAGAAGAGGGAAGAGAGGGGGCAGGGCGAGCGCATCGTTTGTACTGATGAATTAATTCTACAATCTGTGAACAGTGGACCAGTGTTGAGGCCTTGCTCACTGTTATAACTGCGTGTCCATCCCAACTTTCAGTTAACACATTCCTCTCACTGACGTTTAGTCAATTGAAAAAGCAAATACACTCTTCTAAAACCTAAAAACACATATAGTGGTAAATGCAGACTCAACAGCATAAGAGAAGCCAAGTTATTTGTACATGTGTTCTGCATTCTTTTCTTTTCTTTTTAGCATGTGGTGAGGAGATTAGTACAAGGGCATAAGTGAAGTAAGTGAATACTGTGAAGTAATCATAGAATGTTCTGTCATATTTTAAAAGCGGCTTTAAACTAAAAGAAATAGAACACCAATCCAAAGTTGTTGGTTACTCTCAGAAAAGAGTCAACATTCAAAACCACAACTACAACTCTACAACACTGACCACGCCCTCAGGAGACAACATCCCAACTTCCTGATTCAACTCATGACGACATCCAGGACGCGACGCCCATTCCTGTAGTTGGCAGGTCGACGACAGAAGCTCCATCAGCGTCCGAATCCGACCCTCCTCCCTGATTTCTTTCACCACACCTTAGTGTGTTAAAATAAATCACTGGTTGTAGGATAGGGTTCCTGGGAGGTTGGCCCATAGCGTCTCTGCAAAACTCTACCAAGTACCTTCCAGGTAAGATTCCGGTAACATTCAGGTAAGAGTGCATTGGTGAACCTGACACGTTGTGAATGTGGAATGAGTAGTATGTCTTAGTGCATGATTTGAGTGTGGAGAGAGTTCTATTGGGGGAGTACAGAGGGAGGGATCTGTTTGCATGAATACAGGATGTTAGAGATATGGTATCTAGTTGGTAGTCGGCATTCACCCTGTCCAAGTAGGGACCCTCACTTTGGACAGGGTAAGTCAGTTACACAGCTAAGAGACCCCCTGCTCACCCCCTTGGTAGCTTGGCACAAGCAGTCAGACTTCTCTAAGTGGCAATGTGTAAAGTGATACAGTGTCAGACAGACCAACAAAACAGTACCTTTGGAGGGACCTTGCGATGAAATCCGAAGATGAGGCATCACCGGTGTCAGGGGGAGTAGGCTCTGAATGCCAGAATTCGTTGAGGCCTTGGAGTCACATGTGCTGGGGGTCGAGCTCTGCGATATCGAGGTTAGGAGTTCTGGCGTTGGTGGGGCCGGGGCTGCAATGTTGTCGCAGTTGATGCATCATGCTCTTCGCGAGCGGTGACCACGGTTTCAGTGCAGGAATCGACATAGCGTTGGTGCTGAGTTCTGTAGTCGGCAGACCCATGGCTGTGATGTGAGATACGGCGAATTCAGTGGCACAGTGAGCCAGGGACCCACATCAGGGCATACTCGGTGCCCTTAGGGTGAGAAAGCAAAAGACACACAGTTGATTGACGGAATGCTGAACAAATCAAAACATTCACCCCAGCCAAGAGATATGGGTTAAATCCATCATTCTTTTGCTCACCATGCCACCCCACTTTAGACCTGGCCATATGCAAATCAGTCTTGACCCTGTGCCTCATGGGAAATGTTCAGCCCGAACTGCTAAGCCAGGACCTCCCTGGACCAGAAACAAGCATCCTGGGACCGGTTTCGGGGTTTCACCCCTCATCAGCCAGGATAGCTTGAACCAAGTGGCACAGCGAGCCCAGGACCCACATCTGGGCATACCCGGCGAACTTGGGGCGAGAAAGCAAAAGACACACAGTTGATGGACGGAATGCTGAACAAATCAAAACATTCACCCCAGTCAAGAGTTCTTGGTTAAATCCATCATTCTTTTGCTCACCATGCCACCCCAGTTTAGATCTGGCCATATGCAAACCAGTCTTGATCCTGTGCCTCATGGAAACAGTCCAGCCCGAACTGCCAAACCCCGACACCAGTCCCAGGATGCTTGTTTATGATCCAGGGACAGATTTGTTCTGCATTCCGTCCATAAATTGTGTGTGTTTTTTTCAGTAAGCAATGTATCAGCTGTTTATGAGGGTGATGAACGTATCACATTTCTAGGATGATATTCTAGTTCGTGGTGTGACAGGAGATCATGACAAAACATTGTTTTAAATATCAACAATACTGGAAAAACATGGTCTCATGTAAAGTCCATGAGACAGTGTGGACTAACTTGGCCTTCACATCACTTGTGATGGGATTGTGCTGAAACAGTGCATTACTGATGCCATTGTTAATGCTCCCCATTCTGGAGATGAAGATCAATTAAGATCATTCCTAGGACTGGCAGAGTACTCTGCCAAGTTTATTCCTAGATTTGCTGTTAAAGGATATGCCTGAGAGGAAAAATGTTAGTCATGACTGGGATGAAGAATGTGAACATGAGTTTTAAAGATAGAAATTGCAAATGCATATGAACTGGTGCCATACGCAACTAGGTGCGACCCTGCTAATGTTAAGTAATTTTCACAGGGGGGATGTGCTTATGCAGAGAGGAATGAAGAATTGGAAATTAAGGATTATGCATCACACCCTTTGAGAGACACAGACGCTAAGTATTCTATGATTGAGAAAGAGACACCAGTGTGCTTGGTGGGGAGTGTGTTATTTCAGGGCATATATGTGGGGAATACCATTTATACTAGATACGCATCATCAACTGCTGGTGTATGTTTTTTTTTTAGCAAGCAATGGATAGGCCAAAGTGACTCCATGATTTGTTACATGGCAAGATTGGCTGTTGGAATATCAGTTTTCTAATGTTCTTGGAATTTGCCAAGTCTTAGCAGATTGTCTTCCTTGATTATCAGAGCCAGGACACAATCGCATTGGAATGAATGATGTTGAAAGGGAGATGATTGCGGCAGTGTCATCTATCAATGAGGAATGTATGATGTTACAGCGCATACATTCACAACGCAGTATTTTACATTGCGTTCGCTACAACGCAAGTTGTTACAACGACTTGCGCTGGACTTAGGCATAATATGATTTACTATTCCAACTCCAGCCTGCGTAACAGTAGGGAAGGTGTTGGAATAGTAAACCATACTATTCCTTATCTTAGAGCGTCATCCAGAGCAAGTCGTTCTAACGACTTGCGTTGTAATGCCCTCGATGTAAACATACCGTGGTGTAACGACCGCGTTGTATACGTCGTTCTCCATCAATGAGGTGTCTGGTAGAGGAATAGGGAAGGAAGAATAGTCTGATGCACTTGTGGAGCATGATGCGTAGCTTTAAGTAGGTTGAAGACTGGCCTGACAAGAAAAATGTAAACAGTTACGTATTATTCTTTTATGGTCTGAGGAACAAATGTCCATGTATAAACTGTTTGGCATTGAGGTGAATTAATATTTTTAACTACATAATTAAGAAAGAGTAGTATCGCTGGAGCATGGAGGACATTCATTTTTGGACAACATATGTGGATAGAAGTGTAGAAGAGATGATGTTGCCAGTGCCTAGAGTGACTATTATCAAAAGACAGCGCATTAACCCTGCAGGGGTGTGGAAGATCCCAGGGAGCCATATACAAATTACCCCTTGTCTTATCTGGGACGCGGTGTTCCTGGAGAAAGTCCAAAGCCCACTGTAGTGATCAAGGGACAATTTTGTCATTGATCCATATTCACATTGGAGGAAATCAAGAGGGAAGGTATATCAAAGGAAATACTGACCGGCAACAGTGTACAGTTTGTTTCTTATGATTTGGAAGGTTTTTAAAGCAGTAAAGCAGCATGGCATACAACACATTATGGAAGTGGGAGGGCCAACCCTTCAACTGCTGACAGTTTCCAGTCCCTGATGGAAAATTCTTTCTTTTATGCCCAAAATCAATTGTATGTATTTTGCCTCATATTGACCTCCACGCATGGAATCACAGAACCCCCTTGATTGCTCATTTCTTGGAAAACAGGCATGTGAAGTTGCGAGTCACTGAAATTCATAAAGTCACAGTAATCAAATTAAAACAAAACTCTTCATCTCAAGATAAAGGAATACATCTAAGTATTTAATAAAAACAAGAGATGAAGCAAATATATACCTGACTGCGAGCAGAAAGGGAAATTTGCTAGCATCGGTCAGGAGTTTTCAAGGAAAGATCGCATCACTGCATCCATTTGGTGGTTGTTTTCCTTCCCTGGGCCTTTACAAATGAGGTCGTTCTTGTTATATTACTAACAGGTTAATAAAACTAAACCCATATAGCATTTCAAACATAATAGGAGCCTTCAGTATTGTCCTGAAACGTTCATATCAGTATTTGAAATAAACTCTACGGTTTCACACCAAAACCAATACTAGACTCATAGGGACAGATTGGGAGTTTGGAGTACAAGTCACCCTTCCTTTGTCATGGGGTGTTTAATTAATTTGATAGGCTAAAGTAAGTCTGTCCCCCATATTTATAGATTAAGCTCAAGGTCCCCCAACCATTATGATAAAGTTGTCTCTCTCATCTGTACCATCTTACTATGTTGTCAGTTACAACTCCATCAACATTGGTATAGTGGCTGTTAGAAATGGGATCTCTAGCTGGAAGAGGTTTTCCCCCTGTTTAAGTAGAGACCTGTTAGAAATGGGATTTTTGGTAGGTTAGGGCATGTGCCAAAGCCAGGCAGAAACTACCACTCTAGTCAGGATAAGGGAGTTACACTTCTAAAGTAACCCCTGCTCACCCCCTTGGTAGCTTGGCACAAGCAGTCAGACTTATCTTAGAGGAAGTGTGTAAAGCATTTGCACATAACCAACAGTAATACAGTGTTAGCACTACAAAAGGACACCACACCAGTTCAGAAAAATATATTTTTTTTATATATACTTAAGTGAAGACCAAAAACGATAAAAAGCAACAATACAGTACTTACAAATCTTCGGTTATCAAAATATGCTTGAAAAACAGTCCCTTGATGTTGATAGCTCTGTCCGGGGCTATCACGGTGTCGTGAGCAAATAAATCCAAACAGTTCTGGCTGACCGCGGTGTCGCGGGCCAGCTACAGTGTCAGGAAGACCCACAAACAGTACCTTTTAGAACTGCCAGGCGTTGGCGGCCTCACGTTGAGCTTCTGAAAGCACAGTGTCTGCACGCATCCATTCCGAAGGTCGGTGCAGGAGTCGTCGGGCCCTCAAAGTCACACGCGTTGCAGATCGAACTCCTCTCTGTTGAAGTCAGAAGCGCTGGCGGCAGTAGGCGTTGGGTGTTGCGGTGTGAAGTGCGGAGGTATGGTGTGCGGTACCCTCAGGCCGCAGTGTGAGCAGCGGCTTGGTGGCAGCATCAGATGGCGTCGTCGGTGAGAGCAGGGTCGCGGTGCGAAGTGAATGCGGTGCTCGCCACGGTGCTGGCATGTCGTGGTGCAAACAGCGTCATCTTTGTTGCTGAAGCGCTGTCATGGGCTGCCGAACTGGAGTCAATGGCGCCAGCGTTGGTAGGCCAAGGCTGCGGTGCGGGATGAGGGCGGTGAGTCGTGTAACTTTACGAACGGTGTCCTCAAATTGTTGCAGTGATTCTGCACATATATAGAACTATGCGCAGGAAACCAGGACCACGGTGTGTAGTGGTGTACCAACTACCCATCTTAGTGCCCAAAATGCCCAATCTGACTAGCTATAGTGTCTCATTCATTCTTCGCACTAAAGCAAATTTACCAATGATGAGACAACCCAGAACATGTCACTCCGACTCTTTCAGGAATCGCGGGAGCAAGAGCACTCTTTCGCTCACTCATCATACTTGCCCACAACATGAGTAATCAAAGACACTGTAAAGTTTAAAATGTTTATTTTAACTAATGTGCTCTAAAATGCAGTACACCTGCTATTACTAACAGTAGAATGCATAAACACAATATAGTGAGCATTGTTACAATTCATAGAATATGAACAGGGATATCATTTTAGAAAGCTGGGGGAAAACGGCCTACTGTGCCTTCCCACCCTCCCCGTTCTAGGAATTAGTTTACTATAAAAATGGAAGACCTCTGGGCTTTGTCAGGGGGACCCCATACCTCCAAGTCTAGATGCAAAGGTTTACATCTCCGGACAAGCACAGCTCTTCTCTCTGGAATGGTTTTCCTCCAAGTGCCTCGAACATGCATGCATGCAATTTTAAAAGAACTCGATTTTTAGAAGTGCAGCTGCGCTTCGCGTTATGTCTAGGTCTGGGGGACTGACCACAGCAGAATAACAAGGGACATTGTTTTTCGACCTTGCACATTATGTACATGGATGGCAAGCTAGTATTACACCAAATATAGTCTGAAAGAAGGTCACAAGGCCAGAACCAACAACCTTAAAAAAATGTGCCAGGCCATGTGTATCTGACGCATTGAAAATGCGATGAATCAATTCATCGAAATGCAGTGGAAGGTTAGTATTGAGAAGGGCCTGAATCTCAGAATGGGTGCTAGCCACCTGCAGCATGAAGGTCTCACACGCAGAAGTAAATGGGATTTCCTGTTGCAATATTAGCGCTCTTGTTCTGCTCAACTTATTGAAGTCTGCTATCAAAGTTGGTATGGAAGGCCAAATCGAGTTATCGAGCTATCCATGCGGGGACGGAAAAAGCACATTTTTACAGCAAACTACATGCTGTGAATATGTCACAATTTACGGTATGCCAGCCAGCAAACTGCAACATTTTTGATTATTTAAAATAAGATAGCTACCGTTAGCAAGCAGCAGTGGGCTTTATGGAACTGGAATACCTTTTAAAACACATGCAAGGTTCGGGGGTAACATTGCAGGCCCCTTGTAATTGTATGTTTTTGCAAACAAGGAAACAACCTACTGTAGAATCACAGTACTCCCCGGTGAGGTATACCACTTTGTCATCCTGCAGGCATCTGTGTGTGAAAGGCAAGGACCACACTTCATGCAGAAAGGTGCCACCTAAGGGTTCATAGCGGTCTAGCGGGTAAAGCTTCATGCAGGAGCTAAATTTAAACAATGAGAATGGTAAAGAGATAACACCATGTACAAACCAGACAGCAGAGTCAGTCTCAGCCACGGAGAAGGGTAAAGGGTCTATCTCTTCTATGTGTAGAAGAGTGGATGTTGCATTTTTCATGGACATAAACGGTTGTTTATCTGTCAAATTAAATGGTAAAAACAAAGCAGATGCGTTTAAATAATCCCATGGTACTTTCCCCATTTTTAGTCTGTAAAGTCCATGCAAACTGCATCACAGAACGCAATTGATTTTGACCATGATATAACACAGACACATCATCTGGTACAATATCAAGACCAGATGAAACAATATTATCTAATGTGTAGATGCGGGAAGACAGTGTGTTAGAAAAACGTGGATCAGGTCTATCCTGTATGTAACCAGGGACTGAGTTATGGAAACGTAATTGGCAGACATCAGAAGACGTCTGCCAAACTAACCAGACCGCAGGATCTAAACTAGAGACAATAAATATGTTACTTTGAACTAAAGCTTGCAGGTCCTCCATGGAATAATTTGTAAGCAAGCTCCAGTTATGATAGGTAGCCAGAGCAGGAACTGCAGAGGCATTCATTAGTTTTGCCGTAGCCAAATCAAAGTAGTTTGGCAAATTGTATTATTTAAAAATAGAATTTGGAGCTGGGCAATGTTCCCACTGTGTGTAATTAAAAACGTCCCTAAATGTATTAGACCTACGCAGGTAATGGTGTCCATAATGCTGGTATAAATATAAATCGGCATAATTAGTGGGATTTAAATACAAATCTTCAGCATCAAAGGCAGCATAATAGTTCAAATCTGAAAACAAAGATTGTATTGCTTGTACATCTCAATCATTTGAACATATATTCTGTTTCATCACATCTCCCATGGAAACACGAGGTACATTTGGTACATTGATTATCTCCGTTGGACCATGAATTTGAAAATCCACAGCATCCCAGATGATGCCATCAGCGACTGGAAAGGCGGTAATGTTAACAAGAGTCTGGTCTCGTTTCATGATGTGAGAAGACGAGTGTGGAGCCAAAGTACCCTGAACCAACTGAACAGCGGAGCGTTCTGGCAAGTAGTGACCTTTGATGAGTAAGAAAAAAACTGTCACAAACCCAATGGACATGAACAGAAAAACCAGGATGAGCACCAACCAGAAATATGTCCAAGGAGGGACCAAATAAGTCTGTTTAAACCACAAGACAAAAATAGCGAACTTTGTGGGGCCAAATGACGAGGAGAAGGTTGAGTCAAAAGAAAAACGTGACTGGTTGAGTAGAGTTGTTTGAAAACCAGGCAGAGACTTGCTTGTGGAATAAGCATATTCAGTTTCTTCGTTACTGGGGGAAGGTTGGGGGACTAGCAAGTGATTAGTAACAGAGCACATCTTAACAGCAGTGTCATTTTGTGCGGTGTCAGATGTGCCTATCACCGGATTCCTTGAAATTGCTGGACATGACAAAGCAGGTGTTACACTATTCAGAATCGGCCAGATGTTGTAGCTTGACATTGTCCACTAAGATGGAACTGTTGTCTTTGCGGCCAGGAAATGGTGGTAAAATGACTGTACGAGTACCCTTCACGCCAAGCACGGGAACCGGTGCACGATAAGAGGGGCACATTCTTTTTTGTTCACCTTTTTCTCTCAGACCAGATCTCCAACTTTGGGTAGCCAGCTGGCTACTGAAACCTACAGTGCAGCTTTAGTGGCAGAGAGTAAATGTTCAGTTGCAAGATTGTCACAGGTCTCTTGTAAGTCCTGTAACATAGTAGAATGATTATCTACATCAAAGGTCGCAGCAATCGCCGCCTTGTCTAGACAATCAAGGTCTGGCACACATTTTTTTATGCCAAAGTGCATTTCATATGGGGTCCACCCACCCAGAGATCTTCTAGGGAGATTATTAAGTGCATGTTACACGCTATACAAATGGGCTAGACAGTTCCTGCCAGTACCTAAGACTCTAGCTGTCAAGGTTTGCTTTAAGTCACCGTTCATTTGCTCCACAATTGATTTGCCCTCAGGCCTGTATGGAGACGAAAACTGCATCAGCATCAGCAGACTTCATCGCATCCTTGTACGCCTTAAAGGCGAACACTGGACCTTGGTCAGAATAGAAGGTGCCACACGCACGTACAAAGACACGCAAATACCTGATGACATTTTGAGCATCAGCACTGCGTTGGGGCCGAACCCAAATGAAACGTGTGCACAAATCAACTGCAACTAAAATGTATTTACAAGCAGTATCTGAAGAAAATGGACCGCAGTGATCAAGATATACACAGCGAAATGGCTTATTGGAAATGCATAGCTGTGTTTGTGGTGGACGTGTAACCGTAGATGGCTTAATCTGCTGACAAATGTCACAAGATAGTACATAATTACGAGTCTGTTTATATAAACCACGCCACCAGTAACATTCCTGCAAGATAGAAACTGTCGCAGACATGTCAGCATGCGCCAAAGCCAAGCCTTTGTGTGCGGCTGTTATCAAAGAAAGACTGCGGTCCGTGTTGGGAATCAGCCGATCTGCCACGTCATTAATTCTTACATACGGAACCTTGTCGGGACATAAATGATAAGAGTACTTTGAAGGGAACCCTTGTGGGTAATTACCACCCTGCTCAGTAACAGCAACAGCTGCCAAAACTTCATTATCCATCTTAGTCATGGATCTTGTAACAGTTGCAACTAAACACGTGGCTACTGCTGATTTGGCTGCTTCATCAGCTAAACTGTTACCGACAGTGTGTGCTCCCACACGCTGGTGGCCAAGAGTATGTATAACGTGTGAGGGGCAGACGTTGTTTAAGATCTGCTACTCTAACCCAAAGCATTTTATGCTTAATTGCGCTGCCTTTGCAATCACAATAGTCATTCTGAGACCAAAAGAATAAGTTGTCATTGAAAGACTGAACACAGTAATAAAAATCACTCACAATGAGAGTAGTCACATTAGGATCAGCAAACTCAAGAGCAAGCACCAAAGAGCACAGCTCGGCCAATTGTGCGGTACGGTCACCTAGTGTTGTGTTTGTCAAACCACTCACCTGAATCCCAGGTAGTTGGCAGGGGCAATGGTGAAGACTATTCCTCAACCCGTCCGGACCATTCCCCAGCCTCACTGAATAAAACGTTGGTGCCAGCAAATACTCCAAAAGGGAAGGGGATTGGGACGACTAACAACACAGAAAAAGAAAAGACACTGCAACTTCACTCCTGGACCTGCCGGGTTCTTAACTGGGAAGTTGCTTCTGTCTTTGTGTTCTAGGAAATAAACACAAGCCTTCTATTAACACTACATTCGTGTTGTGGTTGTCAACATCTCCAGGCAAGATGTATGCCACTAACCTGTCTGTAGCAGCCAGCAGGAACGATGCCGAGAAGAGTAGCCTCCCTCCTTCCCTGAACACTACCACCTCCACAATGCAATAACGACACTGTAGGAAACAGGAGCACCCAAGGGAAAAGGGAAGGGGATAAAATAACAAAGAAATCCTGTTGCTTCACAGGTCTGGACTAGAGCACCTGCCTCTATCTGCTAAGCTGTATGTAAGAGACAAGTAAGAAGACAGTCAGGAACACAGAGAACATGCACCCAAGATACCACTAGAATCACAGGACTGTCACACGCACATAAATTGGCTGGCACTTCAGGCTTACAAGTATGCTCTCCTGTTGCTTCCCAGGTCCTGTCAACTAGCACAATGACCTCAATAGGTTCAGCAACAGAACCGTGGAAAATCCTTTGGTTTACACACATGGGCAAGTAGTCAAAGTAGGCAAGATAGTATCCCTCACACAAAACAGTTTGTGCCAGGTGTCCTATTCCTGCATAGGCCAAAACGATCCTGCCAAACCTCAGAAGGATCTTGCCCTACTCAAAAACTAAAATGTTAGTTCAAAATGAGTAGCTCTTAATTTCAAAGTACTGCAAAAGGATTATTTAGTAGAGAGTCTCGACCGAGACTTAAATAAACACAGAGCAAAACGGGCTTCTAGAATTCACAGTGCTCCTCGGAACTCCTCTAGAGCCGCTAGGGAGTAACTTACACTGCGCAGGGAAAACCGCCAATGAACATAGAGCCGTCGAAGCCCAGCAACACAGGCTGCTCAGTACAACTGCAGAGTCAGGCAGCGGGAACCACTCCACGCTTTCCGAGAGGAGAGCTCCTCCGGGAGCAGTCTTCCACTCTCGAAATAGCGGAACGAATTACCTGGTACGGCGGGCGGTCTCTCGCCATGAATCAACGGTCAGAGGCAAAGATAAACGCTGAGTCTGGAAGCGGATCCTCCAGCGGGGAAGCACCATCCGCTCTCGGCTTCGGGGAAGTTTGTCAAGCACCATTTCCTTCCTGAGGTGGGGCTATATCGTGAATGGTCCGGAAAGGTCACCTGATCTCATCTTCCTGGTACCGCGCCCCTAAGCCTTCTGGGAGTGGTAGTCCAGTGAGAGTTTCTGTATATTTTTAAGGGCACACTCAAAACAGGGAAGGGTGTTGTGTGTATCCTACCTGTTTTAATGCTTCTACCTAACCGTAAGCCAGCAATCGCGACAATTCGACTGAATTGAATCTATTGTTCAAATCAGTTTAATTTGGTGAATCACCTTGCGCAACAACACAAAACTCCAAGCGCAATGGCATGTCTTTTTCTGAATGCTTTCGTAAATTATTGCTCACTAGATCAGACTGAAATGTTAAAATGAAAAGAATGTTACAGAAAGGTATTTCCCTCTCTCGCTCTTGTTTTATCTTTTCGAGAATATACATATGCAGTAATCTCACCCGTAAACACTTTTCCTGAACAGTACTGATCAACCTTCAAGACGCCTTGGCGAAACACACAATTTTGCTGGAAAGCACTTCAAAAGTACTACAGTAGAAAGTCCTGAACAATAGTAGCGCAGGATTAATCTTAAAAGTTCAATCACAATGTCAGTGCTAGATTAAAACAAGGTTTTGCTTAGTTTTAACATTTAACAACAACAAAGTTCTGCTCAATGCCAGTGAGCTCAAAATAAAATCTTCATTAAAGAGATAACAAGTTCTGCGCAATGTCTATGAGCTCAAATCAACATTTCCATGAAAGCGCCGAATCTACAGAAGAAAAGCGCTAAACACACATTTTTATGAAATCGCTACAAAAGCACCAACTAGGCGCTGCAAACAAGATTCTCCAGAAAGTTTTGACACAATTCCAAATATTGGCGCTAGTCTACTTTTTATGAAAGCACAGAATTAACATTCCTCCTAATCCGCTGAACGAAAGTCAATAAGAACGTTAAAATAACCAAGTTCCTGCAAAGTAAATAAACCGAGAACACAAGGTGTCCCCGGGACTTAGCTTCTTGACGTGCAGAAGCGGCGTTGGAGGTGGCTCTCTATTCTTGAATGTCCTTTGTTGACTTTGGCTGCTTGGCGACAACACGTCCTTACTGGATGGAGTCCAACGAAGTCAAGCAAAGGATTTAGATACTCGCG
Source organism: Lissotriton helveticus (assembly GCF_964261635.1). Taxonomy (NCBI): domain Eukaryota; kingdom Metazoa; phylum Chordata; class Amphibia; order Caudata; family Salamandridae; genus Lissotriton; species Lissotriton helveticus. The sequence continues at coordinate 1,012,087,925 of NC_136061.1, forward strand.
GTTATTTATAACCGCAGCAGGGCATTGCCGAGTGCGTGTTTACTTAGCAGAGAGACATGCTTCCCGGCCTGGTTTCCTGGCAACCATTTGAAAGCGTCCCCAGGGCACGTGTCTGCCAAAGTATTTCAGGAGACAAACTATTGCAGGGAACAGGAGCATCAATGTACACATTTAGGAACAAATAATAAATGAGAAAAGAAAAAGTAATAAAATAAGTGCAGCATTAAATACATGTATCAGTATTTTGAGGAAGACAGACATGATTTATGTGTTTAGTACCAGCGGAAACACAAAGGACACAGTTGGAGAAAACAGTAGCATGCTGATTCCTGACACCTAGCACCTGCGTATGAACAACACTGGACGAGCCGTTTACCATGGTCCCTGCCACAATAGCACAGGCCGCCGAATAAGCATGCTTAGGCCTGGTGGCCGGTTGCGCCGAACCATCGGTGTAAATGATACAATCGTACTTCTCAAGTGGGGTCATAGACAGAGGAGGAGGATTAATAAATTCATACTGCAAGAACTCCTGATTCTGAAGAGAGGAGTCCAATATAAACATGACATCCGGAGAGGTCAAAGAAGTATCCCATTGTATCCAACGAGGATGCACAGCCTTATAGTTCGGTACACTTGCCTTTGTCACTGCCTCAAGCGCAGGGTATGAAGTTACCACCAAAATGCGTTTCCCCTGTGCCAGTGAGCATTCCTTCAGGATTATAATCTGTACAGCTGTCAACTTTTTCAGCAGTGGAAAACCGCAAATCGGCAGAAGTGTATACGTGTGATTTGTAAGCAATAGGTACTGTGTCACCTGCATTAAACATCAAGTAAGTGAAACCAACTGCACCTGGCACTATTCATATTACCAGGTTCATATGGTTATCACGTGTTAACAAGTATTTTGATTCAAGCAAATCAGATTGTAAAAATAGTAAAATAGCAGAATGTTCCGGTAACCAACTGGCTTTCGAAAATGTAGGTTGTATCAAGGCATAAAGCGGCTTGATACGCTGGGCATATTCGGGAATGTAAGAACACCCGAAGTTCAAAAATCCCAGCCAAGACTGAATTGTTTTCAGGGTTGTCGGAGGCCGCAAACGTGCGCATTTCCCCACGAAGTGAGGCGCCAAGCCTTTTACCTTCATTATTGAGCTCATAGCCCAAAAACAACACTATACTCTGCGAAGTGTGATTTAGCAAAGTTAAATTTGTAGCCGTAGGCCGCAAACAAAATAATGATGCGGTTGACTCGGCAAAGATGCGGCCACAACTCGTCGTCTGTGAAATACATATCATTAACGTACGAGTACGCATCTGGGTCTATGCTGTCCAGTAAAGAGACAATACGGGCGGCGAATACCGCGGGGCTGTTTTCATAGCCCATTGCTAAATGCCAGAATTGTTTTTGTTTCTCACCGGCTGTGAATGTTGTCCATTGACTGCATGCAGGGGACAGATTGTGACTGAAGAAACCTTTGGAAATGTCTAGGGTTGTTTTATATCTTTTACGAACAAGCCAGTCTACAAGACCAGAACTACAGGTATTTTGTACGGCAAAAGTGCGACCATGAGAGTTCAAATGCCGGTAATATAAAACTATGAGGTACGACCCATCGGGTTTGGTAACGGTAAAAAGAGGGTTATTCATTGGTGACACACAAGTCTCAATCACTCCTTGATACTCCAACTGAGTTAGAATCTCAGATACGGTACCTTTTGCTTCCCGCCGGGGGGGATATTGGGGTTAAGGCATTGACTGCAAAGGGATCTCATGGGGTGGAGAATCTGGATACCAGCCCACATGAGTACGGTACAGTGCCGGTGCAAGTACCAAAGCCCATTCTTCTGCAAAAGCCTCTGCATCCTCCCGGGGGACATTACATGGAAAACTCGGAAGTATCACCTCCTCCCCTTTTGGAATGTTCAAAGCAAAAGGTCGGGGCCAATCTGCCTCCGCCAACAAAATGTCATAAAAAGATGATAGATTCTTCCCAAAAAATCCCTTTAATAACACGTTGTATGTCAACTTCAATTAGAAGAACTATATCATATAGTCTGTCAGGGGGAGCCCCTTGAGTGTCAGCTGGTTCAACTGTAACGAAAGTTTCACATCGCTGTTGCCTCCAGAAATGGATGTAGTGCCTGCCGCACTATGGTAACTTCCGCTGCGCTGTCGAGCAGAGTCACAGCCCATGTTAAATTCAGGAGCTGGTTTCTCACCATCTCTGGCATATCTGGCTGTTAAAGCCACAATTTTCTTTTTCTGAAACTGAGGGCGCTGACGAGGAAATTCATCTTGTTTTCCTTTCCTTCAGTCTTCCGAGGCTGCTCACGTCCTTGTGGTGCACCCCGACCTCTGCCGCAATCCTGGCGCTCCCCTCCACTGGCTTGTGAGCCTGATGTTTCCTGCAAAGAACGAGGTGAACGCTGATCAGGAACCTGAAACCAGTCAGGAGACCTAATTTTCGCGCGGTCAGGCAAATCATAAGTGCGCTCAGACGCTTCGGGTATCGGTGACGCAGCGCCTGACCCATGTTTCTGTTGTTGCTTTCCCTGTTTCTTAGTTCTCCAATTCTTCTAGAAAAGATTGGACGCTCGCCTTTATCAGACTGAGACTTCTGTTGTGATTGTGTTTGCAGTGGTATTTTAGCAAAAGGCTTAATTCCCAAACTATTGCGGCCAATGGTTTTATAAGCCTGTGCAATAATTTTTGGTAATTTGCGTGGCTTCTCATCCTCTGTGATGAAAGCTAAAGCATTAGCTACTTGAAAGTTGACTGCATCCCCTTCACGTTTGCAAGATTGAGATCAGCAACTACGTCGAACACTCCCATTAACCTCATCCCCAACTCAACAGCCTCTTCAGGGCCGTGCTCATCCTGAACACGCTTAATCACAGAGGGAAGTACGGTCATTGAGGGAGTGGCGAAACACTTTGCATATACTGCTGTGGACTTCTTACCCCAATTGTTACAATCGGTTAACACAGGAATTAAGTCTTTCTGTAAAATTATAGTCAAAATCCTGTGTTCCTCCACAGGAGAAGTATTCGGAAATACTGCCTCCAACTGGTCAAATTTCTCAGCAAGCCAATAAGGTAAATCATCCTTATTCTGAGGACGCTTGCCCATTAACGAATTAACAATGACGGGACTGATAGTAACACCGCCAGGTCCAGCTGGTTGCGCAGCAATTCCAGGTGGTCCCACCTGAACATTGCGTGTGATGTATCGTACAACAACTCTGTGCAACCGTATCAAAGAGGTGTGCATCACACAGAGTACCGCCACTTGAACTGCCAGATAACGTGGGTGTGGGGTGTACCCAACCAAAACGGACCAAGTGGCCCTTTAAATAGATAAAGAGCCTAAACGGATCGGAGTCACTGGGTGTGGGAGTGCGCCATTAAACCAAATCTGGTTTTAACATGCCATTAGCGGAACTTCAAGATTTCTGTAGGGTCGATAAACATTAAGAAGGACTGTGGCAGTGTATTCATGGAACAAATTATCAGTTTCATCTACCGCCATAAAAGTGACCCAAGAATAAAAAACCTCAAAGTGGTGAGCTGGATCAGCTTCTACCACAAAGATTTAAAATTAAAAAAAATTGTATTTTATAGAGTGCGAACTTGACCCGTGAGGGTATCAGAGCACTTTACACGGTATACAGTGGTGAACAAACAACACGTTTAAAGTGCAGAGTCAACGAAAGAAGGCAAGGGCCAGGGTGCTGAGAACATGGGGAAAAAGGGGGATACAGGTGTATGTTTACAATCATAGTTCGAGTCAATGAAAACAAAGGTCCGGTATATTTTCGTCAGGGAGAATTGGTAGTCTGTGGAAGAAGCGATAGTTTAGATTCAGCTGGCAACATGTGGTGGTTGAGGGACGGCCTTAGACAAGGAATTTACCCATGAGGAAGGATTTGGCCTCCTTTTTGAAACGTACTAGAGAAGGTATTCTTCTGATGGCTGGTGGGAAGGAGTTCCAAATTCTTGGTGCTGCTCCGGTGAACGCCCTATTGTAGGTTTTTGTTTTTTTAAGGAAGGCTGGTTGAAGTAAGAGGTTTCCAGCGGAGTTCCTGCTTTCTCCTGATACCACAAGTTTCTGTGCCAGATAAGCGGGGGAGTTTGTGTATAGAGCTTTGTGAGTAATACAGGCCAGTTTCAACTGCATTCTGGCCTCAAAAGGGAGCCAGTTCAGCGCTTTCATGTGTGGGGAGATGTGGTCGAATTTCCTGGTGCCTGTGAGTAGTCTGACGGTGCGTTGAGGCAAGCTTTTAGAGGTGCTAAGGAGATCTTTGGTAATCATGTGAAGGTGGAACAGCCATATTCCAGTTGAGAGATGACTAGTGCTTGAACTGCCATTTTTAAGTCAGGAGCATCTATGAAAGGCTTCAGCTTCCATAGTTAGCTCAGGTGGAATCTGTCTGCTTTAGCCATCGAGTTAATGTGGTCTCGCATGTTCAGGTTATAGTCGAGGATTATGCCCAGGGATTTGGCAGAGTCCACGATGGTTGGCGGGTAGTTCAGGGCTGTGATGGCCTTGATCCACATCTGAATCTCCGGATTGGCTTTTGAAGGGGAGATTAGGAGAAATTCAGTTTTCTTAGCATTAAGTTTGAGTTGGTTATTGGCTAGCCATTGGACAGTCAGTTTTAGGGTCTCATTCAGTGAGAGGATCTCCTCGCGCGATGAGATATTGACGTATATTTGGGTATCGTCCGCATACATATGGTAGGAGATGTTGGCAGTATGAAGAACTTCAGTGAGTGGTTCTAAGTAAAGATTAAAGAGGGTGGGGGACAGGGTTGAGCCTTGGGGGACTCCAACCGTGACAGGGGTGGGAGCTGATAGGTTGCCGTTGATGAGGAATCTCTGGGAGTGTTTGTGGAGGAAGGACGTGAACCATTCTAGGACCATGCCATCCAGACCCATCCTGACTCTGAGGCGTTCAAGTAGTTTTTCATGGTTGACCGTATCGAAGGCAGAAGATAAGTCTAGGAGGATTAACAGGCAGGTTTTGCCTTGATCTAGGGCTTGGAGGGCATCAACCACGATGTGGAGCATAGTGGTTTCAGTGCTGTGCCCTGGTCTGAATCCAGATTGGAAATTATCCAGTAGGTGAAAGTTGTTGATGTGCTGACTTAGTTGCTGTTGTACACACTTCTCCAATACTTTGGCTAATCACGGGATATTGGAGATAGGTCTGAAATTGTCTGGGGAGGCTGGATTCAGTAATGTTTTTTTTTTAAATAGGGAGGACTTGGCCGGCTTTCAAAGGGTCGGGAATCGAACCCTGCTGGAGAGAGGCGTTGATTATTGTAATCCAGCAAGGTACGATGGATTGGGAGGCGGCAGCGAGGCAGTTGGAAGGTAGTGGGTCGTTAAAGTCGTTGTTAGGGTAGATAAGATATACACCCTTGTTTGGCGCTCCATATGCAGTCAAATGTTGACTGAGTGCAACGCGGCTTTGCGCTGCAATATCCACCGCAGCCATGAAGACAAAGAAGGTCTAACAACCTAATGCGTGGCAGCGCAATAAAGGGTTAAGAAATAATAATAAAAAACTTTTAATAACATCAAGCTTGAAAGAACCTATGAAAATATCAACATAGGAGGTTAAACCGTCACAGCTGTTTCTGGAAACAGAAGTGAGGGCATTGTGGACAAGCACAAGCACTACTCAAGCGTCTTGCAGATAAGAACCAGACCAAACGTTGGGTGCGCCATGTTGCAGCGATTCTGCACATATACAGAACTATGTGCAGGAAACCAGGACCTCAGTGTATTGTGGTGTACCAACTACCCACCTTTAGTGCCCAAAATCCCAATCTGACTAGCTATAGTGTCTCATTCATTCTCCGTACTACAGCAAAGCTACCAATGATTAGACAACCCAGATCATGTCACTCCAACTCTCTCAGGAATCGCGAGAGCAAGAACACTCTTTTGCTCACTCACTCATTCTTGTTCACAACATGAATAATCTGAGACACTGTATAGTTTAAAATGTTTATTTTAACTAATGTGCTCTAAAATGCAGTACACATGCTATTACTGACAGAAGAATGCATAAACACAATATAGTGAGCATTGTTACAATTCCATAGAATATGAACGGGGATATCATTTTATCAAGCTGGTGGATAACGGCCTACTGTGCCTTGCCACCCTCCCCATGCAAGGAACTAGTTTATTATAAAAATGGAACACCTCTGGGCTTTGTCAGGGGGACCCCATGCCTCCAAGTCTAGATGCAAAGGTTTACATCTCCGGACAAGCACAGCACTTCTGTATGGAAAGGTTTTTCTCCAAGTGCCTTGAACATGCATGAATGCAATATTAAAAGCACTCGATTTTAAGAAGTACAGCTGTGCTTCGGTTTATGTCTAGGTGTGGGGGACTGACCAGAGCAGAATAACCAGGGACATTGTTTTTCGACCTTGCACATCATGTACAGACAAACACCACAGAGAACAGCAAGGAACGCTCAAGGCAGACGGTTCTCATGTGATCAGGCACAAGCAGAGTCTTAGTGAAAACAAAGTCGTGTAGTAATGTGTGCAACAGCAGCAGCATGCCAGCCAAGTTTGTGCTAACGTAGCAATATCTGTAGTCAATCCACCAACCTCACTACAGAACCTCACTAAGCAGCAGCCTAGATTCTGGCTTGGAGAAGCTGCGTTGGGGATACCAAGGCGTCGTTGTGAAGCAAGACGGGCGGAATGCGGTGCCCACAGGTCACGGTGCGAGCAGCGGCTCGGTGGCGGCATCAGCAGGCGTAGTCGGTGAAACCAGGGTCGCGGTACGGAGTTGCGGCGGTGCCCTCTGCTGTACCTTTAAGACACGGAGTCGGCAGCGGCATCGTAGACGTCGTCTGGTTGCTTTTCTTCTGTTGCAGTACAAAACACACAGTCCCCAGTGCAGAGGGCAGAAGAGCTTGAAGTCTTTGCTGTTCCTGAGACTTCTTGAACAGGGGGCAAGCTCTACCTCAAGCCTTTGGAGTAACTCACAAAAGTAGATTGCAGAAAGTCCAGTCCAGTCATTTCACTGCCCAAGACTGAAGCAGCCACTGCAGGCCAACACAGCAAAGCACACAGCAAAGAGGTAGTTCCTCCTCACACCTTCTCCAGCTCTTCTTCTTGGCAGTCTTCTTGGTCTAAAAGAGTTCTATAGTTCAGGGGTCTGGGCCCCAATATTTATATCCCAAAATCCTTTGATCTTCTAGGCAGAGAGTGTCTGTGCCCAGCCAGAACCAGTTATGCCTTCTCTAGTGTGACTTCCTGGCAGGAGATGGAGACGGCATGGTCAGAGGCAGACCAGGCCCTTTGAGGTGCAAGGAAATCTCCCCCCCTTTCCACAATTGCAGCCCAGGTCTATTTAGCCCTTTCCTGACCCACCTAGACTATCTGGAGCCACTCCTGCTTCCAGCCTTCTGTCATCCAAAACCCAGACAGGCAATCCACATTCCAGCAGAGGCACACGCGATGACTGAGCAAGAATGTAAAAATCACATTCACTAAAAGATGCATTTTTGGATTCTGAGTTCAGACATGCTAAACTTTATTTTCCTACCTAATTCCCTAGGCCAGTTATGTATTTAAGATGTTATAAACAAACTCCCCATTCTGTCCTATGGGGAGCTGGTAGCATTGCTATAGCAAAAACGAAATTGGCCGTAATTCGCTATCAGGCTATGCCACACACACCAGGGCATGTCCTACCTTTCACATACACTGCACCCAGGCCCACAGGGGTACCTCGGGCCTATCTTAGGGTTGTCAGACATGTAAGAAAAGATAAGATGAGGGACTGGCAAGTGTGCGCACTAGCCAAGTCGACATGGCAGTTACAAACTGCGCGCAGACTCCGCAATGGCGGGTCTGAGTTACCTTTTCAGGGCTACTCACGTGGGTGGCACAATCAGTGCTGCAGGCCCACTAGTAGCATTTGATTCACAGGCCCTGGCACACTCAGTACACTTTACTAAGGACTAACAAGTAAATCAAATATCCAATCATGGAAACACCAATCCATTACACAATTTACCACAGGAGCACTTGCACTTTACCACTGATCAGCAGATTAGAAAAGTGCGCAGAAACACTACGCCAGCAAAAACAGAGTCAAAACTGAGAGGTCAGAAAGCAAAAACTCAGTGCAAACACGGCAAAAGATGCCAAGTCTAACACGACCCCCACCCTAATCAGGGAAACTCAGATTCACACCCTAAATTAACCTGTGCTCACCCTCTGGTAGTTCGGCACAGAGCAATCAGGCTTAACTTAAGAGATTAAGTGCAAAGTATTTGTTAAACACTTAAATTACAGTCACTCAATGAAATCACCACAAACACAGGTTTAGGAAATTAGAAAATATGTGTCTGATTAAAACAAGGCCATAACAACAAAAAAGTAGATGTTGAGATATACATTTTTAAAGAATAAATCAAAAATAGTGCTTCCTAGTTTCTAGCAGCCAAAACGTTACCTGAGGTCGTGAGGGACCGGTGCAAAGTCACTATTCAGGCTGACCGCGATGGAGGGCAGTCTGGCTACAGGACCCTAACAAGTCCCACTGAAGAAATACCTTGAATGGAGCTTTTGTTGACATTGAGAGTCTACTACGTTAATGTCAAGCTGTGCAGAGAGGGTCCCTCGTCATCGTCGAGCTTCGTTGTGGTGAATACAAAGCTTCGTCATCAAGCCACCTATGTGTTGTCGTCGAGCCGTGCAGGCTGTGGATTCTTCATCTCCTGGCTAAAATATTAGACAAGGCTGATTTGCATATGGCTGGGTCCAAACTGGGATGGCATAGTGAGCAAAAGAAACATGGATTAAACTCAGATCTCTTAACTGGGGTGAGTGTTTCAAAAGTCTCAGCACTCCGTTCATCATCTTGTTGTGTTTGCTATGTTAGTCCTAAGTGGCCAAGGGTATGCCCAGGCGCAGATCCCTTGCTTGATGTGCTACTGGATTCAAGCTAGCCTGGCTGATGAGGGGTGACACCCCAAAACCGGTCCCAGGATATTTGTTTCCAGTTTGTTAGTATTGGGTCCAGCACCAGGTTTCAGTGACGGCGGAACACCTCCCAGGCTCTGCGAACAAAGCTGTAGATTGGCAATCACAAAACATTCACGATAAAAGCCTTTGGAAGTTGCTTCCAGCCATATTTCTATCCCTCTCAGCCAGGTGGGGCCCGTTCACGATAGACCTCTTTGCACCTGGCTCGATCACTTACTTCCCCGGTACTTCAGTTGGAGGCCGGATACCGGCGCAGTGGCGACCAACGCCTTCTTTCAGGATTGGTCAGTGGAGAATTATTCCTTTCCTCCCTTTGCCATGATTATAAGACTGGCGGCATAAGAGCGCAGGCATGCAGCAGATATGGTAGTAGTTACCCCAATGTGGAAGTTACAAGTATGGTTTCCAGTTCTGATGTTTCAATTTCTACCCCTGGATCCAGCTCTCCTCAGTGATCCCTCAGAGAATCCCTCTCATCTCCTGGTGAACAGAACTGTCCAGCTTATCGTTTGGAGGATTACAGGTCTCAATGGTAAGTCCCAGGACTTTTGAGAAGCTCAGCGGATCTCCTTTGCTAAGCCTGGGAGGATGGTACAGTCAAACGCTACTAGCTTGGTCTCGATGGGTGGGTTGGTGCCAGCAAAGGGACTTGGATCCTGTAAGGAAGGAAGTTGTCAATATCATCAACTTTTTGGCTTCCTTGGCTACAAATAGAATGGCTTACAGATTGGTCAATACCTTTTGGTCGGCAATTTCTGCTGGACATGCTCTGATGGGAGGTCTCCCAGTCGGGGAACATCACCTGGTTAAAAAATTGCTCAGGGGCATTCATTTGTCTTTTCTGCCGGAACTGAGATATTCAGGTATTGGGATGTCAATAAGGTTCTGAACCTTTTTGTCTCATGGCCTAGCAACACATACTTTTCCTGTAAACAGCTATTTGCCACTCTCCTATGCCTGATCTCTTTCAGGATAGTGTCAGCTTTCCAGGCCTTAGATATTACGAGGAGGACTTTTACCCCAGATGAGATTACCTTTGACGCTGCTAGGTGAACAAAATGTAACTTGTGCCTGATTTAATAGCCGGCTTTTTCCGATTCCTCTAAGTTGTGAGTGGTCTGATGTATCAAGGCGTATGAAGCGGTGACTGAGGAGCTTCACCCCATGGGGAAATACAGTTTCTCACTGCCTTTCGGAGACCATTTAAGGTGGTTTCTTTCCAGACCATTGTAAGATGGGTTTGATGGACCATGCTAGAGGCAGGCATCAAACCAAGGTATTTGGGGATTTTCTACCAGAGTAGTTATGACATCAAAAGCCTTTGCCCTCAGGGTTCACTTGTAGGATATTGTTAATGCAGTAAACTGGTCTTTAGATTCAACCTTTAAGAATTTATATTTCAAGCCAATCTCCTCCATTGCTACTCTGGTGGTGGATACATTTTAAACTAGAATAATCCTCACCTCCAGGTTCTGACACAAGATGAAAAATTTCCTAGTTAACATAACAGAAAATGTAACTTCTTTTAAGGATATAGAGGCGAGTATTATCCCACCCAATGTGTGCATTGCGGCCCACATGAACTCAACAAATCTGGCTATGGATGTAAGATAAGTAAAAAAAGTATTAATTAAGAAGCCATTGTAGACTGTTTCGTCTGTCACTATAGTGAATCACGGAGTTGTGCGTTCTCTCTGTGACTTTGTTTATGTAGCTCGTACAGTTCCATGTTATTTAATTGAATTCACATTTATGATGTGATGTATGCATTGCAAAAAATTGAGCCTGCATTTGCTCATCAAGGGTGTTGAGAAATGGGAATAGAATCAAATCAAAGATCATTCCCTGTAATACATTAGTTCAAATGTAGTCTTTGTTCAGGAGATTTGGAATATGGATTTAACAACAGGCGATAGACTCGAGTCAAACCTAATAGTACTAAAGGTGATCTGTTTTAGCGACTGCGTTTGCTTTTCATAAAACATTTTGTGGAGATTATTACCAGAATCACTAATCTATTTTTACTTATCTTCTTAATTTCTTTCATCAGCACCCAAGGGCCAGATGAGGGATGATTCTGAGGGTCCATAGCAAGCTGGTCAACAAGTGCTGACCACCAGCGCCACTGCTGAGGGCTCTGCTGATCTCAGTAAGTCCTTTTATGATTGTTGTGGACTTCTTAGTGTAGAACCGTAGAATCTTGGGGTATTTATTGGTCTATTGGAATGTTGGTGCCATCTATCGTGATTCGTGAAGATTCAGTTAGCAGGCCCAAGTAAGCTCGTATTTTAAATAAAAATAAACATGTATGTTTACTCAGAAAGCTTTACCTTTGCTGTTTATCCCTAGCTCTAACACATTCAGTCAATGAAACATTGGCCATGGTCATCATGGACCATGCCCCCCAAATGTAGTGTGCTGCAGACCCGTTAATTTATAGTTACAGTATACCAGCAGTTTCCAATGACAGTGCAGCAAATCTGGAAAAAACTATGAGGTCCCACTCTCATTGCATTTGCCACCCAACACTATATGTTTTTCATTGACCTTTATTCCATGCCTGGCTTGTCTAACTTTGTGAACCAATCAATCAAATACCCAGAGTGATACTTCGAAGGTACTGATGTGCTAACCGAGCTTTAGTGCTGCATTGCTGTTGTATTTGGGGTTGCGTATCTGTGATCTAAATTATGTGTAATGCTTTATTCTAGCCACACAGAAAATCGGTGATGCCAATCCAGTGCTGCTGCAGGACGAGACGGCAACGTGTCAGTTGAATTGGGAGAAGCGGCAGCAGAGACAGACACTGGTAAGTCACATATTTCTTGCAATTACTATGCTCACTAGCTATTGTCGTCATCATAAAAAATATCTGTGAGGTCATCCCCCCAGTTTTACCAGCCACAGCGGTGTTTGAGTTATTATTATGACCTCTTCTATCTGTAATGCAGCAAAATCTCACATAATGAGCTTTGGTGGCTTGAGGGAGACATAAAAAAGAACAGAAGTTAACTTAAAAGAGAGGAAGTGATATATGAGTGAAAGGGTGGGCGGGCCATTTTGATCATGTGACATCTTTAATCATGCAATACCCATGTGAAGTGATTCCAGCACATATATCATGGTTTCCCATAACAGATTAATTTACACGTGTTCAGATTTTTCCCTTTTGAATTGAACCATGACTGAATAAGCCAAAGATGATAAATCGATGATTATTGCAGTGGCCTCTCTATTACATATTTTTAAAAAAGCTCTACCCTACCTGTCTAATCCCTCTACCCTACCCCCTGCAGTAGAGAAAATCAAGTCTCCTGTCCTTAGTTACTGACCAGCAAATGAAATTGTTGGACATACGTTATGGCGGGCAAGGTCACAGAGTAAAGTGGGAGTAAGTGCATGATTTGATGTCAAGTTTGGCATATGGTATACACAGTGACGAATGTGCCAAATACAATCTATGTAATCCGTTCCTTTACCTGTAGTGTAGTCCATTAGATTCATTCTTCTCAAAGTCTACTTATGGCAGACAGGTTAATATATTAATATCCGTATTTCATACATAAGGTTTGTGACTGATGTAGTATCTTATTTATCATCAGTCTCTTTGGAGGCAGGGTAGAAAGAGAAAAGCATTTGGCGAAGACAGGGCCATTAGAATTAAAAATAGATAATTGTCTACTACAGCTGCAGACAATAGTAAACTAGCAGAGGCACTGGCTAGCAATGAGTGTGGCTTCATTATTTTAGCACCACACAGAACTTGTACTCTATATAGTGTATAATAACGTATTCATCAATAAGAACTCATTTATATTTCAACTCGAAGTGTCTGACTCTAATTATAGTTACTTGAAAAGCCTTCAGAAAAAATAATAATGCAATCATGGTTTTTTTAATCCTGTGATGTTATTCTCTGCCTGTTACTTTTCTGCGACACAGTCAGTGCTATTTTATGTTTGGCAACATGTGTGGGTAAAAAAAACATAAAGTCAAATACATTCCAATGGCCCTAGGGGACCAGAAATGTACTGCTACTGTGACACCCAGTTATTTAAAACAATTGTTTGCACAGAGCTTTATTTACAATTTGTCTTTTTTGCATTTCTCAACATAGCTGCTCCTGCTGGTCCAGCCGGACCACCGCACAGGCAGGAGAGCTTGGCCAGTTTGCGGCAGCAGAGGCTGAAGCATATTCAGCAGGAAAATTGGTGGCTGGTGGTCCTGGAAGAGGAGGATGAAGTGCAGCTGGTCTCCCTCAGCCTCTAGCCTCCCGGCCATCGCATCAGCGGCGCCACCGCCAGCCAACTGCTGCCAGCCCTTATCAGAATGGCAACAGGCCATTGCTATACCACATCCTGCAGCGCCTGGACACCATTGAGGGCCAGCTCACTTCAATGGAGCAGAGCATGGACCACCTCCGGACCAACGGCCATAATGCCCTCCTTTAGCCCTTTTAAAAAATGTTGTTTTGGTGGGAGGGATTTGTTGTTTGTTGGGGCTGGGTGGAGAGGGTGGGAAGGGAGTTGGGAGTTGGACTAGAGAGACTTTCTTGAACATTTTTAGTTTTGGGCCTTGTGCCAGTTTTGTTTGGGAGAGGAGTGGGCATGTTGGTTGGGTGGAGAGTGTGGATTGCTTTGTAAAAAAATAAGGGGGGAAACAATTTTTTATAATCTAAAACTGCTACCTTCGAGTAGTTTTACGTAGCATGTTATGTGCTTGTAACTTAAGAGATAGTGTAGCATTTAGTTATAGCGTCTAGGCTTATACTTCCCTAACTAACTTGACCACCATGGGGAATGCTGCCATGAGGACCTATATTGTGTCAAAGTTCTGAACTATCTAGATAAAAAAACAGTAGCAGTTAATTTATGTCTTACTAAGTTAAATTACATCCATACTAAATGCTTTGCCTGTATATATGCAGCAATAACAAGGAACAGGCATGGGGAGCAAAGAAACAATGGATTTAGGCCCAGATCTCTGTACTGGGGTGAATGTATGACATTGTTCTGCATTCTGTCTATCAATTGTTCTTTTTGCATTTGTCACTCCAAGTGGGACGGGTATGCTCAAACGTAGGTCCTGTGCTCTTCATGTCACTGGAGTCAAGTTATCCTGGCTGATGAGGTGTGAAACCCCGAAACCGGTCCTTGGATGCTTGTTTCCAGTTCAGGGAGGATCTGGCCTGGCAGTTCAGGCTGGACTGTTCCCATTGGGCGCAGGCTCAAGACTGATTTGCATATGGCTGGGTTCAAACTGGAAAGGCATGGGGAGCAAAAAAAAAACGATGGATTTAGGCCCAGATCTCTGTACTGGGGTTAATGTATGACATAGTTCTGCATTCGTCCATCAATTGTTCTTTTTGCAATAACAAGAGAGGCATCACACCTTCACAAGCAATATTCCACTTCCAGTTCCACCCAGGTGAGCTCCAACTGTAGGATTGATCTGATTGATTGATTGATTATCCATCATAGGCAACTAGATGGAAATAAAAAGACTGAGTAAGTTGGTTATATATTTATCAAAGATATACAAAGAATTTACACCACCTGAGTACCACGTGATGACACAATAAGAATGCATGATTGTGCTAAAATAGAAAAAATGACAATACTAGTAAGTTTTAACCAATGTGAAGCTAGCCGTATTATTTGTGAAATCCTCAAGTTATCAAAAATGGACTCAAAGTATGGCGTCTACAAGCTTAGGTTAGGGGCTTACGGTTAGGCAATACAAGGCCTGAATGATGATGATGCTGACTGAAGTTCTTCATTCTATATCTATAAAAATATGGACCATTTTTAATTCACAGGTTGGTAATGGGCAGGTGTGGGCTACTGCTTAGAAGATTCTACAGTAAGTTGGTGTTGCTTTCACCACATCTGCCCCACCAAGTGTGCGATCCATTGATGGCTTAATTTAAGCCACATGTTAATAAATCACACAGCTCAGGGAAGAGGGTTAGGGGTTTGATGAATGGATGGGTGATGGGATTTGAGGAAAGGTTTGACAAAGACAAACACTACATCACAAGGCCAACATTCATCTGGGCATTAAGCAGCACATCATTCGCCATAAATCAGTTTGTAGAAGAAAACAAAGGAATGAGTATGACAAGAGTACAGATACATGCATTGCAAACAGTCCTTCTGCCCCCGAGACCCAATTTACCATATATCTAAATGTTCTGTCTTCTAGGTTAGGGAGTGAACCCACCCACCCACTTCTCTTAGTTAACATGTTAAAAGAAAAATGCTGTGTTGTTGAGAGGAGCCAGCTTTCACCTTTTGTTCGTGAAGGAGACTAGAAGAAAGCCTGCGGATTGTAAAAGAGAAACTGTATTTAGAGTCAATGAGAAGGACAGAAGAAAGGTAAGCTTCATGAGGAGTGTATCAAGAAGACTCAGAGACAGCATCAAACAAATAAAAGGGGGACTCAGAGTATCACTGTTGCCACAATTCCAACACACACACAGAGTAGCATTTCACAAATGCATCTCTCCCTTTTCCACACAGCTGAGTACTAGGCCTCAGACTCTTGGTTTACCTTTGAACTCAGGTCGATAGTATACTTGATAACTTCTTGCTTCTAGCTATTGATGAGGTAGTCCTGCAGCTCCCAGTCCCGCCCTGAGTTCTTCCATTATATTCCTCCAGTCCAGACTCCGAGTAATGCCGTTCCAGACCAGTCATCATCATGATCATAATGACTGAATTATGGTGAGCCGAGCAATATAGACACGGAGTGCAGTGCACATCTGTTGAAGAACAAGTAGAAAATGGAACAGAATTGCAGTATTTTGCATAGGTTTTTGTTTGATAACAAAAGTGACTGTTCTGGTGTCTGAAGAATCAGAAAAAGGAGAACACCCCTGCAATTAATAAGATCTGGCTAAGTGTGAAAGGGCTGATTATCACCTACAGGAAAAAAATTAGCACCCATCACTCAAGCTCCAAACAATGCAAATCAATAATCATATCAAGAACTTTCCCATATTACAGTTCAGCAGACACCCTCCTTCGGTGTCTGCCACCACATGAATCATCAATCAACTTAAATCATCACTCATGCAATCAGTCACTCACCATTGCAATAGTTGAAGTTACCTCATCCAATTCAAGCACGGGTAGTTTAGATAGGTAATCAATCATATTTTGATGCAGGCAACACATTGGAATTTGGTCTTGGCAGGCAGTCTTGTGGGATTATAAATAATGTTATGGGGCAGCCATTGTAGTGCTAAGTGATGCAAAAAGGAATATACATTAGGCAATAGGCATGTGAGGAGGGCAGGCATTGTCCCAAATGTCATGAAGGAATAGTGGAGGCTTCTTCAATGCACAATGGTCCAGTTGCAATCTGGCAATATGTATGTGACTAATAAAAAATGGTGGGGCAGCATAAATCTGACACAAAAATAATAATGTTTCTCTGCAAAGAAAGAACTAAGTTCAACGGGAACATTTTAAAAGTTCTATGGGGGTACTAGCATATTTAGTCTGGGAAGTAGAGTTCAACCTCAAACTCAGGGGGTTCACCCAAAGCTAACACATTTGATTCAATTTTGAACCAATTACCCCTTTTCTCCTCCTGTGCTGCTGTTTCAAGAATGGTGTAATTGTGTGGTATGTGTGTGGTATGGAATGTTGGTTAATTTAGATCATAATCAATCGCTCCACATTTGAGGTGATAGATTGTCCTTCTGAAAATGACAACCATACCACCTGCAGTTCAGCAGACACACTGGCGACAGGACAAGCCAGAAACTTGATTGCCAGTCTGCTGAGCACTGGCGCATCTTCCCATACCAATACATCAATGGGTTTTGATCCACACAGATCTCTTTTGGATCATCCAGATACGCCTGGAACATCCTGTGGATGGTCATTGGTGGTGCCACTTGCTCTACCTGTTTTGCCATCGCATCTGCACTGAACTTAAGCCCTGCCAATTGAAGCCAATACAATGTAGAGGTTCGGTCCGGCCCTTCTTTTCCTGTTGTTGCCGGTGTTCTGGTTGATGGTGTAGTTAGCTGCTGTGAGACAAAACTGCCCTCTCCGGAAGTTGAAGTCAGCACCCCAGAACTGCAGGGTGGGACTGAAAGTTCCAGCCATTCTTCGTCCAAGTCTCTGACTTGCTCTACAATATACCTCTTATATTTTAAAACATCCCCTTTATAACATATGTACAGAATGGTCATCAACAAGATACAAAATACATTATTCAAAGTAGAAGGGAGCAACGTGGTGAGGAAAACTTTTTAAGGACTAAACATGAGTGTCTGGGCCAACGAATGCATCCGTCATCCAAAGCCAAATTGGGTCCACCTCAGCCTCCCTCTCCTTGGTTCATTCTCTATTAGAATCATCTCCAACATACTGATATTTAAGAATTTCTGCGACCAGTTCAAAGGATCGGGGATCACACTAGAAAGCCAGGTGCATGCAAGCACAAATCTGGTAAAGAGACTGAAAAGAAATATAATCCCACTAAATATAAAAGGATAGCCACGAGTGTCCCAAGATAATCAGTTTAGAATCTGTCACCACCTGTAAATTTTACCAAAAACTATAGACGCAGGGCAGGACAAGAGTCAAAGATTTTAACCGAATTAGCCCCGGGAGGCCACAACGGAAACAGCAATCCTCCGCCTGAAGCTTCATAGCATAAAGGTGGTGGGGAATATGTTAAAAATAATTAATGCATTAAAAAAGATGCACCTTAATATGTGACACATTTAGGGCAAATTGTACCAGAATATCACATGCCTCAGATCGCCAGTCGTTACATCTGTTTTGAGAAGTAGGCTCCATTTATTAGCCCTACATGGAATGGATCCTCCATGTGGTCCCAAGAAAGCTGATAAATTAGAGTATAGACCAGACCAATATTTCCCTTTTCTGGAGCTTTCGCTACCAGCTCTAATAAAGGATTATCCAAACACCTATACTCACCTTTGTTAATACTCGAAGACTAGATATAAAGTGTTGAACTTGCAGTTACCTGTAAAAAGAAGTAAGGGGACGAGAGAACTGCTGCTGTAGATTCTCAAACGAGCGAAGAGCTCCACCCCAGGGTAATTTTGCCCTCTCATAAAAGCAGTCCTGCACACAGGAGGGTAAGTTGGGGTTATATCCAAGATTAGTTAAATGATTAAGCGAGGTAAGATCAAAGAATATTTGCTTTGGAGAATCCCAAATAAGATGAAAAATCTTTAGAGTCTTAAATTGGGTCCGCTTGAACTATATTGTGTTCAGGATACCAACACCTGGATCGATTGGTTCCTCAACAACAGGAAGTCGGTTAAAGTATACCCTTGTTACCACACCCCCACCCCAGAACCAAGCAGAGACATGACAAAAATGAGGCAAGATAATATAACCGCAAGATTGCCATCCTCCTTAGGTTGTTTAAGAAACTGAATCTCACAGTGAGATATTCTGTAGCACCAGATAAGCCTCTTCCATAGAGCCTCGATCCCGTATAAAAAAAAAAACTGAAGAAAGAGCGAAATACAAAGAAACAGGTAAAGCTACCTCAGGAGGATGATAATTTTTATGAGATTACAGCATTCAATCAAACCTAGATGAAGACAGTTTCATTTAGTAAATACATTAGCTGAGTTTTTATAAAGCTTACCATAATTATTCCTAACAATATCGGCCATATGGACCGTTAAGGTTACCCCTAAATAAACAAACAACTGTACCCATCGTATATCATGACGAGGGGGAGTCACCCTGGAAAAGACCTGCGTCTTATCTGTGTTAAGCTTATATCCAGAAACATACCCAAATGTTTGAGCAACTCCCACCACTGCCACTAATCTGCTGGTTGGGGTAGGGGTTAAAACAGCCAAATCATCAGCGAATGCTAAAACCTCGGCCTTAGAAGATCTCAGGAGTTGGATGAAGGTCTTTATGTATACTGCAAATAACTGAGGGGAGAGAGGGCACTCCTGCCTGGTACCTCAAGAAATGGTTATGGGTTCTGAGAGGGAGCCTGAACAATGGATCTTAGCTTTCAGACCAATATACAGATGTTGAACTCTGGAGATAAAACCACAGCTTAGTCCTGCACTCTCCACGAGCCCCTAGAGGAAGGGCCAGGAGAGCCGGTCAAAGATCTTCTCTGCATCTAGAAGGATGATGCCCACTAGTCACCCACCAACGGTGTCATCTCCAGGGCAGTGATTGCCATACTGACTTGAGATTTTGCATCACATCCCAGAATAAAGCCATGCTGATTTGGATCAACCAAGCCTGAGATAAATGCTGGAAATCAGTTGGCAAGAATTCATCTGTAAATCTTTGAGTCAGCATTGATTAAAGAAATAGGGTGGTATGACCCACATAGCATGTGATCTTTCCCTTTTGTGAGAAAATAACAATATTTGTCTCTCCCCAAAACCCAGGAACCCGACCAGATACTTCAAAAGAATTACACAGAATTTCAGCGGTCAGAGCCAAGATTGTAAAAAAGTGGCATAAAACTCCAGTAGAATCTGATTGGGCCAGAGGCCTTACCTTTAGCCAGGAAGCTAATCTCAGTTTCCACCTGAGAGTTATAGGTGCTTCAAGCTTTGATCTTTGGGTATGACTCATCTTATGAAGGAAATACCGCCCAATAAAAT
Organism: Lissotriton helveticus; assembly: GCF_964261635.1. Lineage (NCBI taxonomy): Eukaryota > Metazoa > Chordata > Amphibia > Caudata > Salamandridae > Lissotriton > Lissotriton helveticus. Next base: position 1,012,107,596 of record NC_136061.1, read on the forward strand.
GGACAATTTTGTTGGCAGAAAAATAACAGAATAGTCATCTCTGTAGAGAACTTGATCAAACCACCTGAAGAGGTTTCTAATAGAGGCTGGATCAACCACCAGCTTGCCATTCTGGCCTGTAATCTGATGAATGGTGTGAGCAATAAACCGTACTTTACTCTAAAAGAAAGGATCCGCCCCATATCTTCTCTGTTTTTGAAGCTGAACAGCTGCCTAGAATGACAATTTTTGACTGCCCGATCCCAGATTTGCTTCCTGAGAGATGCTTGAAGAGCAATAGACTGCTCAAGCAGGGCTTCCACCGGGGTCCATCCCTAGTGATAATACTACGTCCCAAGTTGGACTTAAGAGTGGTGAGGGCCCGTTTGTCCATGGCATGTTACATGCATCCCAAACAACAGTGGGTGTGGCTAAACATAAATGAGAGTTCATAGAGTCAAATAGCCAGCATCGAATAGCAGTTTAGGCTCAAATATCCAGCCTGGATAGGCTCAGTGGATTGAATGAACAGAGATAGAGAATTGTGGTCAGTTATAATCCTTGGATTAAGAGACAACCTTGAAGATGAAACCAACGTATTGCTAACTAGAAACATATCTAACCATGACAGAAATTTATGAGGAGCTGAAGAAAACGTGAAACATGGTTCCTTAGGTCGCTCAAAACGCCAAAGTTCAACCAACATATATGTAGAGATAAGCTGATGAAGAGCACCCCTAAGTCGATGTTTACCACTAAAAGCAGCACTAGGATAAACTGGGTCGGGGACCAGAGTCTCAGAAGAAGAGTCCCTGTTGGGGCATGCTATCAAGTTGAAATCACCGCAAACAATAAAGAGTAGTGGCCAAAGATGGAGTTCAGTCAACAGAAAATCAAAGGCCTTCGGATCGTCGATATTAGGACTATAGACAACGCATTTAGTAAAGCAGATAAGGTCATTCTGGATAGTCACCAAAAGCCATCACCCAAACCCCCCCCCCTAAACCCCCTAAATCCACTATCTGGCATACCACTCTCCATTTACTATCCCGAACCAGTAATACAACACCCCTCTGTGCTGAAGTGAAACACAAAGTGGACAATACCATCTATTCAGGATTGTGCCCGAGGCCAGTTCCCAGTCTCACTCCCCTGGAATGCAAAGAAAAGCATCTGCCAAAACAGAAAACGATAAGAAATAGGAAATAAGATACCCCACTGTGAGAAAGAAAAACAAGAAAGAAAAAACATTAAGACAAAGAAGAAAAAGAAGGGGAGAAACAGTTTCTTTAACCTCTTAACTCTTCCCAACCCTCCAAAAGGAATACCCAGCTGTCAAAAGACTATTACCCCTCCCCAATAGCCATGACCTTAGCCAGTGTGGCCCATCCCACAGGGGAAGGGGAAACCTTGTTGAATGGGAAAAGCATAGAAAGCAGACAGAACAGTCTCAGCCAACCGGCTGCCAGCAGCAATCCGTGCAGGTAAGCGCTGTGGGGTGAGGCGGGATGGAGGGTGAATGTTGACAGACGATGGGATAGGAATTATTTATTTATTTCATTTTCCCTATTCCGTGGCCTGTCGACTCCCCCCCCCCCCCCGCCTACCCCACTGTGCTTACCTGCATGGTCCGCTGCTGCCAGCTAGCACTTTGTTAACAGCTCCTGCACCTTTAAGCTTCCATAGAAAAATAAAATCTGTCCTTCTATTCGGATCCGCAAAGTTGCTGGTTACATCAGTGAGAGAGTTACCCCCATGGTTCCTTAGGTCACTCAAAACGCCAAAGTTCAACCAACACATATGTAGAGATAAGCTGATGAAGAGCACCCCTAAGTCGATGCTTACCACTAAAAGCAGAGCTAGATTAAACTGGGTCGGGGACCAGAGTCTCAGAAGAAGAGCCCCTATTGGGGCATGCTATCAAGTTGAAATCACCGCAAACAATAAAGAGTAGTGGCCAAAGATGTAGCTAATTCAGCAGAAAATCAAAGGCCTTCGGATTGTCGATATTAGGACTGTAGAAAACGCAATTAGTAAAGCAGATAAGATCATTCTGGAAAGTCACCAAAAGCCAATGACCCCCCCCCCCCAAATGCACCCCCTGGCATACCACTCCCCATTTACTATCCCGAACCAATAATACAACACTCCTCTGTGCTGAAGTGAAACACAAAGTGGACAATTCCATCTATTCAAGATCCTGCCCGAGGCCAGTCCTCAGTCTCATTCCCCTGGAATGCAATGAAAAGCATCTGCTAAAACAGAAAACGATAAGAAATAGGAAATAAAATACCCCTCTGTGAGAAAGAAAAACAAGAAAGAAAAAACATAAAGAAAAAGAAGAAGAAGAAGGGGAGAAACAGTTTCTTTAACCTCTTAACGCTTCCCAATCCTCCAAAAGGAATACCCAGCTGTCAAAAGACTATTACCCCTCCCCCAATAGCCATGACCTTAGCAAGTGTGGCCCATCCCACAGGGAGACTGTTATACTAGAAGAAGGGGAAACTTGTTGAATGGGAAAAGCATAGAAAGCAGACAGAGCAGTCTCAGCCAATCGGCTGCCAGCAGCAATCCGTGCAGGTAAGCGCGGTGGGGTGGGGCAAGGCGGGGTGGAGGGTGAATGTTGACAGACGATGGGATAGGAATTATTTATTTATTTCATTTTCCCTATTCCGTCGCCTGTCGACTCCCCCCGCCTGCCCCACTGTGCTTACCTGCATGGTCAACCGCTGCCAGCTAACACTTTGTTAACAGCTCCTGAACCTTTAGGCCTTCATAGAAAAACAAAATCTGTCCTTCTATTCGGATCCGCAAAGTTGCGGGTTACATTAAAGAAAGAGTTGCCCCCAGTTTCTGAAGTGCTGAAATGTGCTCTTGGAGCTGCCAGTGCCTCACCACCGTAAATCCCACAGGCTTTAGCAGGCATCCTAGGAATGGTGAAGTATTAAGTTCCCAATGTAGATGAGGATAGCCCAAAGAATCTGAGAAGGCTTATTGGGAGGTCAGAATGGGATGGCATGTGCCCTCTGGATCATACGGTCCAAGTTCCAGTCACTTAATGCTAGGAAAGCTTCTCAGAATAAACAAACCACAAAACCTCTAGGGTAATCCCCCTCCATGTATTTTGGGACCCCCAAGTTATTTCTGCGTGACCGGTTCTCCAGATCTTCCACCCTGGGTGACAGTAGTAAGCTGGGTATCATGTAGGGCGATCATTGGGCTGTTTTCCTCCAGCTCCTTTCGGAAGACCTTTAGAGATGCCTCAACTGCCCTGAGCTGAGATTGTATGATATCCATATTTTTTTTTAATTTTACATCAAAAAGGTCACATTCCTTGTTGTATGTAATCAGTACAAACTTGAAGTTTCAAGCATTATTTTTCTGTGGCATTTTCAAAGCTATTTTAAAGCATTTGTTGTGTGGATTTCCACACGCACTCACCAGTTGGACATCCGATCCCGGTCTTGCCCTGTTCCGCCGCAGCAAGTGCTGTTTGCGCGGAAAGTGTGGTTGGATCTATCAACCGCCCTTCTCACTTCCAGCAGCTAAAGGCATTTCCGGGTGGTGCGCAGGCTTTTTTTCTGCCCCAATCACCTTATTAGCCAATGCCGCAGCGAATGTGAAGCCGAGCGCCGCTGGTGTGCCAATGGCAAGCCCGTCTGCGCCTGTCCGTGCCTGGTTGGCCCCCAGTGCCATAACCTTTGCCAGTTTTTTACAGAAGTAGGGTCAATAATCAAATACTCAAGGGATTAACTTCTGGCACTTAACAAGGCAGTTGGAAATCATGATTGCCCTCTATAAGACCTACAAAGCGAGCCCAGGCAAAGCCACCAATGCAAACTTCACCTGTGCTTCACTAAGGTCAGAAACAGTGCAGTGGCCACCCTGCATAAACATCTGCTACCAGGAGCCACAAAGGTGTTCCTGGGTACGCTCATTAATGCACGGTCCTTATTTAAACACAGCACTGAATTTCCAGAGATGATGGGCACCTATAAGATCGACTTGGCATTTGTCACTGAAACCTGGGTGGATGATTCTACCGGTCCAGAACTGGGTTTAGCAATACCAGCAGGTCACTCGATTCTTAGAGCAGATGGAGCAGACAAGTGGGGAGAGGGGCTAGCAAAAATCTTCAGAGATGACTCGCTGGTCTCAGGGTCCGCAGCAGGAAGCTTCCAAGATTGCGAAGAACTATCCTTTCGGATCATACTAAGTAAAAACTATATATTTAAGGGCATTCTCCTATACAGACCGCCTAGGTCAAAGCCCACTTTTTGAATGCCATTAGCCCATTTGTAGAATGCAGTATCGAAGCAGCTGACTTTACATCGTTAGGCAATTTCAATTACCATCTTGAAAAACAGGAGTACTATGATACATCCTCATTAGTCGAAGCCATGGCTACCTTCTCCTTGAGACAGATAGTCGAACATGCTATCCACGATGTAGGGCACACCTTAGATGGTATTTTCACCTCAAACCCATCCTTGAAGGTCATCGAAGTGTTGCCAGTCCCATGGTCAAAACATAAAGCTATAAGGTTCTCATTAAGCATTGATCAGCACTCCTCGAGACCGCACAATGCCCATGTCTCTTCCAATGGTATTGAATGGGGGAAAATCGATCCAGGCACTCCACAAGTATCCCTTTCCTGCTCAAAGCCAGACCTTAACACCAATGCCAATACTGCTGCTCATCGGCTCTCTGCCTGGATTAAAACTGCAGTTGACCCACTAGCATCGACTAAGATCTTTCAGTTGGAAAAATCCCTCCGAACCATGGTTCTCCAATAAATTAAGAGCTCAGAAACAAGTCTGTAGAAGGATAGAGAGGCAGTGTAGAGAAAATTTTACCCCACGTTAAAAACACAATATGCATAGTCACTGACGGATTACATGAAACTGATAATAGAAGAAAAAAGTAAATACTTCTCAACAAAACTCCTACAAGCAAGAAACTCTGGCAAAGAGCTCTTTGCTACAGTTAAAAGCCTAACCAAACTTCCTGAGCCACCAAGGCTGGAAAGCAGTGCCGAATTTTGTAACGTACTGACTCACTTTTTTAAAGACAGTGGACAATGTGGACAAATCCTTCACTGATTATGATGAAACAACATCTGGGAACACTCTAGCAGTCATAGCTCCTCTCCCACCCTATTTGTTTAAGTCCTTTTCCCCTCCTTCCACGGAACAGGTCATCCAGATGGTAAACACGTCCTAATCAAGGGCTCCTTCTGACCCCTGTCCACCTAAAATACTGCACCTGGTGTCTAATGTCATCAGTGAACAACTAACCATGGTTTACAAGGAGATAATTCTCTCAGGTGCCTTCCCTGATGCTTCGAAAATTACATTGATTTTTGCTCTCCTAAAAAAAAACAATCTCGATCCAGCTGATCCCAGCAGCTACAGACCTATAGCCTGACTACCCTTCCCGGCCAAGGTACTGGAAAAATTATTAAATACACAGCTTACGGCATTTATATCTGCCACTGACCTTTTGGATCCCTCACAATTCGGATTCCAGGAGGGGCACAGCACTGAGACAGCCCTGGTCATGGCAGCAGAAGAATTAAGAGTTATACTGGATGCCGGGGGTAAGGCTGCTGTGATCTTGTTAGATCTATTGGCGGCCTTTGACACAGTGAACCATGAAATATTAGCCAACAGAATCTCCGGTCTGGGAATTAGAGGCTCAGCCCTTAAGTTTCTGACATAATTTCTCTCCGTCAGGGTTCAATCAGTAGAGTCTGAATTATTTGCGTCTGAGCAATTTAAACTCCCCTGCGAGATGCCACAGGGTTCGTCCCTGAGTCCTACACTCTTTAATCTCTACGAGTCTCCGACAGCCACAATCATCAGACGCCTCTGCTTCTCAGTGGTATCATACGCGGATGACACCCAGCCAGTGGTCTCAGTGTCAAGCAAAGTTGAAGAAACAGCAGATCGCTTTAACAGCTGCATGACACAGCTAATCCTGTGGATGAGGTCTAATTGCCCAAAACTTAACGGCGGTAAAACAGAGGTCCTACTGTTGGGTACTGATACCTCCTTCTGGTCACCTGTCTGGCTAGTCTGGGAGTCTTTCCAGTCCCAGTGCAGAGGGAGAAAAACTTAGGTTTCATCTTCGAAGACAAACTGACTTTTAAGAACCAGATCAATAAACTCACCTCTTCCATCTTTTTCATCCTAAAAATGATCCGGAAAGTCTGCCCATTTATCTCGCCCAACTCCCTGAAAACACTGGTAACAGCCCTAGCCCAGTTCAGATTAGATTATGGTGATGCCCTGCATATGAGTATTTAAACACATCTTCTGAAGAAGCTACAGCCCCTCCAAAATGTCTCACGCTGACTACTGCTGGATATACCGAGGTCCCAGCCCGTCTGCCACTGTCTCGGAACTCTGCCCTGGATCTCAGAGGTCAAGAGGATCAAGTTTAAATGCCAATGCCTAGAGTGTAAGACCCTGCACAGCTATGGTCCCCAATTTCTGAAGAAACACCTGATTTGGTATGCGTGTTCCAGGTCAAGTCAAGTCAAGTCAAGTAATTTTTATAGCGCGCTACATACCCAGAGGGTCTCAAGGCGCTTGAAGAAGGGTGGGGAATTACAGGTCGAAAATCCAGGTTTTAAGTTGCTTTCTGAATGCAATGTGGTTCTGAGTGAGCGAAGGTGAATGGGAAGTGAGTTCCAGGTTTTAGCCGCCAGGTAGGAGAAGGATCTTCCTCCCATGGTGGTTTTGTTGATGCGGGGTACAGCAGCAAGGGCTTGGTTGGAAGAGCGTAGCTGGCGGGAGGGGGTGTAGAAGGAAAGTCGTGTGTTGAGGCATTCGGGTCCAAGTTCGTAAAGTGATTTGTGTGCGTGGGTTAGGAGGCGGAATGTTATCCTCTTATTGACGGGGAGCCAGTGGAGGGTTTTCAGGTGATCAGAGATGTGGTGTTTACGCGGGATGTCTAGTATGAGTCTGGCTGATTTGTCTGGATGCGTTGGAGTTTTTTCAGAAGTTTTGCGGTGGTGCCGGCGTATAGGGTGTTTCCGTATCCAGGCGGCTTGTAACCAGAGCGTGGGTGACCATTTTTCTAGTTTCGGTGGGGATCCAACTAAATGTTTTTTTGAGCATGCGAAGAATGTTGAAGCAGGATGATGAGACGGCGTTGACTTGTCTGGTCATCGAGAGTGAGGAGTCCAGGATGACGCCCAGGTTCCGTGCGTGGTCCGTCGGGATGGGTGCTTTTCCAAGGGCCTCTGGCCACCAAGAGTCGTCCCAAGCGGAGGGGGAGGTACCTAAGATAAGGACTTCTGTTTTGTCTGAATTCAGTTTCAGACGGCTGTGTTTCATCCACTCGGCTACTTCTTTCATTCCTTCATGAAGGTTGGTTTTGGCGGTGTTAGGGTCTTTGGTGAGTGAGAGGATCATTTGAGTGTCATCAGCGTAGGAGATGATGTTGAGGTTGTGTTGGCGTGCGATGGCCGCGAGGGGGCTCATGTATACGTTGAAGAGGGTGGGGCTGAGTGAACATCCTTGTGGCACGCCGCAAATGACTTCAGTGGCCTCAGACTTGAATGGTGGGAGGCGGACTCTCTGAGGTCTGCCGGCAAGGAACGAGGTGATCCATTCCAGTGCTTTTCCTTGGATTCCGATGTTACTGAGGCGTTGTAACAGGGTGCTATGACAGACTGTGTCGAAGGCTGCGGAGAGGTCGAGGAGGATGAGGGCGACTGTGTCTCCGTTGTCCAGTAGAGTTCGAATGTCGTCTGTTGCAGCGATGAGTGCGGTCTCGGTGCTGTGTTTGGCTCGGAATCCGGACTGTGAGGAGTCGAGGGATTTGTTGGTTTCGAGGAAGGCGGCGAGCTGGTTGTTGACAGCTTTCTCGATGACTTTGGCCGGGAATGGAAGGAGCGAGATGGGGCGGTAGTTTTTGAGTTCGGTGGGGTCAGCTGTGGGTTTTTTCAGAAGGGCGCTGAGTTCGGCGTGTTTCCAGATATCCGGGAAGGTGGCGGAGTTGAGGGAGCAGTTGATGACGTCTCGGAGGTGTGGTGCTATGATGGATTCTGCTTTGTTGAAGATGTGGTGAGGGCATGGGTCTGTGGGGGATCCTGAGTGGATGGAGTTCATCAGGCGGATGGTGTCCTCAGTAGAGATTAGGTTCCAGTCATTAAGGAAGTTCAAGGGGGGTGAAGGTACGACAGAAGGTTGGGTGGGTTGGTCTCCAGGTTGGTTGTCGAAGCTGTTGTGGATGTCTGCGATTTTGTCGTGGAAGAACGAAGCTAGGGAGTCGCAAAGGGTTTGAGAGGGAGTGATGTCGTTGGAGTTGGAAGTAGGGTTGGTAAACTCTTTGACGATGTAGAATAATTCCTTGCTGTTGTGGGCGTTGTTGTCAAGTCGGTCTTTGAATGCGGCTTTCTTGGCAGTCCGGATCAGTTGGTGGTGTATGCGGGTGGCGTTTTTAAAGGCGTCCCTGGTGCTGGTGTTTGGATCTTTTTTCCAGGCCTTCTCAAGGGAGCGACAGAGTTTCTTGGATTTCTTACGATCATCGTTGAACCAGGGGGCGTTTTTGCTGCCTGGTTTGATTTGACGTTTTTTCAAAGGTGCTAGGTTGTCTGCGCTGTTGGTTAGCCAATGAGTGAGGTTAATGGCTGCTTGGTTGGGGTTCGAAGAATGGGCAGGAGGATTTTGTAGAAGTGATGAGGAGATCTGGTCGATTGTGATTTTGTTCCAATTTCTTCGCAGAGTGGGTTGGGGATGGTTGTGGGTTGTGGTCTTTTTGTAGACAAAGTGAACGCAGCTGTGGTCCGTCCAATGGAGAGCTGTGGTGTGACTGAAGGAGATATGTTTGCTGGAAGTGAAGATAGGGTCGAGTGTGTGACCTGCGTAGTGAGTGGGGGTATTAACAAGTTGTTTGAGTCCGAGGTTGGCGAGGTTGTCCAGAAGGGTGGTGGTGTTGCTGTCGTTGCTCTTTTCCAGGTGAAAATTGAGGTCTCCCAATAGAATGTAGTTCTCAGAGGGGAGGGCGTGTGGGGTGATAAAATCAGTGATGTCTTCACTGAATTGTGCACGGGGTCCTGGTGGCCTGTAGAGGAGGGTGCCTCTGAGTGTGGTCTTGAGGTCAGTGTAAATCTGGAAGTGAAGGTGTTTGACGCTAGCGAGGTTGACGTCAGAGCTGGTTGAGATGCGGATGGAATTCTTGTGGACGATGGCGATGCCTCCTCCTGTTTGCTTGATGCGGTCCTTTCGGATGATCTTGTATCCTTCCGGGATGGCAATGGTGATGTCTGGGGCTGAGGAGGCGTTCATCCATGTTTCAGTTAGGAAGGCGACGTCCGGACAGATGGTGTCTAGTAGATTCCAGAGGTCGATGGCGTGTCTGTGGACAGAGCGGGTGTTGAGCATGATGCATTTTAGGTGGTTGGTGTTGGATCTCTGTATGGTGTTAGTGGAAGAGGAGTTGGTCTTGGTGCAGTCATACTTGCAGGAGTTGCATGAGAAGGGTCCATGGGTGTGTTCGGGAGCGGCTTGGGCGCAGTTGGAGATTCGGCCTTGGTTAAGGGCTAAAAGGGTGGATACGTCGTATGTAATGCAGGTGGGGTGGGTGGGACGGGGGCCAGGGGGTCTGGCGCTGGGCGCGGTCCAGGCGCGGACGGGCGTAGACGGGCTTACCTTTGGCGCACCTTCGGCGCGGTCGCAGCGCGTGGACGCTGCGCGTTGGGACATCTGACATATATGGATAGCGGAAGGGGAGGGGCGAGGGAGGAGCAGCTGGGAGGCGGGTGCGTGGTGTAGGGGGCGGGCTCCGGCCACAACAACAACAACACAAGTAATGGCGGCTCAAAGGGAATAGCAGACCGGGTTGGGGAGATAGAGTTAATTAATTATTCTGTGGTGGGTAGCGGGGCGCACAAGCAATGATAATCCCACAGTCAAGCAGACAAACAAAGCGCAAATTCGATCAAGCAAAGGCACTGTAAATTAATGATTCAATCAATGCAGGCACTGTAGCAGCGCTAACGATACCCAGCCAGCGTGGTCAGGAGAAAGCAGGGCGGAAGGGAGCGACCGTTTCCAACAGAGTCAGGACGGTCACAGCGTCACGATGTTCAGGGAGAAGCCTTGCCTTTAAGTGGGAGGGAGGAGCAGCTGGGAGGCGGGTGCGTGGTGTAGGGGGCGGGCTCCGGCCACAACAACAACAACACAAGTAATGGCGGCTCAAAGGGAATAGCAGACCGGGTTGGGGAGATAGAGTTAATTAATTATTCTGTGGTGGGTAGCGGGGCGCACAAGCAATGATAATCCCACAGTCAAGCAGACAAACAAAGCGCAAATTCGATCGAGCAAAGGCACTGTAAATTAATGATTCAATCAATGCAGGCACTGTAGCAGCGCTAACGATACCCAGCCAGCATGGTCAGGAGAAAGCAGGGCGGAAGGGAGCGACCGTTTCCAACAGAGTCAGGAAGGTCACCAGAAATCTATGATCCGCACTCAAACTTTTACAAACCCCACGGATCAAGAGAACCCGATGAGGTTGAAGAAGCTTTCTGTTAGGGACAGTTAAAACGTGGAACTCTATTCCATCCAGCATAAAGGACAGCCCTACGCTGTTAGCATTTAGGAAATCTTTAAAAACCTGGCTTTTCACCAATTAACTAGGTATTCACAGTTCCTTCCGCATCTTACTGAGCATGCTGGTATAAGCGCCTAGGGTTTGTGGCTATATAAATGCTAAAAATCAAATCAAAAACAACTTGAGTTTTCAGGTGGGTGTTTTTTAATGCGATCAAGTTTTTTTTCCGGTACTCCTCTCTATGCTACAAGGGGAGAGGGTAGAGAGCACCCAGAGTGGGGGCATCCCGTGTTGACACTACCAGCAGTGATGCTAACTGGGGGAGCTTCTTCCCCAGAGCATGACCATTAAAAACTGACCAATCTATAGTTGATGGGATAATAGAGGGCACCAAAACATGATGAGAGCGATTGGGTGTTGTCAATTCTGTCCCATCTGGATCCCATGCTAACTCCTCTGCGCCATCCAGCGAGGGAGCAGGATTGATTATCCCTTGGTCAAAGTTTACTGTGACAAAATCCTTGACTTGAGCACTTGTCAGCCTCCATAGCCCACTCAGTCTCCTTGAAGAAAGCGGTGTAGAGACAGAGGTACCGTAGCTCATAGAGGACTGCCCTGGGAGCTCTAAGCAACTAATACAATCTTTGGTATCCTTAGCATCCACGACTGATTTAACCACTTGGTCCTCATCCTCATTCTCGTCACTATCGGCCAGTCTAAAAGGGAGCAAAAGGCCTCCTGGCCATCACCCACCAAGCCGAAAGAATCTGAACCACCTTCGCATGTCGGCTGAAAATGCTGAGGGGGCTTAGCAGACTGCACCCCATGGATCTGCACCTCCTCATCCCTCAGAGTGACACGGCAATAGTCCTGTGCACCTTGCATGGCTGAATCAAACCCTGCTGGGAATCCCTGTCAAAGCAAAAGACTCCTTGGTACCTGCTACAAGTTGTGGTAGGGAGGAAGGAGTGGGAGCTTGGGCTGCTGGTTCCTGATGTAGGTCAATGTTTTTGACCCCGAGATCAGGAGCGTCACTTGTAACTGCTGGAGCGGTGGGAGGGAGTGGCGAAATAAAGAAATCAAAAGTTCCCTGCGAGCATGAGACTGTGTCCCTCACCCAGGGCCGGACTGGGGACCACAACCGGCCCTGGCAAAGTGCCCGCCGCCCCCCCTCCCCACTCGGGCGGGTGTTGGGGGTGTCGTCGAGCTCTTTGCCGGGGCCGGTTTTCGGCCGATTTTGGTACAGGGCCTATTTTACAGCTATGCTGCAAAAACGGACCTGTAACAAAAACGGCCCCCAGGGGCCCAAAACCGGCCCACACCCGTGCGGCGCACCGGGGGATTGCCCGTGCCCGCTATGACCAGTCCGGCCCTGCCCTCACCCCATCCCAACAGGACCGTAAGAAGGCGTAATAGACTAGCCAGACATCTCCGTGGGCTCCAAATCCAGGCCAGACATAGCCAGACTGCCCCCACCCACTTGATCCAGACTATGGGTGCCGGCTGCTGAGGTTTGTGCAGAGGTTCTGGTACCAGTGCCACTAAATCCAAACCGACTAACAAGGGTACTGTCAACCGGTTTGCCGGGAAGAGGCCACTTCTGTTCCAGCTTTGGTGAAAGTTGAGTGCTCGTTATATTTGGCCGATATCCTCTCCTCGGTCCTCCCCACTCCGCCCCACCCTCAAACAGACTGGCTTCCTGACTTGCACACGATCAATAGTTCACCGGATACCTTGCAATATGAGCAATCTTTAATCTCAGCAGCCTCAGCCCTTAACCCCTGATGTTGGGGAAATCCTCTTGTGAATGATGGGATCGCATGTAACAAAGTATCCAGCAAAATGAGCACCGAGAGCCTAACCGGCAGCTGCCTGATTTGCACATGAGGGCTGCAACAATGTAGTGAGACCAACAGAAAGAGAACGTTTTCCGGTTTACGTTATGGGATGGGATTAGGACCGGTTTTGCAGCTCGAACATCCGGTACCAATACTCGTGACGTCCTCAGTCCTGGCTGAACCCGATTCCCTGAAGGGAGCGCTGGCCATGGTATGATGGTCCCAGGTTTCTCCAGGAGGACTCTGCTTCACAGCACTTAAATGCTCTGGGAGCGGGCGAGCCTTCCCTAAATCTGTGCGAAGACCAATATGCGCTAAAACCTGGTAATTTAGGGCTGGATGGTGATGCCGACAGCCCGAAGCCGGTAAACACGGGAATCCCGCCAGCCGTGATTTCCTGCTTCCATGTCGGGGCTGCAATCAGTGCTTCAAATGGGCCGGTACTGTCCGGTACGGAGTACCAGCAATTTTTTATTCTGGGAGGGAGAGTACCAGTACTTCTCAAGAGAAATGCTATACTTTTAATTGGAGAGTACCTGCACTTCTCAGAGACAAGCAGGTATTCTGCTACAGAGTACCTGCACTTCTATTTTTCCATTTCAATCACTGGCTGCAATGGATCCTCATCCCTGATGCCCGGCGATTTCTCACAGCTGCCCTGTCACTAGCGACCCACAAAGATAGAGTCTTGGTCAGAGCCTGAGTCTGGGGGAGGAGAGAGGATCAGTCCGACATTCCGCAGGTTCCGGAGAGCCAGACCTCCGACTACACTCAGCCACTAACCACTAGCTTGTTCCCTCACCTAGGGATAGAGAACCACTCACTTAGCGGACAAACAGTGCAGAATTGCAATACTCTATCTGCAACTTTTAGATAATGTTGATGTTGCTTTAGAGTTATTTCTTTTTTTGAAGCATCAGTTAAAGCACGCAAATGTATGGAAGGATAACTGGCTATCAGTTTTCTGATTTAATATTCTAAGTCTGTTCTGTCAGATGACTTCACATATAAGTTTCTTTTCAAATTCTGTTCATAGCAGATCCTTAGAGGTTTTTGATATCAGAATTGTTTGATGTTCGTGATTCTGCCGCTTTCTTGTGTAGCTGCTATTTATACCTATGTATTCTGCACTTTTTAACTGCATATTATGTATACATTGTCAACGGTGCCATTGAAGAAGACTGTGAGCAAATAACAAAGGTGTTACAGGGTTGCATGATAGAGGCACGCATTGCAAAACCACGCATGCCTCTACCACGGAGCCTGAACAACGAATGCGTATTAAAAACACACTCCTTTACCACACATACCTTTACCACACAATTTCGTGGTAAAGGCATGAATGGTAAAGGGGTATACGTAGGTAAGGTCGCAACCCCCCCCCGCCCAAGCTATAAATCACCTACCTGCCCCCCCACCCTGTGGTCCAAATATCTTGACCCCTCCTTAATATACACTATCCCGACCTCCTCACAACCCCGTGCTGTCCCTAAAACTATCTCAACCCCTTCCACTGCCCTTAGGCCTAAAACCCTAACCCCTATTTTAAAAAGCTGCCCGACCACCAACCCCGAGCCCTTAAAAAACTACCCTGCCCTTCCCTAAGCCCTAAAACCTACCCCAACAACCCATTCCCCTCCCCCTGCCCTGAGGCATAAAACCCTGTCCCCCGAATCCCTCTGACCCATGCGCTGTCTCTAAAACCACGCCATCCCCTTCCACTGCCCTTAAGCGTAATACCATAACTCCTAATTAAAAAAACTACCCCTACTTTCCCCCACAACCCTGAAAACGACCCCAACCCTCCTCCCAGCCTTGAAAACTACCCCAACCACAGCCCTGAAAACTACCCTCATACCCAACTTCCCAGGCCTGAAAACGACCGACTCTCTCATAACACTGAAAACTACTGCGACTCACCCCCAGCCCTGAAAACTTCCCCCAACCCCCGCATCTCCCTGAAAACGACCCTGACCCCCAGCCCTGAAAACAACCCCCCAACCCATACAAACTTCATCCACCAAATCTGGCCCCACTTACCTCACTGTGGCTCTCTTCCTGGCGAGGTCTTCCAGTTTCAGCTGAGCGGCAGGCAGCAGCTGACCGCGCACTGCCTTAACCACGCATATGCGTTGTTGAGGCATATGCATGGTTAAGGCAAGCGTGGTAGGGCTTGCGTAGTCGGAACATGCAATGCTCTGCCAGCGTTGTCCCAACTGTTTCCAGTATTACAGTGGCAAGGGTCGCAGTGTGCACTGAACTGTGGCAATGTTCCAAGCATACCAACAAACTTGACAAACACTCCTTTAAAGCTGGCATGGCAGGGAAGATAGGGAACAAGCAATGGCCACTGGAATAACACCCGCAGATGAGGGGGAGCCTACACTCACACAACTACTGTCAGCAATCACAATCACATTATCTACCCTCAAACATAAAATAGATATGATGACTATCTTTATAAATCTGATTCATTGTGGCATGAGCAAAACGGCGACAAGAGTAACAAACACAGATGCTACATTAAGAGAGCATGATATTGCAGTTAAAACGCTACAGGAAAAGTTAAAGTGCGTAAAATAATCATACAGAAATTGGTCCTATGGGCAGAGGGTGCACAGAGCAGGTCCTGCAGTAACAATTTAAGATTTGCAGGCTTCCCTGTAAAAGCAGAGGGCAGACCTGAAGGCTGCTCAAGTCACTTTGTAGTTGAGCTGGCCCACCGTGTGCCGTGCTGCGCCCCCAAACCAGGAGCTAGACCCAGACCATTAATAGCCAACAATCCTAACTATAGAGAACATGATGCTATCCTGCATGTATCCAGCCTGCATGCCCTGCTAAAATATGAGAATATTAAGATAAAAGCCTTCCCTGGCTCCGCCCAGGCAGTCCAGTCAAGGAGGAGGACTTTCGATAGAGTGAAAGAGGAACTCTGTAGGAGAGAACTGCAACATGCAATCATATAGTAGCAGAGAGATGGATGCAGTTCTTCGCATCCCCAGAGGAGATGGGCAAGTGGCTGGCGAGATGGAGGCCAGCAGGCAGCAAATTACATGGGCATTTCCGGCCAGAGAAGACGGATCAACATCAGAAACAATGGGAGAGGAAAATTTTGATATGCACGCTACCACTGATAAGGGGGTTAATGGACTGCCGCCATGAGTACTTTGGTCAACATAGTAAAGTAATGTAGTAAAGGAAGTATACTTGTAAAGCGCACTGTTACTCCATCTTGGAGTGTCCTGGCGCTGTATACCGCTGGGGAACCCGTCCTGGCTTTCCCTGTGAGATGGTCCCTCCTGGGCACCTCCAAGGTGAAACCAGGTATCCCCGGCGCTGATGGGGCCGTTGTGGAGATTAAGAAAGCTATTGCCCAGAGTTGCAGAGTGGGACCCATGGTTAGCGTAGGCACCTCGGCGAGAATTATCGAGTCCGCGGACATTGACCCTAGACCCTGCCGCGTCGGGAATTGAACCCTGGTCCAATGTCTTCAATTACGGTTGGGGGGTGGAGACAAGGGGTTTAGAGGTCTGATGTGAGACATGGGTGCTGATTGCAAGAACTAGACTTTACTATGTTGG
The DNA here is from genome assembly GCF_964261635.1 of Lissotriton helveticus. Lineage (NCBI taxonomy): Eukaryota > Metazoa > Chordata > Amphibia > Caudata > Salamandridae > Lissotriton > Lissotriton helveticus. The sequence goes on from NC_136061.1 coordinate 1,012,123,560, forward strand.
TGCTCAGTAGTGGTATATGACAACCAGCAACATGGACATTTGTTGAACTAGATATTCAGTTTGATGTTACGGTGGGGGGCGAGAGACCTCTCAAGTGTTGGGGAGGCAGGTAGTTCTAAGCCTGAAGCATGAGGCAATAGTGTGTGGTAGTTTTGGGGGGAGGGTGATGGAATGCAGTTGTCAGGAATAGCTACCCAGGTATGAGTTTCGCCACAATATCTATCATGTTTATACTTTATAGCAAATACCAGTAAATGGCCTCGTACATAGGCAACATGGGCACCAAGGGATGTTTTCTATCCTTCCTAAAATGGAATGTAAACGAACAGGGCATTCGTCATAAAAAGGGGATGGTCGCCAAGTTTTTCACTAAATAGAATCCAGATCTTATACTTCTACAAGCGATGCACTTAGTAGGAAATAATTACGGTTTTATGGGCAGGGGGAAATACAAAGTCCTTGTCCATTCAGGCTTTTACTCAGCATCTAGTGTGGTGGGAATTCTGGCTCGTAGATCACTTCCCCTCATGGCGCTTCAAACATGGCTCGATCTTATGGGCTGCTTCTTCTTGATCAAAGGGGAATGGAATGGCTGTACGTTATTGGTGGCTTTCTAGTATTCACCTCCAGGTCCACAGGTATCCATATTGAGGAGATGGAAACTGGGTGGCAAAGACACCAGACACAATACTGCTCATGAGTGGTGAGCTCAAATCAAACAATCAGCGTGGAACACAACCAGGCAGACAATAGATAAGTGTTAGATAAGATAAAGTTACTTGGGGAGAAACCGAAATTCAAACCCTCAGGGATTCAACCCCTTTAAGCCCCAACACTGTAAATGTGGTACATTTAAAGCTTTCCTAAAAGCAATGGCTACAGTACTACTCTTTTATCTAGTCTGTCCATGTGAACACAATCATAATTATCTGGAAAGGTGAGCTCAATGTCTGAAGCAGATGCCTCATTCATCCAGGTTTCTGTAAGAAAAAGGAAATTCAGCTGATGCTAATTCTCAGTAAGGACACGAAAGAGCATTTTTATGGAGATCATGTATTAATTAATGCGTCCGCTTATTGCCTCCCACCCTTATCTGAGGGCGCCTTCTCAAATGGCAATACTATAGAGAAATGCCAACAGGACAGAGCCCCAAAGCAATTAACGACAGAGAGCTTATAGGTTATTGGCAGTGCTTGAAATGGAAAACTGGAAGTGCAGGTACTCAGTAGCAGAGTACCTACTTGTTTTGGAGAAGTGCTAACTCTCCAATTAAAAGTATTACGTCGCTCTTGAAAAGTGCCGTACTCTCCGTATCAAAATTTAAAAAAAGTGCCGGTACTTCCTGCCGGGCAGTACAGGCTCATTTAAAGCACTAGTTATAGGTGATTTAAAGATTAAGAGCTCCTTGAAAGAACAGCTGCATTTCCTTCCTGGGTCTGTAGTAAAACTAGCAGCATGGCTGGCCTCAGACAGGCTTGACGTTGGTGTGCCCACTGCTCGCATCTGAAGACCTCCTTTTAAAGGAGGATGCTCATGTTACTTCTGGGACGACTAGAGCGCAGCCGATCCCAAAATGGCGCTTTCAGTTGGCTGTGAAGAGACAGAATGTCTGCTCCAATCAGTGTTCTTTCCACAACCTCCAGAAGAGGACCAAAGAGCAACTGAAATAAAGTCCCACAAACAGTACTTCACCAACTCCCAAATAGCGCTCATGACAGTTTGTTCACTCAATTATTAAAAGATGATAACATTTCCAAACACATCAAAACGAATACAGGTCAAAAACAACTACAATGACATAAAATTGCATTAAAAAATCAAAAGGTGCCTGTGCCGTCAACTAAGTGCATATAAAGATAGTTAAAACCAGTTGAACCGCATCCAGTAAAAAATGTTTCCTATCGTGGCCAAATATATGTGACAGTTTTAACACCAGTATGTCAGTTACCTCTCCCCAGGCGCAAGCGCACCACAGCCCTTTATTTTAAGGGGATGCTCTTTTCACTCATCGGTCAACAAGAGCACAGCTGATCCCAATACGGCACCTCTAGGCAGCCCTGAGAAAGAAAACATCCTGCTCCAATCAGTGATTCTGTGTCAGGAAACGGAGGCTTTTGATTATGCTTCTTTTTTCTTCACTAAACATAACAGCAACCAATAAAACTTTGAACTACATGACCCATCCGGCGTAGCGCGCACTGTCTCCACCAATCACCACACACCCCTTACGGTATATAACTAAGTTCCAACAGGTATCGTCCTTTCTTTGCTGCTGCAGCAGCGAGATAAGTACACCTTAATTTTTTTTTTGTTACTGTATAGTTTAAGCGATTGCTTTCCGATATCCGTTGGAGGCTGACTGCCGCATTATCTTGTGTTTAGGGGGTGCTTCCATACGTGCAATTAATTTTCGCGCCTTGAAGAGGAGAAGTCCCATTTCTATGGGTCCCAGGGGGATGTGGCACGAGCCGCTGTCCCCCTGGGAGAGTTTGAGCAATGGAACGGTCCATGCGCGGGGATTGGCCAGGAGTAGGGAAAGGGAGGGTGTTAGTCGGCGCGCAAGGCGGGAGGGGTTGTCGTCGGAGCGAGGAGAGGAGTGGCGCGTCTTCGTTTGGCCCATCCACCCTCCCCTTTTTTCGGTTATTTATGTTGTTGTCGTTTAAAAAAAAAATAATAATAATAATAAGATACTTTTTGTCACGTTAGGACAGTCTTTGCAGCTTTCCATTTTCGTTTGTTCTTCTTAGGCGTTCTTTTGGGGGGATGGGATGTCTAGAGCGGACTTATCCTTTCCCTCTGGGGTTGGGGGGAGGGTAGGTGAAAAATGGTAAAAAGGAAACATTTGGAGAGAAAAATATTGGTTTGGAATTTTACAGTTTTGGGATTTTGCAAATGATGAATTGATGGGGAATTGGTGTTTTTAAGTCAGTATGGGGAAATGTGTTGGGGTAATATACAAAAGTTTTACCTTTATATAATAAATGTAAAGTTGTGGATTTCTGTTTTGGACTGTCCTAAAATAAAAGTGACCTTTTATGCTATCCATGAGGTAAGTGTGGAGTGTCCTTATTGTGCGATTGGTGATCAACACGCGCATGCCCGAGCAGCCAACCGGAGATAGGCATTCTCTGCTTGACGCCTCACGCTGCAGCACGCCCTAACAAGACCTCCTCTGTCCCTCTGAACACCCGACGGGGCAAAAAAGCGTTTCAGGGCTTTGCCCTAGAAGAGATTGGGGTGGCTCCCTCCAAGATACTTGAAACTGCAGGCAATATTTAAAATGTATTTAATAAAAACATTTTACAAAGGGCCTGCTGACTTGAGGCTTTTAGGCCAGGGATAGTCTTCGCCCTTGGGTTACTCTTCCCTGGAAACTCCTCCACACCTCCTGTACCAAAGATGACATACTACGCTGAGAAGGCAGATGATTATAATAACTTCAACTAATATGCTGAGTATGAGGAAGTGCCTTTTGAGCACCACATGAAGGGGAAATTGATAGAAGCCCTTGACACACGTGTAGTATTCTGTCAATAAGGCATTGATCAGGGCATTACAACCCTTCACAAAATCCCTAAAGAATTATGGGAAACAAGTCTTAGGAACCCCTAGGGGCGAATCCTCAGTCCACAACACACTATTGGGTGACCAGGGCATTGCCCGGGATAGATCTTCCTTTGGCTCTTCAGCAGAAGTGTTGTCGCAAGTGGCGTCAACGTTCCTTAAAGAGCATGGGTATGGACGTTTTTGTCCTTCAGGTTTCCTATGTAATTTCTCCTTTTCCAACACAGGGGCAGGAGAGGACTCTTCCCCTTCGTCACACGATACATCAGATTCAGACATTGATGCAGAGAAACAGCGCATCTCACAAAAGCGTAAGAAATCACACTATGTGGAATCTGAGGCCTCTCATAAAAACTTATTATTTGACCCAAAAAATATTATTCATCCATGGTCCCAGTGTTCCAAGTGCAGAGGTAGCACATTATGTTCAGGAGAACATGAGGGAGGGGTTCAAGCATGAGGTCTGCAAAACTTTACGGTCTGAATGTCCAACACCTTCTTTGCTGGGCAAGGTCATGGAGACCTCAGAATTAGACCCAAATATGGCAATGTTTCTAAAAAACTGTTTGAAACACATCCTAAGAAGGGACTGGATAGGGCATGGAAGGGATGCCAAGACAAGTTGCTTGATGCAGCAGGACCTTTCACAAAGATTTTAGATTTGGTAGTCAGGGCGAAAGAATTAAATACTAATCTAGACCCTACGGAGATTCTCAAATGGGCACAGAGAGCTTTATGCTTTCTGGGAAACGCCAACTGCACCCTATCCACCGAGTGCAGAAAATCCTTCTTGATGAGGATTGACCCCCAATTGTTGGAATGGGCATCTATGGAGGCAGGTACCTTGGCTAATGGCCTTTTGTTCGGCGACAAATTTGTCCATGATTTGGGTAAATGTGTTGCCACCTTTTAAGCCCTAGACAAGGCCCAAACTTCAATCAAGAAGGTCTTTCATAGTGGCCTTTTTACCAGGGCTTCAAAGGTCGAGCAGCCAGCCAAGGGTACTACCAGGCCTCCAGAGGCTCTGACAACAGCAGATGGGGTGGAGCCCCCAGGTCAAACTTTTACCCCACCTGCAAAAGAGGTGGGTGCAGTAGACAGAACCGAGGAGGATATAGAGGCGGCAGCAACAACATTACTGCTGGCAAGACCTCTTATGCAGGTAAGGCTTGTTCAACCCGAAGAGGTGACAGTGGGAGGAAGAATTGGATTGTTTCTTCAGAATTGGGAGACAGTAACGCAAGACCCATGGGTTATTCAAACAGTGCAAGGTTTCCACCTTGAGCTTTCCTCCTCTCCAAAACAAAATGTCCTCCCTCATCCTCAAAATTTTTCCCAAACTGAGAGTGCTTTCATAGACAACCTCTTTATTGAGAAAAAGGGTGATAGTGCAAACGGTTTCTCATCCACACGGTTTTGTCAGCATGATTTTTCTGGTGCCAAAGAAGGATCAGGGATTGCGCTTGGTCTTGCCTGGATAGTGTATCACCATTTCAAAATGGAGGGCCTACGCTTGTTGAGGGACCTGTTATTGGAAAAAGATTGGATGGTGCGTCTTGATCAACAGGACACCTATTTTGCAGTACCAATTTTTCCAACTCATCGGAGATTCCTACAATTTCAATGGCGACATCGATGGTTCGAGTTTTTCACCGTGCCACTCGGCCTCTTCGCCCCTTGCTGCTTCACCAAGTTACTCAAACCAGTAGTACAATATCTGCGGGACAGAGGGGTACATCTGATCATTTATTTGGACGATGTTCTGATCATGGCACAGAATGAGGAGACAGTGCTACAACACTTATCCTGGATGACACAACTCCTTCAGGATCCGGGGTTTGGCATCAACTCAGAAACGTTGATCCTGATTCCCGCACAGTAATGGAGTTCCTGCGGTTTCAGGTGGACTCAGTGCTGATGCAGTTACTTCTTCCTCTGAAAAAGAGGATCTCGATCTAGAAAAAGTTGAGGAGAGCGCTTGCCTCTCCGACTATTTCATTGCGTATTCTAGCTCACCTGGTAGGACTTTTAAGCCCCTTTATCCAGGCGATATTTCAGGGCCCTCTGCATTACAGGGCACTGCAATGATTAAAGACCATGCATTTGTGCAAGGGTCTGAGTTACACAGAACAAATTTCACTTTCCGCGGAAGCCAAGACAGAAATATCCTGGTGGTTGGAACACATGGATGCTTGGAATGGCAGGGCCATTCTTGCACCATGCCTGGAGGTAGTAATAGAGTCGGACGCCAGCCCCTGGGGCTAGGGGGCTCGATGCGGATTGATGATGACGGGGGACAGATGGTCCCCAACAGAACTACAATTACACATCAATTGTCTGGAACTCTAGTGGGTTCATTTGAAATTCGGACTCTACCTCCACAGAAAACGAGTTGTTGTATCCTTCTGCGTTGTAGTGTAGTTCCTATATTCCCAATAGGCTCTGCGCATTGGAATAGTATATCTTATAGATTTGACGTAGGACTGAAGTCGACTAGGTCTCTACCGAATATACTGGACTTAATTGTGAGTGCCTGCGAGCTCAGAGATCACTAGAAACTTTCTCGAATACACAAGAAGGGATTAGTTACTGATAACCGCATAAACATGACAACTTTGTTTCCAAAGAATAAGAAATCTATCTCTAGAGTCGCGGAAACAATAGATAGTTATTTCACTCAGTCAATCGTGCATGTTTCGTTTCACCAGAGGTGCAGAGAAATAGAGAGACGGGCGTTTTCAATAAAAGAGTATTTATTGAACAGTCTTCTTTCTCATGCAGAGGAAATGAACTGCTACAATCGTAATACTGGTTGCAAAGTATAATGCATACTGTACGAAGAGTATTATAAAATAATACTGTAAAAGCATGATATGGTTTCTAAGCCATAAAATACATAGAATACATACATTAATAAATAAAGACTAAAAAGTACTCAACTGGTGCTTCTAAAATACTCCTACCCCGGTGTACCTAACCTAGGTCTAGTCAAGGGAAGAAGTACTACTGTGATAGACGATTTCTTTGCCAGCTTAGACAATTTGATGTTTTCTCCTGACACAGAGAATAACATTTGAAATCTGCACACAGCGTTTCATGAACTCTAAATTTGGCCTTCACTTTTCATAACAATCATTCCAAAAAGCTTTGGAACTCTATTTTTCTACGGCTAATTTTGCCTTTTTCCCAAAGGACTTAAAATAATTTTTTGGGGGGGCACAAAGTAAATCTGCTTAAAGTAGAACTATTCTTAGAGAACAAGAAATTCAACACTTCCTAGAGACAGTATTTGACCTTGTCCTCTGAAAAAAAAAAAACAATAATAGTTCATATATATTCTATTATGGAATGGTCTCGACTTTTTCTTCTGTAAACTTAGAGCCATTTCATAAATGTCATTACATGATTCATTCAGTTAGCTTTGCCAACATCATACTGCATGTTTTGAATGACGCCTTTTGCTTTTATATGCGTACTATGCAAATGCTAATTTTTTTGTGTGCAGCCTTATCAAATGCATTTTGTGTATTGTGGGGTAGGATTGTGAACACATGCTTATGTTATGTTTTAGATGCTTACAGATTTAGTAATATTAGACATAATACATGGAGTGGGTGTTGTATAGTGTTTTAGGACCCTAGTGTAATTTTCCCGATTCATGCCCATATATAGGTATAAATCACCCTATCCTTATATACGCATAGAAATCATAACCATATTAAGACATAGCTTAAGTAGTCCTAACACGGCTTGGCTACTTCCACTAGTTCCGAAAATCTACAACGATTCCTTGGAAAAAGCCGCCTTCCGCAGTCCGGGACTTCCCCCTGCATGAATATTGATTTATCCAAGAATTCATGGAGTTTTCAAAGAACTAAGTCTTTGATGACGTTATTATGTCCAAACTTACGTCAAACTCAGCACCTTCAAGGTATAAATATGCCCACACTTGCCCAAACAGACACACAGTGGTTTGGAGCAGTTCGACTATCTACTTGCCCGACGCACCCTGCTGCAGCAAGTGCCGAAGGAAGCCGACCCTCCAGCAGACGCACTGAGAGACGCTGTCTTTTCTCTTGCAGAGAAATCCAGCTCCAGTGTTTCCAACCTACCCTTGCGGGTTGTTGGGAAATCGAGTCCTGAGAGAGAGATACCAGACCTCCGTCATTCTAAACCAAGGTACGGAGCTGATTAAACCCTTAGAGAATTCTTGGATTAGATTCTTGGCAAAAGAATACTGAAAAGAGATCAATTGTGCACAGATGAGAAGCATCGCCGTCAGCGTCAGTTGCCGCGTTAGCAATGTTCATATCAGATGGTACCTGTGTGCCTGTTGTTCCTCGTATCTCACTTCCAGTTGGATTTGGTGGTGAGATCTCAATGAACGCCGTCACCAGGATTGGTAGCCGTTGGGGGCAACACAATACGTGAGCCGTTACCAGACCCAGTAATGCGTCTGCATCCATTTCCGCAACCGATGGTAGTATGAGACAAACATCTAACACGCATTCTTCTCCACAAAGCAGGCATCGTAGAACAGGTAAGATGCAATCTTGCCAGATTGGTCTGAACGAAAGAAACCAAGTGGTATTCAGATCTCTTAAACGAGCCAAGCCAAGAATCTGTGTAATCCTGTCACGATACCGCATGGCTAGGAGAGCTTGTTCCATGGTAGTCTGGGTATCGTTGGTGACTGGACTTGCCATATCGGAGCAGAATAAACAAAAATAGAATTCCTGCTACGAGTCCCAAAATGAGAGGCAGGCCGCCGAACATAGAGCGCACGAAATTTGGAAAAATGCCGATGACTGCTTCAAAGGGTGCTAACAGTCCCGAAAAAATCGTCTTAAACACATGTGCGATACCACTGGTATCAGACATGTTTAAGATTTGACCTAACATTTCTGCGAAATGTACTGGGCAATTGGTTGATAATAATGCATGTATCTCTGCAGAAGTCCTTGCAACTTGCAGATCATACGTTTCTTTAGACGAGGTCAGTGGCACCGTTTTTTGCAAAAGAATGGCTTTCATTCTGCCTAAAGTATCAATTCGTATAGAAGAGATTTTCAGGGAAGGCCATAACGCCGACTCCCTGTCTGTCTTGCTTTTTGGATACAATACTTGCATACAACAAGTGACCCTGGCAGACACACTAACTAGATAGGCTTTTCCTGGCAACATGCCACAACAGCTGTGATCATTGAGCATAACGTAGCTGCCATTCGAAAGCAGCCTGAAAATTGATTCTATCACTGCTGCTGGTGAACCTTGCAGGTGGCAAGAGAGGTTATTTGAAGAACCTTCGCAGGCTCCCTGTAGATTAATACCTTCACATAAAAGTGTACCGCTTAGGGAGTTTTTACAATTTTTAGTACTAAGAAATACCTCCTTTCCCCCACTCCAACATTTGTGTGTGTTGGGTAAATTCCAGGGTGACTTAATGTATCCTTTACCCAACCTTTCATACAGGCCTGCTGGTATATGCTGTAGACAATACTGAAATTGGAAAATCGTCACTGGTATCGTATTGGTGCCATGTATTATCCATTCTACGACTGGTTTCTCAGAAACAGTTAATGGTAATCTTTCCAGTTTTTCAATGCTCAGCGCCGTATAGTCTGCTCCTCTTTGTGCCAAAGAGATTTGTTTATCTGTAAGGTTGAAGACAGTAAACAATGACGTGGTATTGATTAGACGCCATGGCAAGTAGCCTGAACGGAGATTTTGTAATGTCCAGCCTAGCAGCATTATAGAACGTAATTGAGACTGGCCATGTTGTAACATTAGCAAGTCCTGTTCTATTATGTCAATAGCAGATGATACAATGCTGTCCAAAGAATAAATTCTGGAGGACAGAGTCGTTAACCCATTGTCCACTACAGAGAGAGCTTTCTCTAAATTAATACAATCAATTTCTCGTATTTTTTTCTACAGTTTCCATTTGCGTGATTTTCCATGCTTCATTGTAAGCAGAATATATAGCGGCGTATATGAAACGTTTTTGGCGTTGTTTACGAGGCCCTAGTAAGAAGTCTCGCAAGTCAACGACTTTTTTAAGTAAAGTTAAGTGTTGTTTAATTTCAGGAAGTGTGGATTTCTGTAGCCACTCAAGGCATAGTTTTACTACACTCTACATGGTAACTATCCCTGGATGTTGTCTCTGGGAATATCTTGGATCTGGCCTGTTCATTTTGAACCCTTCTGTTTTGTTTAGGAATCTATCTTGACAGTTATTCGTGTCTGTGGGCCAGATTAACAATTTCTTCCAATCAGGATTAGTTCTGTTGTGTTGTAAAATATATTTTACGTCTACCTCCTCATCTGAAGTTAAATTACTGTCAGCTGTGGCTTTAGGTATGGATGGTTTGTTTAAATCTTTTATCTTAGCTAAGCCAAGACATGATGTTTGTTGAACAGTGTCATTTAAAAATATAATTTGTTCTGGGATAATGCAGGCTCTGAACAAGGCTTCTAAACCCTGCACCTGCCAGTCTCTTGTGCCCCAGACAGTTTTTGTCTCAATGTTGTCATTCCAAATGTTAAAACCTAATGTAGACAGCTGAGCATAAAAGTTTGCAGAATAAATTTGTTTAGTATTAATCAACATGTTTTTCATTCCTGTCTTATTCATATTTTTTAAATAAAACGTTTCTGGATTTGTGACATTAAACCCCGAGAAGTATGGAAACTTTTCATAAAATGTTTTCGAGCTGCCTTTTGGCGGTGTTGGACAATGTTCCCATTGATTATAAGTAAAAACATTTCTAGGGTTTGCAGATTTGTGCAAATAATGGTGACCATAATGATTATAACAATACTATTCCTCATAACTTGATGAACCTTCTAAGTATTCATGTTTTGTAAATTTTGCTGACAATTCTAAATCTGTCATCATGTTATTAACAGTTTCAGAGTCCCAACCTTGAACCTCTTGGATAGAAGCCAGATTTGGTCGTCTGCTACTTCTTGGGAGTCCACTGGGCCTACTACTTATTATCGGCCACATGGTGTGGTTTTACCAGGTCGATGGACACGATTCTGTTCTCCCTTTTTCCAGCAAGCGGCGGTAGTAACAATGATCTTGTTCCAAGGATTGCTAAGACAGGTACTGCTTTTCTGTAAGAAGGCCCACATTCCTTCTTCACCGCGATCTTTTCCCTGACTAGATCCCCAATCTTTTGAATCCAGACAGGCCTTGCTGGGACAGGTGGCTTTTCTTCAGTGGTCGTTGGCTTTTGTGTTGTGTTACTCATATTCATATAGAGTGATTCCCCCCAGAGAATTTCTTGGCAGATATTAAGACTACGTTGGACACTTATTAGATGTTTGACCCACCCGTCACCCGAACCTAATACCCTAGCTGTTATAGATTGCTTTATGTCACTGTTTTTTCTTTCCACTACCGCATTTCCCTCAGGATGGAATGGAATTGAGTACCGCAATGCAACGCCCAAGCTAGCCATGGCCTCTTTGTAAGCACGAGAGCTAAACGCAGGACCCTGGTCAGAATGTAGCGTGCCAATTGCGTATGTGCCGATAAAGACTTGCAAATCTTTTATAACAGTTCTGGCGTCAGCCGAGCGTTGGGGCCATATCCAAATGAATATTGTGCAGGAATCCACAGCGACCATGATATATTTATAGTTGCCATCCCTCTGTAAGGGACCACAGTGGTCCAGGTAAACACATGCTAATGGTTTATCTGAAATTAGAAGGGGCGTCTGCTCAGGTCACTTCACTGTAGAAACTTTCTTTTTTTGGCAGATTTCACATTCTAGAACATAATTTCTAGCTTGTTTCCTCATGCGCGGCCACCAATATCTTTGTTTTAATAATGATACTGTGGCGGAAACTCCTGCGTGTGCAGAGGCGAGTCCTTCATGTGCTGCTAAGATTAGTCCCAACCTATGTTCCAAGTTTGGGAAAGCCCTATCATCCACTCCAGGGATTCGAGCAAAGGGAACATTATTTGCATTAGTTATATATGAGTACTTTACTGGAAAGCCTTTTGGGAGTGTCTTACCACTGACTTTTACTGAAGCGGTGACAGCTTGCATTATTTCGCGGTCTATTTTTGTTTTTGAATGAGTGATTGCAGCTACGGAAGCCATTTGCACAGCTGCCTTCGCGGCCTCATCAGCCAATGAATTCCCTGCAACGTGACGCCATCACGCTGATGACTCAGTGTATGAATCACATGAGTATTTTGTAGTTCTTTTTTGCAAAAGAACTACTTGTTCCCAAAAAATTTTATGCTTAATTGTGCCCCCTTTTGCATCTTTGAAACCGTTTTGAACCCAGTTCTGCAGATATTCATTGTAAGACTGGACGCAGTAATACGAATCGCACACTATGAGTGTGGGGAATTCGGGATCGGTATTGTCAAGCGCCATCTTGAAAGCCTGTAGTTCAGCTCGCTGAGCTGTACAGTCTCCGAGTGATTGAGTTTTAGTGACCATAGGTCGAAATTTACCTTCGCGCCAGCGACCTTAAACAATCGCGCACGCAGCACTATATGCTTGTTTACCCCCAATTGCGGGCTGTGCTGATCCGTCTGTATAGATTATACAGCCGTAATGTTCAAGAGGTAGAATTTCAGTCAGCAGAGGACATTCTAGTTCGTATTGTAGAAATTCTTGTGTTTTCAAATAGGGGTCAAAAACGTATTCAACGTCTGTTGCAGCAAGAGAATTTCAAACTAAAGACTGACATCACCGGGCTCAATGACAACATACCGTGGGTCTCGATCTGAGTGTCACACTTACCATCCTGTACTCAATGGAAAGCTAACCTCAGCTGGGTCAATGTCTGAACAATCTGAGGTTTTATTGTTTATTTTTCCATTAGAATCCGCAGAATTGACCGACAGGTCTGTCCCTACCTGGATCTCTCTGTAACGGCTGTGGTTAGACCTGACTGATCTTTGAGGTTCATTAAATATTGACCACCTGTTGGTCTATTAGCTCTTTAACAACGCTCACTTCATTTATGATCATCACAGGATTTGGTCTTTCAACACACTTTTGAAGCTTTGATAAACTCCAGTACCTGAGACCATTGTACACTCGGTGGGAGGGCAACTGTCTTGTGAGAAATGAGATTGACTAGATTATTATCTCTTGCAACAACCCCCATGATAGAGAAATAATGCAGTTCATATATGGTGGTTTGGACTGTAAGGCTCTGTATCATTAAGAACTGGGGCCTTTTTCAGGTGCCTACTATGGAGAACGGGTTTTCTGTGAATTAGGAGCAATTTCATCGCCTCAAACCACTATATCAAATACTTTGGTAATATTTGGGATCCTTCTGGATCCACCTCAGATGTAATGTGCAGACATATGTAAGATTGTTAATCCTTTCTGGAGGTGGATATATCAGGGACACAGCGTTAACCCGCTTAGCCTCTGGGTTAGGAACTTAAAATAATACACAGCCAGTGAGTTCCACGAAGACCCTTATAACAATTATCCTTTTTCTTTTCGCTGGTTTGAAACAGCGCCTCAGACGCAGGATCGTGTCGAAACTGCATTTCAACAGGCATGCGTGAGAGTGCAGTGTCTGGAGCTACCGCTTATCTAAAACCCACGCATGCGCGACTATCGGGGCTCTGATTCGGCGCATGCGCGGTCACATTTGGCTAGCGTGACACAGGCGCGCATGCGCGGATGAGCGGCTCGCCTATCAGCTGTAGACGATTACGTCTGGGGGCTTTAGTATTTAACTGCGTCCCCGCCTGACCGTCGGTGCCTCCCCTTCGGCTCGAGACCACGCCGAGAGGTACCGACGGACAGGTAAGAGGGTAGCGCATGGGCTTAGGAGGGCGAACTGGAGCTTCTAATACCTTTGCGTTAAACTGTCTGGTTAGACTCCGTTATAAACAGTTCAGGTTTATACACAGAACTACCTTAGAATCCATGGGCGAGGCGGCTAGCTGTATGTTACATGCTTGTACGTAGCTGCACCTCGAGAGCGTTATACAAGGACTTAAGTACATCTATTGTTCACTTGATGTGGCCTTGTTTACTTGATTTACACGGTAAGACTGTAACTAAGTTCTTATTAAGGGTGAACCCTTTCCTTTGGTTATACTATCCAACCTCTCAACCAAGAGTTGAGTTATTGATACAGCATAACCACTGTGGTGTAGGGTAGTTCCAACCCTCATGAGGATTGATCTCACTAAAAGTTATTACTATATTGGAGGTACATACCTATGTCCATCACCAGCAACGCCACTCAGCTGGTTGATGAGAGACAAATCTGCGACACTATTAATACGCAGTTACAAGCTAGGCTATGCTAGGGGATGGTTTTTAGTCTTGGTCGTTGAGCGCTTCCATCTGGGTCCCGGGGGTGTGGTGACCATGATGGGCAGTTCAGAAAACTGTTGGGTTTGTAAACTGTAATGTAGCCACACTGTGTGACAGTTATCTAATGTTAGAACTGTCCTTGCTTACATGTTTAGAGCGGGGCCTCTTTCTTCCGAGCAGTTGCCGGGTGAGGTGAGGCTATCTTCCCACGCAGAGCTGGGTAAGTGTTTTATAAAGTTGTTAAAACGATATACAGATTACCTGTTGGCGACTTAATATAGCACACATTTCAAGAGGCCATCATTATTGGTGATTGGCATAGCTGAGTTTTGTTTGACTATCACTGGTTTTGCACATAAAGCACTCCTTATTAAGTGCGCACTTAAGTTTTATTGAATTTTTATTTTGAACTAAGAGTATTCTGATGAACGGAGTACATGGTTTTTCTTTTGTAATTTTTTACAGGGAAGATCTCTTCTAACGTCTGTGCCAATCAAGAGGATATGGTAGGATGGTCCTAATGACCGCTCATCTGTTTCTTGATAATGGTCTGTTAGATTTTTTATTGTTTCTTATCAAGCACGATTGATAGTGTTAATTGCAGTAGCATACATAAGAGCTTGGCCCTGATGAATGCCGGTGAACATCCACCTTACGGCAGAAACATGTTGGCCCTATATATAATTTCTACCAAGCAATCCAGACAGTGATTTTGTCACACTGTCCTCTCACTATTTTTTAGTCTGACGTTTAGGTGAACACTAATAAAGTTCTTTGTTTGCCTTGACAGCCATTTTAATACACCTCACTTTATTCATTTTTTGCACTGCACTCATCAGCTCCACCATCTGTAAGAACAATTGCGGTGACCAGACTATGGCCTAGTGACACAAAGCCAAAATACATCTAGGCTTTCGCACACAGACCTAGTCTTGGGAGTCCTACATGATGAGGCTCCGCCATTTGGGTGGGCTGATAGGACTCAAACAGCTTTTGTTGTAAGCTAGTCCGACTTTTTGATAACTGATGTATTAAAATCTTTGATGTGCAATCCGTCCAGTGTTAGTTTAAGTATCTCAGCTATACTCGACCTTCAGGTTCTTTGTTATTTATGTAGTTCTACTGGGGGTATTCACCTGTTAGGTCGTTAAACATTTCCCTCTGACCCTCCACTTAAGTTGTTGTTTCGCAAGAGAATTAACCCATTGTATCTGGAATGCTTGCCTTTGTTACTGCCTCTAAGGCAGGTACAGGTGTAACGATTTTAATGCATTTACCTTGCGCGAGATCGCTCTCTTTTGCTACTGCAGATTGAACCGCTGTCAGAATCTTTTCTCTAGAAGTAAATTTCATTTCGGCTTGTGTGTACAAGTGTGATTTGTAAGCTATTGGTACCTTTTCACCTTTGTTAAAGGTTAGGTATGTGAATCCGCATCTCCCTGGGATGATTCGGATCATAAGATTGCTCACGTTGTCGTGTGTTTGTAACTGTGTTTTTGCTAACATGTCAGTTTGTACTGAACACAAAATTCCTGTGTGTTCTTGAGTCCAATTAGTTGGTTTGAAATCAGGTTTTATTAGTTCGTACAGAAGTCTAACCCTTTCTGCGTAATTTAGAACATAAGTTCTTCCAAAATTCAGGAAACCTAGAATTGACTGTAAGTTCTTCAGCGTTTTTGGAGGTTGAAGCAGCGCACATTTCTCTGGAAAGTTGCCTGCCAGGCTTTTGCCTTCACTTGATAACTCGTATCCTAAGAATAGGACGTTGAGGTGGGCAATTCGTGATTTCTTAAAATTGAATTGTACCCCTCAGAAGCCAACCCAAGTATTATGGTGTTCCCTCTTTTCAAGTGCACATCCAAATCATCGTCTGTAAGATAGATGTCATTGACATAAGATAATGCCTCATCATCATACGTTTGTAGTAACTCTGTTACTCTGGCTGACAAATAAACCTGGACTATTCTTGAATCCCTGGGGGAGACGGCAACATTGTCACTGTGTCCCCATGATGGAGAAAACGGTCAAATACCTGCTTTCTGGTGCAATGATTTGACAGAAGAAACCATTTGAAATATCTAAGGTCGTTTTATATTTTTTGCGCACGATGTTATTCATCAGTGCTGCACTGTGTGCATTTTGTAATGCAAAAGTTTTGCAACAAAAGTTTAGATGTCTGTAGTCCAAAACTAGACGATATGAATTGTCTGGGGTGCCTTTGCTGACTGCTGTTGTAGGAGGGCCGCTGTTGGAGACACGGACTCTGCTCTCCCGAATAGACTTCCGGCCACTTCGCCACTTCTCGCGGCCGCTCGCTGCTAGAGGATCTTTGCTGTCTACGTCTTGCTGGGGACCTAGAGCTCGTGCCTGTTACTGCCTGCACCACCTACCCACGCACGGAGAGAGGCGGGACTGCGAGGACCAGCCTGCACAGCGGCGCTGATCGGCCGCAGCTGGTCCTCTTCCCGCCCCCTCCAGCTCAAAAAACCTAGCAGAGTGCGTCTCCGGTGGGTGCCTTTGCTGACTGCTGTTGTAGGAGGGCTGCTGTTGGAGACACGGACTCTGCTCTCCCGAACGGACTTCCGGCCACTTCGCCACTTCTCGCGGCCCCCGCTCCGCGGGAGCCGCTCGCTGCTAGAGGATCTTTGCTGTCTACGTCTTGCTGGGGACTTAGACCTCTTGCCTGTTACTGCCTGCACCACCTACCCACGCACGGAAAGAGGCGGGACTGCGAGAACCAGCCTGCACAGCGGCGCTGATTGGCCGCAGCTGGTCCTCTTCCCGCCCCCTCCAGCTCTTCCTTCTTAATAGGAACAACATCAACGCGCTAGCGGGACGCGAGCGGGACAGAGCACGGGACGAAGCCCGGACAAAGGGCGGACAGTCTTAGACAGTCCGAGACTGGCCGCGACTGGACTGGGCCGACCACTCTGCCCCTACTAAGTTTGAGGCATCTTTATGCAGTAAGACTATTCTGCTTACCCTCACTAAATCTCATAGAGGATTGTTGTTGTGTCCCCCCCCTTTCCTAGTCAAGTACTGTTTATTTGAGGGCTAAATATTTCCTATATTCCTGTGAGCGCTAACTTGTAACTGTGCAGCATGCCAAAAAAACTAGCTCCAACCACGTCCAACACGATGGACAATTACATGGTCCAAGTGGTAACTAAAATTAATAGCGAAAGACGACAGTCATTAGGACTAAGCCAATCCCCAGTTCTCCTTCCTATAAGTCCATCTCAATCATCCATCATGGTTGATACATCTCTACAGGCTGCTGGTAGTGATGCTCTTGAGACTGACCTCCATGCCAGTGGCAAGTATGATCAAAGCACACTCCCAGCGGTTGATCTAGAAATTGACACTGAAATTAATCCAGAAAGTGATGATGATTCTGATCCTGAGATACATGTCCATCTCATAGAAGACGATCTTTCTTCTGTAGAACAGGAAACTAGGTCAGACAGAAAATGTAAAAAGACCCAACCCAAGCGTGGCGGGTTACGCTCAGTGTTAAGGAAGAAAAGGGCTTCACCTCTACGGAAAACTAAGGACAAGAATACGGATGCTGGGGAGGTCAGCGCAAAGCACATTATGGATGATGAGCTATTTCTTAGGATAGCAGATATGATTGAGTGTAAAATCAAAGCTATTATCAAACCAATGGTGGCCAAAATTGATAAGCTCACTGCTGAGGTGAAAAAACTGGGTGGGATCCAGAATAAGGTAAATGGGGAGGTTGGTAATATAGCAACTCTGGTCTCAAATCTAACAGGTACACCTGGGGAGAATGGTCTGACTGTGGTAGAGGTAGAGAGGAGTATGACAGCAATCATCCCATCTGGTCAGGTACCAGCAAATGTAGATATTCACCCTGTAGTAAGAGAGGAGGTTTTGCCAACATCAACCGTACAACCTGTATTTTGTCATGAAACAGACTCTCCTCAATTTATAGTAGAAGCCTCACCTCTGGTGTTGGTATTGGCAAACGTTCCACCTCTGGTACCTGGGCAACCAGAATCCCCAACATCTCTCTCTAGTAAGGCGCTGCACTGGCTGTCAGGTAACATGCAGATGGCCCCTGGAGGGAAACAGCAGTTAGCAGGGGAGATTACGTCGGCTAGAAGGGCAGCCTGGATAGGGAACAGACCGAAAAAGTTTAAAGGAGATTGTGTAGTGGTGAACTTCTCCCATTCGGCTGTGCTCCCTAATGTTTTGTCAAATATACTCCCCCCTCAACGCAGGAGTGGCACTATTGTTCCCCTCACCTTAAAGTTCTTTTACGGCGAGCGGCAAAATGTGACGTATCCTAAGACTCCAGGGCCAAGGTGGGACACCATGATGAATAGGTGATGAGCGGGTGCTCCATCTAACGAATGGGGGATGAGCCTAGGAAATAGGTTTGGGATTCTGTCAGGCCTAAATGATTGCGACTGACTCCTGGGGGATCGTAACACGGCATGCATTAGATTATCTCAGGCCTGCAGAACGAGTGACATTCTAGCTGCCCTTACAAGTGACATTCGCTCGCCCCGGACCAACAAGATGGGCAAATGTAATCCCTCAGTGGATCTGGAAGGGACTAATGGCCCTAATCAACAACATGATCGTATGGTTGATAACATAGTTCAAAACAAAATTGATTTCAATCAGGAGGTATTAGCTACTAGTCTATGCGGGGGTTTATCACCCAAAGAAGGCAGGGTTTGCGTTGACCCTCATACCAATGCTGATCGTACGAGTTCTCTTGCCCTATCAACTCTGGTGTCATGGAATGTGGCAGGGCTGAGAAGTAAGGTAACATCTCTGGACTCGCTAGCCTTTCTGGATAATAAGGATATAATCCTCCTTCAGGAAACATGGCAGGTAACTCCGGAATTTAAGCAAGGATATCTAAATTTCTATACTTCTGCCATCCCTAGCTTACGGGGCAGACCGAAGGGAGGCTTGCTGACATGGGTTAAGCAGGACAGTAGATATTCTGTTACTCAGCTGGTCACAAATAGCCCAGACATTTTGCTAATCAAACATAAAAGCTTAGACTTTAAGGACCTCCTTGTTTTTAATATTGATTCCAGGGGGCTCTCAGGTGGTAAACCTACCGAAGCAATTGATCAGTCTCCTTGAGCGATGCCACTCAAAAGGTAATATTATTGTGGCAGGAGATTTTAATTGCTGTTTCGAACCCCTAGACAACTATGATATGGATCTTACAGTGGAAGAGGACTATATTTGGAAGATCCCTCAGCTGACAATACCACCTATTCAAAAATGGTCAGAGGCAGCACTACAACTCAAAGTCCTTTGTGTGGAGCATGGTCTATGTGCCACAAATGGAAGAATGGGTTCCGACAAACAGGGTGCCTCTACCTTTAACAACGGTATATCTCATAGCCGCATAGATTATATCCTTACGAATAAGGAAAACTGGTCTATTATGGATGATATGCGGATAGAAGAACGGGTAGAGAGTGATCATAACCCATTAGTCCTTTCATTCAGGCTATTTGATTTATTAAAATACGAGGGCCCGGGTGATTGTGTGGAAATAGCCCTCTCAAATAACCATAGACGAATCAGATGGGCAAACTGTGTAACGAACGAAGAGGGTGTTGCTGCCATGAGGGATTTGACTGTTCAGGCAATAGTAGAACTAAGGAACAATTCCACTGTGGAGGCAATTGTGTCAAATGCTAGTCGGATTCACAATAGTTTTTTTACTCAATTAAGATCTTTCTTCGTTAAAAAGGTGACCAAAAAACAGAGCAGGCCAGCGAGAAAGGAGGATCAATGGTATGGAAAATCCTGTAGGGTTGCATATAGGGCCCTATCAGAAGCAGTAAAGACCAAAGATATAGTTAAGATCAAGATCGCCCGAGTCACGTACAAAAAAACACAACTTAAGGCAAAAAGTGACTGGGACAACGAATACTGGAGGGAGCTCCTGAGTGCCAGTAAAGAAAGATCTATGTGCTCCTTTTGGGATATGGTCAAATGGGGTAGGGGGATTAAAAGGGGTGAACCAACCAATTATGTTCCACCAAATGCTTGGGTCTCTCACTATGCGTCCCAGTTTGCCGCTGTGGACGAGGTGGGAGAAGAGAGCGCGGCTCTTCTAAAAGCAATTGAGGGCACAAATCACCTTTCCTTTACCAAAGCTGATACCATCAACATTTTGAACAATATACCTAAAGCTAGGGCACCAGGCCTGGACTCCGTTCCAGCAGACCTTTTATGCATGATAAGGACCTTTGGGCCTCTTATATCCATCTGTTAGCTAATGGCATTGTGATGGGCTCACCAATACCTGAGTCCTGGAAGGGTGCCAAGATCATTCCAATCTTTAAAAAGGGGGAGCGCTCGGACCCAGGAAATTACAGGCCAATTAGCTTGATCGCTTGCATACAAAAGGTAGTGGCAAGGCTCTTACTGCAGCGTATTCAGGGCTGGATAGAGGAAAAGGATATTCTGTCGCCCCTACAGGCAGGGTTTCGTAGTCATACCAGTACCATTGACCACGTTTTTAGATTTGTTTTATTATATTGGCGTGTTGTGCTACTAGGGGGGTATGCTTTTTGCAGTCTTCGTTGATCTTAAATCAGCGTTTGACTTGGTGCCTCGCACTAAGTTGTGGGCAGCCTTACAAGAGCAGGGCATACCACTTGATATTTTGTCACTTTTAATCAGACTGCATGAAAATAATTATGCCCGGGTCCGCTGGAACCAGCAGGGAAGTGTAACAGATAAATTCCCTATCGCCAGGGGGGTTCGCCAAGGGTGTGTACTTGCCTCTACACTCTTCTCACTATACATCAACAGGGTGATCGGCTATTTTGAACGGCAACCAACTGATGCCCCCAAGTTGGATGGCAAGCCGATCCCACTGTTGATGTTTGCTGACGATACGCTATTAATTTCGAGGACACAGCAGGGCCTCCAAAAGGCTGTTGGAATCTTCGAAGTTTTCTGCAAGGACCATGGTCTTGTCATTAATACATCAAAGACAAAGTTCATGATCCTACATAAAAATAAACTCGTCAGAGGGAAGGTGGTTATGGATGGGGTTCAACTGGAGCAGACCCAAGTATTTAATTATCTGGGCATAACCCTATCATCCAAATTAGATTGGAAACAGCACACTAACCAGCTGGTTACAAAACATGCTCAACTGACAGGAGCACTCACTAAGGAATTTTATTTATCTCACACTAGGCCAATCACCCCGGTTCTAAAGATTTATGACGCTAAAGTAGGAGCAGCAGTTCTCTATGGGGCGGAACTGTGGGGGCTCAGTAATTTGAAAAGGCTGACGGGAGCGCAAAATAGATTTTTGCGCAACATCACAGGTTTACCGGCCTCCACTCCACTAATCCCTCTCCATTACGACCTAGGGTCTCATAGCCTCGAGGATATGGCCAGATATAGATCGGTTGCCTACTGGAGGAGATTATGGGTTACTCCAGAACTCTCCCGGTATGCACGGGCCTTCCTCGAGGTAAGAGACTTTGATAAGGCTCATAAAATAGTATGGTTGAGGGAGGTAAAGGCTATTTACAAGGCTATGGGATTATCTCCATTGTGGGATGACCCAGTAGGGAATCTTTTTCCACCTAGAAAAACATTTCGAGACCTGTACTGGAATATGCTTGAGGCAAAGAGATTTGGCCGCTGTATTGAACCATCTCTTATGGCAGATTTCCTAGAACTTAAGCATTCTCCGGCCTTTGAGGCATATTGGGATTGGATTACCATCCCAGGGGACAGGAAGAAATACCATCAGCTTAGGGTGGGGACATTACCATTAAATGCTTTCACCGCAAAATGGCGAGGGGGACATGGATCGGCCTGTCCCTTTTGTCCTGATCAGCGGGAAATCATTGGGCATGTTCTCTTTGTCTGTCCTGGATATAAGGTTCCTAGGAGATCTTGGCTAAAACCTATTTGTGTCCAGTTAGGTCTCAAAACGGGTTGTGAGGCAGTCAGGATTCTACGTACTGACAACTCCCAAGCCGTAGTTATAGCCATAGCTAAATTTCTTCACTGGATGTGGATAATTCGGGCCCGTAAAATGAGCCTACTGTAATTCTGGCCTAACGACACTTGAAACTGTAAAATGTATCTAGTGAGCAATGTTCCTGGTGATGAATTTTTAAAATTTTTAAAATATTGATGTCTTCTTTTAACATAATTTATTCAATGACTGTAATCTATGGATTTTATGCTTGGTAGCTGGCCGAAAATAATTGTTAATTGAGAGACGAAGTGATGAATTGTGGATTCTACTAGCTGTTAATGAAGGGTAATTAAAAAATAATAATAATAATTTCTCTTAAATTGTTAAATTTTTGAAAATGTTTAAGGTATTGTCTTTTATGATTGAAAAAAATCACAATAAAGACTTTTTGATTGATTGATTGATTGAATTGTCTGGTTTGGAGACAGGAAACAAAGGATTGTTCATGGATGAGGTGCATGTTTCAATCACCCCTTGGTATTCAAGTTGATTTAAAATCTCCCTGACTTGTTTTTTAGCTTCCTGTTTTACAGGATATTGCCTTTGCATTGTTGGTTGAGTTTTCAACTGGATTTTATTGTGAGTGGAATCCTCATCATATCCAACATGACTTTTGTATAATGCTGGGGCCTGGGCTACAGCCCATTTCCTGGCATAGGTGTATTTTTTATGAATTGGAATGTGATTTGAGAAGGCTGGCATCATTATTTCATTGCCATGTGGGCACTCTCTGACAAATTCAGGTGGCCAGTATTGTTCAGCTAGAAGAATGTCATAACCCTTAGGTAGCTTCTCCCAAAAGAGTGCTTTTATTTTCCTAGTTTTGTCCCCCTCCATCCGGAGTGTTACTTTATATAACTTATGGGGTACACTAACCCTGGTGTCGGCAGTTTCAACTTGAATGCATTCATTCAAATCCACTGTCTCCAGATGATCCTTCAGGATCTTGCGAGCTGTGGTGACCTCTGCTGTGCTGTCTAGCATTGTCTGGGCCCACTCCCCGTTCTTGAGTTGTGTCCTCAAGATCCTCGGCATGTCTGATCTTTAGACTTGCTACCTTCTTCTTGGTGAATTGAGTTTTCTCATTTTTTGGAACGTGCTGTTCGTCTTTGGACTTCACGCATTCTTCTTTTTGTTCTGATCGTCCTCTTCTTTCGGATTTCTGCGAGGAAGTCTGAAAGGTACGAGAGGAACGTACATCAATATCTTGATATCTATCAGGTTTTCTCAAATTATCGCTATTTCTGAGGTTATATCTCTTTTCAGAGGGCTCCTGTTGAGGAGACCTTCCTCCGGACTGGGAACGCTTCTCGGTAGGAAGTGTCTGTTTAGTGTTTTCCCAATTCTTTTTATAAGTAGTGAGATTATTTTTAATAAAAACTTTTTCAGGATTTTCAGTTAGTTGGGGTTTTACTGGTTTCCCACCCAAACTATCTCTACCTAGTTCTTCATAGGATTTTTCAATAATTCTGGCAAGCTCATATGGTTGCTCAGTAATATCTGTCTCTTTTAGTTTTTGGCAGGTCACCACAGATGCAGCTTCACCTTTAATGTTGGCTAATAGTATAGCCAAGACCTGTTTGAAATCTTTCAGTAACTTCATACCAAGATTTAAAGCAGGTTCTGGTCCGTATTCATTTTGAATCTGTCTTAGGACGTCTGGTATTACCGCCATAGACGGAACACCATGTGTTTTTGTGTAGATTGAAGCAAAGACTGTACCCCAAGTGTCGCAGTCGTCTACGTTTGGTGCAATCCCCATTGGTAAACGGATTGTCAGAATCCTGTGTTTCTCATGAGGTGTACTATCAGGGAATACTGCCTCTATTTGAGTAATTTTTTGGGCTAACCAGAATGGAATTTGTTCCCTTTTTGCGAGTAATTTACCAATGACTGACTATATAGTCTGGTGTAATTTTGTTTGTGTTCCCCTGATGAGGGGTGTGCTGTGGAATCCTTATATTAGGTTGGACTGTTAAAGTCCGCATGACATATTGAACCAATTGTCTGTGTATTTTTATTAGCTGTTTTAGCTGAGCTAATAGTTCTGGACCTGTCATCCTTTCAAAATCAGGTTGTGGTGTACAGCTGGCTAGTACTGGCCATGTTGCTCCTCGTTTACCTAATGGACCAAGCATGGTAATGTGATTTTGATGTTGTAGGGCGCCATTAAACCAGAGCTGAAGCTCTTGGTAAGTTAGTGGAATTTCAACGTCCTCAAAAGGAACGTATTCTGTTGGAGGTTCCTCTACTTTGTAGTAGTGGAACTCGTGTTTTACTGCATTTGCTGCAGGAAACAAGACCCATGAATAGAATACCTCTGTCTGCCGATATTCATGTGCCTCTATAACACATATTACTTTACCACCTCTCGATGATACTCCATTTTCTATAAGTTTTATAGTGATTGTTTTCCTTATATTTGCTGGGATGAGTATAGCATCCGCGTCATTTTGTTGGAGATTTGTGTCGTCTAAGACTGCCTGAGCTGCTGCTGCAGCTCTCTCCCTTTCGTCGTTACTCTCCGTCATTTTGTTGACCGAACGTTTGCAGAGCAAGTTTCAAGGAAACAAAGATTAGGTGCACAATATTTTGGAACACTGTATCCTTCAACGTTGAACAAACCAAAAACTAATACATAGCCATACGTCCTACTCAGTTATGGTGGATATTATATCCTTTTACCCACTCCAGACGTCTCTTGGAGCATTTTACGGGAAAAAGGGGTCTGTGTGAAAAGCACGACTGAGTTACTCTAGTATCTAGCGTTAAATTATTGCCTTACCAAACGTTGGGCGCCATGTAGTGTAGTTCCTATATACCCAATAAGCTCTGCGCATTGGAATAGTATATCTTATAGATTTGATGTAGGTCTGAAGTCGACTAGGTCTCTACCGAATATACTAGACTTAATTGTGAGTGCCAGCTAGCTCAGAGATCACTAGAAACTTTCTCGAATACACAAGAAGGGATTAGTTTCTGATAACCGCATAAACATGACAACTTTGTTTCTCAAGAATAAGAAATCTATCTCTAGAGTCGCGGAAACAATAGATAGTTATTTCACTCAGTCAATTGTACATGCTTCGTTTCACCAGAGGTGCAGAGAAATAGAGAGATGGGCGTTTTCAATAAAAGAGTATTTATTGAACAGTCTTCTTTCTCATGCAGAGGAAATGAACTGCTACAGTCGTAACGCTGGTTGAAAAGTATAATGCGTAAAGTACGAAGAGTATTATAAAATAATACTGTAAAAGCATGATATGGTTTCTAAGCCATAAAATACATAGAATACATACATTAATAAATAAAGACTAAAAAGTACTCAACTGTTGCTTCTAAAATACGCCTACCCTGGTGTACCTAACCTAGGTCTAGTACAAGGGTAGAAGTAAGTGAGGTGTAGCTTAGTTTCAGTATTCTTTTGCCAAGAATCTAATCCAAGAATTCTCTAAGGGTTTAATCAGCTCCGTACCTTGGTTTAGAATGACGGAGGTCTGGTATCTCTCTCTCAGGACTCGATTTCCCAACAACCCGCAAGGGTAGGTTGGAAACCCTGGAGCTGGATTTCCCGGCAAGAGAAAAGACAGCGTCTCTCAGTGCGTCTGCTGGAGGGTCGGCTTCCTTCGGCACTTGCTGCAGCAGGGCCCGTCGGGCAAGTAGATAGTCAAACTGCTCCAAACCACCATGTGTCTGCTTGGGCAAGTGTGGGCATATTTATACCTTGAAGGTGCCGAGTTTGACGTAAGGTTGGACATAATAACGTCATCAAAGACTTAGTTCTTTGAAAACTCCATGAGTTGTTGGATAAATCAATATTCATGCAGGGGGAAGTCCCTGACTGCTGAAGGCGGGTTTTTCCAAGAAATCGTTGTAGATTTTCAGAACTAGTGGAAGTAGCCAAGCCGTATTACGACTACTTAAGCTATGTCTTAATATGGTTATGATTTCTATGCCTATATAAGGATAGGGTGATTTATACCTATATATGGCCATGAATCGGGAAAATTACACTAGGGTCCTAAAACACTATACAACAGCGTATGAACAATGTGTCAGCAGGGCGATACATCAATCGCTTGGGGGCACGAGGTCTCATCTTCTGGCGGCGATTGCCAAAGACTTTTGGCATTATTGCCTTTAACATCAGATCTGGTGGCGGATTGGAATTACCGATTTCTTCGGGATTCCAGTGATTGGATACTGCACCCCAGCGTGTTGCAGCAATTGAATCTGAAATGGGGCCCCTGCACGACAGATATCTTTGTGACACAACTGAGTACGCAACTACCCCAATTTTACAGTTGGCGACCAGACCCTCAGGATCTCGAATCTGACACGTTTCTACAATCCTGCACGACGGACACGCTTTATGCCTTTCCTCCACGCGTCATGATTCAGAGAGTATTGGCGCAAATCCGCAGGCAAGGATGGGAAGGCACAGTCATGGTTCCCGGTGACGTTGGCCTTGTCTTGTGCCCCTCCGGTTCATTTTCTTTCATTTCCAGAGATATTGCAAGATCCAATGTGCCGTCCACCTCTGTTGGTGATGCAGGGTCAATTGTTTGTCATGGCCTGGAGACTTTCCAGAGACGCTGGCAAGTGCCAGGACGCATTGTTTTTTCTGTCACTATCTTGGGCTCCCACTACACACAAAGGATACAAATCAACTTGGCGTAGTTGGGTTTGTTGGTGTGGTGAACAACAGGTAGATCCCATGGGATCCAGGATACATATGATTGTAAATTTTCTTTCAGATCTTGCCAGTCAAGGAATGTCATATGGTCAGTCAATAATTTTCGTTCAGCAATTTCGGCGGGTCAACCCCATATTGAAGGGAAACCAGTTGGGGAATATCCCTTGATTTGTAAGCTAATGAGAGGCATTAGACTGTGAAACCACCGAAGCCTAGATATTCTACCCTTTGGGATATAGATGTGGTGATAATTTTCTCAGAAACTAGCCGGCGAACGAGGGACTCTCACAAAAACAGTTGTCAGCAAAGCTTACTTTCTTACTCTTTCTAACTCATCACCTGTAGATGAGTCTCGCATGTACAGGCTTTGTATTTGGCAGGTAGAGTATTTACTCCCTCTGTTTTTTTTTCACAATTTGTAAACGAACTAAGAAAAATTCCAAATCTGTGAGTTATCCTACCTTTCCACATCAAAGTACATTTTGTGTAGTCCAATGTTTAAAATGTTCCAAGGATTGTACTCATGAATTCAGAAATGATGTGTCAGGTCAATTATTGATTTCCCTTCAGAAACCTTTTCACCCAGTGTCTTCGGTGACTTTGACTGGATGGATAAAATGGCTGTTGAGTGAAGCCGGTATTGACGTCTCCATATTTGGCGCTCATTCTGTGAGAGGAGGTATGGCATCTAAAGCCTTTATGACTGGTTCTCGTTTAGATGACATTATGACAGCGGCGAATTGGTTATCTGATTCAACGTTTAAAACATTTGATCATAAACCTATTGTGGATGTGGCATCAAAGGTGGTGGAAAAACTTTAAACTAGGATAATCAGTAGCCTCTGTGTCCTGACATAGAATAAAAAGAATTCAAGCTTATGCGTCAAGAATTTTCAAATCTATTAAGGACACGGAGGGGAGGATTACTGTTATGTTTCATATAGGTAACCTAATATAGGCCAAGATAACATCATACCCTTTCACCTACATCACCTCCCTTACATTAAACAGTAACAAGCCTTTTAAGGATTGAACACCTTTTATGGACAGAACCTTTTACCTAGTTCTGGGCCTGGGAGCAGAAGGAGGGTATCCCTGAACAATAGTGTTCTATGACTTCATCTTTAGATTGACACAGTATGAATGAATATTCATAAAGGCTAATTGGAAACTAGGCAGGGGCTATACACCACCTTCCTAATATCTACGCATAAGGTTCATCACATACGTCATCCTGATACCCAACAATGGCTAACACAACAACATGGGACAAAGGGACTCTATATAATTTTCTGTATAAATAAAGCACCTTTTGCTAGCAGTAGTTAGAGGGAACTGAGAGTTCCAGGCCGACGCAGTGACCAGAGACGCTGAGGCTCCTGCATGCAGACGCTCCAGCTGACAGTGGTCTGACCATCCCTTGCGGGGTGTCCAACTCGAGACCAAGAAGGGCTCCGACATTTCTCATACTTCAGCTAATGGGGTTCGACTAAATCCTAGAGGGATTCTTGGTTTCACATCCACTCATAAGCTAGGTATACTTAGGGACATCTAGAGAGGCAGCTTAGGAGTACACACACTTTTATCATGCATTTTATATTCATGTTTTTATTCATGCTGATTGCAAAATGGTAGAACTGTACTATCCTTTTATGTTCACAGTACTGCTAATCATATTTCTCTGCTACTGTCTAATGGTTGTTGCAGCTCATATATTATACACAAGAATAACAACTGTTCAATAAACTCTTATTGAAACGGCCAGACTGTTTATTCTGTGTATCTCTGAGATAAACTAAACGAGAACGAGTGACTGAGCGAAAAGTAGTACATTGTTTTAACGATCTTGAGGGATCAGGGTTGTCATGTTCTAAGGCTGGCAGAAACAAATCTCTCCCCAATAAGAGGAGACACCAGTGGCACTGAGAGCTAGCTTATATACAAACAGGCTAACATTTCTCGGTGGGGGTGTACAGAACCAGTCTGCCACCAATCCTACAGTTTATGTTATCCAAACGTGCAGGTCCTACATGAGTACTATAGGAACTACACAACATTATCCCACCCAGAGAAGTGTTCTATTGAAATATCGAATAATTGATGGTTGTGTCAATGTTAATGACTTTTATCACTTGTGATTGTAAGATTTTCCATATACCCAACCATGATTGGTGAAGATTTTGTATTACGGCTTTGGTTTTCTTTTCAGGTGCGGAGAGCAAGGCGACCTGAAGGATCGTGTTAAACTAGAGATCTGGCTAGGACGTTGACAAAGGATTCCTTCTGTTGAAGGTCCCGGTGAAGAAGTGCGGTTGAAGGACCAGATTTTCTGAAGTTGATATTCATGTTTGGACTGTTCGCAAAGAAAGAGGACGATGGTTGTTAGAAGTGAGTTATATACCCTAAGGGGTGTGTGGTGATTGGTGGCAACAGGGTGCGCTATGTCATGTAATTCAAAGTTTTATTGGCTGCTGTAATGTTTAGTAGCGAAAAGAGAAGCATAATCCTCGCCTCTGTGTCCCCACAAACAGCACACCACCATCTCCCAAATATTCTTCATGCCTGTAAATTCCCTCAATTACCAAAGGATGATAAGCATGCCATGAAGGTCATAAGCCTTACAATTACATACAACTGCATAAAAAATTCAAAAACTGCCTGTGCCAACTCAGTTAGGTAATATATGCAAATAGAGTTAGTTAGAATCACTCGAACAGCATTCAGTAAATAACATTTGCAATCAAGGCAAATTATGTGAGTGACAACGTAACACTAGTCTGTCAGTTACCATTCCTCACATAAAAGATGTGATAAATGCAAAGGAAAGAACTACTTTCTATGTATGTAGGTGTAGATCAAATAATAAATCATATAAAAAAGTAAATTACACTGAAAAAAATAAAGAAGAGGGTATATCAAGTGATATACAGAATATAGTTTTAAGTATTGGCGATAAAGTCAATAACGTTCACAAAGACAGGACAAAAATCAAAATACAAGCTGTGAGGTAAAAATTGATAACAAAAAAGTGACATTAGAAGTGCATTCAAGCTTATTGCATACAATCTTACCAAACAATACATGGTCAATGTTGTGGCACAACATGGTATTAAAAGAAAATATGAGACTGGATGGAAACAATGGTGGAAGTGCAGACCTAAATGGATATTGGAAAGGCAAAATCACATTTAAGGACAGATGTGTCCAAGAAGTATACTTTGCAAAACGAAGACCAATTGTTTTAGGATGGAAACAACAGTATGGAGTGGACGCAGCTCTAAAGCCAGAATATTGCTAGGAAGTGTTCATTATAATAAAATTAATTCATTTGTTAATAAGGAAACATGAAAACTATTGAGAAAAGGATAGGCAAGTTGAAAGGTTATGAACACAAAATAAGAATTAAAATAAGTTGTGTACCTGTATGCCATCGTATGAGACCAGTCCTAGTACGTCAAGAAGTAAAAAATGTGCTTAAGGAACTGGAAAAGGAAGATTTTTCCAAAGTGGAAGGAACTGAGTGGCTTTCTCCAGTGGTCATATTAAAAGGGCATGCGATGGAAAAATATTTTTGGCAACTGATTTACGCACAGTGAACAAAAATATAATTATATATGGCTGCCCACTACCGAACATAAACAAAAGGTTAACCACATTAGAAGGAACAAACATTTGAAGTAAACTATATTTAAAATCAAGAATAAACATACAACAGGAATAAACCTGTTAACCCAGTTGAGACCGGGTACTAGTTATAGCAATAATACAATGTCTCAACAGGAATATCACGTAAACAGACAAATAAAACGTGGGTAAATCACATAGCACAGGGAAAAAGAGAACAAGGGAGACCAAAGGATAATTCAAGTTTGTTTTTCACATATAGAAGCACACAGGCACAAATAAATTGCTGTAACCAAAACAACCAAAAGTGTACTGACAAAGTGAAAGTGAATGAACGGCGCAGTGACACAAGTGATTAGAAAACAACGTGAGGCGGCGCAGAGTAGGCAAATAGTATGTGACTGTCAAAATACGGTATTTACAGTTTTATACAGAATTTCATTATTTGCAAATTGACCAAAAGAAAGCCGCAAATGGCGTTGCAGGGTCGACGGCGTTTCAACCTCTATGACTTGAGGTCATCATCAGGACAATGGTTACATGGATGAGGTCCTGTGCTCTATAGAATAGGGAGAGAGGGAAGGGGAATTGGATAGAATTAGAACCCATAAACCAAGGAATAGAATTAGGTGATGAGGCGGAAGAAGAGAAGGGGTACTACCTTTCAAATAGGTAGGCAGATTCCGTGTCTGGACTCCAAGGCCACGTCTTGGGAGGGAATCAATTCCAAGAACTAATCTAAGGGATACAAGAAGGGACGAGGGGATGGGGGGGCGGGGGGGCGAGATAAAAGAGCGATTAAATGAAATATGCTCAAATAGGCGCTAAGTAGGGGCGGGGGGGAAGAGGAGGAGGGCGGGGGAACATTCGAGGGGAAGAGAGACGGCAGTACTTACTAAGGAGAAAAGTACCACATCTGAGGATATCAATGGGGGGTGGTAGAGAATCAAGCTCTACAAAAAGGGAAAGAAAGGAAGCACGTGTAAGGGACCCATTGTCCAAAAGCATGAAATAATAAAACAGCTAAAATTTAGGGTGTGGGCAGTGTTCTTACCGGAGTATAACTAGAAATGGTCCGCAACCGGGGGTCAAATTCCAAAATTCCGACGGGGCTGGGAGTGCTAGGCAAAGTCAGGCTTAAACTCGAGGAGAAGACAATTAGGTCTTAGAAATCCTTGCATGCCTCCTGGAAACAGAGAAAGCCGGTGTGGACCGTGTAACAGGTCCGACGAATCAAGCGTCTCTGGCGTTCGTGAGTGAGCTTCCGGGTTTAAGGACGCCTCACGTAATGAGAAAAAACAACTAGAACGTGGAAATCCGACGCTCAGTGCCCCCGGGGGAATTAGAAGGCGCTTATCTGCAGATGGGTCTTCAGGGTCCAGAACGAGAGCGAAATAATGTGGGGGGGAGGAGGGGGGACGAAAGGGCGAACGGAAGTAGGCGTAAAGTGGGTAGGACAAGGCAGAAATAAGGAGGGGAAAGGAAGAAAACCTGGGGTAATGTGTCATAAATTGTCATGAATCAAATAGCGTGACAAAAACATTTCTAATGAGGACATAATATATAATGATAAATTTCAGCATATCAATTATCACATGAATATCTACATAATTAAGGGGCAATGTTAAACAATTCTAAAGGTGCAGACAGGAAAGTCCTCTCAGTATTATCATTATGGATACATTATAGTAAGAGACAAACCTTCGTATTGCATAATATCACTTGTGGAACACGCATATGAATGATCGAATTGTTACGTTATTTACATGGATACAAGGAAGGAAAAAGTACATGATCTACTGTTCCCAATTCAGACTGTAGTTAGGGAATATACATGTCTTTGGATGGAATTAAATAGTGTGATGAAAATCCACCATGAAATTACCTGCAAGAAGTACTAGTTCAGTCTATGGTTGTCAGGTTGTATGTTTTAAGTTGCCGCAATTACCGTATTCCACTCATCAAGAGAATTTAACCCATGGGCTATGGAGTTAACTCGTGTGATCCATCTGTATTCACACTTATTCATCAAGATTTGTAGATTGTCCCCTCTTATGGGTAGGATTGGGCGGTCTATTACCTGCCATGTCATATCTGTTTCTGAGTGGTTCATCTCTTTGTAATGAGTTACCAATAGTGCTGTGGTGATATTAATCTGATGTGGCTTTTATGTTGGGAGATGCAGTCTTTTACCATTTGAGTGGTTTGGCCTATGTAAAGTAAATTACATCGGCAACGAATTGCGTAAATGACATTTTTGGACCGGCAATTTGTGAAATGTTTGAGTTGGTAGATGTGTTCCGCAGTTACAAATACTTTAGTGTTGTTGGTCAAGTTACAGACATTAGAGTTCTGGCATTTAAAATGGCCCAAAATGGGTGGAAGGCCCCAAGCCGTAGTTAGTGATTGGTCGCACTTCTGTTTCTGTGGCCATGTTATGTTATGTTAGGGTGATTTATTGTGCGCACAGATACTCCAGCCAAGGAGCGTCCCGGCGCAGAGACAAGGTAAAACATAACACAACAGGAGAATAAAAACAAAACAGCTAAAACAAGAAGGTTTTTATAGCCCTCCGGAAGGTCAAGAGGTCCTCCATCAGACGGATTTCAACAGGCAGGGAATTCCATGCTGACGCGGCCATTACCCTAAACGAGCGGCCTCCCATGCGACTGAGCCTGAATCTGGGGACCACCGCAAGGGCCAAACCCTGGGAACGGAGGCTACGGGTGGGAACATAAAAAGAAAGACAGCTCGACAGGATTTCCGGGCCAATACCTCTCAAGATCTTAAAGGCAAGACACAAGACCTTAAAGAGAATGCGCTTCCTAACCGGAAGCCAATGTAGAGAGCGAAGAACACCTGCCACCAAACTGAATCTGGGCAGGCCAACAATCGCTCTCGCCGCAGCATTCTGAACCCGTTGCAAACGGGTTAGTTCGGCCTGGTTAGCCCCAGCCAGGAGAGAGCTGGCATAATCCAGGCGAGAGATGATAGTAGCCTGGATCACCAGCTGCCTGGTTGGGGCATCAAAGAACTTGAGAACAGGTCTCAAGCCCCTTAGGAGTCCAAAACAGCAGGCCGCAGTTTTTTTAGTGTGCCCTACAAAAGAGAGGCCAGCATCCAGCCATACCCCCAGATTTTTCACCTCCGATACCGGGATCGGAGTAGGTCCCAACTCTGAGGGCCACCACTGATCGCCCCACAGCTCCACTCCCTTACCGACGACCATCACCTCCGTCTTTGTGGCATTAAGCTGAAGGCAATTGCCTGTCAGCCAACTAGCCACCGCCTTCAGTCCAGACTGAAACCTGGGGGCCTCAATTTTGTGATGGCATAAACCAATTTGTCTGAAAGGTTGTTTCCTCTTTTATAGGATAGTAAAGGTGGTTCAGAGAAATGTTCGAACGTACGTAAAACTGTCCAGTTTTTTTAAATTATCTTGCATACCTTGTTACTACAGGGGCTGAAGGTAGAGACAAAGGGGATACGTGTATTTTGTCGTTTGATAGATGGACCCAAAATTAGCTCCCTGTGACTGTACCATGCGCGTTTGAGCGCTCTTTTGACCAAATGTTTAGGATAGCCTCTATTAGCCAATTTTTCAGAAAGGACGGCTGCTTCTCAAAAATAGTCCTTCCGCCATTTACAATTACGTCGTATGCGTAGAAATTGCCCATAGGGCAAGCCATCACTTTTTTGGCTCTACATTTTTTGTTCTGGGGTATTGCTTTGTGTCAATCCAATAAAACTACGTAAACATTGAGCCGCCAATGAAGCCTCTGAGATTTTGTTCCCGCCTGTCACTCCCACAGGGGCTACATGAGACTCCTTACTTTTATCTTTAGGAGGCTCACCCACTTTCTCCTGGGGAGGTTTAATAACCCCTTTCTTTTGGTCACCCCAGTGGTAGACTTGGCCACCTTAGTCTTGACTCAGCAGTCTGCCTTCTTTCCCAATTCTTGGGGAGAAATTGGACCTAGATCTACCAGATACTGAGGCAACTTTTCATCAGTGCAAGTACCTAATATATGTTCTTTCATAAACAAATTATAAAGCCTAGCATAGTCATGCACTTCACTTCCAGTCAACCAGCCTTCTAGTCTTTTAACTGAGTAGTCCATGAAGTCAACCCAGGACTGACTCAAGGTTTTATGAGCCCGATTAAATCTAATTCTATATTCCTCAGTGGTGAGTTCAAAGCACTCAATCAGGGTACCCTTCATTAGTTCATAGGACTCAGCATATACCCCAATAAGGGTCAGGAGTCTGTCCCTGACGTTACCAGAGAATAGTTCCCGAAGCAATGCTCCCCAGGGGGACTTATTTGCCTTTCTCATTCCACAGGCTCTCTCAAAGGCAATGGATCATTTTGTGATTGTATCACCTTCCTCATACTTGGGACAATTCCTTTGGGGATTTTAAGGGCAAAAGAATTCTCTCTGTTCCTAGGTATTAAAGTGTTGCCACCATTTATGGGTGCTAAACCCATTTCTGCTCTTTCCTTTCCTATAGCCAGGAGTCTATCCTCCGGGCTAGTCTTTTAATCAACCTTACTAAAAGATGTCTTCTTCATTGAGGCTGCCATCAATGTCACTTGGGGTGCCTGTCCCACCTGTGTGGAATCTAGGTACTATAGTCACTACTTTATGGAAGATGGGTGCAGGGGCCACATCTTCTCTATGTAGATGGGGGGGGGGTGGGAATCAGTCTAATAATCATTACTTTCTCCTTCAGCAGGGAGATCCTCCTCTTCAGAAGGTTTTTCCTTAGCATATTTTGCCAAGAGCTCCTGGAGCTTAACCTTGGTAGGTTTGGAACCTGTTTTTATTTTTCTAAGTTTGCAGAGGGCCTTAGCTCCTTCCAGCCAAGATGAAGGTAAGGAGTGAGGTTGAGTTCCACAACCAACTTATCTGCACCTTCCATTTTGTTATTAATAGTTGGGTCCTTTTTAAAAGGACTAAACAAAACGTCTAAGCACTTTTACCCTTAACTAAAGTAAGCTTTAAAATACTAGAGGGACTTAACCAACGCCTTGATTAGACTTTTAAACATGTATCAATTCAAAAATACAGTTGAATCTAAAAGCAATTTTGGATTATAGTCCAGTGGTCACTTTTTGTCAAAGTGGTCCAACAAATGCTAAGTAGTAGACCTCACCACTGATCCACCAATGTAGGAAGCTGGCTCTGTATATACTATACCAAAGTAAGGTATAGTGTGTACAGAGTCCAGTAGATCCACAGAGACTTTACAGAGGTTAAAGTAGATAATACCTTACATTCTTTTGTGGTAGTGTGGTTGGGCAGTCAGGCTTATCAGATGGCTGTGTTATACATTTGTTGTACACACTCAGCCAAGAGATGATTACACACACTCAAAGACTGAATCCAAGACCAATTATTTTTGTATAAAAATATTACTTTGTTACTTTTATTTTAGAACCAAGAGAAACTCAGTTACAGGTAAGTAACAGTTTAAAACTGCAATACATTTCAGGTACAATGGAATACAGTGATACTGAAAATACTTTGTGGTGTCAAGCAACGGTAGCAGTGATTTGGGAATGTACAAGATAGATACGTAGGACAATTTTTAAGAAATGCAATGCAATCCTATAGGAGGAAAACAGTTATACACATTTACAGGTAAGTACTCGAGCTACACATCCAGTCTTAGGGGTTTAGACTAACACTGGGCAAAGATCAGATCAAGGGAGGTACTGCACCACCAGCAGCACTGGGTTGGCTGGGTGAAGAGGTCACTGGGCCCTGTGTTAGTCAATGGAGATTGGGGGCACCCACAGAAGAGCTGGTCACAAGTAGGTACCCGCAGTTTAAGGGCACAGGCCCCGGGGTTTTAAGCAAGCACAAGCATGTGATCTGTCAACAGTGGCATTACTTTTGCAAAGACGTATTCATAATCTGTTTTTAAATCTTTTTTATTTTCAAATCAAAAACATAACAGAATGCGGTCACATACTTGGCAGATCGGTGTAGTAAATTACACATATTAAGGAATACACATGAGTTATAATCTGGCGATTCAGTATCGCTAAAGAAAAAAATAATAATCTAAATCCATTTCTTACATTGCTACAATCATTCATTAATTAGCTCGTCAACAGTCGTAATCATGGGAGGCTCACAGATATTTCCCCTATGTTTGTTCCAGTTAGACCACACAGCTACCCACTTCTTTGCGCACCCCCTAGCCGTATACACTGTTTTTTCCTGTACCATGCTCCAGTCCATATCTTTCTGCCATGCACCAAGTGTCGGTGGTGTGGCTGCCCCCCACATCCTCGTGATGTTTCTCTTTGCTATTGCCATGCCCAATGTGGCCCATAACTTGCCTTTTGCTGGGAGGTCTGAGGGTTCCCATATATTTAGGAGGCACCTCTTCGCCTCAGGTTGCAATTCTACCCCCCACACATCCCTCATACAGTGAAGTACTTGTGTCCAATATGAATGTATCTCCCGGCATTCCCACAGTATGTGCAGAAAGGTTCCCACCTCCCCGCACCCTCTACGATAGAGCCCCTCGTCGCTGTGCCCCATCAAGACTAGACTTGTACCTGAGATGTATACTCTGTGCAGGATCTTCAGCTGAATCCAACTCAGTTTAGCCGAGCTATTTCCCTAGGGGACGCTAGCGCCTCGCGCCATTCTTCATCATCAATCTCAAGGCCATCCGCCTCCCACTTTGCTCTAAGGGCCAGCAACGGATCCGGTGTATGATTAATGAGTTTCTTGTATGTGAGTGAGATTGCCTTCTCTGGACGGTGGCCATCTAGTAATCTATCCTCTAGGGGCGAGGACTCCGGGAACTGCGTCCCAGGAGGAATGTTGGTCTGTAGTGCATGCCGAACCTGCATGTAGCAGAAGTGTTCCTTTCGGGCTAGGTCATATGTTTGCTGGAGGGTATCAAATGTGAGTACTCCCTCTGGGCCCCATGAATCTTTGATATGGGAAATGCCTATGAGATCCCAGTTTCGGAATCCTTTCGTGCGGCTAAGAGTGCCTAGCTTCTCTGATGCCCACAATGGAGTTGCCTGGAGCCCAGGCCAATTTCTTAAGGATGATATGCCACAGCTGGACTGAGTGTTTAGTCGGCCCTGTTAGTCGGTACCTTCCCGGTCTAGAATAAATAGCCGCCTCGAAGTTTCCTCCTGGAAGAAGCCATTTATCAATCTCGTACCCTGGGTCATTGCCTCCATAATAGGTACCCTGATTAATGGCCGACAGATGTGCCGCCCAATAATATTTCCTGATTTCCGGGAACGCGATCCCCCCATCAAACCAGCATAGCGTGAGCTTCTGGAGGTAGATCCGAGGCGTACCTATCCAGAGAAGATCCCTCTGGGTAGCTTTAATAGCAGCAAAAAATACTTTTGGGGAACTAGATCCGGGTGATTTTAGAGGGCTTATGGGAATCGTGGCAACGCCATCATTTTAAATAGGGCAGCTCGACCAAGCAGTGATAACGGGAGGTTCTTCCAGACGGTGGCATCTCTCTGGAGTCGCTGTAGGGGTGGCAAGAGGTTGCGTTCATATCGTGCTGCACGGTCTTTAGTGATATATACACCTAGATATGTAAAGCCGTCGACTATTTGGATCGGGCAATCCGACCATATCCGTGGGGGGGGCCCGCGGAGGACATAAATGAGGGATTTCCCCCAGTTGATACTGTATCCGGAGTATTCACCAAAACTCCTAAAGATATCTAGTGCTGCCTCCAGGGACTTATGCGGTGCCGTGAGGTACAGGAGGATGTCATCCGCATACAGCGAAATTCTGTCCTCCCAGCCGTCAGTCCATTGTATCCCCTGCAGAGGGGGGTCTGCCGAACCCATGCTGTCAGTGGTTTGAGAGCCAGGGCAAAGAGCCTGGGAGAGAGGGGGTATCCCTGCCTTGTTCCCCTCTCCAGTGGGAAGGCTTCTAATAGTTTATTTTTGACAACGACCTGGGCCAGAGGTTCTGTGTACAGGAGTTTCACCCAACTAACAAAGTTAGGGCCAAACCCCAACTTTCACAGTGTTGCCATCATATACGGCCATTCTAGTGTGTTGAAAGCCATCGCAGCATCCAATGACACCACCACTGCATCCACACGTAGCCTGTGGCAGCATCCCAACACCCCATGGATACATCTTAGGTTCAATGCCGTATTGCGATGAGGCATAAAGCCCGATTGATCCGGGTGCACTAGGGTGTGGAGGACCGGATTGATCCTGTTGGCCAGGACCTTGGCCAAAAGTTTAGGTTCTACATTGAGCAGTGATATTGGCCTGTAGGAGGCACATGACTCTTTAGGTTTCCCCGCCTTGGGGATAGCCACGATGGTGGCTATCCGCTGGTCCCGGGGCTGGCTACCTAGTTCCCTACTCTCCTCGAACATCCTTTTTAGGTGTGTGGCGAGACTATTTGGTTTGAGCTTGTAAAGCTCCACTGGTAGACCATTGGGCCCAAGAGCCTTTCCGGGCCGGAGGTCATTTATGGCCTTCACTATCTCTTCAATGGACAAGGGTGCTTCTAGGGGCTTCTGTTCTTCCTCGGAAAGGGAGGGAAGGACAATGTCGTCCAAGAAGGCCGCAGACTCTCTTTCCGTCTTTTCGGATTGTCTAGTGTATATTTGCTTGTAGTGAGATGCAAACTCCTGGACAATCTCATGGGGTTCTGTAAGAACAGTTCCTACTTCCGTCCTAAGTTCAGCCACCACCTTCTGAGCCTGTTGCTTTTTGTCTAACCACGCTATCAATTTGCCCGCCTTGTCCCCTTGATCAATCAATCAATCAATCATAACATTTGTATAGCGCACTACTCACCCGGCAGGGTCTCAAGGCGCTTGGGGGAAGGGGTCCGCTATTGCTCGAACAGCCAGATCTTGAGTTGTCTCCTGAAGGCGAGATGGTCCTTGGTCAGTCGGAGGTGGATGGGGAGGGAGTTCCATGTCTTGGCTGCCAGGTAGGAGAAGGATCTACCTCAGGCGGTGGCTCTTCGGATGCGTGGTACGGCAGCGAGGGCGAGGCTTGTAGAACGTAGCTGGCAGGTGGGCGTGTAGAAGGTCAGGCGGTCGTTGAGGTACTTGGGGCCCAGGTCGTGGAGAGACTTGTGTGCGTGGGTGAGGAGCCTGAACGTGATCCTCTTGCTGACGGGAAGCCAGTGCAGGTCCTTCAGGTGGCCGGAGATGTAGCTGCGTCGGGGGATGAGTCGGGAGCGGAGGCGTTCTGGATGCGTTGGAGTCTTTTCTGTAGCTTGGCTGTGGTTCCAGCGTAGAGGGTGTTTCCGTAGTCCAGTCAGCTGGTGATGAGTGCCTGGGTGACCGTCTTCCTGGTTTCGGTCGGGATCCATCGAAGATCTTGCGGAGCATGCGTAGGGTGTTGAAGCATGATGAGGAGACGGCGTTGACTTGTCTGGTCATCGAGAGGGAGGAGTCCAGGATGAAGCCCAGGTTGTGTGCATGGTCTGTTGGCTTGGGAGTGGTGCCCAGGGCGGGGGGCCACCAGGAGTCATCCCAGGCGGAGGGCGATGGTCCCAGGATGACTTCCGTCTTGTCTGAGTTCAGTTTCAGGCCGCTGTTCTTCATCCACTCGGCGACGTCTTTCATCCCTTTGTGTAGGCTAGTTCTGGCGGTGGCGGGGTCTCTGGTGAGGGAGAGGATCAGTTGGGTGTCGTCGGCGTAGGAGATGATGTTGAGGCTGTGTTGGCGTGCGATGGCTGCAAGAGGTCTCATGTAGACGTTGAAGAGGGTGGGGCTGAGTGATGATCCTTGCGGTACGCCGCAGATGACTTCGGTGGCTTCGGATCGAAACGGGGGGAGGCGGACTCACTGTGTTCTTCCGGCGAGGAACGAGATGATCCACTCCAGTGCCTTCTCTTGGATACCGATGTTGCTGAGGCGTTGAACTAGGGTGCGGTGGCAGACAGTGTCGAACGCTGCAGAGAGATCTAGGAGGATGGGGGCCGCTGTTTCCCCGTTGTCGAGCAGGGTTCTGATGTCATCGGTGGCTGCGATGAGGGCGGTCTCGGTGCTGTGGTTGGCTCGGAAACCGGACTGCGAGGGGTCGAGGGATCTGTTCGTCTCGAGGAAGGAGGCAAGCTGTCTGTTGACGGTCTTCTCGATGACTTTGGCAGGAAAAGGGAGGAGCGAGATGGGGCGGAAGTTCTTGAGGTCGGTGGGGTCCGCTGTTGGTTTCTTCAGTAGGGCGCTGAGCTCGGCATGCTTCCAGCTCTCCGGGAAGGTGGCGGTGTTGATGATGTTCCGGCGTTGGGGTGCGTTGGTGGAGTCGGCTTTGTTGAAGACGTGGTGGGGGCATGGGTCGGTTGGAGATCCGGAGTGGATGGTGTTCATCGTGCGGGCTGTGTCTTCGGTGGTCACCGTGGTCCAGGTGCGGAGGGTGGCGGTGGGGGGCGTTGGTTCGACAGTTGGGTGCGTGGATGGTGCGCCGAAGCTGTTATGGATGTCGGCGATCTTGCGGTGGAAGAACGAGGCGAGAGAGTCGCAGAGATCTTGTGAAGGAGTGATGTCGTTGTTGCCGGTGCTGGGGTTGGAGAACTCCTTGACGATGCTGAAGAGTTCCTTGCTGTCGTGGGCGTTGTTGTCCAGTCGTTCATTCAGTGATTTCTTCTTGGTGGTGCGGATAAGCTGGTGGTGCTTGCGGGTGGCGTGTTGGAGGGCGGTCATGTTGTCTGAGGTCTGGTCGAGGGGCCAGGCTTTCTCGAGGGTGCGGCAGTTCTTCTTGGAGTCCTTGAGTTCGTCGGTGAACCAGGAGGCTTTCTTGCTTCTGGGTCTGCTGGGAGGGTTCTTCAGTGGCGCGAGGTCGTCGCGCAGGCGGTCAGCCACTGTGTGAAGTTGCGGGCTGCTTCGTTGGGGTCCGTTGTGCTGGCGGGTGGGTTCTGGCTGAGGGAGGTGGTGAGCTGCTCGGCGGTGATCTTGCTCCAGCTCCTGTGAGGAACCTGTTGCGGGTGGTGGTGGGTCGTGGTTCTTCTGAAGCTGAAGTGGACGCAGCTGTGGACGGTCCAGTAGAGTCCGGTGGAGTGGCTGAAGGTGATGTGCTTGCTGGATGAGAAGACGGGATCAAGCGTGTGGCCGGCGTAGTGGGTGGGGGTGTTGACCAGTTGCTTGAGTCCGAGGTTGGCGAGGTTGTCCAGCAGGGCGGTGGTGTTGCGGTCCTTGTTGTTCTCCAGGTGGAAGTTGAGGTCCCCTAGGAGGATGTAGTCAGCGGAGGGGAGGGCGTGCGGGCTGATGAAGTCTGCGATGTCTTCGCTGAATTGGGTGCGTGGTCCCGAGGTCTATAGACGAGGGTGCCTCTGAGGGTCGTCTTTGGGTCGGTGTGTATCTGGAAGTGGAGGTGCTCGGCGGCGGAGAAGGTGTCGTTGGAGTCGGTCGTGATGCGGATGGTGTTCTTGTGTACGATGGCGATGCCTCCTCCAGTCTGGTTGGCGCGGTCCCTCCGGGTGATCTTGTATCCGCTTGGGATGGCGATGGCGATGTCGGGTGCAGAGGAGGCGTTCATCCAGGTTTCTGTGAGGAAGGCGACGTCTGGTGAAGTTGTGTCGAGCAGGTTCCAAAGTTCGATGGCGTGTCTGTGGATGGAGCGGGTGTTGAGCAGGATGCACTTGAGGTGGCTGTTGTTGGTGCTCGGCTTGGTGGCTGCGGTGCAGGTCCGGAGGCAGGTGAACTTGCAGGCTTGACAGGTGAAGGGTCCGTGGGTGCGTCTCGGTGGCAGGCTCTGGTTCGGTCGGGTTTGAGTGTGATGAGGGTGGCGGCGTCGTAGGTCCGTCGAGTGGGCAGGCATCGCCGGGGGCCAGGTGTCCTGGCGCTGGGCGCGGTCCAGCGTGGACGGGCTTGCCTTTGGCGCGCCTTCGACGTACAATCGGCGTGCCCGCTGCGCGTGACCGCTGTGCGGCCGAGCGGTCCCCATTTAAGACCAAGTGGGAGGGAGGAGCAGCTGGGAGGCGGGAGCGGGGAGGGCACAGAAGAAATGGGGGCGGGGTCGCGCTCTCACGGCAGCGGGAAGTGGGGAGCGGGGGATACACCAGAAGGGTCAGCGAACTTAGGCACAGAAGTACAATTGGGACAAAATACAACAGGGTGACAAGAAACAGCAGCAGGCAATGAGCAGGAAAAAAAGAACAGAGAAAAACGGCAGATTGGCGTAGCCTACCCTCCCTGTTCCTTGCCAGTGTCTTGGCCGCGTCAGTAGCGAGGTGCTTGTACTACGCAGCCTTTAGGAGGCACATGACTCTTTAGGTATATCGTGTCAGGGCCCCCATCACACTGCGCAGTACCCTCTAGTTCCTGCAGATCAGTTTCTAGAGTAAGCAATTGTGCCACACGTTCCTTGCGGCGCCCTGCTATCGCCGAGAGTGCTTCCCCCCTCAACAACGTCTTGAAGGCCTCCCACAGCAACGGAGACAGACAGCGGGGCCGGAGTCGGGCCGATAGGTTCTCCTGTCACACGCCGAGTCAGCGCTGCCGAAGGAGTGCAGGAATTAACGGATGATGGCCGGATTTACTAGGGGGGAAGGCTCAGTTTCGCGGAGCTCCCGGGCCAGGCGACCATCTTATCCGGCGCCTGGCCATGCCCCCCTCTCATAATCTGTTTTGAGAAAAAATATGTATCTAATATTTTCAGGGCGATATATGAATGTATGCAAAAAACAAAACGGAAGGCAAAGAAATATAATAAAGAGTGCTAGATATCGTGGAAAAGCAGGCTTACCTATTAAAAAAAAGGAAGTGTAAATTTGGGATGTGTGAGTTGGAATACTTATGGCACATGCTTTCAGGGAAAG
Organism: Lissotriton helveticus; assembly: GCF_964261635.1. Lineage (NCBI taxonomy): Eukaryota > Metazoa > Chordata > Amphibia > Caudata > Salamandridae > Lissotriton > Lissotriton helveticus. The sequence continues at coordinate 1,012,166,571 of NC_136061.1, forward strand.
GCATATAACCCAATTCAGACTTGCTAGAAGCAATCAAAATGGCACCAGAAAGGAAAATAAGGAGACGTTGTGTTCCTATTTAAGATTAATAGAATACTTTGTCAACTTTGTTTTGGGTGACAGTACTAAGAAAGAAGCTTTACATAAACTGTGGGGTCAAGAACAGTATGAAGCTTTTAATGATGCTAAGAGTCTGATATTATAAGCAAATATTTTAAATCCATTCAAATAAAACTACCACACCAACAGTGGATGCAAACAACTGTGAATTAGGAGCAGTCCTATCCCAATAAGACAACACTGATTAAGAGGAGGTAATAGCTTTAATTTCCAAAATATTGTCACCAACAGAATGTATGATGTTCCAGCTCAAATCCATTTGATCTGGCAACAGTGGCATTACTTTGCTGATAGATGTGATAAAAAAGAAACATTAGCACATGTGTGGTGAGCAGCACCAAATAAGGGCCCCAGACTCTGGGCTCAGTGAGAAACAGATATTGTGTGGACCTTTTTAGATATAGAACCATGTACTTCTGTAGCAGTGATCAGAGGAAAATCCCCCAACTCATACTGATAAATGCCAATTATGGGAGGTTCCGTTGCGGTAATCACCCCTACCGCTATCTCTCCTGTCCATCATATAATGGCCAAAAAAGCCCATTCTTTCCTTTGGCTGCAATGTTGGGCTCAATGTAGTTTCTTCCTTCCCTGTTCCCAAAGATGACTATGTTTCAAAAGGCCCTAGAATCTTTAGTCTTAGGAGCCTGGGGGAGAGAATCCTATTTATGCTGGCCCCTGTCTATTTTGGCCAGTCTAATGGAGTTCCTATGCCTCCTTCGTGTACTTTGGATCTGGCGCTTGTCTTTGGATTTTATAGCTGTTAATAGTGCGGTTTTGTCTTTCCTGCATTGACCATTATACTATGAGGGGATTGTGTGCTTATGCCCACTGGACAGCGCCTCTACAAAGAAGAGGTCCTTCAGAGAGGTCATTAGATCTCAGTGAATTTTAGCCACCTCCTTGATAAGATTGCATGTACCAGTGGTCTCAACACATTTGCATTACCCACTACCTCGTATATGGCCTTAATGCTGCAGGAGATTGCTGCACCCTGGCCCAATGGATACGATGCCTAGACGACGACAGGAACAATCTAATGTCAAAGGGGCCCCAGCGCTTCTCTCGCTGTCCCTTCTAGTAGTAACAAATCTAATACCAAGACGTTGTGGTCGCTATCATGTTGGGATTTGACGACGAAGTCTAGGACTGAGGGCCACAGTTTGCAGCAGACAAAGACATAGTCATTTTGAAACCTGGACCCTGCCCGATTGAACGTAGGAAGACCTTGACTGTAGGAATGTTTTGACCACTACAGGCCCTCATAGAATGGCTCAGTACATGAGCATTTACTCGCAGGGCTTAGGAGGACCATTGTTTAATGGGGGAGGTCATTGACGCTGGTATGGCCCATATCCTATCTTCTTCTCATGTGATGTCACTCTGTCTGATATCCAAGGGCTCAAATTGGCAGTTAAGATCTCCCCCGATGACCTTATAGGCCGACCCCGGGATGGAAGATTAAAGGATTGCTAATTGCTCCACTGCTGGGAATTCTTTACCATTACTCACAGGTTTGGAGTACACATTAACCAGTGCTATGACTACAGCAAGGGAGAATGTCAACAATGTGCACATTATATCTTGCGATCCAATTTGAATCTCCCTAACCGTATATCCAAGATGAGTAGCAATCCATATGGTAAGCCCCCTGAGGATCTTCCCCTCCCACCAGATACAGCAGTCTTGAAGAAATTCACAAAACCAGGGCGCCTTAGTTCCTCTTTGGACCATGTTTCTTGGAATACCACCAGGTCAAATTGGTCCGTAAATGCCCCCCATTTGCTGCATGCCACGTTGTTTCTAAGGAAGCTAACGTATAGTTTTGGTTGATACTTTGGTAGCTAGTGTACACTCCTGTGTCATCTTCCTGCATGAGCTCCTGAGGCTGTCCTCTAGGGTCAGTGCTGCAGTTAATGTGCAGCATGTTGACTGTTCCGTTTCCCCCTATCGCTAATGATCAGCCCCGTCCCCCCGCCTATGTCTGAAAAGAAAAGTGTTTGAGGTGTACCAGGGCGGTCAGAGGCCACTAAAGGGTATTTATCAAGCCTGACATCAAGCCCCCTAGAGTCCGACCAAGCACCTGTCATAGATCTATCCTGCTCTTCTGCCCTACAATGGAATTCACTACTTGGGCCTTCCTGATTCAGGTATGGGTTTAAGGCATGGTAGCAATAGGCTCTATTGGCCCTATCAGGAAGACCTGCTTCTTTCGAATACCCGGGAGAAACGGTCTCTTTGGGCCCAATATGTCAATCCAGTCCATCTAATGTCTCAAATCTATTGTGAATTGGAATTGCGTAGAAAGGGGGTCCATGAACTAGAGGGTTTTGGGGTCAGACTTGCGGAAAAGTTTAGTAGTGCGCCAGTAGTGTTGCTTTGGTGTGCCTGGGGTTGATCTGTGAAAGTAGCAACGTGGATTAACCATTCAGGCTGAGTTAGGGGACTGTGAAGATAAGTTGCCTAATAACAAGTTGTAGGCCACGTGGGTGTCCCTAAAATTGATGACAATACAAACCCCTGGCTTCTCTATGGACCTTTCCCAATCCAACTGACTCTTTGTGTTAGAATGATATTGCCAGCTCTATCGGTGGGAAGTGTCTATGCCTGGAGCACCATTACAAACAATTGTTTTTTAATTCCTCATGGCATTCTCCCGGATTCATTTTTAGTTCCTGAACCCCTGTCAGAACAACAACATACGGACACGATGCAGGGGGCAGAACGATGAGTGGAGATTACAGAGACGCCCCTGGGAGCCTGTAGGTGCTCCCCCTCTATTCTACTGAAAGCAGTACCTGGTAACAGCTGGGTCCTGGAACAGGTACCAATTGGCCTCGTCTGGTCCTCTTCCGTGGCATGGTGGCTTGGCAGGAGCATATTTTACAACATGATCAGTTTGGCATCCAATGTCCCTGGACAAGTTGAACCCCCATACTTTCTGACATTGGCATCTTCACTTAGTTGGCTCAGCTTGTCAAGTTGCCCGATGAGGGGATTCAGTTCATCACTTATAATAGTTTTGACCTGCTCGATGATGACCATTAGGAGGCTTATGATCCATAGGGGTTGGGCCTCAACTTCCCTATCAATACACTTAAGGGGGTAGTAACTTCCCTAGGTTCCCATGCATTTCTAGAGGCTTTCAGTGCATAACATGGGGCGATCTTTTTCTTAACCGCCTCCTCCGCAGAGCTTCCCTCAGGATGCACCCTGTTGGAAGCCTCTCACAAGCCATCCATATGGGCCAGGGATGCTAGATCCTTGTCAGGGGGGTGTCAAGGCTGCGTGGTGAGGTAAATTGGTGACAGGGAATTCCTCCCGGGGAATCAGTGGACAGAGACATCCGTCTTTCAGGTAGTTCAATCCATGTAGCCACTACACCAATTGTTATCTGCAACATCGTGTCAATGAAAGTGGCTTTAGAGGTTTTGAGGGGTAATACAGGTCTTCCTTGAAGTTTCTTTTTTCCATTCTAACGGTTTGGTGGCAGTGTAATTATTTAATGTGATCCCCAAATAACCCCAAAAATCCAACAAAGGTTGCAGCAAGATAGGATAGATGTGGAGTAATTCTCTCAGAGCAATAGGTTTGTAGATAAAACAAATCAAACGGACTTCAGAGTCACTCACCCACTGACCCTTTGGATGAAAAAGGGGTGGTCCAGCCCAGCCTCGGCCGGTGCATATAGGCCCGCTCTAGACAGCGTCCGGGCATGACCCACATGCGTCCTGAGCTGCGGGACTCAATGAGTGCTTTGCTTTTGCAGCGCGTCCTCCTGCAGGCTCCGCCCACACACAGACTGCACTCTGGAGGACGAAGTCCCACCCCAGAGGCTCGAACAGCGGAAAAATCAGGGTCCCCGATGCAGCTCCAGTCAGCATTTTGATACTCTGTTTAATATCTCTATGGTAAAGGTTTATCCATTCAATGCAATATGTTACCAGTTTCCTTTGCAATGCAGCTTACAGACTCAAGATCCACTTCCTGCTTGAGTTTTTCCATAAACATAGCTAGATCAGCTCTTTGGTGTTTGGTGCCAGTGGGTGTGAGTAAGAGATTCTTTGCATTGGAAGCCTTTAACATTCATGAGAAGCACAGAATCTTTGGTAAAATAAAATCTCCTGTTTTAGTTTCTCTTTTTTATTTTTCAGGCTAGGTATCTCCGGCATGGGGCTCTAGTCTCTGATGTCTGAGTAGCGTCTCCTTCGACCCTTGATATCATTGAAAGAGATTTCCTTGTTCAGTGTTTTCTCATATATTTGTACAGAGGACTTCTTTACAAACAGTTAATGTTCTTTTATACTTTCTTTCTGTGTTGCTTCAATCACCAGCCGTAGCATCCAGTGATCACAGCCCGCAGGGCTCTGCCAGCTCCCTCCGCAGCTTTCAGGTGATTACAATCTCCATGGTGCTCATCGCGACTCAATTTGTGAGTCAGTTAGCGGCTTCCTCCCCGTCGATGACTTAACCTCAGCCTCTCACTATGGGTCCTTTTTGCGGGGAACCGGGGACTGCAAGGGTGCAGGGGCCTGGTCACTATTCAGCTTTGTCTTCCTTCGCAGACCCTGCACTTTGTTCTCAGTGGTGATGAAGGACCCCTATTTCGATTTGATTGGCCCAATGTCGGACCTGCCCTTATTTCAAAGATATGCACCAGTCATGGTGGATTACAAGAGCAAGTTTGAAGAAATAAAGTTTATGAAGGAAAAAACAATAACTAACACAATTGATTTCATGGAGAAAACGTTCAATAAGGAAGGGCTACATGAGACGATAATAACATACAGTGGAATTCGGTTCACGCCATATTAACTGATAAAACAGGCCATATTGCTGGCTATATGAAGTAACATGAACATAAAAAATATACTGTGTGAGGATCTGGGGGTACTATATGATATGGCTGTGGGGCCTTATCGTGGAGTACACTCACGGATACCTTTCTAGGTAAAGTCAGCATTGTTTATTTAACCTTAGCTCAACCCTGGGTAGCTGTGGCTGCAACCAGTAAGGCTTGGCAAGGGAACTTAAAGTTTTAACAGGACCACACAGCGGAATAAGAAAATCACACCAATAACAAGACATGACACCAATTTATAACAATAGAGCTTATTTTATGAGTTTTTAGAATTTGTGATCATTAAAATCCAGCTGAGGGTTCCGGAGATACAGATTTTATCACTTTTATCACTTTTATATGCAACCACAAACAAGCATTGGCAAACGTAAAGTTTGGAAACTTTTGAAAAGTTTGTCAAAATTAGTGAGAGGGTCCTGGCCCGGCTTGGGCAACCAAATCCAGCAGGGACATGGTCTTGGGGACCAGAAAGGAGACTTCAGACAGTTATCTGGCCATCAGAGTATTTTTAAAGCAAGATTCCAACAATATAGCATGACCACCATCGAAGTCACTGGAGTGGTTGTGATGCGGAGGGATACAGGCAAAGATGTTCCCGTTGTGGTGTCGGCAGAAGTGTCTCGTGGTGGTTCCTTGGACCATGGGTGATATGGGGCAACTTTGGCCACAGAGATCGGGCCCTCTCGGAGTCCTCTGTGTTGCAGTAGTCAGACAACAGATGCTGGATTACAGTTCATGTTGCACCACAGTTGGAGGCAAAACCTTTGATGAGGGATGATGTTCTTTTAGTATGACTTATCCGACTTTGAACAGCACTGGGGTGCAGGTTTTGGCTGTCTCGGATTCTCTCTTTGTTGTGCCCGGCGACTAGTAGCGGCAAATCATCTGCAAAAGCTACCAGTCTGTTGATTTTTACTCTTTTAGCTCTTGGGTTTATGGTGCTTGTTCCAGGGGATCAGCCACCTGATCAATGGAGTCATTTGTCTTGGTGAAGAGGGGGAAAAAAACTTTTCCTGCGTCAGGAGCCGCAGGCACAGTTCCAATATTGCTAGCCCAAAAGTGCAGTTTCTTATTGCGCAATTCAGGGGCAGCAGGGCAATCCTTCTTCTGTTCTCTCTTCTTCTCCATTGTGAAGTGAGGGGTAGGGTGGGGTCCACGCAGTCACTAGCCAATGGGATACTGGGTCCCCTCCTCTCTAGTGAGAAAGATCCTGTGATGTGTGGCACCTGGCTATCCCAGAGTACCCCATTCTTGCCCCTTTAAAGGTGGTACAACCCTTCCTCTGTCATGAGACGTAGAGTAGCCCACCCTAGGGGTTTGGCTATCAGCGGGCTACAAGCCCACGGGAAAACCAGTTTGGGCACTGATTTCCCTCCCTTTGCCCGGTCTCCTAATTGTCTGCAGGAACAAAGAACTCATGCTCGGGGTTCTTGTTACAAGCAGGCCTTCAAAGGCTGCTTCGCCTCTGAAGCCTGGCTTGTGGGCCAACACCTTGAGTGGCCATCCCGGGAGAGGAGATAACACCACGCTCTGCAGCAACAGCCTTTGTTCCTGGGACTGGGAGTCCTCCACATGTCTTCCCAGGCGGTCAGGAATCCATCTATATGTCAGGGCCCTTGTGAAGCTACTGTACTATGTAGAATGCAGGTCAGCAGGTTTCTAAAGCGGTCTACCTTTAATATTGACCTTAAATCTGACCTTGCTTTCAGTTCAGATTTAATGTCCCAATTAATTTGATTGTACACAAAAAGGTAGGAGGGGGGTCCAAGGGAATGTTACAGACCAGCCACAATTAGTTCCCCAAACAATTAATAATAAACACTGAAAAACCCTTGGGTCTAAGTTACTGAAGATTATCTCATGATGCTTATATGTGAACCCTTTGTTAGGACAAAATCCCTCACCCACCGTAGGTGGCAGGCTTCATTATTGGGATTCTCCTCGTGATGGTGTTAAATATTAGATTACGATGTGAACATTACCGGCGCCATCTTGTCCCACTTAGGCCTTTGCGAGCGAGTAAGCGGCAGCCATTTTAGACACTGTGGCCAGTTCGTAACATTGCCGATCGCCTGCACGTCTCCCCGACCTTGTAATCATCCCCCACGCGCTGACAGCCCCCAAGCACACATGCTAGAGTCATAAAGCATCCTCAGCCCGACCCTGCCCCGGAGCCACTTCCCGTGCCAAGCCCACATACCCTTTCATCCCTTGTGCACGAACGGGCCCTTCGATAATCTCCTCCCCTGCACCTGGCTGTTTGATCCGATCCCAGGCCATAACTAACCCCTGCGGATACAGTTTATTGCCCTCGTACAGTAGGATTCCGCCTTCCATCAAAGGAGCCGGAATTAATCAATGCCACAACCCCATGAGATACGACCGATTGCACGTATTTCAGCTCCTGCGGGAATGCCCAGCTGCGCGATAGCAATCACCTACTGAGACCGGGGGTGGGGGTACAGTACTGTTGATATGTGTGGGAACGGGCCTGAAGCGGGGATTCCAAAGATGGTTTACAATGCATCAAAGTAATGCCAGGAATGTGTTTCACTGCAATAAAACTTTATAAATGTATATAAAAGGCCAGGCCACAGAAATGCAGTTAGAGCACCTCGAAACGACGCCCTGTTCGTCAGTCCCGACGTGTTTTCCTTCGAAGAATAAATCCGTTTCCTGCTTTCCAATTTCCAGCGCCCGCCTCTTTATTTGATAACTACCGAGTGAATTAGTGGTGACTAACGCCAAGCAGTGCTTGAGGATATCTGGGGAAAATCTGCTTTTTCATCAATTGGCGTCCCAACGCGGGGCCCATCAGCGACACGTGGGTCCAGTGAGAGAGGTCCTAACGATGGAGTGAACGACTGCAACGATCGGGAAGAGCTCCTGCCCGATAGACCCTCATCTGGCAGCCGATCATCCGACCTTCACTGGTTCTGAACGGACCTCTCTCTCTCGAGTGATCTATGGTCCTGACTGGGATCCCACAAGAGTGCCGCGGCAACAACGGAGAGGACGATCGGGCGCTGGAAGTGGAAGACGAGAAACAGTCCATACGGTCCGGGTAAGGTCGTGCAGCATGACTGTTTTTGATTGATTGATTGATTGATTGATTGTTTGGAAAATACTAGTATTACTTATATTTATTGGTTCGTTTAGCCTTCGTTGCTACTCGACGCATTTGGTTACTTATATTTATTGGTTCGTTTAGCATTCGTTGCTACTCAACATATTGGTTCTCTTGAGATATTCTCTGTTTGCAAACAACGAAGAATAGAAATATTCTGTCTAGTCTTTGCGGGTAGTGAAGGATAGGTAGTGCGGACCTTTGTCCAACATTATTTGAGATCTTCACTTGTCCGATATACGTCATGCCTATCTTCTCCCCACTGATTGGAAATTGGTTCAACCCGGACCGTTTATTAGTGGTAGATCATCCAGCTCCACTGGAAGGCACCCCTAATAAGGACATGTATGTTAGATATGGGCTAGTCGCCGTAGCCTACAGTAAACTATGGCATAAAAATACTAAAAAAAGATTGAGTAAGTCAGTGGCCACTGATAGGATCTTTTGACCTCGCATAAATTGAAGCGCTAGAAATAGCCCTTCACAAAAATAGAACCACGCCAACCATGCTTTTTAGTCTCGGCATGTGGCGCAAAGAATCAACGCAACGTAAAAAGAGAGACGAAGCAAAAAGCGATAAAGAACTACGAAAAGCAGCTCACTTAGCTGGTAAAAAGTTGGAAGAGGAAGTGAAGGAAAGAGAAAACGCTAGAAAAGAACGAGAATCAGAAACCTCAGGCTAATGCCCTGTTAGAACACCCTCAGCGCATTACCCTGAACTACCATCAAAGCAAAGGACGGATGATGATTTACTCCTAGGTCCCCCAATCATCTACATGCCTCCTCCTTATGCCCCTACCCATCCCTTAGTACAGCACCTAGAACCCCAGAACTTAGCTGAAGGTAGTGCCAGGGCCTCGGTACCCACGGCCTCCGCAACGACCGAACCTCTCGTACTAAACACCTTGACAAAAGGCACCTCAGAAAAGATTGAAACCCAAGAGAAAGAACCGTCGAGAATTCCCCGTTTGAGCACAACTGAGCGGGCCGGCATCGACAGAGTAGTTAAGACCTTAGTCGATAGGAAGGAAACAGAAGAGCATATCACAGACACGTGTAGCTCGACCGTTGGGAATTACAAACGACATTTCGTCGTGCCTTTTTGTTATCACACCCTCACAGCGTACGAAGAAAAATATAAGGAAACAAGACCTGACCGTCTCATGGCCTTATATAGGAAGGTGGACACAGGGGATGAGAGTGAATGTAACGTAGCCAAACTATTCTTCTACACTTTAGAAGTCTTCTGCCACCTCAGAGAACAGGGACGAATAGTTAAGAACGTCACGCCTGTGATAACTGAACACCCAATAGAAAGATTTGACAACATGATGCCCATAAAAGAAGCTGCCCCCTACTGGGTTCCCCCTAGAGGACAGGGAACTCACGATGACATCAATCACGCGGACGCAAAAGGAAGAGTAGTATACAACTGGGTATATCAACCTTGGGATAGACAGGACATCCTGACGTTTCGCAAATCCTTGCCGGACTTGCGAAAGAATCCCACCGCGTTCTATACAGAACTAGGTACCGCTTTGGGATCAACGATCATGACCCTTGCCGACATTGACTTGTTCTTTGGGTATGTCTGCCAGCTGACGTGTGGAAGCAAATCCGGAAAGTCGACCACACTGAACTGTTCGGGCATACCTGGGAACAACTCGACAGTCTAGATAAACAACAAAACCCTGGACAGAAACCCCTAAAAGCAATATTAGACCTCCCAGATAAAATCGTACAAAAGGTAAAGACTCTAATCCCCGAGAAAAAGGTAGACTGGTCTATAGTGAAAGGCTGCCGCCAAAAACTCCAAGAAGATGTCTCCGAATACTTCTCCCGGTTCGAAACGGTGTTTTCCGATTACAGTGGACAAGACATGACCACTGCAACCGGACATCACTTGTTCGTACAGAATTATGTGAAAGGTTTGTTACCGGAAGTTTCGCAGAAATTGCAAACTAGTGAAAGCAGTTGGGCTGCCTCAAAGCCCGCGGCCATCCTCCAAATGGCTCAGTATTATGAACACCAAAAGAATGAAAGCGATAGAGCTTCCGAAAGGAAAAAGAAGGATTTAAAGGAACGGGTTATTTTAGCCCAATTACAAGGCGTGAGTATAGGGAAAGAACAGTACATGGGAGGTTATCAACAGAATACCCCTAGAACTCCACCGCCCCTAAGCAATGCACTTGCACCCTACGCTGGACGTAGAGACTTAGGCGAGAACCAATGTGCTTTTTGTAAAGAGTACGGGCATTGGAAGTCTCAATGTCCGGTCCTGTTAGAAATGAATAGGAACAAAGAGGCAAGAGAACTAGCGAATGGACCGAGAAATAGAGGACGTGGACGAGGGTATGCAAACGACACTAGTGACGAAAGGTCAGGTAGAACGAATACATTTGACCGTCCCCGACAGAATCAGTACCAACAGTCTGACTGTGACAACGCATACGACTACGCATAGGACTGCCAAGGGCAAGGGAGGGATCCAGTCGAGCTCTATGTTGACCAGCAAGGCCCTTATGTTACCGCAAAGGTCCAAGGCACGAAGTCTCCATTTCTGGTAGACACAGGAGCAACACGTAGTGCATTATCCAAATGACTGATTCCAAAGGCACCCTTGTCTGGCTCACACGTAACGTCAATAGGATTTGATGGTACGCCCTCCACCAACCCCTTGTCCAAACCGATCCCTTTTGATCTTGAAGACAATATCATTGACACGACATGTCTCCTGTCCTCCAATACCCTGGACGCCATTATGGGTCTTGACTTGCTTAAGTATTTTCTAGCAACTATTAGATGCTCGCCCGACGGAGTCCGAGTCCTCCTATATGACAACCCCAGCCTACTCAGATGTTGCCCCCCACGACACATGTACCCCATTGCCGACTCAGACGTATCCCTACTTGATACCTTGCCATCGCACTTATGGGCGAAAGCTGACTCAGACGTAAGACGAATGATGATAGACCCAGTGCATGTGACTGTACGACAGGACGCAACCCTACAGAAAGTACCCCAGTACAAGATATCACCAGAAGGCGAGAAAGCACTAATTGAAATAATACAATCACTAGTAGACGCAGGAGTAGTAGAAGAAGTAGTTAGCAACATCTGTAACAGCCCAATTCTACCGATCATCAAAAGGCAGGGCGAGGGAGACGAGAAAGCGTACCACTTCATTATCGACCTACGAGAGGTGAACAAGATAGTTGTGCCACAGTACCCTGTAGTCTCTGACATCACCACCATCCTGACCCTGATCCCGTCCACTGCCACCACCTTCACTGTAATTGATCTAAAAAACGCCTTCTTCTCCATACCCATTCACCCAGACAGCCGCTACCTCTTCGGATTTACCCTAAGATCCCACTCGTAAAAATTCTGTCGAGCACCCCAGGGGTACACCGAAAGTCCAAGTATCTATAGCCAGGCACTCAAGAGACAGTTAGACGCAGTTCAGTTACCGGACAGAGCGGTGTTGATACAGTATGTAGACGATATCCTTTTAGCCGCCGACACTACTCCACTTGCAGTCACAGCCACCATCCAGCTCCTACACTTCTTTGCAGAGAGGACACCTCTTATCAAAGGAAGGAAGGAAACTCACACCTGACAGAATCCAGACTATCCTAGATACTCCCGTCCCTAAGAACCAGAAGTAAGTCCGCTCTCTGGTAGGCCTCACCTCATTTTGTCGACAATGGTTGCCGAACTTTAGTCTCATTGTTAAACCCCTACTTTCCCTTCTAGACAAAGATGTTCCCTTTCCCCTCCCTTGGACCCCTGAATGCCAGACTGCGTTCAAAGAATTGCGAGATGCCCTTTGTTCGGCACCCGTTCTAGGAACCCCAAACTACTCCAAACCATTCTCCCTTTTCACACACGAAAGAGAGGGATGTGCATTACCTGTCCTAACCCAATCGATTGGCCCCAAACAGCGCCCTTGCGCTTATTTCTCAGCCACTCTTGACCCCGTAGCCAGGGCTTTACCAGCTTGCCTACGAGCTGTTGCAGCCGCAGCACTCTCGATACGACAGAGTGAAGGAATTGTGCTTCCCAACTCCCTTACAGTGTTAGTACCCCATGCTGTTGACACCCTCCTGAACCAAAGCAAGACCCAGCACCTGACTAGTGCACGACTGACCGGGTATGAGCTGACCCTATTGGCACCACACATTACTCTGAAACGATGCACCACTCTGAACCCAGCAACATTGTTACCATTGCCTGAAAACGACCCTAATGTAACTCCCCTACATGACTGTGTGATCCTCACCGATGAACAGACAAGGAGTAGAGTAGACCTCCGAGACACTGCCTTCCCAGAACCTGATGGAGAACTAAGGGTAGATGGCTCGTGCATCAAACTCCCCGATGGCACCACCTCAGGCAGTTAGCCGTCACCACAGCCCGAACCATTATTGAAACTGCCCGAATTGCCCAGCGATCCGCACAGGCGGCAGAACTGATTGCCCTCACACGAGCGTGTATCTTAGCAGAAGGGACGACAGTAAACATTTACACGGACAGCCAGTATGCCTTCGGGGTAGTTCATCATTTCGGACGTCTTTGGAGGGAAAGAGGATTCCTGACTTCACATGGCACACCGATCTTACATGGAGATCTAGTCTCCGCCCTGACCGAAGCAGTCCTCCTCCCCAAACAGCTAGCAGTAATCAAATGCCAAGCACATAAGAAAGTAACGGACATTATAGGACAGGGAAACGCACTAGATGATGTTACTGCCCGAGCCACAGCTGAAAACAGAACGACGACACGGATGTATGTGACCAGGTCACAAGCAGAGAAATGGACAGATGCTAGGACAACTATTAGGGATATCCAACTGACGAGTACACCACACAAACTGACTGAATGGGCTCGGGTGGGGCTAAAAGACGATGAAGGCTGCTGGAGGACAAAGGACAAAGACAAATGGCTGTTACCCAATGCATATTTGATCCCCATATTGACCATGGCACACTTACCGGCACACATAGGTTCCACTCCCATGACCGAACTGATCACTAGAGTATGGCATAATGACAGGATAGCGGACTCAGCAAAACGCTTAGTTCAACAATGCATGATATGCCTGCAACACAATCCAGGGAAAGGGACAGTAGTACCACGGGGAGGGTTTGGAGTCCTCGACCATCCGTTTGAAGTCCTCCAAATGGATTACATACAGTTAGAAAGGTGCCATGGGCTGAAATACGTCCTAGTTATTGTATGTGCATTCAGCAAATGGGTAGAAGCTTACCCCACCCGCGACAACACCGCCACCACTACTGCAAAGGTGTTGTTAAAAGAGTTTTTTATGTATCAAGGAAGTCCCTGTTGTACGTAGCAGCCTATGATCGCTGAGGGAGATAAATCTCCAGGGGGTATTTACACAGTACAAGGGGTGCACTAACCAACAATCCAAATATAAGCAAGCAGCAGAAATTCACTGTGATTAAGTAACGGGCACATACAACAAGATAAAAATATTTTCAAAATGTATTCAAACCTCCCAAATGGGTTACAATCTAAAATATATTTAAAACCAACTAAAAGAACCTTTTATGAGAGGTATCACATTCAATCAATTACAATAAAATATCCAAAAAAGTCGACGCGGCGTTTCGGTGTCTTTCAATCTTTACACCTTCATCAGGACAAACAAAAATATTTTGGAGTATCTATAAATTAAACAACAAAGATTTAGTACCATTTCATGTTTCTCTTTTTACTACATCACAGCTTGCTCCCTTTCTTTAGGTCTATTCACATTCCCTTGAGGCTACCAGTCCTTGTTCACATAGCCTTCGTATCACCTGTGCAGTTCTCATTCCCCCAACTATACATATTTTCTCTGTGTTACTATTCGTGAAAAAATGTGTTCTTCAAATTACCTGTATTGTATCTACAGACTGAGATTTATCAATTTCTTCTAGTCTTTTGTCTTGACGTGGACTCGGGTATGATAATTGTACCACGTTTAGAAGCTACAGGAAGTATACAAAAGTTGTATTAAAACACCAAAATTCTGTGTTTTTGCTATAGTGTCAAAACTATATTGTTTATATGTTGGTGACTCAAGTCTTCTCCATTGACTGTTTACCTTATATTTTTAGCTTCCGCGTTTTCTAATTGCCCGGAGGAACCACCATTTCTTGATAGCGAGGGTTTCTAAGTTCAGGAGTTTCTTAATCCCCTATGTGGATAAAGGAACATATATCTTCCCTCAGCAGACTTCAACTGAGAGTGGGGGGGGATGTTTAAAGGGGGGGTTAGTATTTGTATTTCCTTCAAGAGGGTACTCACCAAACCAGGATTGGTTAGGTGGGGCGGTGTGCTCTTTCAATTGTGCACCTCCACTTGGTAGTCTAGTATTCAGGATAGCGATATCTATAGAGAAAAGTGCATTACTTAGCATTGTATAGGTTCTCATATGAGACATCTTAAAATTCACCCTATGGCATTCAACTGATTCTTAAAAAGGCTTAAATAGGGCAACCATCTCTAGCTGTTTATAGATTTCCTACCCGTAATATGCTGATCTTATTCTAATGATGTTATAGAGTTACCAATTCATTAAAACACAAGGACCAAGGCAGTAGACCAGGTCAAGCACTACGGTTCATCAAGTTCTCAAATCAAGATAGTGCAATCTCTTCCCACACCCTCTGCCACAGGATGTACAGGATAATGAAAATACAAACAACAAAATGGAAGGTGCACTCAAATGAAGTCAAAAATAGAAATAGTAATGTAGATTTTCATCTTCTTTACAGTTCTCATTCCCCCAACTATACATATTTTCTCTGTGTTACTATTCGTGAAAAAATTTGTTCTTCAAATTACCTGTATTGTATCTACAGACTGAGATTTATCAATTTCGTCTAGTCTTTTGTCTTGACGTGGACTCGGGTATGATAATTGTACCACGTTTAGAAGCTACAGGAAGTATACAAAAGTTGTATTAAAACACCAAAATTCTGTGTTTTTGCTATAGTGTCAAAACTATATTGTTTATATGTTGGTGACTCAAGTCTTCTCCATTGACTGTTTACCTTATATTTTTAGCTTCCGCGTTTTCTAATTGCCCGGGGAGGAACCACCATTTCTTGATAGCGAGGGTTTCTAAGTTCAGGAGTTTCTTAATCCCCTATGTGGATAAAGGAACATATATCTTCCCTCAGCAGACTTCAACTGAGAGTGGGGGGGGGGGGGATGTTTAAGGGGGGGGTGAGGGGGGTTAGTATTTGTATTTCCTTCAAGAGGGTACTCACCAAACCAGGATTGGTTAGGTGGGGCGGTGTGCTCTTTCAATTGTGCACCTCCACTTGGTAGTCTAGTATTCAGGATAGCGATATCTATAGAGAAAAGTGCATTACTTAGCATTGTATAGGTTCTCATATGAGACATCTTAAAATTCACCCTATGGCATTCAACTGATTCTTAAAAAGGCTTAAATAGGGCAACCATCTCTAGCTGTCTATAGATTTCCTACCCGTAATATGCTGATCTTATTCAAATGATGTTATAGAGTTACCAATTCATATTCAGAAGGGCTGATTTCCCCACTTTGTTCTAAGTACATAGGGACAGAGTCTCTCCCTTAAGTGGTCATTATTCTCTTAGCTCCGCTACTCTGGACCAAGAACACTCCACATTTTTACATACCTCTAGGTTTTTCGATGGCCTCCCTGTTCCTCCGAGCGTTCGCCTCCGTGTTCATTCAAAGGGTAAACTGACTATCTGGGTCGGGGTTTTTATGCTGATTCTGCCGATCTTGACCCGGAAGATAAACCGAAGGACTTTGATTTATAAAAATATTTATTTAATGCCATACACGATATTGTGAATTCGTCGTTCTTTCGACAGTCGTACGTGAACTCATAATGCATGCCTATCAACATATTGTCCGGTAGTTTTAGACCCGCGGTTGCTGCATTCCCGAAGGAACCACCCGAAGTGGTACCAGAGGATCCTTCGGAAGATGTCCTCGTTATTACAATAAAAATACACTACACTCTGGAGTCTATAAGTGGGCAAACATGAGGAGCGGAGGTGCACAATTGAAAGAGCACACCGCCCCACCTAACCAATCCTGGTTTGGTGAGTACCCTCTTGAAGGAAATACAAATACTAACCCCCCCCTTAAACATCCCCCCCCCACTCTCAGTTGAAGTCTGCTGAGGGAAGATATATGTTCCTTTATCCACATAGGGGATTAAGAAACTCCTGAACTTAGAAACCCTCGCTATCAAGAAATGGTGGTTCCTCCGGGCAATTAGAAAACGCGGAAGCTAAAAATATAAGGTAAACAGTCAATGGAGAAGACTTGAGTCACCAACATATAAACAATATAGTTTTGACACTATAGCAAAAACACAGAATTTTGGTGTTTTAATACAACTTTTGTATACTTCCTGTAGCTTCTAAACGTGGTACAATTATCATACCCGAGTCCACGTCAAGACAAAAGACTAGAAGAAATTGATAAATCTCAGTCTGTAGATACAATACAGGTAATTTGAAGAACACATTTTTTCACGAATAGTAACACAGAGAAAATATGTATAGTTGGGGGAATGAGAACTGCACAGGTGATACGAAGGCTATGTGAACAAGGACTGGTAGCCTCAAGGGAATGTGAATAGACCTAAAGAAAGGGAGCAAGCTGTGATGTAGTAAAAAGAGAAACATGAAATGGTACTAAATCTTTGTTGTTTAATTTATAGATACTCCAAAATATTTTTGTTTGTCCTGATGAAGGTGTAAAGATTGAAAGACACCGAAACGCCGCGTCGACTTTTTTGGATATTTTATTGTAATTGATTGAATGTGATACCTCTCATAAAAGGTTCTTTTAGTTGGTTTTAAATATATTTTAGATTGTAACCCATTTGGGAGGTTTGAATAAATTTTGAAAATATTTTTATCTTGTTGTATGTGCCCGTTACTTAATCACAGTGAATTTCTGCTGCTTGCTTATATTTGGATTGTTGGTTAGTGCACCCCTTGTACTGTGTAAATACCCCCTGGAGATTTATCTCCCTCAGCGATCATAGGCTGCTACGTACAACAGGGACTTCCTTGATACATATTTAACTCCCCCTCCGTGACATCCGTCATAAGGGGATCCTCCGTTCTGTTTGAGGCTTGAATGCACAGCTTGTTAGCTGGGAGGTAGACAACCTTATTCTTCTATCATTGGCATGGTCCTCTAAAGTGCGCCTAATTGATAATGGACGCTTTTAAAACATATGGTTTTTCAGAAGAGGAATTTAATAAAATCGTCAATGGCACATCAAAAATTTTTACATCAGTTACCAGCACTAATAATGATGAGGAAAAATGGCGTGAGCTCTGGAACAATAAAAAGAAATTGGTTCGCACAGAACTACATGCTGACTTCCTTATTGACTATCTTAAAAAAGGCATTATACCAAATGGCTTACAAGTCAGGAACGAACCAGGAGTCTTTACACGCCATCCTAAATTCATAGAGAACTGGACCCTGATTGCAAATAGGTGCAGCAGGGACTGGATGTTGCTTATAATAGAAACCGCCAATGCCATCCTGATAGTAGAAAGAAAAGAGTTAGAAGATCTAGAAGCAAAACTAGATAGCTCCGCATATGAAGATGCGAAGAAAAAGCTAGAAGAGATACAAAAAGATGTGACAGGGTACAGGGACTTCCTGTTTGGGAAAAAGATCACTAAATTTAATAAGGATGTGGCCAACTACAATACGGAAGTAGTTTACCCATACACACAAAAAGACTTTTTCGATCGCCCCAGAGAGAACTTTTCCAATAGAAACCATTGGCAACAACCACGGAGAGTATACCCCAAGAAGAGAGTTGGCTTTAGCGACTCCTCTTACACCAGTACAGACTCTGAGAATGAGTCCAGAGTAGAGAAGAACAAAATAGGAGAATCTAGTTCTACTCCATCGCATGAGTCGTTGTCTTTTTTAGGACAACGGGGTCGAGGAAACTATCAAAATCAATCGAGAGGGAACATGAGAGGGAAATTTTACCCTCAACCTCAACAGCAGAGGAGATATTACATACGGAGTCAATCCAAGTGGGATTAAACCAAAAAGCAGCGATTATTAATCTCTCAGATATTACTCTAACCACAGCAGAAAAGGAAGTCTTAGAAAAAGGGTTAGGATTCGCAATTAGCACAAAAGTAGACAAGTACAATCTGGAAAGAGACTTACAGGGATTTTTTAGAAAAATAAGACTCCATGATTTTTTTAAGGATAAACCACCAAAAGAGGGCCTGAGGAACAAATCGGGCCTAAAACCTAAGTCCGATTGGACCCCAAATATCAGTATGATACGTAAACCAGTAGATCTTTTCAAAAGAGCAGTAGAGAGCAATATCACAGACCTATTAACTCATCCAATCAAAGGACCCGACAACCTAAATAGGGAAGAGAGACTAGCTCTGAAAAATCTGGAAAACAATCAGAATTTGACCATCAAACCGGGAGACAAGGGTGGGAGCATAGTACTCATGCAAACTGAGGATTATAATAAAAAAATGATGCTCCTTTTAAATAATCCGGAACATTATTGCAGATCTAATAGACAAGAGTGGAATGCATTGACTTTGAGGGTTAATACACTTTTAAATTATGCCAAGGAAGATGAGATTATCTGTATGGATGAATATAAATTTCTTAAGAATGAAGCCCCGATTATCCCTGCCCTATACGGGCTCCCTAAAGTACACAAAAATATAGTCAATCCCCCTATGCGACCCATTGTGTCCAGCATCAACTCTGTTACCGAACCTTTAAGCAAGTACATAGACAAATTTCTCCAACCGATTGTCACGAGCCAGAAGGCCTATATAAAAGATACCACTCAGATGATTGACAAAGTCGAGGGTTTACCCTATGATGTTTCATCCCAATGGTTGGTGACTTTAGATATAGAGGCCCTCTATACAAACATCCCTCAGGATGATACCATCAAGATGTTAGAGGGCCTCCTGAAAACAGAAGATGAAGATCTTAATGAGCATGCAATTTTTATTATAGAATGTGCAGAAATCATTTTGAAAAATGATATTTTTTTATTTAAAAATTATTTCTTTAAACAAATTAAAGGGACCAGCATGGGCGCAACTTGTGCCCCGAGCCTGGCATGTTTATATGTGGCAGCCTTTGAGGAAAAACATGTATACAATGACATGGCCCCATTCAGTGAAAACATAACATGTTGGTCGAGGTACATCGACGAAATTTTTTTTATCTGGACTGGGACTGCAGAGACGCTTACAGAATTCATTTTATGGTTAAATTTAGGCGACAAAAATCTTAGATTTACCTCAAATTATAACAAAGAAACCATAGATTTTCTTGATATCAAGATCAGAGTAGAAAATGCAGTCCTAGGTGTGGACCTTTATACAAAACCATCAGATAGAAACACCCTTTTACATTATAGGAGCAATCATCCAAAAAGTCAAAAATATAATATACCATTCGGACAATTTCTGAGAATAAGACGAAACTGTAGCAACATTAAAGATTTTGACAAGCATGCTAGTACTCTGTCAGAGAAATTAAGGAACCGTGGATACCCTAAGGGTATAATAAAAAAGGCGTACAAACGTGCAAGATATTACAATAGAGAAGCATTATTTGAAAATGATAAACAGAAGACCAACAGAACAAAGGACCAATTAATCTTTGTTAGCAATTACAGTGGAGCCAGTAACAAAATAAAAAACATCATTAATCGGAATTGGTCCCTCCTGAATGATAGACAGGGAGCAAACATCCCAAAACCAATGTTTAGCTTCCGCAGAAACAAAACTATTAAAAACTGCTTAGTACACACATTTAAAGAAAACATATCGGAAACACAATTAACCATCCAAAAAACCCCGTTTCCAACAGGCAATTTTCCCTGCAATATGTGCACGAATTGTGCTTCACAAATAAAAGGAAATACGATCTCCCATAATGGCATAGAGCACAAAATCAAAAGTTTCCTAAACTGCAGAACCAAAGATCTGATTTACTTGATCAAATGTCCATGTGACAAAGTGTACATAGGAGAGACGTCTAGGGAGATCAAAACACGAATAACGGAACATAAATCCGCAATTCGTACTAAGAAAAAAACGGCACCCCTAGTAGAACATTGGTTGACCCACAACCACAATGTGGATGACCTGAAATGGTGTGGGGTGGAGGCCATTAGTCACAGCATCAGAGGTGGAGACAACAATACGAAAAGAAAGAAACAGGAACAATTTTATATGTCGTTATTTAATACCTTCAGAACCGGATTAAACAATAGAGAAGAATGGGAAAGGCTCATTCTATAATATTCTACTGAGTCTCATGCCCAACCCAGCAGAACTAGTCAGTTGGTAGATAATTTGACATTAGAAGTGCTTGATGGGAGTATCTATTTGGACTATGTTATAGTCGAGCTGATCATGGAACATAGGAAGGTGTATATCGTATATTGCCAACTATATATTCTGGTTTTGGATATGGACTGTATAATTATCTATCTCCATTGGCAATACCATTCACTCCTCAACAATTATGGGATGAGAATTGTTTTGTTTCAAACCAGCCCCAGTCGAGTATCATTGATATACAAACGGTTGTCTAGATCTCATACGTTTGTCTTAAACTTTAGGTTGATAATTCTGTCGACAAGTATATGGGTAATAATTAAAGGAGATTCTGTCCGGGCGGTGTACAAATCGGCCCAAATGTGAAATATATGTATGAAATATGCAAGGATTTTTTCACTTCTGTAAAAATGCAAAATGTACCTCATGTCATTAGGACTAAAATATGTGAATGAAAATGTCTATAATTGTAGATTGATGTCAGCAGATTTATGATAAATTAAACAAAAACGTAAGTCATTCCTTAGCCTATCTAGATATTAGAGTTGCTATATGTTTATATGCATGTATATATAAAGATGCACTAAAGATATCATGTGAATGAGATGCATACAAACCTCTAGAGATTGGCATAATACCGAAATTACATTTTGTTATTGTATTTTATAATTTTATAATTAAACTCTGCTATATTTCAATGATAAACCATATTGGAATTGTTCGTTTTAGTTTGACGACATTGAGCTGCTTCGGAAACTGTTATTCGAAATGTATCACCTTATTAAAACTACAAACACACAGAAGTATCCCAACTAAAAATGACGGGAACCATTGCAGGGAGGTTACTTGAATGCGACCTATGTCTAATGTTTCAGCTCCCCAATCTAAGATGGCCGCACTAGGCAACAAACGAACAAAAACGTTTAAAATGCGTACAATACTATTGATAGAGCGCGCGGGTCACCCGACCAATAATTTCGCCACTTCTGGCTTCGGGCCCATATATTTCAAATCACCATATACATTGATCAGATGACCTCACGCTCTGCTATCAGATATTAGTGAGTCCCTTTCGTTATTCTTCAGTGTACCCGACTTACCATCCACCGACACGGGTACCTATGACCATCATGGATCAGGGAGCTAGCTGTAAAAGGGAAGGCAGCAAAATACAAACCCAACAAAATAATATTCAATACCTTTGTAAAATGACCACGGACAACTGGAAGTTTTAAAATCTTTATCTAATTTAGTAAAATTCAGATAGCATCAAATTCACAGTAATTAAGCAATCGATAATCAGAATAACAGAAAGCACATAGCTGAATAGGAAATAAGTCAGTGCAACCATTTATAATCTAATGGAACCAGGACACATTCAAAAATGAAGGATCAGGAATTAGAACGTTTAAGATGAATTACTAAGATGGGATAGGCTTTGATTAGGACTAGTATTCTAGAATTATTTCAAGGGAATGAGACAGGAGTTCGGGACATCTATACAACTATAGGAGAGTCTATAGAGAGAGACACGCTATGCTTTAAGGCAAAAGTGCTTTAGACAATTTAAGTAAGGAGGTCCTAGACCATATCAGGAAATGACAAACTGCAATGCAAAATATAATTTCTAACAGGTAGGGTAACATAGGAACACGTTATGAAACAAATGCAAATGACTTTATAATTCAATGGTTGCGGAAAAGCATGGAAAATTAACATATGCAAAGGTATGTCTTTATTAAAGCAAAAGACAGAAATTCAGGAAGGTGCAAGATTCAGAGTGATATTTACCTAGACTGGTGTGAAAACCAAACCCTGGCCACGGGTCAGTTAAGGACAGGAAACCCTCAAGGAAGGATACCCCTCAATGGACAGCAGGTGCAGAATGGACACCCAGGACAGGACAGGAAACCCTCAGATTAGGAATCAGGACAGGACCTCTCAGACAGGACCCTCAGGACAGGACCAGCACCCGCAGTTCGGAAGCAACGCCTGCGCTCCACCCTCACTGCAGCTATCGATCAAGACCCCGATTGGGTCAGCGAACTCCCAGCAAAGTGCTCCGCCAGCACTTTAAGGTTTAGTAAAACCTTAGTCTATGGTCAATTTCGGACAGAGTGCTCCGCAGCTCTCTGTATCTTCAGTCACCTATTGAGTGCGTTGGGTCAGTGACAGGTCAGCTAAACCAGACAAGTCGGACGACTTCCCTAGGTGAACCCAGGGTAGTTATACTGTTTGGGGACGGTGTACCACCCCCCAATGTTGCAAAGTGTCAGAATCCCTCAATTTGGATTGGTCCTAAGGTAGGCTTTGGGTAACACACCAATCAGAATAGACTATTTGGAGGCCTAATTTACATCTCTGGGTACCGCCTAGCAAGATTGGGGTTCCCATGAGAAACTGTACGGCAAACAGTAGCGCAACACACATTGTATCATATAAGGAGCAACTTTCTCCGTTCTCGTAGGGCAGAGGTGGCTTTCCCATGAGCATCTTGACGGTGGCTGCCAGCTGGCTGAGTTCCACTGTCCAATGTTGCCACCTTTCAGTGCACCACGAGTCTGCGCAGAAGAGACCCTCAATATGGCTCCCAACCGGTTCGGACCCCCATTTCCCGCAGTACATGAAAAGTAAGCGAGAACAAATTAATACATAGAAATAAATGTATGTAAACACATCATTGGTCTTGTACTTCAAACTTATCATTATAAAAATATACTATGCAGTTTAAATGTTAGCAACATATACACACTCACAAGAGCATTACCACGTTATTCACGAAAGCTATGTATTACGCATGCGCACCCTTTCCCTCCAAAACTTATAACTACGTCAGGTCACGTGAGTGTGACTGACGCATGCGCAGAAGCACTTTTCAAGCGGCGGCCATGTTTTAGAGACATTGTTTAGTTGTATTAGAAATACACGTACGCAAGCTTCCTCTACCTTGTTCGAATATGAAAATAAAAGATTAGTAAGACGTACAATTTATTAATTGATTACACACGGCCGAGGTTCTTGACTCGAGCAAGTCGCGATGCGATGCTTGCTCTATCACTATAAAGTAGCGAGGGAGCCACATTTCTTACAAAAGTTATTTGGGCGTCATGTTTGCCCACTTATAGACTCCAGAGTGTAGTGTATTTTTATTGTAATAACGAGGACATGTTCCGAAGGATCCTCTGGTACCACTTCCGGGTGGTTCCTTCGGGAATGCAGCAACCGCGGGTCTACAACTACCGGACAATATGTTGATAGGCATGCATTATGAGTTCACGTACGACTGTCGAAAGAACGACGAATTCACAATATCGTGTATGGCATTAAATAAATATTTTTATAAGTCCTTCGGTTTATCTTCCGGGTCAAGATCGGCAGAATCAGCATAAAAACGCCGACCCAGATAGTCAGTTTACCCTTTGAATGAACACGGAGGCGAACGCTCGGAGGAACAGGGAGGCCATCGAAAAACCTAGAGGTATGTAAAAATGTGGAGTGTTCTTGGTCCAGAGTAGCGGAGCTAAGAGAATAATGACCACTTAAGGGAGAGACTCTGTCCCTATGTACTTAGAACAAAGTGGGGAAATCAGCCCTTCTGAATATGAATTGGTAACTCTATAACATCATTAGAATAAGATCAGCATATTACGGGTAGGAAATCTATAGACAGCTAGAGATGGTTGCCCTATTTAAGCCTTTTTAAGAATCAGTTGAATGCCATAGGGTGAATTTTAAGATGTCTCATATGAGAACCTATACAATGCTAAGTAATGCACTTTTCTCTATAGATATCGCTATCCTGAATACTAGACTACCAAGTGGAGGTGCACAATTGAAAGAGCACACCGCCCCACCTAACCAATCCTGGTTTGGTGAGTACCCTCTTGAAGGAAATACAAATACTAACCCCCCTCACCCCCCCCCTTAAACATCCCCCCCCACTCTCAGTTGAAGTCTGCTGAGGGAAGATATATGTTCCTTTATCCACATAGGGGATTAAGAAACTCCTGAACTTAGAAACCCTCGCTATCAAGAAATGGTGGTTCCTCCCCGGGCAATTAGAAAACGCGGAAGCTAAAAATATAAGGTAAACAGTCAATGGAGAAGACTTGAGTCACCAACATATAAACAATATAGTTTTGACACTATAGCAAAAACACAGAATTTTGGTGTTTTAATACAACTTTTGTATACTTCCTGTAGCTTCTAAACGTGGTACAATTATCATACCCGAGTCCACGTCAAGACAAAAGACTAGACGAAATTGATAAATCTCAGTCTGTAGATACAATACAGGTAATTTGAAGAACACATTTTTTCACGAATAGTAACACAGAGAAAATATGTATAGTTGGGGGAATGAGAACTGCACAGGTGATACGAAGGCTATGTGAACAAGGACTGGTAGCCTCAAGGGAATGTGAATAGACCTAAAGAAAGGGAGCAAGCTGTGATGTAGTAAAAAGAGAAACATGAAATGGTACTAAATCTTTGTTGTTTAATTTATAGATACTCCAAAATATTTTTGTTTGTCCTGATGAAGGTGTAAAGATTGAAAGACACCGAAACGCCGCGTCGACTTTTTTGGATATTTTATTGTAATTGATTGAATGTGATACCTCTCATAAAAGGTTCTTTTAGTTGGTTTTAAATATATTTTAGATTGTAACCCATTTGGGAGGTTTGAATACATTTTGAAAATATTTTTATCTTGTTGTATGTGCCCGTTACTTAATCACAGTGAATTTCTGCTGCTTGCTTATATTTGGATTGTTGGTTAGTGCACCCCTTGTACTGTGTAAATACCCCCTGGAGATTTATCTCCCTCAGCGATCATAGGCTGCTACGTACAACAGGGACTTCCTTGATACATATTTAACTCCCCCTCCCTGACATCCGTCATAAGGGGATCCTCCGTTCTGTTTGAGGGTTAAAAGAGTTTTTCCCACGCTACGGCCTTTGCCGAATTTTATGGAGCGACAATGGCCCCCACTTCGTAGCCGAAGTTATCCAACTCATATTGAAAGGGTTGGGAGTACGACAAAAGTTACACGCAGTTTTCCACCCCCAATCTGCAGGCCTGGTAGAAAGACACAACGCCACACTGAAGCTAAAACTAGCAAAGATAGTCGCCACCACAGGACTGAAATGGCCTGACGCCCTCCCACTGGCATTGCTATCAATGCGCTCCACGCCAACCAGACACCACTTGACTCCGTACGAGGTTGTCTTTGGCCAGCCAATGAACATTTGGGCCGCGCCAAAGCCAACCTCCATCCATGATGTCCCGGACATCCTAATGTCTGATTATTTGCATAACCTTACCAAAGAACTAACTGTTATCCACCAACAGGTGGAGCAAGCCATACCAGACGCATCCAGGGGACCCGGACACAACATCAAACCTGGCGAGTACGTCCTGATCAAGAACTTTCAGAGATCGAAGAGTTTGGAACCCAGGTGGACGGGCCCCTGGCAAGTCTTGATCACCACCCAACTGCACTTCGAGTGGAAGGGAAGAAAAATTGGCTGCATGCTCACCATTGTAAAAGAATATCCCCGACCCTGACGACGAACAAAAACGTGGACACCCAAGAAGAGCTCCTGAACAAAGACCGACCGGCCCTGAGTTGTTACCCAGAATCAGAGACACTCGAATTGGCAGAATTTCCCGATCCCACTGTGCCATCCAGAAAAGGGTACAACTTGCGATGAAAGGAGAGTGCCTCGACAAAGCAGACCACTAATTGAGTCAAAAATCTCAGAGCGGTAGCTAACACTACAAAGGCTACCAGGAGAGACACCAGACAAAGTATGTTGTCCTGCCAGTCACCGAGCCTCTTGAAGGTGATGGAAGATCCCGGACGACCGAAGACCCACCGCAAAGACCCCAAGACTGCCAAACTGCATAGCACAAAGACAATTGTACTTTTCATCGTATCCCTCATCTGCCTCTTGCTAATGGTCACAGTCTGGATCATAGAAGAGCGCACTCCTGCTCACCAGACAATTTCACCCACTATGCAGCCCACCACCAAGAAAGAACATTATCTGGTCTCACTATCACCCCATCTCCGAGAAAGACGCAAAGAATGTTGGAACAACTCCTTTGTACAACTGCTGCATCAACACAACCTTGCTGCCAATACCACAAACTGTTGGATCTGTGGGCTGCTACCACATGCCACCGAACACTCCATTCCCTTCATCCCTTCACCCTTCTCCGTTCATGGGTCCTGCCTTTCCTGGCTAATGCTCCTGCAAGAGAGCTACAAGGACAATGCTACATCCGACGGAACAATCACACAGTTCTACAAAGAGTTCTGGCTTAACAAAACTGGACGAACCTCTGCTCCCTTTGCCCTCTGACTTCAAACACTACCTTTCAAATGAACATTCCGGAAAAAGAACGAATCGAAATGCAGGTGTTCAACAACCCAGCCAGACCCACCTTCTCATATCTACGAAAACGGACTGCTGCAACTCTGACTGTGGCCCTATCTGTGGTGAACGTCTCAGGCCTTGCTTGCATTGAGGGCCGTGGGACGAAAATCGTGGGCCACAGCTCCTGCCCCATCAAAAGGACTCTGAACACTGCCGATCCCCCTTCATTTGTTGCATCACCAAATATGTATTTTGTCTGCGGTACAAAGGCTTACACCTGGCTCCCAAAAGGCTGGGGGGGGCACATGCTACATCGTCTTTGTCCTTCCTCCAACGTACGTAGCACCAGCAGCCTATCACAGACAGAAACGCTTGAAAGACACAGAGCAAGCAGACTCCACCTCATCACAGTTCCTAGATGCGGCAAAAGGACTCATCCCTTTCTGGGGTCCGATAGCAAACAGTTGAGCCATCCAACATCTGACCCAAGCAGTCGAAACAGCTTTGAACATCACAGCTGGAATCCTCACCAACAACACAGCTGAGCTGCAGGCGGTCCGCCTTGTGGCTTTGCAGAACCGCCTTGTGCTCGACGTGGTACTGGCGGATCGTGGAGGAGCATGCCGCATCATCGGTGCCAGCTGTTGCACCTTCGTCCCAGACTATTCACCTTCCGTATACAAAGCAATAGAACACCTTCATAAACTAACATCGGAGATCCATCAGGAACAAGAAGGCTGGACACTCGGAAGCTGGTTTTGGAGCATTTTGAAAGACTGGGGCTGGAAATTATTGATAATAATATTTGTGCCAGTTTTTGTAATATGTGGTTGCTGCCTAGGGATACAATGCATACCACCCTTGTGCTCTCTTTTAATGAATTTGATATGCCCTAGGACTTTGGATAAAATATGTAAATTTGAAAATATGAAAGCATTGTATGACAAAGAAATACACAGTATCATGAACATTGACATAGATTGACAAGATGACGAGGCATGTTCAAAGGAAGGACTGTTAAATATTAGATTACGATGTGAACATTACCGGCGCCATCTTGTCCCACTTAGGCATTTGCGAGCGCGTAAGCGGCAGCCATTTTAGACACTGTGGCCAGTGTGTAACATTGCCGATCGCCTGCACGTCTCCCCGACCTCGTAATCATCCCCCACACGGTGACAGCCCCCAAGCACACATGCTAGAGTCATAAAGCATCCTCAGAGCGACCCTGCCCCTGAGCCACTTCCCGTGCCAAGCCCACATACCCTTTCATCCCTTGCGCACGAACGGGCCCTTCGATAATCTCCTCCCCTGCACCTGGCTGTTCGATCCGATCCCAGGCCATAACCAACCCCTGCGGATACAGTTTATTGCCCTCGTACAGTAGGATTCCGCCTCCCATCAAAGGAGCCGGAATTAATCAATGCCACAACCCCATGAGATCCGACCGATTGCGCGTATTTCAGCTCCTGCCGGAATGCCCAGCTGCGAGATAGCAATCACCTACTGAGACCAGGGGTGGGGGTACAGTACTGTTGATATGTGTGGGAACGGGCCTGAAGCGGGGATTCCAAAGATGGTTTACAATGCATCAAAGTAATGCCAGCAATGTGTTACACTGCAATAAAACGTTATAAATGTATATAAAAGGCCAGGCCACAGAGATGCAGTTAGAGCACCTCGGAACGACGCCCTGTTCGTCAGTCCAGACGTGTTTTCCTTCGAAGAATAAATCAGTTTCCTGCTTTCCAATTGCCAGCGCCCGCCTCTTTATTTGATAACTACCGAGTGAATTAGAGGCGACTAACGCCAAGCAGTGCTTGAGGATATCTGGGGAAAATCTGCTTTTTCATCAATGGGAAAACATAGTCCAGCCACGGGCTACAACCCCCTCTCTGAGAGGGAGGAGCTCAGGGAATGTTTTGTTCCTAATTAGTAGGATGAGCTAAATCCTGCAATGAGAAGAAGAATATCTGGTTGGGTAGAGGGCGCAGGGCAAAAAAAAATGTAAACTGTGGGGGTAGTGATATTAAAACTAGCTACCAGGAGCAACAGGGATGACTTTATTGACTCGTTCCTGGTGCCAGGATTAAAATCAGAGCACCTGCAGTGGTAATTTATAAGTGCAGGTATCAGATGAAAACAGGTCTACATGTTTCAGCCTTATAGACCCAGAAAGGTGTTGCGGCTCTTGTCAGGACCTAATTATGCTACTGTGTGACAACATGTGATAAGTAATGAAGATGAATACAACACTTATAATCCTACAGATTGCGTGGATAATTTACTGGTCAAAACTGTATGGAAAACACAAGCAACAGGAGAAATCATTTCAACATGTGACTGGTATTTACTAAACAGACCAGTGCAGTGTAATTCTGCCGTCACTGCCCTACTGTTATGACTATTATTATG
Source organism: Lissotriton helveticus (assembly GCF_964261635.1). Classification (NCBI taxonomy): domain Eukaryota; kingdom Metazoa; phylum Chordata; class Amphibia; order Caudata; family Salamandridae; genus Lissotriton; species Lissotriton helveticus. The sequence continues at coordinate 1,012,195,871 of NC_136061.1, forward strand.
ATAAAGAATTTGCTTACCCGTGTCATACGGATAAGAGGCCTCACCTCAACCTGGCAACAGCTCAGGGAAGGGGCACCGCTCTGGAAAAAAGGGGATGATGTGTCAGACATTCAAAATGTATGCAAACACTTTCCCGAAATGAGATTATGTACAGACATCTGATCACGTGAATAACAGGATGCACTCATGTACTTGCTGGAAAGATATGCAACAAGTAATGGTACTGGGCACATACATAGTAGAATAGTAAATTACGCTTTTCTAATGTTAGCACGCCATCTAGCGCAAGTCGATGTAAAGACTTGCGTTGTAATGGCATAGCGTGGTAACATCGCAGTCGTTGTAACAACCGCGATGTAATGGCACGCCTTGTACTGACTCATGTAGTTACGTCATTCATTCTCCAAGGAAGTGATCCACCCATTATTCTTCGCTTCCTCCATCAATGTGGCTATTTCGAGTGTCAATCTCTCCGTTGGGTCTACTTTAGGTGGCCGGTAGAAGGGTCTGTCTTGGACCACACCAGACCAAAGAACAAGAGACTTACAAATCAAGAAACACTCTGGGGATTACCGACCATGAAGGGACATTTTCCATGCAGTTCATGTGCGGTATGTCCTCAGACCAAACATACAACCCCATTGGCACAAACAGACCTTGGACACTAGCCCGCCACACTAATTGCAACAGTGAAAGACTTATCTATTTGATAAACTGTCCCTGTGGACTACGTTATGTGGGTATGACCACACGGAAGATCAAATCCAGGATATTGGAACATAAAAGTACTGTATGATGTAGGAAACCGTCTACTAAACTCACAAACCATTTCCTGGAGAGAGAACATACTGCAGAAGACTTGAGATGGACAGTGCTGGACCAAACACACAATCCTACACATGTATCTGACATCACAAGATTCTTATTCCTGAGAGAGCACAGATGGGTTCACGAGTTACATAGTGACATTTGGGTCTTGAATGACGAGATCCCTTGGACTTCACTGTAAAACACACTGTAAAGGAGACATCGACTTCATAACGTTACTCTGAAACTGTGGAGATCCATTTCTATTTTGCCTTTAGATATCTCATGCTGATTTATTATTAGGGCTCCCGGTTTTCCGTTTTTACATATAAATACAGACGGAAAACAAGTTTACCTTTATCTGTATTTATATATAAAAATGGGAAAATACGAGTAAATTTTGCTGTGCTGCCGTCTGGTGTCTCCCCCTCCTTAGAGGTTTAAGAGGTGTCAGCCCGGGCACACACAGAGCTGCCAGCCGCACCCGAGTACTTCACAGGTCTTTGAAAGACCATTTACATGTTAATGAGGCTTTGTTGAACAAATGCTATCTGATAATGACACCGAGTACAGGCGCCACGTGAGGTTTCAGCTGCATGTGATTTATGCACGCTCCCTGGTTTGGGGAACAATGCCAGTTGGCTTTAACCTCACCATAGCCATATTACCTGTGCAGGGGAAAGCACTAAAATAAGACAAGATGTAATGAAGACAGAGAAGATGCACTACAGAAACCGAAAGATGCACTAAAGAAAGAAACTTCCAGCCCCCCTTCCCAATCAAGATCATAGATAATAAGACCATATGAGGCCTTGTGACGAGGGGGACCGGACTCGGGCCCTCCAGGCTTACCTGTTACTATGTCCCCTCTTTCCGAACAGCACACCGACTCCTGGACAACAACGGACAGCGTGTACAACCCCTTGCAGATTACCGAGGACCCGTGTTTCTTTAATTGGGCGGAGCCGGACCCTGAACCCGCCCACCTATCGCAGGTAAAACCCAGCTCAGATATCCCACAGGTGTGTGTTACACCCAGAGGCGGAGAAGGAGAGTGGCGACAGGAGGACGGAGCGGAGTGGAGATCGAGAGAGGAAGAGCGGAGGACGGACGAGGCGAGAGAGGACAAGCGGAGGACGGAGGAGGCGAGAGAGGGGGATCGAGAGTCGAAGGAGGTGGAAGGTGACGACCGAGGAGTCCAGAACAGCGGAGGAGAACAGAGAAGGGACCGAGACTGCAGCGACAAGCCAGGAGGCCAACGGGAAGGAGCATCGCCCAGCCACACTTCCCGGGAAGTGTGGCTAGAGCAGGTACGGTCACGCTTCACGGGTTGGGTGGGACGTAAGGGGGTCAAACCATCCTAACGAAGCTCTCGACATCCCGTGCACAAACCCCCCCCTCACCACCTGTACCGGGGTAGTTAGTCGGCACGTGTGAATCCTCACTCCCTTCCCCAATCAAACACCTACAGTTCACTAGGCTAACACTGGTTTCGTTCTTTTCTGCTGCTGTACGCCGGCCCTCATTTGAAAACGGCGGAAGACCGGACTACACCTCCCAGACGACTTCGGGAGCATCGGCGGATCGGCTTGGCAAAAGACTTAACGGAGGACGCTGTAAACCCCCTCCCTTATTATCGAGTGCCGGTCCAGAAGAGGCGGCTGTATAAAATAATAAAACCGGCTTTACCCAAGACCCCGTTGTCAGTGAATCTGTTCGATTCCCCACACGAAATCTCACAGGCCTCCAGCACCATCCGAAAAAAAGCCACATTACACATGAGCAGCTATTGAGAACTTAGGCAAAAGGAACAGCCAGGGGGTAACCCAGACCCCCGCAGCCCCAGCGGTGCAGGGGGGGGGGGCGAACAGCCTTCGCTCTGACCGATGTTAGAGGGAACAACCTGCTGTCCATGGACACAGAAGAGCCTAAAGTCCTTACCCTGCTAGACCTGTCTGCAGGAAACAGCAAGGTGGCCTAAGAGCCTCTCCTGGACAAGGTGGAAAAAATGGGGTTGATCCCTATAGTGCACGAAAGCTTCCTTTTGTAAAGGAATTGAAAGATGCTGCCCCAGGGCAGAGCCCAATGTGTACCTGGGGAACAATTCAGAATCTCTCAATAGATTTCAGTAATGTCTATGGTACGTTTATTGACTAACCAAAACTGAGAACCCGCTTAGCAGAGGCCCACCTCTCAGCACAGTGAAAGTCCCTCGGTGTAAAGAAAATGTGCCAATGTCTTAGCATTAGTTGATCACTCGAGCCTCCTCCGTGCCATTGAGCTGAGACGACCAGGCACCCAACCAAACCAATATCCTTCCCTGTCCCTCACCCAGCGTCAGGAGTCAGAAACCCCGGACCATCTAGCCGCCCCTGCTTTGTGGTTTGTGTGTAACCTTCCCGCTCCAGCAGCGCACACCTTGTAACCTGCACAATGTGATAGTGCGCCACATTATTAAGGTTCTCGTGGGAAACCTAAATTCATTTTTTATTCCTTCTAACCTGGCTGGTTCCCAAGCAAAAGGCCAGGTTTTCCTCTTCCAATAACCTCTTGCAGTTACTGTTAATTATGTTTGGTAAGAACAAGCTGCAAACAGTTTCTCTGCACTGCTGACACAAAGTTACTCGAAGTGGCACCCAATCCTAAAAGGGGTATTTACTATCCAGTCTAATAAATTCATTTTTGAGCTGGAGCTGCGCTCGTCGAGTTCTGTCTGGAAAAATCTAAGCTTAGCCTCGACTCTCTCGTGGCGCTATGTTATGTCCTACTTGCCCCTCACTATACAACGTAGTTCCCGCCTCCTATGTGTGATGCCCATAAGCATATTTGGGACATTTTGCAAATGGCAAAGGTTTCAGATGAATGTAAAGTGTTGACCAATAACACCTGAGCGCATGTGTGCATTGTCAATTTAAATAAATGTGGAAAAATACTAGCTGTAGCGTCGTCTTTTGCTTGTGGCAAAAATAAATGTGGATAAATACAGAAAATATGCTTGAAAAATAAATATGGATAAATACAGACGGAAATGGGAAAAAAATAAATACCATAAAACCGGGAGTCCTATTTATTATCAATCATTGGGACCATATGTCTGGGCACAATTGCCTTTATCCACTATAAAGGTCCTTATACATCATTTTCTTGGACAATTGTAGCTAGGGTCCTCCATATACACTTTCAGATCCAACATTGAGCATATGTCAATTAGTGGAACTTATCTTTGTATTTCCAGGGAGGCTTAGACCACTGCACTAGGACTAATAATACCAGGGGTTTCATCAATTAGCAGGATGAGACCTTAGTATTAACCACTCTAACCTTACTTCTGTGTCTCTGCACTACATCTCCAAGAATCCATCCAAGGGACCTCTCAAGACCCAGAGGAGTGATGGCCTCTGTTTACTATTCATAAATCTCTTTATTTCTGGTATTATGATTGTCTGTGCCATGAGGTACATGACTTACAATTGCAAATAGCACCACTTGTCTCATTAAACAAAAGAACACCGAGAGTCAATGAGACTTCATATCCCATGATTACCGGCCACAACATGATGGCGTAGTGACGTCAGATGCATGCAAATTCTTTGACACAGGCTATTTCAATCCCACCGGTGCGGTTGTTCACCGGCTCTGGTTGCAGCTTTACGACCGTCTGTAGTACCGATGTAGAGGTAAGGGGCTCAGCCAAGCCACGTTCATTTAAATCATTTTAGCAATGCCTTTTTTGTTGCTGTAAGCCTGAGTATACAACATAAGTGCATAGCCTCACAATATGGTTATGTTGCCAGCGTTGTGTGATTTCTGAAGTCCCTTAAAGGCTGTTATAGGTTCGTTTTACTTAACACAGGAACAATTCCTTTTTGATGTGGTGTGAGCCTGATGAATAACTATAGGTCTAACCTTCGGTGCGCAGCGCTCCGGCTCGGCTTGACATGTTTGTGTCCCGCAGTGTTGTTCTGGACACCTTGGAGGGCCTTCTTGGACCCACAAGAAGACCTTTTGCATTTTAGAAAGCTTGCTAGATCTGTTCAATTCTACATCTGGCAGTTACCTGCATTTACCTGCATTAATGAACAGATAGTAATTGTTTTTTGTTGCTTGAACCACGAAGCCTGGTCTCATTAATTTCTAACAGGCTCCAGTATGAGTCCCATACTACTTAGGGACAAGGTTAATTGCAGTATTGACGTGGTTGATTAATATGTATGTGAGCCAAGTACCATTACTTGTTGCATATCTTTCCAGCAAGTACATGAGTGCATCCGGTTAGTTACGTGATCAGATTTCTGTACATAATCTTGTTTAGGGGAAGTGTTTGCATAAATTTTGAACGTCTGACACGTCATCCCTATTTTTTCCAGAGCGGTGCCCCTTCCCTGAGCTGTTGCCAGGTTGAGGTGAGGCCTCCTATCCGTACTACATGGGTGAGCAAATTCTATGCCAGGACTGGAGGCGAGGATTATGCTCAAACTTTCTTTATTCCTCCTTCCAACAGTTTTTCACTTCTAACTTCATAACAAAAAACGAGCACTCCCATGGTGTCTTAGCAAGGTCATGTACAGTCCAACAATAGCCGGTCTCCATCATCCCCGAGGGCGTGTGCTTCCTGTGTCCATTCCTCTTTCTTTCCTGCTGCCAGCAGTTAAGTCGTTTTTCCCTCTTGCTCATCAGGGTTGTTGGGAAATTGTATTTAATACATATTTTATTGCCACGACGCTAGAAGTGTCCAGTATGTAAATCGTTTCCCTTAACGTGCTGTTGCAAAAATTGTTGTTTTATCCTGTATTGAAAGCGCTTATTTTTTCTATGGTATTTATCACGCTTGAGAGTTATGTGGTAGCAGGCCCGGCTCCAGGAATTTTTATTTGGGTGGGCCAAGGGTGCATTTGGGTGGGCCACTTCAGCAGTCGCAGCCGGCATGACTTGCGGTGGGAGGGCGAGGGTGCATTTTTTTTTAATGTAGCTTACCTTTCCGCCGGCCGGGTCCCACGTCTTCTTGGATCCTGATCTTCTGCCTCCGGCAGGAACTGGAAGCAGGCAGCCAGGCTCCCTCCCCAAAGTCAATCACAATGCTGCAAGCAGTGTTGTGATTGGTCAGGACGCCGCCCAGCCAGGGGCTTATGTGGAGGGCATGTTCTCCATGCAGGCTGCATTGCAGCCAATGCAGCCTGCGAGGAGAAGGGCAGAGTGGTCATGACTAGTTTGGGGAGCCCCAGAGGGCCGACCAAACAGTCTTTGTCCGCTCATGACCTGACTGCTAATTAAATAAACAAAAAACAGAAAGGGCATGACAGGGCCGGCTTCAGCACTAGTGTGAAAGTCTTGTTTGGCTCTCCTTTCTCCCTTTGTCAGTAGTTTCCTATGACTGTGTTCCCCTCATTTTCTGCCTCTCTCTCTCTTACACTGGTCAAAATATCATGTTAAAATGAGTGCTTGTACCAACTGCTACCAACAATCTGCAGAAAGTAAGCACTGTGAAGTGCTTAATTTGTGCTGGTGGTTTTTGGTGCTCAGCACCGGCACTTAATTCACAGGGCCAGGACTATACTTGTTTTCTTCTCACTAAGCAAGCTCAGCATCACCCTGGTACCAGAAGCTGCCTGTGCCCCAGTATTGACACTCCAGGGGTTTCATCATCACCCCGATGCCAGCTGCTGCGTGTGTCTCAGTACTAGCGCCCTGTCTACTGGAAGTTGCCAGGAGCAGGTGGTGGATTCTTGCCAGAGCTGGACCTGTGTCTGCGCCTGGCTGTCAGCTGGCACCAACTGGCCTGGCTGTATGTAAGTTCAGCGCCTGGCCCTTCGAGCTTCCCATGTGCCCCTTTCCCTTTCAGCCCCCCCAGCCTGGCACCTAACACTGCACGGGCTGGCTGCCTGTCATGCTTTTGTGGGTGCTGCTGTGAATGCGGTTTCTCTGTCCTGTGTGTGACACTCCTTCCTGCCCTGGGCAGTCTGTACAGGGCCCAGTTTTACTTGTCCAATGTGAAGCACCTCTTATTTCCCCCATCCAACTGCGCTCCAGTCCACTGTGTAATGAAGTGAATCCTCCCACGTGCCTGCTAGGAGAAGATTCCCGATATTCAAGCTGTGTGAAACTACATGTTCCTGCTGTCTTGTGGATATCATAGCGAAGGTATAGTGAGTGCAAGGACACCCAGCCCGGTTTTCACAAGTGTGCCTACGTATCTTACAGGATTCTCTTACCAAGTTAACAAATGTACATTCCAGTCACCCGCCTCTGGTGATAGAAAACAAATAGGTGCAAAACAGTTTTAGTAGCACTTGGGAGCTGAGCGCAAATTATGGGTGCTCACATATTGTACCTTTTAGCTCTTAGAGAAAGCGCCCAGTAAAACATAAAATGCTAAACAAAAGGACGCCACAAATACCGTTTCTACATTTTTGCATGTTTTATGCACCTATCTATGTAAAGAGAGTTGAATGTACGTAGCGGACACAAATGTTATGTGCGCCGGACTTGTTTGCACTGCATGTATTACACCAGTATCACGGTGAGCCAGCATGTCTCACAGCACCCACTGTTAATCTTCTGCTGACTCCGGTGTGGATGGGAGATGAGTATACATCTTTACAAATCCTTCCCGGATATCATTATACACCTTCGTCTGCTTCAAAATAAATACAACTAGCTGGGCGACTGCGGGGCATGCCTCCACAGACTGCCCCCCTTGTTTAGGCATGATGAATGTGTATTGTTGATCATCCTAGTGATATTATCATGCCTTATTGTTACAGCCCTGGGCAATCACTAAATAATTGTGCCCTGCTCTCTAATCTATTCATCACCTGGCCTGCTTAGTATATATAGCGTGTCTGCGCCCCCCATTAAATAATTGCATCAGGGGGGGGCTGGCATCTTATTGAACTGAGTGAGGTAAGCTGGAAAGCAGAGGCACAGGACAGATTTTGAATGCTTGGTCACGACAATGGTGCAATTGACTGGTGACAGGAATATGGCTGGGCGGACAACTGGAAGAAGTGGCTTCAGCCTCCTAAGAAAAATATTGAGCACCGAGACTTAATTTTTTTTTTACAAATTAAGCACTAGGGGGGAGCAGAACCCTGTTTATTGCCCCCATCACTTCCTGTTCCAAGTGGAGTGATAACTCTGGCCCGCAGTAGCAGTATCTCCGGTGGTGAGGCCTCACTGTCATACCCTAAGGCCAGAGGGGAAGGTTCCCACCACATGCTGCGACTGCTGGGTTTGGCCCATTGTCATTCTATATATGACAATGGGCCGCGAAAATCTGTGCTGGGCTGCAGCAGCCTCTCGAGCTCGGATCCAGAGAGCAAGCCCGAACACTGATGGGGAGGCTCACAACAAGCCTTGGGCCCTGGGCCCGCCTTGACAATCCGACGCCCAAGAGCGGGCCAGGCTCATGTTTGGGTGGGCCAGGCTCATGTTTGGGTGGGCCAGGCCCACCCGGCCCACCCTCTAGAACCGGGCCTGTGTGGTAGCATTTCCTTTCAATAAACTCGGGGCCCCCCTCATAGACAGGCAAGTGGTGCAGTGCGCGTCGGGACTGAAGTGGGGCGCATGTCTCAACTCATTAATCCCGACCGCTTTGGGCGGCGAAGTCGATGAGTTTAGTCACGGAGCCCGCTTTTCCTAGAGCGCACAGAGGCCTGAGAAGTCTGGAAGCCCTGACGCCCACCTGAGTGTGGGTCTGTATATGAAATTGATAGCAGCCAGATGCCCGCATCAAAGCGGGTCTGAATTCACGCCTCGAGGCATACAAAGACACTGTAGGTGCTAAGAGGCTGTGGGCCCAGACTAGTGAGAAACCCGATAGGTAAGGGCGGGTTGCCCCTTTTCCGCATAATTCCAGCGAGCTGCTTGGCGGCACAAAACTTAGTGATTCAATCACAATAAAGAAATTGCCAATATTTTTCAATAGGTTTGCGTACTAGCGCACAGAGCGCTTTAAAAGGGGGTTATCCTATATATATTTTATCCCAGCCACTGTAGTGTCTATTCCCTAGTCATGGGGGAGGAGTATGCAGAGGAAGAGCCCCTGCAGGTTCTCCCCCTCGATGACGAATTCGTCATCGAGGGGAGAACCTGCAGGGGCTCTTCCTCTGCATACTCCTCCCCCATGACTATGGCTATGGGACCATTTGAGCACCGCATAATGCAGATAGCATATGCTTGCCAGGCAGAACGACCCCAACGTGCCACGAAGCGCAAAAGCACCACGCGCATGGATGTGGGTGCCTTTGAACGACTGAAGAGAGCCTTCTTAGCAAGGCCAGAGGTAGGAGGGCAGGATGGTGCACAGACATAATATCGACTCCAAAATATCGTCTGGACAGAATATCGAGTTTTAAATATCGTTTGGAGAAAATATCGACTAGACAGAATATCGACAGCCAAAATATCGTTTTTAAGGTAAGGGAAGTAATATCGACTGTAAATAATATAGACAGTGAAAATATCCAAGTATATAATCTAGATAGTAAAAAATATAGTTTTTTAAATAATATTTAATTATTTATAGTGTGTTTATGTTATAATATGTGTGAAAAGTGTCAATTTATTTTATTATTTTTTTTAATTAATTATTTTTTTAATTATTGTGTAATTTAATTCTGTAGCGGGTTGTGGGTTTATAGGGGAATAGGGTGGGAAGTAATTTAATTATAATTAATTAAATATGTAAATTTATTATTTGGTAGTAATAATTAATTAATTGGTAATTAAATAATATATGTTAATTATTTAAAATTTAATTGGTAATTAATTTTATTTAATTGATTAATTGCTAATTATGTCAATTAAAATAATTTATTTTCTCTAGCGGGTTGTGGGTTTATAGGGGAATAGGGTGGGAAGTAATTTAATTATAATTAATTAAATATGTTAATTTAATAATTGGTAGTAATATTTAATTAATTGTTAATTAAAAAATGTTTGTTAATTAATTAAAATGTAATTGGTAATTAATTTTATTTAATTGATTAATTGCTAATTATGTTAAATGAAAGGGGTATTTTTAGGGTTCAGGGTCAGTTTTTAGTTTTTGGGTAAAGGGGTATTTTTAGGGTTCAGGGTCAGTTTTCAGTTTTTGGGTAAAGGGGTATTTTTAGGGTTCAGGGTCAGTTTTCAGTTTTTGGGTAAAGGGGTATTTTTAGGGTTCAGGGTCAGTTTTTAGTTTTTGGGTAAAGGGGTATTTTTAGGGTTCAGGGTCAGTTTTCAGTTTTTGGGTAAAGGGGTATTTTTAGGGTTCAGGGTCAGTTTTCAGTTTTTGGGTAAAGGGGTATTTTTAGGGTTCAGGGTCAGTTTTTAGTTTTTGGGTAAAGGGGTATTTTTAGGGTTCAGGGTCAGTTTTCAGTTTTTGGGTAAAGGGGTATTTTTAGGGTTCAGGGTCAGTTTTCAGTTTTTGGGTAAAGGGGTATTTTTAGGGTTCAGGGTCAGTTTTCAGTTTTTGGGTCAAGGGGTATTTTTAGGGTTCAGGGTCAGTTTTCAGTTTTTGGGTAAAGGGGTATTTTTAGGGTTCAGGGTCAGTTTTCAGTTTTTGGGTAAAGGGTTATTTTTAGGGTTCAGGGTCAGTTTTTAGTTTTTGGGTAAAGGGGTATTTTTAGGGTTCAGGGTCAGTTTTGGGTTTTTGGGGTACATATACAATATTGCCTATTATTTAATTAAATGTTGTTACTATATATATATGTTTTAAGAAATATGATTAAAAATATATATTTTTTTTTACTTTCATTAAATATTTAATTATTAAAAGTTATTTTAAGTATTGTTAATTATATTTTAGTAATTAATTTTTTATATTAATGTAATTAAACATTGTTTTTAGTAAAGTCGATATTTTTTACAACGATATTTTTGTAAACGATATTTTGTAGTCGATATTTTTGTACTTACCTGTTTGTACATACAAACTCGATATTTTTGTAGTAGATATTTTCACCTCGATATTTTGGGTACTCGATATTGTGGTAGTCGATATTCTTTCAGTGATCCGGGCAGGATACCACCCAGACATCCCAGAGACCACAGGGTTCATGCATGATGTGCAGAAAGAATCCTTGGGGGATTCGGCAAACGAGGCAGGCCCCTCTAGACCCTAGCGCCCCATAGTGTCGCCCTCAGGCACACCCAAAGAAGCGGTGGAGCTCTCCGATATGTTGGTACCAGAGGACTTAATACACCCAAGGTCCTCGGAATGGACACCCTCTCCAAAGGTTTTGGCCTTTGTTGCAGGAAGGCTGTGCAAACCTCTGGATAAGGAGGTAAGGGCTTGCCTCAGAGCAGAGTGCCCTTGCCCTGCCCTTCCAGGCAAAGTAGCAACCACGCCAGAGGTCGGCCCAAAAATGGCCACCTTATTGCAAAAGTATGTAAGGGACCCAAAAAAGGGGATAGATAGATAGATCCTGGAAATCCTGCCAGGATAAGCTTTTAGACATAACAGGGCCCATTACAAAAATATTGTAGTTGGCGGAAGAGGCCAAACTGGCAGGCACCCCTCTTCCCCTGGAGAGATTTTCCAAATGGGCACAAGGCGCAATAGTTTTTGGGGGAAATGCTAACTGCGCCCTTCCTACAGAGAGGCGCCGCTCTTTTCTCCTGAAAGTGGATCCCAAGCTTGGGGACTTGGCCTCTTCGTAGGCGGGCACAGTTGCGAAGGGCAGTCTCTTTAGAGACCCAATCATCAAAGAGTTGACGAAGGTCGTCTCTACTTTTACATCCTTAGATAAGGCGCAGTCATCGATTAAAAAGGTTTTCCACCCTAGAGATTTTGTCAGGGCCGGTCATGGCAGAGGGCGCTTGACCAGCTACTTTTACACTGAAGGTCCTCGAAAGGCTGGCAAAAGAGCCACAGACTCAGGCAAGCAAGAGTTTTTAAAATCCCAGAGAGGCTACAGAGGCAGCGGACGCAGAGGAGCAACCAGAGGCCAGCCCTTGCCCATATCAGGTGAGCCTTTCTCCTTCTTACCATCTATAAGAGGGTGGCAGGTTGGCGGTTTTCGAGCACAATTGGAGGTCCATTACCTCAGATGCTTGGGTACTTCAAACCATCAGAGGTTTCCAGGTAGAGTTTTACGGCACACCTGTTCAGGCTGCCCGACCCAGACCACTAGTTTTCGTGCAGGACCAAGCCTCACTAATAGACAAGAAGGTGGTGAACCTGCTGCGAAAAGGAGCAATTGTATCATCCCATCTGCATTCCAGAAACAAATTTCTCGTAGACAAGATGGACGCAGGCCAACGACCGGTAATAAACCTAAAAGAGTTCAACCAGTGGCTGGTCTACTGCCACTTCAAGATGGAGGGATATTTTGAAATCCCCAGCACACGTCACAGGTATCTCACATAATTCAAACAATGCAGTGTAAGCACAAATAATATACAAGTCAGTTAATCCTTCGCTTGTTTCATTTAATCTAAGGGTCTTCAGACAGCCAACACGTGTTTCATCGCATATAAGGGAATTCGTCCAGCAACTTTATTAAGGTTATATCTTCTGAGATGTATTCTTTTGTTTTTGGTGATAATTCTGACCCACAAAGGGGTTCTGTTTCTTACGACGTTTAAGCGTTGCCGTGTGTCTAACGGGGGCTACCAAAGTCTCAAACATAATTTCTGGTACAAACTGTATCAACGTCGTTTTCCTGTGCGCTCCGAGTGCGGGACACTGAAGATGGCGGGAATCCATCTTTTACGGGACCTCCTACAACCCAACGATTGGATGGTCCATCTGGACTTGAAGGACACGTACTAAGTGGTACCCATCTTTCCCACGCACAGGCGCTTCCTGCTGTTTCAATGGAGAAGGCAGGTTTACGAGTTTGCATCTCTTCCTTACGGCCTCTCATCGGCCCTGTGGTGGTTCATGAAGGTTCTAAAACTGGTAGTGGAAACACTAAGGGCCAGGAACTCTCGGCTCATCATTTATTTGGATGATATCCTACTCTTAGAACAATGCCCGTTGCGCCTCTTGCACCATTTGCACGAAACAGTGGATCTTCTCCAGAATCTGGGGTTCATGATCAACGCCAAAAAGTCTCTTCTGACCCCATCCACATAGGTGACCTTCTTGAGGTTCACTATAGATTTGGTGGCCCGCACTCTGAGTCTTCCAGCGAGGAAGATCGCCAAGATCCCCCGGGAACTGAGGAGAATGTTAGAACGCTCCTCCACTTCACTGAGATAGATATCTTGGTTTGTGGGTCTTCTCGCCTCTTCGATTTAAGCAATCTTCCCTGGCCCGTTCCATTACAGAGCATTACAATGTTTGAAGGCCTATCACCTCAGCAGGGGCCTGCAGTACTCAGAGCAGGTTCCCATTACGGAGGAGGTCTGCATGGAAATGAGAGGGTGGCTAGACCATATGGAAGCCTGGAACGGCAGAGCCATCTTTGGCTGCGATCCAGACTTGGTAATAGAGTTGGATGCCAGCCCGTTGCGGGGATTCCATAACAGGGGGAAAGTTGTCTGCCGAAGAAGGCCAGCTCCACATCAACTGCCTAGAGTTGATGGCGGGCTCCTTCGTGATCCAGTGCTGGACGAAGGACAAAGTGTTCTGCAGTGTACTCTTGAAAATGGACAATGTCTCGGCTGTCCATTACATCAACCACCTCGGGGGTACGAAGTCCAAGGCGCTAGCGCATCTGGCCAAGGACCTTTGGAAGTTTTGCCTCTCCAACAACATCTCGGTAAAGGCAGAATACCTCCAGGGAGCCTCCAATGTGGTGGCAGATTGGTGCTCCAGGAGCTGGCCGGACATGAATTTGTGGCAACTGCACCCACAGACATTTCAGAGACAGCACAACAAGTGGGGCCCATTTTCAGTAGACCTCCTTGGGTCCCGGTTAGACCACCAGCTACCGAAATTCTTCAGCTGGAAACCAGACCCTCTAGCGGCCGCAACGGATGCTTTTCTCCAGAACTGGTCCGAGGAGGCGGGATATGACTTTCCTCCGTTCGCAATGATAATGAGACAGCGCATATCCGCAGACAGCAAGCGAAGGTGGCGTTGATCACACCGTATTGGAGGTTGCAAGTGTGTTTTTCAGTTCTTCTGAAACTTTCCTGGGATTCTCCAATCATTCTACCCCGCGATCCTTTCCTTCTGAGGGATCCCCGGGGCAATCCCCATCCTCTAGTCCAACAAGGGAGAATGCCATTGGTGCCCTGGCGGATTTCAGGCACTGCAGGAGAGCCTGTGGCCTTTTGAATGAGGCTCAAAAGCTGCTGGGAGCAGCGTGGGCGGACAGCACAAATAAATGATACAGATCAGCTTGAGCCAGATGGGTCAGTTTGTGTGTTCGGAACAATCAGGAGCCCATGGGGTGTGCTGTAGTAGCCATTATGAACTTTTTGGCGTCACTAGCGGCCCAGGGACTGGCATACCGCATGGTTAACTCCTATAGTCCGACGATTTCAGCAAGCCATACGCCAGTCCAGGGTCAGCCAGTCAGAGAGCACCCAATGGTCTGTAAGTTGATGAGGCAAATCTGCCTCACGCTCCCTCCTGAGCCCAGGTATTCGTCACTTTGGCACGTTAATAAAGTGTTGCATCTGTTCCAATCTTGGCAACCTAAAAAGTATTTGTCCCGTAAAGAACTATCTGCTAAGCTGGCGATGCTTTTGTGCCTGATTTCTTCCCGGAAAGTGTTGGACATTAGAGCACTGGACATGTCAGGACGGATTTTCACTCCGTAGGGAGTTACGTTCCATATTGTTCGCAGGATTAAGTCAGACTCCAGAGTGGTATCTTACCCGGCTTTTGATAACTCACCAATGCTGTGTGTGGTCCGATGTCTCAATGAGTATGAGAGTATGACGGAGGAAACTCGCCCTCCTTGGGAACGCCAATTGTTGATTTCCTTAAGGAAGCCCTTCAAAGCGGTTACGCCACCAACTGCAGCCCGTTGGATCCAATGAGTAATGCAGGAAGCAGACATAAATGTCTCGCAGTTTGGCACCCATTCAGTGCGAGGAACCATGGCTTGAAAAGTTTTCTCCCTGGGGCCAGGTTAGAGGATATTTTGAATGCTGCAGACTGGTCGTCTGACTCTATGCTCAAGAGATTCTACTTTAAACCAGTCGGAGACATGAAGTCGCTGGTGGTGGATAAGCATGGAACAAGCATAATCCTTGCCTCCGGTCCTGACATAGAATGAAACATTTCCTAGTAAGCATGACAAAGTTTCAATTCTATTAAGGACATGGAGGCGAGGATTATTCCCGCCAAGGGCTCCGAGGGTCCGGTTTCCCACCCGATATTGTTCAAGGAGGGCACCCATCATGGTATAAGTATATGCTTTAAGTTTGTTTTCAATGTGGTCACAAATCAAGTTAGGAATGCAGAGTCTGTTACTGTTCATATTGAGATGTTCTCTCACTATGTTTAAAGGATATGTTAAGAATATTTATTGGTCATGTATTGAGATCAGAGTCATGGGTTTGTCGTTTGACCTCTTCCAGGTTCTGAAGGTTCCAAAAATGACTGACAAGATGCGAGGATTCAGTGTTCGCAGTCAAGAAAGAAGAGTTGACACAGGAAGCACAAGCCCTCGGGGATGATGGAGACCATCTATTGGTGGACTGTACATGATCTTGCTAAGGCACCATGGGAGTGTTAGTTATAAAGTTAAAAACTACTGGAAGGAGGAATAAAGAAAGTCTGAGCATAATCCTCGCCTCTGTGTCCTTAATAGAATTGAAACTTTCTGTAATGCTTACTAGGACATTTTACATTCTTTAACACAATAATAGTCATAACAGTAGGCCAGAGATGGCAGAATTACACCACACTGTTGTGCTTAGTAAATACCAGACATGCTTTGAGTCATATGTTTGAATGATCTCCTATTGCTTGTGTTTTCCATACAGGTTTGACCAGTAATCATTCACGCAATCAGTAGGGTTACTGGTGTTGTATTCATCTTTATTATTTATCACTTATCACATTTTGTCACGCAGTAGCATAATTAGGTCCTGACGAAAGCTGCAACACCTTTCTGGGTCTATAAGGCTGAAACATGTAGACCTGTCTTCGTCTGATACCTGCAGTTATAAATTACCGCTGCAGGTGCTCTGTTTTTAATCCTGCCACCAGGAACGAGTCAATAAAGTCATCCCTGTTGCTCCTGGTAGCTAGTTTTAACATCGCTACCCACAAAGTTTACATATTCTTTTGCGCTGCACCCTCTACCCAACCAGATATTCTTCTTCTCATTGCATGATTTAGCACATCCTACTAATTAGGAACAAAACATCCATGAGCTCCTCCCTCTCAGAGAGGGGGTTGAAGCATGTGGTGGGACTAGGTTTTCCTGTCATGAGGAAAATCCCATTGATGAAGCATGCCACCCACGGTGGGTGAGGGATTTCGTCCTAACAAAGGGATTCCCCATCAAGCATCATGAGATAATCTTCAATTAATTCAATACCTTATGTGACTGTGTTAGGTAGTCCCCTTTAGTTGCAGTGCCAACTGTTTAACACTGTGTTAGCCAGTGGGGCTCCTAACCTTCCCCAGCAAAACAACAGTTTGGAAGTGTTGCTGCTAAAAAATATTAAAACATATGTCTTACTTAAGAATATATAGCTCCCTGCCATAGGACTCTATATGCTTTCCTTAGGGGAGTCTTACACATATTACTTAAGGTAAGTTGTTACTTTGTCATTAGGCGTAATGACAAAGTCAAGTTAGCAGGGTGACACACTGCTCTGTCAGTCTGCAGTGGCAGGCAGGGTGTCCATTTTACGTCTGTCACATGCCGGATGGCACAATCAGTGCTGCAGTCCTGAGTGAACCCTCTGTCTTACATGCCCTGGGTACCATACACTATGGATTTATAAGTAACTCAGAACCTCCCAATTAGGTGTGTCTAATTAAACATATCTTTTGTATGGGGTTAAGCACTGGCACGGAGGTCTGGTTGGCAGGCCTCAGTGCACTCTCAGAGTTGAAAAACAAGCGGCATCAGTCCCAAAAAGCAGGGGTGAACATTAAAGAAGATGCATTTCCTCAGATACTTGGAACATTGAAAGCTTATAGGATACCTACATTTAAAGGAGACTCAAAATGGACCCACTTTGAGTTAAAGAGAGGTCGTAAATCCTATTTCAATATGACACACTGGTGGACAAATACATTCAGGAGACGAAAATTCCAAGCAAACAATACAAACAAAAAAGAAAAATAAAGACAATATGAAAAACTGCAATGAGCGACAAAGAAAGAAGCTTGCACATTTTAAAGGAGGCAATATGGAATGGGTAAAATGACAATGCATGCACAAACAAAGTTTGAATAAGTATAGCTCACCACTGGAAGTCAAGGGACAAAATGGGGCATTAGTGATGTTAAAGGACAGGAACAACCAGGGCTCGAGTCGTGGTACCACGGGGCTGGACGGCGTCCCCCCACTTATTTTACCGTAAGTTCTACAACTGGAGCAAATGGAGCCAAACATTCACTCTTTGCCCTCTCTGGAGCGAGATCGGAGTTCATGCAGAACGCTGCTCACGTGCTGGCTTCTCTAATGCAATCACATCTAAGGGTGAACTAGGGGAGGCAATGAGTCTGATGGTGCAAGCCTCCTTTCGTGACGTCACTTCCTGTTGTTACGTCAGCGTCCCCCCACTTCTTTTTTTAGGGCTTGTGCCCTGGGAACAACTGGATTGAGTCTAAGGTGGCTTTGTTTAAAAAAACTTGCACATAAAAACACAAGACTGGAGAAAAACAAATATTACCATACTCTGAAAAAGACTACTATTCTTATGGTGCTAGACACAGGCCAAGTAACAAAGATGACAACCGGCCACAATTCACAACAGAAGAACAAGCGATGCAAGACAGAAAACCACAGAAACTAAGACGTATATGCAGCCCACACAGTAGATGGAAGGAGTTTTATTGGGACTGACTTTGTTGCATATGTTATATGTTCATAGTTTAGAAGATTTTTTCCTGTAAGAAGAGAAAGGGTTATATATATATATATATATATATATATATATATATATATATGTATATATATATATATAGTGTTCCTTCTTTGGTTTCTTTTGTAGCATTGCCGAGTCCCAGCAATGTTTCAAGCCTAGGAACTTGATGGGGACCGATGCTTGAAAGTTCATGTGAGGAAAGTGGGAAGGTAGTTGAGCAGCCCGTCTCTCTGTTCGCCTTTTTATTTATTTTTTCCACAATAAATAACCTTTAATTTCATGATTTTTGCTCTATTCTTGTCCGCTTTACCCTTCTCCAGTGTTGATCACGTTCTCTATATATATTTACTTTACGATATGCACTCTTCCCACAATTATTGTTTAAGACTTACTGTACACTACCAGTTCAAATTAAAATAAGGAAGACAATTTTTTCAATCGTCAAAATATCATTCCAATACCATCACCGCACACCTTATTTTCTATTCTAAAATTAAACAAATTTGAAATGAAGGAAATAGGGAGGAACAAGAGCTATATAATGAATGACTTTTACACGAAAAAATGCAATTTTAGTACAGCAATTGCAATGACAAGAGGCATGAATAACGTGCCGTATACGAATCAAACTAGTGTGATAGAAGATAATATCCCGTGTAAGTAGAGTTGGCACCTAGAGGGTTTCATAACAGCATGATAGGTAAGTTAATGTACCTCCTTGTACAAAAATTAGGAAAATTCCCTATAGCCTAGATGTTTTACCCTTATCAATACATACTTTAAACAGTAAATATAATGGAAAAATACTTAAAAATGCGTTTTGCAGCTGACTTAATGACCCCTGGCTGTTAATGAAAGTAAACAAAGATTGACAGGCCATGTTAAAAATGAATACAGAACATTTCATATAAAGTTCTACTTAAGAATTAACCTTAAACGTAGGAAATCCTAGAAACGCCACGCAAGCCTTACAAAACTGCTACCCTGAAAGCCATCCGTCCCCTGCCACATCCATTAAGCTGTCACGCCCTCTACCAAAACTCTCGGCCCTGTAGCCACACTGTACCCGAGTCCAATCAACGCTCGCTCTCTAATCAGCCGGGACCTGACTGCGCGCATGCCCCGCCCCATCCTTCCCTCCTATCTAGAATGGCAGACAGCTGGAGGCCAACGTGGCTTGCTGATGCAGCCTGTCACCGCCCGGTCCGTGGCTAGCTCACTTCACGTGGACCGCCAACCAAACCCAGCCCGCTCCGAAATAGGCTGCAACTCCCACCGACTCAAGGAGGACGGCTCGGCTACGGGCACGTGTGGAATCCACCAATCAGCATCTCGGAATTGTGTGTGGCTCGCCATGATTGGCTAAGGAGCCTCCACTGTTCCAAATCTAGGCTACTTTACACAGTAGCAGAACCTCCCACGCCCAGACGAGTTTCACAGACTATGTTCTGCCCTGGATTGGTTGTTGGGTAACCCGGAAGTGTTAAAATTACAGACAGATGACTGCCGTTAGAGGAGCAACGACGGTCAGTGGGCATGAGGCTGAACTCACGGATGGTCCCTGTAAGTAGCGGACAGGGTGCTTACTTTATCCCTGTTATCTCAACCTTTCGACTGGGTAAACACAATATGTTGGTGGTTCTTCGCTAATACTGGTGGTGGGGTCTCTCCACTCATGCTCCCCTCTTGCCAGAACAAGTGCCCACTCAGTATCTTATTTTGTTTCCTCGCCGCTAAACCAGTGGTTCCGTAGACTAACTTATGGTTTTAGCCAATATATAAACCTACGTTAGTTAACTGCAGTGTTGATAAAACTTTGTTTTATTTCATGTTCACTTGCTTCCAAGCTCTGACTTGACACTGAAGCTGTTTGAACTTCGTATTGTTTCCGATAGAGCGTTGACTTTGGTTCATCCTGCTTTCATTTATTGTTTTGTTTTGGTTCAACCTGCTTCCATTCATTGTTTTGTTTGGGTCCATTCCCTAAAGCCATTGCTTAGAAAGTCTGTCATCATATGTTGGAGCCAGGTATGTCCAATGAGTATACGTCTCTCACCTCCTGCTTTAGTATCTGACCGCTTCCTAGTAGATGGAAGAGACTCAACAAATGAACAGGCACGAGCCGAGCTTTGAAAATATAAATCGTACACCATTCATGATAGTCTATTTAAAAAGCGTATTTTATGTAATTTCCTGGAGCGTTCCACCTAATTTAATATTATTTTATAACTCCATCGAGAGGCAATGATAATTTTTTGTACGCTAACATTCATTTCCTGCCCCCCAGCCTGACGACAATACCATTAGTGCACTAAAAGGCACGTCTGTTGTCAAATGCACAAAATAAGTGTGCTAGATTCTTATAGATGGAGCAATACTTCAATCTTACATCAAACACAATTTTTTTTGTACAGCACACATCCTGAAATCACATATTTGAAAGAGCTCTAGTATGTGATTATAAGAAAAAGAGACTTGATAAAATAAAGTATTTGCCTAGGATCACACAACTTGGTCTTGCAGGGAAGCCAGCATTGATCTCTGGTTTTCCAGTTTAATGTTGTTCAATTCAGCCTTTGTTATGGATTTCTCGTTCTCCTGATTTACATCTAAGTTTTATGCTTTCTTTCATTCTTGGTGCATGACATAGCTGCTTGCGTGTGGCCAGTATAAGCCACATGAAAGCTTGGCTTAATTTGGGATCGAGGATCCAAGATGACCTCGAGCTGAGCCGCAGCCAAGTACGTGGTCTGAGATTTCAGTGACTCACCTTCATATGAAGTGGTTTATTACAGTACACGAATAAGTATTTTCCTTCTGAAAAGTACACTTCATGTTTTTCCCTGTCTTGTATATGTGTGGTGTACAGAAAGCAAAATATTATTTTTTTTCTTCACATTAGCTTCCAGTGCAAACCTGATCTTAAGATAGACACTTAATTGTTTTTTTTGTGTTTACATATTGCGACATGCTCACTCAAAAATGGCTATTCTGAGGTCTTGTGAGATAAAGGCTTTGCCCCTCCCTCCTTGTATTAGTGGCTGCATATAAGTTATGGTGGTTGCAGCTTCTGGTCTTGTGAGAAACCGAACGTAGCATGTCACCCATTCCATTGCAGTAATTATTATGTCATCTGTGATGTGCACTTAAACTGGTACAGCAGGCTGTCTCATTGCACGGCCCATGAGGATTTCCTGAGACATTAATCCTGTTCTCATGTTGGGAGTACCTAAAATATTCATCGGAACCAATGTTCAAGCATCTGCTCATTTCCGAGTAGTGCAAGCACACACTTCGGCCGATCTGGACTTCAAGGTTACATTTACTTGCTCTACTATTCCTAAAGCCTCAGGGCGATAGCTACAGTGTAGTCTCTGGTACACTTGAAGAGCCCCACACAGCATGCTAAGGACCTCATTATTAAAATGAGTCCTTCAGTCTGACTCAAGAGAAACCGGAAATCCGTACCTGGGTATGAGTTCTCGCAACAACAGTTAGCTACATTAAGGCTGTAATTCTTCGTGTTGGTTAGGCTTCCTCCCATTGTGAGAAAATGCACACTATAACCAGGACATATCTCAGCCAGTTACATAGAGACATCTCACTAAAGTCCAACTGCATCTTATTAAATGGTCCACCTGTTCTTCCTACGTGACTCATGATTACTGGTGTTCTCTTTTTTTTTCTACATTTGTTGAAATGTTATACATCTGTGGCATAATATTCTGCTAGAACTCGGAATCGAGAAATGAACCAATTTTGCCTAAACAATCTAACCATTCCATCTCTTATGTGTTCAGGACCATGGAAATGTTGTCATGGGAAACACTAACTCTCTGGCAACACTGATCTTTCGTCAGTTGAAACCCAAATGTCATGGTCATCCTTAACTGCAAAAAACACAGTTGATGGACAGAATGTAGAACAATGTCATACATTCACCCCAGTACAAGGATCTGGGCCTAAATCCATAGTTTTTTTGCATTCCACACCACCCTGGGTTAGGCACTGGCTATATGCAAATCAGCTCTGACCCTGTGCCTCATGGGAACAGTCCAGTCCGAACTACCAAGCCATGTCTTACCCAGACCGGAATCAAGCATCCAAGGACCGGTTTCTGGCTATCAGCCTTCATTCAGCCTGGATAGCTTGACTCCAGTGGTGTGGAGAGCATTCTGTCCATCTGTGTTTTTTGCAATTTTCACCCCGAGTGGGCTGGGTATGCTCAGACGTGAGTCCCAGGCTCTCCACACCACTGGAGTCAAGCTATCCAGGCTAACCATCACTGCACCGGCTAAAATTTTGGAAGCACATTTGAACGGTCACCTTTCTTCCTTTCTTGAAGCTGCGGAGTATCTGGATATTACCCAGCATGGATTCTGAAAACATCACAGCACAGAATCTGCTCTCACCTTCGTAGTCGATAACATCCGACGCAAGGTGGATGCGGGACAGACCACTGTTCTTGTGCTATTGGACCTCACGGCCGCTTTTGACACCTTGTCTCCTGCCATTTTAACATCTCGGCTTAGGGAGGCAGGTGTCACGGGTTCGGCCCTGAGTCTCCTTCATTCCTTTCTCCTTGATAGGGAACAGAGAGTGATGCTCGGCAACCACCTCTCCCCAGCTACATCCTTGCAATGTGGGGTGCCACAGGGGTCGGCATTAAGTCCGACCCTGTTTAACATCTATGTGGCCCCCCTTGCTAGGCTGGTAAGATCTCAGGGGATGGAGGTGGTATCATACGCCGATGACACCCAGATTATGGTTTCACTTACTCAGTCTTCGGTCGTATCATCTGCCTCTAGCTTCAGGTCCTGTATGCAATACGTTGCTGATTGGATGGTTGCCAACTCCCTGAAGCTAAATGGCGACAAGACTGAGGTCTTGGTCTTTGGAAAGGACCAAGATATTTGGTCGAGTGAGTGGTGGCCTACTTCTCTTGGCATCTGCCCCACTCCCTCACAATCTGCCAGAAATCTGGGTGTGATATTCGACACTTCACTCTCGATGTCCCTACAGGTGAACCGGACCGTCTCGACCTGCTGGGGTGTGATTAAGACGCTCAACAGAATCCGCAGCTATCTGTCACTCCAAGCACGCAAGCAGATTGCAGTTGCCCTTGTTGGTTCCAGGTTAGATTACTGCAACTCTCTCTACATGGAATCCAACAAGGGCCTTATACACCGTCTGCAAATTGTGCAGAATGCTGCTGCACGTTTTGTCCTGGATCTTCCCAGGGCCTCTTCTGCTACTGCTGCGAGGAGAGATTTGCACTGGCTTCCTATTCAGCACAGAATTGATTTCAAAATTCTGTGTCTAACTTATAGAGCTCTCGAGGAAGGCCCTAAGAACGCTATTAGTCATCTGCTTACTCGCTATCACCCTACAAGGTGTTTGCGTTCATCGGGACTTTTTCAACTTGTTGTCCCTCGTTTCAAGCTTACCAGATGGGGAGCCAGGGCCTTCTCCATCGTTGCGCCACAGCTTTGGAACATCTTGCCGATGGAGTTGAAGGTCCTCCCCTCTATAGCGCTCTTTAAAAAGGCTTTAAAAACGTGGTGCTTTGCGAGAGCCTACACAGGTTGAGCTGCCTGGTTTTGGTCGTGAGCTGGATTTGGAATTAGGCGCCTTGATGCCCATTGGGCTAAGTCCGCGCATTATAAGACTCCTATTATTATTATTATTATTATTATTATGCACTTGTGCTAAGGTAACACCTCAATGCCATGAAACTTTTACCACTTCTTGAGTTGTACAGACTGCATAAACTGCTCTCAAAGTTCCTTCATTGTTTCTTAGACCCGCGCCGTCCCAAAAAAATAACATAATCTGGCTTATCGAAAGGTTCATCTCTTATGTCTGGTCTGGGCTTGGGTCATAAATCTGTAACATCTATACGATCATGTTCAACCTCACTCCGTCAATTTCATTTTCAGTCCAGGGCAGCTGGATACAGCATGCAATATATTTTTAGCTCCACATATTCGGCTCCAAGGATCTAGGATGTCTGTTTTTTGTCAAATAATGTGTTTTCGTTTGAGTGAGCAAAATCTCTACCAAGTGAGGAACCATCACTGCAAGAGGAGGTCCCATCCCTATTCTCTCACATCTCGCAATACTGACCCCAACTGCCTCAATCCCTTTAAGGAGGCAGGGCAATCCTGCAGCAACAGGACCACGTGTTGTTGAAAAATATGCCCCTGGGCTTCGAGGTCTCTATGCATTTGAGTAAGCACTGAGCGAGCACAGCCCTCCCTCTCAATGCAAAACAATCTGAATATTTTACTATATTGATTGCAGCCCGTACCATGACAAAATAACACTATGGGAACAATACATCGACAAAATATTTGTGACATGATCAGGTACAGAGGAGTCAGCCAAACAATTTGCACTGTTGCTTAATGCTTAATGAGACGGAGTTCCTTAAGTTTACCATGTCTCAATGCAAAGTGGAAATCCCATTTTTGGACCTTATGATAAAACTGCTTACAGCGCTTTAAAAAGTTAGGTCTATTACAAGCCTACAGATCAGAACCACTTACTTCAGTACATCAGTAGCTACCTAAACGCTCTCGGGTCAGCCTCTCAGTTGGCCAAATTGTCAGGCTCGGGCGCAGTTGCCCCCTACAAACAGAATTTCCAAAGTCATGCACATACTCTAACAGAGAAACTGGTGTAGAAGAAATAACCACAGAAAGTGATTTACAGGGCTCCGAAAAGAGCTTCTAAAACACCCAAGAGCTGCATTATTAAAAAAACCTCACAGGAAACTACCCCTGAGAGCCTGTTGTGTGACTACTTTGGCCAGCACTCTCAATACCATGCAGAAAATTGTAAGGAAGCATTGTAGCATTTTAAGATCCGGCATCATTGGAGTTGTGAAAAACCAATGTTCTCCTTCAAATGAAGAAAATCTTTAAAAGACGAATTGGTGCACACACGCCCCAAAGTCCGTAAGAAAAAATCCAACCTATAGTCTGCCTGGAATCTGCCATCCGTTGTGGGGCACTCTACTTGTGACTAACCCTGGGCGTAGTCCGCGGAGCCGCACTCCGCGGAGCTACGCGAAGACGCACTTGCACTCCGCGACCTACGCGTAGCTCCGCGGACATGCGTAGTTGCTTGCTAGACCCGTTCGCGCGCCGTTTTTCGTCTTCGGGAGCGTGGTGCGCGTGCTCGAGGCGCTGCCTGCATGCTCGAGATAGCTAGCGCGCTAAGTTACCCAAGAGGTTTGTCCCGCCCGCTTGCGTTCCCTTATTTCCTGTTCCGGGTCACAAGTAACGTGTTCGCGTTGTGTAAGACATGTTCGGGAACTCATCTTCTCGTTCGCAGTACAAAAGTGCGTGATCGCGTCAAATATCGCGCGAACCTACCCAGGCGGTCGCGACGGGCCAAGGTAAGCCATTGCCGCGCACGCGATAATGTTATTCAGCGCGCGAGAACTACGCTACGCACTGGATCGCGGAGTAATCGACAGCTTCGCGTTCTCCGTAGAACGCGGAGTTGCCGAAACTCCGCAAGCTCCGCGAACGGAGCGTAGTTCTTCGCCCAGGGTTACTTGTGACCACTGTAGTGTCTGCAGACCCACGAAAAGGGCCAAACAACTTGATTTAGGCCTTAGAACTCCCTGGCTATGATCCAGCGGCCTATAGAAAATATATCATAAACAACGCTACCCAACTTCATAACCTATAAACGAATTTCTACACTAATTTATGGACCCATTTATAAACATGACATATTTTGGGCCTACTGAATCAGGTGGTCAGATTAAACCTATATACACATTATTTACAAACTATATACAAAATTATACATCTGCGGAAGGAATATTGTCATTAGAATAAATCCTAACCATTTAAACGACCACCATTGGCGATGGGATCTAGCTAATGATAACCTGCACTTCTGAATAACCAAGACCAGCTTGTTTGTCAAAAGTAAGATTTTATTTACTAAATTATGGTATTTCAAAATGTAATTTTATTATTGTAATTTTATTAGCATTAAAGTAAGCATGTTTGAAAAGCTTCATGAGAAAAATACATTTTAGTAAGAAATTCAAAGTTTAAGTAAGAATTAGCAGTTTAGCGTTTCTAAAGCCTAAGTCCCTAGCTAAGCTAAATAAATGGAAATTAAAGTAAAGTTTCTTTGAGGATTCTTACGTGCTCCACGCAAAGTCCAGCAGCACTTCACCCTCATCGGAAAGTCAGAAAGCAGCAGCCAGCCCATCCCTAAGGGCATGACTTTTTATACCTTTCTATGCTAGCTAAACTAAGCGAAGGAAAGTTTTCATAAATCCTCGAAGTCCCATTGGTTGAGAGTGACAAGTGACATGTCACCCACATTTCAAAAGTTCCATTAGGTCACGTTTCTTAAAGACCATTGTCTTTTCCGCATGCAACCAGGAGCTTCCTTGGTTTGCAACAATTGTAAATTAATGTTCTCACAGTGTTCATTTCATTTCCGCGGGTGCCAAGTTAGAGCTGACAAAATTGTCCTTTATCACTTGCTTCCGACCTTGGCCACGTCCGACAAAATGGTGACAGCATGTCAGATTTGCTTAGTGAATGCAGCTTTGACGAACACTTTTTCAGAATGGGCTTCTCGTGACTTGTGCAGAAGTAAAATTCAGCTTGAGCAAACTAGGCCCAAAAGCAGGCAACTTATGCTTTCTAGTAATAAACAAAAACAAGAAAAGTATTAATTAAAGAAATAATGTTGATTCTGTATCCACCCTAGGTTTACTAATTAATTAACCCTCCCGATTAGTCTAATGTTACCTAGCAAATGCAAACAAATAAAGCAGCGTTTATATCTACCAATCTTCATGAATCCATGAAACTTATTTGCACCTAGAATAGTAGAAATGACATCACATAGACAAGGAAAAGCAAAATAAGCACATGCTTCCTTTAAGTTTGCTGCAGTTAGTAATGACAAAAACGAAAACAACAAATTATTTTTATTATTTTGCACGAACAAAAGATGCAACATTTATGCACGTTTATGAGCACACATGTTAGTCCCCCCATGTGTAAAGTTTAATCTAGGTTGTATTAACACGATACATTACAAATTATTAATATTATTATTCATGTTATGGAAATGTGACTTTGCGAGTTTAAACAAAATTTTGTTTTCTATCTCGCTCCATCAACTCCCTCATCTGGTGATTAACAAATCACCACACCAACACCCAAAATTTTGGTAATTTAAATTTCCGAGAAATTGATTCAAATTCATTTGTATCAGTAATCCTAAAAATCTGTTTCTGCATAATCTTTGGAATTAGCATAACGCTCTCTATGTAACTCCTGTAACTCAATCTCCCTTTCTTCTTCTTTTCTAAGTTTATAGATTCTTTTCTTTTCTTTCAACTGCTTCTTTCTCTTATGCAACAAACAACCTATTTTTGTCAAAATAAAAATGAATACTATTATAATCAAAGGTGCCAAAATCTTGCCAAGAATTGAACTACCAATATCATGAAACCAATTTTTAATTGCTTGGAACCTTTTTGAAAGTTTCCCTGTAAAATCATCTTCTTCTAAAGGAATTATCTCTGAATGCATTTGTGTAATGTTTTTAATGTACATCTCAATATTCTTACTTTCATCAGGTATATATGTGCAACAATGTTGTACATGTAAAATGCCTCAGACTCCTCCCTCTTTTGCTAGGAGTATGTCTAAAGCAAGGCGATCTTGAATCACCATAGATCTGATTGCAACTACTTCAACATTCACTAATTGGAATCCATCAGCTGTGTCTGTTGACAATCTGTCAACAATTGTGGACAATTTTCTAATTCTCCCTGCATTTAGGGTTATACCAACAAAAGGTATTACTGCTTGAAAAATATCTCCCAGAACTTCTGTAAAAGTTTCTCTTTTGACTCTATTTACATAATTATGAATTTTGAACAATCCTTCTGAATCTCTATCAACATGAAACACTTTAGGAAAAACAATTCCCACATAACAAGTTCCATACCAATGGTCTGGAAGGTTGTAGTAGGCTTTGTCACCACAAACAAAATAAATCCCAGGGAAGATTGGATCTTTTCCACCTTTGAATCCCCAACCTCCCAAAATCTGATAAGTATCTTCACAGTTACTTGCACCTACAAAATAATTATCAAAAAGTGTATTATCTCTTCTAATGCAAAGCTTTCCACTAACTGGTTTGTCTATGTGAATTGCAACATTTTCAAGCATTTTGCCATTTAATTTCTCATCCTCTTTTTGCCAGAATTTTGACTTAGTCTGCTTGACTAATTCGTTTCTTTTGTAAATTGATCTTCTCTCCTCAACCATATTCAAAAATTTCTTTCCCTCAGCACTTAATTTGCAGGTTAGATTATTTTTATAAGCATACTCGTAAGTAAGTTCGTTAGTAACAAGGAAAAATTCTCTCTTGTTTTGCTTTCTTGTGCTTATTTAAAGCACCATCAATCTTTATATTCGCAAAAATCTCGTCAAAATCTGAATAGTAATATTCTAAGCGTCCAGTTTGATAAAATAAGCTAGTTAACACACTACATGTTACACCATATGTGAGAGGAAGCATATTGTATGTCACTCCCTCAGAAACAGAAGCAGGTAACTTGACGCAGACATAGCAGTCTTTTGCATCCATTACCTTGACATATTCACTCAAAAGCTTTGTAAATGTATTACTTGAAAAATCACTAATAGATTTATCTTGATGAAAGTTAGGTTGATGATCAATAACTTTAGCAGATGCACTATGTTTAGTTTGACTAACCAAAGCTTTGCTTGTCATGTTAACTTTGTGTAATTCTCTATTCATCTCTAATGGGATGATCACAGCTAAAACTAACCAGAGCAGAATTAAAATGAGCAGACACACCAGAGTCATCTTACAGCATCTCTTAAAAACAGAACACTTTGAAGTGCTCTCCTTAACATAAGGCATTTTTGGTTAGTTTTAGTTTTGCCTCAAATTTAAAAACAAAATTAATTTTAAAATTTCTAAGACTTAAAAACTATTTATACCCCCCTTTTAAAATAATTTTATTTTTAAAACCCTAAACAAGTTTTCTTCGACCTTATGTCATACATAGGATTTCTTCAACTAAACAGTTTTTCTTCGACCTTATGTCAGCTAACAAAATTTCTTCAGCCTTTTGCCAAATTAAAATTTCTGTACTTCAATCATTGTCACTAATTTCTTCTATTTCGTTTTCTTCTTCACTACTACCATAAATGTCAATAACGGGTGGAATTACTAAATAAGTCCACTCAGGAGACTTGTATTTCTGATTTGGTCTCACTATTTTTTTTCCTTTTCTCGACACCACTTCAATTTTCCTTCCAACTCCCACTTCCTTTCCAGGACTCTTTTGACTACTGATTTCTTCAACTTGCTCTTTAGGTTTCTTGATCAACCTGACTCTCAATCTTCCACCAGGCCAGTAGTCTGCTTTTCTCACGTATTTCTTCTTTGGTTCAGAAGCATTTGATTCTGACTTCCAAGCCCTTTTCTTTCTGTTTTCACTTGCACCATCCACGTCACTTTCTTCAGTTTCGTAGTCTGAAATTTCAATTGACTCAGGAATTTCTCTATTCGGCAGTTTTACTCCTTCAGGAACACTTCTCTGATTTCCAATACTGGTACTTGGTAATTCGTCTTCTTCTTCTTCTTCGATTACCTCCAACTTCCCAGATTTTGGATTTCTGTTCCTTACTTCAGAGCTTGTTTTCTGCTTTTCGATACTCTCCTGGTCTGAAACTTCTTTTTGTTTTGTTTCTCTGTCTTTAATAGAAACAACTGAATCCTCAGTTATCTTTCCTTTTAACAGATTCTCTTCACCTTCAGAATCAATTTCAATAATTTCCAAGTCTTTTCTTATTGAATTTTCATTCACAGATACAGGTTCCAGATGTCGACCTTCTTGTCGATCTTCAGGATCTGGATTTATTTCACCTTCTGCTTCAGAATCAGAATCATCTGTAGTATCACTTTCAACATCAGAACTTTCAGGAGTTGGTACTGGAATAGTATGACTAGGATGAATCCAACGTTTCAATCCTTTGCATTTTACAGCATTAGTAGTGATCAAAATTATTTGCCTAGGCTTCTGCCATCTAGGAGCCAGACAATTTCTTCTCCGATGTACTTTCGTTCTGACCCAGTCACCAGGTCTCAGGTCATGTGTCAAAACTTTCTCATCTGATTGTGCTTCAGTTCCCACCTGATTAGATACAGAAGTCACTATATCAGATAACCTTTTACAGTAATCCAAAATAGCACTGTCATTTATGCTCAACAGTTTACCTACAGGTACAAAGGCTTGCCTCATAACTCTTCCCATTAAAATTTCATGAGGACTCAAACCTGTCTTTTTATCTGGTGTACTTCTTAATGACATCAATACAAGTGGAAGAGCATCTGTCCACTTTACACCTGTTTCAAGACACATTTTTCCAATTCTGTTTTTAATTCTTCCGTTAATCTGTTCAACTACCCCAGATGCTTCTGGTCTGTATGCACAGTGTATTTTCTGCTCAATGCTCAAAGCTTCACAAATTAACTTCATTAGTTTGTTATCGAAATGGCTTCCTCCATCACTCTCAATAGTGACTGGAAAACCGTACCTTGGGATAATTTCTCTGAGCAGTAGTTTTGCTACTGTAATTGAATCACAATGTCTTGTAGGAAATGCTTCTACCCATCTTGAAAATAAACAAACGATTACAAGAACATATTTTAAGCAATTGTGTAAGGGCATTTCAATGAAATCCATCTGTAACCTGGTAAAAGGACCACCCTCTCGACCAATTATTCCTGTCCCCACCAATGATTTTCTGTTTGGATTCATTTGTTGGCAAGACAAACACCTTTGACAAAAAGATTCTGCAATTGTTCTGAATTTAGTATTGAACCAAGTTTCTCTGAAAAGTCTAATCATAGAATCTCTTCCAAGATGTGCTGGACCATGATATAATCTGGCCATATCTGCAATCAAGCAATTCGGTAAGACTACTCTGCCATCTTTGTAAACCCACACTCCATCTTCTTCACGTGGTCTACAATCTGATCTTAACCACAGATCTTTTTCCTCATCATCTGCTTCATTTTGTAATTCTTTAATCTAATTCCATGTTTCTACAACTGTTAGCATTAATGAATTTGATTCAATTTCTTTACTCCTTTCCCGATTGTATGAATAACCTTTTCTTGCACAGTACTTTGCCGTTTCATCTGCAAATGCATTGCCTTTTGAGATATAATCAACTCCTTTAGTGTGCGCTGCACACTTGACAATTGCGATTTCTTTCGGCAATTGTATTGCTTCAATTAATCTCCTTATGAAAATTGCATTTTTAATTGGAGATCCTGCTGATGTCATATAGCCTCTCTGAGACCAGAGTTGTCCATAATCATGTACAACTCCATACCCATACTGACTATCAGTAATGATGGTAACTCTTATATCCTTTGATACTTCACAAGCACGAATTAAAGCAATCAATTCAGCCACTTGTGCTGATCGAACTCCTTCAAGACATGATGCTTCTTCAACATCTGCAACTGTGCAGACTGAATATGAGGCTTTCAAGACACCTCCCTCTGATCTTAAACATGAGCCATCTACAAAGTAGACAAAATCTGATTCAGATAGAGGTCTATCTTTGATATCATGTCTTGGTTTCGTGCAGAATTCCATAACATCTAAACATTCATGTTCTGTTTCGATGTTATCAATGATCTCAGAATCAGGCAGTAATGTAGAAGGATTTAGATTTAAACATCTTGAAATCGAAACATTATCTGCTCCTAGTATGATTTTCTCATACTTTGTCAATCTGCTGCTTGTCAGATGCTGAGTTTTACCTCTTGTCAGCAATATTTCAACTGAATGAGGCACAAAAACTTTTACAGGAAATCCCATGATGATTCCTTCACTCTGTTCAAGACTAACACTTGTAGCTGCAACTGCTTTCAAGCAACCTGGTAATGCTTTTGCAATGGGATCAAGAACTGCAGAGAAGTATGCAATAGGTTTCTTTAAATTCCCATGTCTCTGAATCAACACAGACAATGCACATCCTTCTCTCTCGCTGCAATACAGTTCAAAATCTTTCTCATAATTCGGCATACCCAAAGCAGGAGCTTGGCATAAGCTCTTTTTCAAATTCTCAAAGGATTCCATCTCAATTTCATTGAGAATAATTGGATCTTTTACATCAGACTTTGTTAGTCTCTGTAGTGGTTTTGCAATTATTGAAAATCCACTTATCCATTGTCGACAGTAACCAACCATTCCTAAGAACATTCTGACCTGTCTTTGTGTCCTTGGAGGTTGCATTGCTTGAATCATTTTAATTCTCTCAACTGTAACTTGCCTTTTCCCCTTTGCAATTCTGTGACCAAGGTATTTTACTTCTTGTTTGCAAAATTGTAATTTTGCTGGAGACACTTTATGTCCCTCTTCTGCAAGGCGATTTAACAGTATTATTGTGTCTGTCACACAATTTTCTCTTGTCTTTGCAGCTATCAACAAATCGTCAATATACTGCACTAACGTAGACCTACCTGGTAAATCCAAGTTTTCCAAAGATCTTTTTAACAACTCATTAAAGATTGAAGGACTTTCTGTATAGCCCTGTGGGATTCTTGACCATCCGAGGGTCTTACCTTGGAATCTGAAAGCAAAGATTTCATAACTGTCTGGATGTAAGGGAACAGTAAAGAATGCATTGCAAAGATCAATGACAGTGTACCATTCAGCATCATGTGGAATCTGGTACAGAATTACTGCTGGATTTGGGACCACAGGACAACATGGGACAACTATTTGATTAACCTTTCTCAAATCTTGTACGATTCTAAATGCTCCATTTGACTTTTTAACTCCCATAATTGGTGAATTACAAGGACTACTCTCCATTTCTTTTAATACACCTTGTTTGATTAATTTTTCAATTATAGGTGTAATACCTTCAATTGTTTCTGCTTTCATTTTATACTGTGGAATGTTAGGAAATTCTATTCCCTGTTTCAATGTAATTTTTACTGGATCTACGTTTTTCATCAGACTCATCTCGTTCCCAGTAAAATCCCATATATCAGATTTCACTGTTTCCTTGAGCTCTTCAGGCAAATCTTTCTCTTCAAATGCAGGAAACAATTTTGTTTCTTCTGCTTCCATCATCATCATTGTCATTCTGTATAAACCATCTTCCTCCATTGTTTGTAATTCAACTCCATCAGGAGAACAATATATTCTGCAATTCATTTTACACAGAATATCTCTGCCTAGTAAATTTACTGGACTACTATTACAAACCACAAATCTGTGTTTGTCTCTATAATTTCCAATTTCAACTGGAACTGGATCAGTTAAATCCGTTTTAATTTGTTGATTGCTTACTCCAACAACTTGGATGGTATCCCCAGAGAGAGGTAGGTTTTCAATTTCCACTGATCTAACAGTAGAACGGGTAGCACCAGTGTCCACTAGAAAAGTGATGTCTACATCGTTAACTTTCCCGTTTACAAATGGACCGGACTGGTCAACCTCAAGAGTGGCTCCAACAACACACTCTTCCTCCTCTCTCGGGCACCGTCAGCAATAATCATCAGAATCACTGTCTTGGCTTTCTGTTAATAAAAATTGTTGTGAAGCATTTTGCATTTGCACTCTTTGTTGCTTTTGCTGTTTTTGCGGTCTTATTACCTGTTCATTTCCCTGAAATCCCACATTTGGATTATATTTTTGAACTCCCCCACAATTCGGAAATGGTGGTTGTGGCAATTGATCCTGGCAGTTATTCACCTGTTGCTGTTGTTGTCGCTGAATGTTTAACTCGTTTAAACCCTGTTGCATCTGTAGCTGTTGCTGCAGGTCAACACCATTCTGCATCTGTGGATTTAATAAGGGA
The DNA here is from genome assembly GCF_964261635.1 of Lissotriton helveticus. Classification (NCBI taxonomy): domain Eukaryota; kingdom Metazoa; phylum Chordata; class Amphibia; order Caudata; family Salamandridae; genus Lissotriton; species Lissotriton helveticus. The sequence continues at coordinate 1,012,229,533 of NC_136061.1, forward strand.
TTCTTTAAGTTTCTAGGAGGTTTAGGACACTCGTCTCTCCAATGTCCAATTTCGCCACAATTAAAACAAGGTAATCTTTGTTTCAACTCCTCAATCTTTGGGCTAAATTTTCTTGGAAAAATATTACCTTTAAGCTTTCCTTGTATCTGGTTCGTATTTCCAGTTTGAACAAAATTTGTGTTCTTATTACCCATGCTGGCAATTTGTTGCTCAGCCACTTTTACCTGAGCCCACATGGCTTTCTCCTTGAGCTTCTTTTGTCTCACCTCTAACTCATCGCTGCAATATTTAGCTTTTCTCAGAATATCATCCACAGAAAGTGATTGCCATCCTACAATGCTATTCCTGATCATGTCTGCAATTTCAGGTTTTAGTCCATAAACGAATCTATAGATAAAATGACTCATGTCCTTTTCATCTAATTTTTCATAGCCACTGTATTGTTTAAAAATTAACAGTAACCTCTCATAAAAGGAATGAACTGATTCTTTTGTTTCCTGATTTGTCCTTTCTATTTTAACCCAATCAACTTCTTTGGGTGGAATTTTGTTTTTCATCCAAACGATCACTTTTTCGTAAAAATCCATTACAAGAGGATTTGGGGCACCTGTTTCTTTGATTCGCTCAGGTTCTGTTTTTGGCCAACTTATTGATATTTTACATTCTGTCCAAAGATCTGATGGTACGACAATGTCGAAAAATCAATCCACAGAACTTTTGACACTTTGATAAATCTATCCACTTGTCTATACCACTCTACCGGTTTCTCCCTCAATTTTGGAAAATCATTTGTGAATAGCAGTATGTCCTGTCTTGACCAAGGGACATGAACATATCCTCCACCTGCAATCTCTCTCATTGGAAATTGTTTTGACAATTTTTCCAATCTTTCATCTTCCTTCTTTTTCGTCCATTTTACTCTCCATTTATTGAGTTCTCCTAGCTTTTTGATGTAAACGATCAAATCTTTTATATGCACTATTCTTCCCATTGAGTTCAAACTCTCAATGTCACTTTCTGAAAAGTCTAGTCTGTAATGTTTTGCAAAATTCTTTTGTTTACTCACATCGATTTCAAGTTCGGCTGCTAGATCTTCTAATTGATCATATTTATTTTTTGTTTTCCACTGAATACTTTTACAAATGAACAGTAGTTCATCATCTCGATAATAATTTAAACTATCTGGACCAATTGTTCCAATTATTAATTCTTCGATATTTGCTTTTAATTTAGCCACATCAAGTTTTGGAGTAGTTACCCTAACTTCAGGACTTCCTACATCTGAAATAGCACCCATTGGTGTTTTTGGAGATAAATCCTCATTAAAGGTTAAATCTGGCATTCTCGATCTCGAAGAGTTTATTTCGGATATGTCTGAGTAAAATTTTTCAGCAGCTTTTTGAATTTCTGCATTTAAAGGAATAGTTAACCCTGTTTTGTTTGATTCTCTTTGGTCAAATACAGGCTGAACAGGACCAATCGTTACTGGAACTGTCACAGCTTCCATGCTTTTTGTCATTCGTTTAATTAATTCTTCTTTAGATTTAAAATATTCAGCAGAATTAACAGCCTCAACATTTCTTGTTTCCCTTGCATAGTCTTTTGGAGCTTCCCTTGCTCTTGGAGTCATTGTAAAATGTCTACCTTCATTTCGAGCATTATCAAATTCTGGTCTTCTTGGAGTTTCAATAATTTCACAATTATTTGGATAAAGTTTAGGAGCTTCATTAATTGGAGGTGCACTCGGTGAAGTTTCAGTAGAAACCACCGGAGTAGACCATGATCTAGGAGGTCTCAAAGGTTGATTCTTTTTAGCTGTAGTCTATATTTCTTCCATAACAGCATCCTCAGATTCACTTTCTATAGATTTCCCAGCAGGAGTACCCATAACCATTTCCTGAATTAAATACAATCCTTCACTCATGTTTCCCTGTCTCCACATTCGCAATCTGTCTTCATGAGTTTCTCTTCTCCAAGGTGGAGTTTTAGTAGGTCTTTTGATTCCACTAGCTTCTCTTTGTAATTGATACATCTCATCTTCCCACTCAACTAAAGCTTCAAATTGAGTTGGTCTCGGTTTTGGAATAAGAGCATTCATTTTCTCTCGTAAATTTCTCAAAACCTTTACATTAAATGAACCATCATCAGGCCAAGTTAAAACACCGTCGTTCTTTGTATAACGTTTCCAGCTATCGAACCATAAAACAGTATGATATCCATATTCACCTTCCATGTACGCTGCAGGTGTTTTATACTTATGAAGTAATTTACCACCTCGCGTTTCGATTTTCTTGTCGGGTGAAAATAAATTTTTAAGTTTCTGAAATAATGTTGGCTTTTTCTCAACATGTTTAAAATGATAACTCATTTTTGAAAGTTAAATTTAATTCGTAAAATCGTTCGTAAAATATTTCCGGGATGTTCCGCAAAGCAACCTATCCGTGCGCGAAACACACCAACAAGCCAATGACAGTTGAGCTACGTCAGTTTCCTGCTCAACGAATAAAAATGGAGTTTTTCTGAAGGACCAATCAGCTTACAGGTCGTCAGACTCAAGAGCCAATCAGAGTATAGCTTGTGACGTAGGTCACCCAATCCCAGCGCGGCTCTGTGACGTACACAGCGGCTGCGGTTTCTCGCTTCTCACTCCTAGCGCTTACCCCTCCTTCACAAAATCTTTTCACAGCGCCATTTTAAGGACACTTTTCAGTGTAAATTAATTCTTAAACAATGACAATAAGGACTCATCTGTTCGTTTCACTATTTAGGATAGTTTACATACATTCAAGTATCCACACTTCGGAATAGTCGGCGCTATTCACACTAAGGATAATTTTCAATCGTCGGTAGAGTAACTCTTACCCCACCCTTCTAACACGTAAAATTATGAACTCGTTTTCCTCTGAACGCACCGCGAAGTGACAGTTCTAAGAGTTCCACTTGAACATAAATTACAAATCAAATTCGCACTTTCACACGGAAAATTCCCTAATTTCAAACACACATGAAATCCGTACAGGACTCTCACCTGTTTATAGAAATCATGCACCGTTAGCAAAATAACGACGTTATCCGTACAGGACTCTAACCTGTTTATAGATATAAAACATGTACCCCTACAGGACTCTAACCTGTTTATAGATAATCATGCACCGACGCTACTCTGCCCTTCATTCAAGCTCGGATATAGCTAATACTTTTATCACAGTGAGTTTTATGGAAGGCGCTTTGTCCCTATTCTCATGCTGCTCTAATTTCTTAGAAAACCCTCACTTTACAAGATTCACACCTAGCCCTAACACTGTGCTGCACGGCGACAACACTATGGTACACGGCGATACCTCTTGTGATACTCAGCGATATCACTGCAAACAGAACAGATGACTTGCGTGACTAATTTCTTGCCACACAATCTATACCGGTATAGCTTACAAATAGCACGAAAAACAAACTCAACATGTGTTAAAACATCGATCCTATTTCCATACCATAACACTTTAGTAACCCTTAGCAACCAACATATTACCTTGGTTACCCTTAGCAACCATCCTCTGCTACCAGAGAATTGATCCAGCGGCCTATAGAAAATATATCATAAACAACGCTACCCAACTTCATAACCTATAAACTAATTTCTACACTAATTTATGGACCCATTTATAAACATGACATATTTTGGGCCTACTGAATCAGGTGGTCAGATTAAACCTATATACACATTATTTACAAACTATATACAAAATTATACATCTGCGGAAGGAATATTGTCATTAGAATAAATCCTAACCATTTAAACGACCACCATTGGCGATGGGATCTAGCTAATGATAACCTGCACTTCTGAATAACCAAGACCAGCTTGTTTGTCAAAAGTAAGATTTTATTTACTAAATTATGGTATTTCAAAATGTAATTTTATTATTGTAATTTTATTAGCATTAAAGTAAGCATGTTTGAAAAGCTTCATGAGAAAAATACATTTTAGTAAGAAATTCAAAGTTTAAGTAAGAATTAGCAGTTTAGCGTTTCTAAAGCCTAAGTCCCTAGCTAAGCTAAATAAATGGAAATTAAAGTAAAGTTTCTTTGAGGATTCTTACGTGCTCCACGCAAAGTCCAGCAGCACTTCACCCTCATCGGAAAGTCAGAAAGCAGCAGCCAGCCAATCCCTAAGGGCATGACTTTTTATACCTTTCTATGCTAGCTAAACTAAGCGAAGGAAAGTTTTCATAAATCCTCGAAGTCCCATTGGTTGAGAGTGACAAGTGACATGTCACCCACATTTCAAAAGTTCCATTAGGTCACGTTTCTTAAAGACCATTGTCTTTTCCGCATGCAACCAGGAGCTTCCTTGGTTTGCAACAATTGTAAATTAATGTTCTCACAGTGTTCATTTCATTTCCGCGGGTGCCAAGTTAGAGCTGACAAAATTGTCCTTTATCACTTGCTTCCGACCTTGGCCACGTCCGACAAAATGGTGACAGCATGTCAGATTTGCTTAGTGAATGCAGCTTTGACGAACACTTTTTCAGAATGGGCTTCTCGTGACTTGTGCAGAAGTAAAATTCAGCTTTAGCAAACTCGAGCAAACTAGGCCCAAAAGCAGGCAACTTATGCTTTCTAGTAATAAACAAAAACAAGAAAAGTATTAATTAAAGAAATAATGTTGATTCTGTATCCACCCTAGGTTTACTAATTAATTAACCCTCCCGATTAGTCTAATGTTACCTAGCAAATGCAAACAAATAAAGCAGCGTTTATATCTACCAATCTTCATGAATCCATGAAACTTATTTGCACCTAGAATAGTAGAAATGACATCACATAGACAAGGAAAAGCAAAATAAGCACATGCTTCCTTTAAGTTTGCTGCAGTTAGTAATGACAAAAACGAAAACAACAAATTATTTTTATTATTTTGCACGAACAAAAGATGCAACATTTATGCACGTTTATGAGCACACATGTTAGTCCCCCCATGTGTAAAGTTTAATCTAGGTTGTATTAACACGATACATTACAAATTATTAATATTATTATTCATGTTATGGAAATGTGACTTTGCGAGTTTAAACAAAATTTTGTTTTCTATCTCGCTCCATCAGCTACTAAAAGGTTTTACTAACTGTGAATCATCCAATGTGATATACATGCTCATAAGTCCATGTGGCAGGAAGTATGTAGGAATGACCACACATAAAGAAAAAGTATGTTTCATGAGCAGAGATGTACTATTGGATGTTGAGACACCTCCTTTAATATGACCACACAGAGAGCCAATTTGAATGGACCATTATTGAGCAAATACCCTCATATTGACCAAACAAAAACAAGACTGTTCTATGCCAATTGGAGATGGATACACCGCTTGGGGATTTCCAAAGACGGCATCGACTACAAGGTGCAGTGGTTCCAGCTATAGGCAGCCGCAGAGTTTTTCCAAGGTGGGAATGCACCTCTGACCCGTCAGGAAGTTAGGAGCACAGAAACATCAGACCTGGGCTTACAACATGAAGCAAAATGGGTTCCGTATCCAGAGAACATTTATTTTCAAGGGACTACTTTGTTAATGTGAGTGTGTAGTGAACTCACATCTGTGATCACGCCCCTTTTGTTCTTATCAGCTGTTCTTAAGAGGATTAATTAAATGCATGTGCAGGAGTGATATTATTGTATATCTATAAGAACACTGATATATATTTTCTAAACACTATTGATCATAATTAATTGTAGTGTTCACTTGATGGTGGTTGCTAGGTTTTAATTATGATTATACCTTTACAGAATTCCCTTTGAGTAGGTGCTCTCCTCCTCTTCTTTTTATTTTTTAAAGGTTCTGTAATATATACTCGTCTATCATTTTAACTACCTGCTTTTGGTCATAAATACCAACCCAGATTATTAAGATGCCTTGGTTTTTGTTTTGCCACACAGGTTGACGTCCAATTAGATGGCTGACTCCTTTTTTGCATGCCTTGAATGTATAGGATAGCATAGCTAGGGAGTCCGAATACCCTGATGAAGACAGTTGACCATTCTTGTCATACCTACAGGTCGAAATTTGTTTGTAATCGATGGATTCTAAATGGCTAGATGAAATATTGTATCTTCTGTAGACCATTCTGTCTGCTTTTAATCAATACCTGGAGTACTCATTAACAAAGGTAATTCCGTGGGTATACCCTTAGGTATTTTTCATTCTTATAACATGATGTGGATCACTGTGTTTGTCATGTAAAAAGAGTTATAAGAACTCCTGGGTCCACGGACCTTGATTGAGTCTGCTGAGTTGTCATTGTTCCTACCCCAGTGTGAGATGTCGCCAATGATGAAGCATGCCATGATACTTTGTGGGTGAGACGACCTCTCAAATATCTTTTTATAACCATTGTGCCAGCTATTCCTTTCTGTGATCAAACTGGGGGAACTATAGGTTTGTGAACTCCAGTATCCGTGGTGTGAAGCTTTTGGTTGAAGAGGACAGACAAGTTTATACCTCTTTCCTTTCCTGTAGGGATTGATGGAGTATTTTACTACAATCTGGCATTCCTAGTGCCGGGGCATGGCAGACTTTCTCTCAGCCCTAGGAAAGCTTTCAAGCCATCTTTGGGCCATGAAAGCTTTTCATGCACATCTTTATTTGCGTCCGCTTCTTTAAAGGTTTGACCACTAGGGAAAAGGTTGGTATCCACTGTTTACAGTAGCAAACCATTCTCTGGAACATCCTGACTTCTCTTGGAGTTCTTAGTGGATTCACTGTCAAGATTGTTTCAACTTTGTTACTTGACATCTTTCTTTTTCCCTCCTTAATTCCATGCCCCAAATATTGGACTTTTTTTTTTACAGTACTGCAGCTTGCTCAGACACCTTATGTCCATTCTCCGCTAAATGATTCAGAAAAGCAATTGTATCTTGTTTGCAAGCTTCTTGTGTATTTGATGCCATCAGTGGTTCATTGTGTGTTTAATCATCGGATCCTCACCCACTGCATCTAGTGCGAGTGGATGGGCTGGATGTGATTTGTAAACAGAGCTCTTTCTAGATAAGGATCTTTATTTAAAATGGCCTTTAGGTTTCTCCCGTTTCTATTTAGGTCAATCTTTTTATTATGGATACCTTTGGCACAGTTAAAAACAATTATCGTAAGACCTTGTATATTATGGCCCGAAACATCAGAGGTCTACATGTTTCAGCCCTGTTTATTGCCCCTCTGGTCCGCTTGGCTTTCTTCAGGACCACTTTCTCTTTTGACCCCTGTTTTGTGTGATGATTTACTATTCTATGATATTTTGTGGGGGAGGTAACATTTTTTACACACGTGGAAAACATGCATTTAGGTACAAACTATATTCCAGGAATTTCCGTATGTTTGTTTGTCTGGAACAAAATGATAAAAATATTGAACATTTTCCACATAGTAGCACAAAGTTGTGCAATATTGCAGTGTTTCTTTCATTTATAGATAGTGTCTGCATCACGTTTTGAGCAATAGTAAATCCCCATCACTGCACCACTTATAGCTGTAGAAAGACTCCTGCTTCATTGCAAATGGTGAAATGCAAATCGTGGTACACACTTGCATGCATTAAGACCTACACTGTCCATATAGATTTTATGGCTCCATAAGACCTCAGGAAGGGTGGACCCTGTAGTCGAACACTATATAATGAGGAAAATATGCGTGTGCTCGTAAGTTCATCTTATTGTTAAACTTCTTGGGATCAGGAAGCATTCTGTTAGCAAAAGTGAAGTCAAAGCACCCCTCATGAAATATGCCCCAGAGACTTACTTCATCAAGAGTTTGCACCCTGCGGGATATTATATTCCTTTCCTCTGAACATTGCATCTTAACAGAATCTGATGTTACTCTGTTTTAACCATAGTTGTCGCCGAGCGGCGCATGCAGATGTGTCATCACTGCAATTTCTTTTTATCCTAGTTCCATGGGTTGTGCCCACTTACAGACGCGCTTGCGAGAGGCGCTGTGCAGCCCGACTTGTGTCTGGGAAATGGAGTCCCCTTGCATGTTGTATCTGATTCCGTTTGCTGCACTAGCCGTGTAGATTCCGTACTTATGGGAGTTGTAGTTCATTAGTGTATAGGGTCCCATTCTGGGTTTGTGTAAGGATCTCTTCAGGGGGTTGTCAATACTTCACAAAGTCGGTGTTAATGATTTTGACATTATGTTGTATTGTATTGCTGACTATCCATATAAACAACGCTTGTTAACCATATGGTAAGCATTTTAATCTAGACTTTGGGTTCTGAGAGAGAAATTGTGGACATGATTGCACATTGAAGGTGTGATAACCTAATATCGATTAATAAAAAATAAAAAAATTCTCATTATCCGACTCTACCCAGTTCCATTGTGCTTCAACAGGAGTGTGGTATTTTCTAAAATATCTACTTGCCAAGGAGGCCGAATGCTTTATCAATCCACTAGTCTTGAAAATAACTCCACTTGTCCCTTTAGTGCCATGCAAAATTGTGGGGGGTGTTCTCTCTATACCAGAGCTCGGATAATATCCTTTCTGATTATGTTGGAGCTCACATATTGGATTTTCAGTTAAGCCAATGCTCTGATATTTGAAAATCTATATACAGCTACTGGAAGTCAGGACATGGTAGTTCCAGGGTTGGAATATCTTTATAGTCTGTGCATGCCCACAAACCAACATGTTTAAGGTTATTCATAACTCCTCCACAATCTCTTCCCACTCCGTAAAATGTTAGACATTTACTCCTGGTAAGACCAGAAGTAAAACGCTTCCGTAATGGAAGTAAAATCCGGGGTAGATTTGTTCCGCTGGGTCTTCAATCCCCCCCACTGTTGGATACCAAACTATCTCCGACAGCTTCTTGTTATGGAACTGTGTGAGATGCCAAAACCTCTCTAGCAGCATAATGGAGGACAACCGACACTAAATAAATATCTTTGTGGCTTCATAGGCTATGGAATGTCCTGGTAGTAGAAAGATTCTTGTATAAAATGCGCAGGTTGAACCTGGTGTAGGATGTTGAACTACACCTTTTCTGACGTGCTGATTTGGGACTGTTTTAGGGGCGGGAGAGAAAAGGGGTGCTTTGTTTGAGAACTTAGCTATAATGTATGGACTCATTAGCAGCACATTTATTTCTCAGGCACGGTTGATAAAGGATACTGTTGAACTTTGTTAAAACTTAATAAACTCTACGTGATACACGACGCTTTAGGGAAATTCATTTGCAGTTTTTCAGCAGGTTTTCTTTCACATGAGAAAAAATACATGCAAAAATTTGCTCTTGCAAAAAAGGGATTCTCAGAACATTTCTGAAAGTACAGTTTTCAGGCCTGCTTCTTTAACCTCCTTGTGAAATTCTGAAAGTGGTATGAACTCTGCACCAATGCAAAGGCCTATTTCTGCCATAGGGTTTGCTACCTTGTGCAAAGAAAAATACCAGCCACTTATACAAGTTTTGAGCTTCTATAATGGCCTGGAGCTATTGGTTTTATGGCAGTCTGACTGAAGTCTGCTGTTTACTTGTTTACCGCTGCATGATGAGTACATATAGGCAAACGTTTCTCTCTGATTGGCCAATCATAACAAAGTACGTGCGAGCATACACCTAACATATGGTAAACCTACAGATTGAAAACCACTCCTATCGTCAACACTTTTGCTGAACTTTGTATTTGGTTATCCATGTGCACTAGTGGCAGAAGGTGCTAAAATATCTTGAGACTTCAAATGACTAATAGCGGCAGTGCAAACCAAATGAATTTAATACGAGAATACATTTGAAGTGGCCTGTTTAGTTAGTAGGTGACCTGCAGCCTGAAGATTCTACTGGAAAATTGGAAGGCAGCAACAAATGCAAATACATTATCAGTCAATAATATGCTGGAGTTTCCATTAATATCATACACTGATATGTAGAACCTTAAAACGTATGGCTAGCCTGGTAGTGTATGGCCTACAAAACGGAGTATTCCCATGTGCACACCCAGGGAGTGATAAACTGCAGTATAGGTGGACTATGACCCATGTGAAAGTCTGATAATGAGCCGCAACGTTCTTGGTGGTTCTGTAAGCAGCAACCAGAAAGTGGTACCAATGGTGCAGTTTTGCTACAACACGCCTTCTATGGTGACCCCCTTTCCAAGCATAACAGAAGCTAGCACAAGACTTGTATTGTGTACTGTACTTTACATTTTTGTCCATGTATAGCTATAACCTGCCTTATTTGCCATTAGTACAAGTAGTGGTAAAATGCAGTACCAATATTAGTATTACTTTATTATTGTCCTTGCCTCTACATAAAATTGAAAGTTTGTCGTTTCACACTTTTACTGCAAATGTTTTATTTACATAATTTATTGTAAACCCTTCAGTGTTTTTTATCCTGTTTTTCCAGAGAATCTGTTTTTATAGATCTTCCACGTTGTCTGGACTTCTTCTGTCTTCCATGCCCTTTTCCTTTCTTCCCCTGGGGGGTACCGTATAGTGCAGACACCCTGCCTCCACCTCCGGCCTATTATTTTTCCTTGACCCTGCGCATGACCTCACACCCACTCCTTGTGACTACTACTTCTCTTGGAAGCTTGCTCGCACCACTAGATTGCAACCATTAATACAGCGCTATCAAATCGTCCTCTGGACCCAGAAGTTTGCTGGGCACCTTCAATGGGTTGATTCCCTTCTAACCGACTATTTGAGTCTGTATTCCTACAGACACCACACGGATTTGTTCTGCAGAAGGTAATTCCTTATCAAACTACTAGGATCACCCACTCGTGCTTGCGGTGGATGCCCCCCATGGCTCACATCACTGCCTCTCCTTTACTTCCTCAACTAATGCCCGGCCCACTATTCCACCCCACACCTCGGAATCATCCTGTGTTTACCCTGAATTCTTGTTTTGCCTCCTAAGCGACCGCAGGGCATTACCCTAACACGCATTACTTGCGTTCCACAAGGACCTTGTGTGTCCCACGCGTGAGCCTTCACATTTATCGCTAGCACTAGTGCCAAGGGTTGGAATTCCTCTTGTCCTGCTGTATTCATTCCTTGGTACCATACCTTCATTATTGCATTTTCCTTACCCCACAGACCGTGCACGGATGCCTTTCCCTTTACTTGATTCACTATAATCATACAGGCTCCTCGCAATCTTCACAGGTAGCCCTTACTCCTTTACATCGACCTTTTTGCCATCCACTGGTACCTCCTGGATCTTCTCTCTCCCTTTCCTCCTCTTAACCCCCTATACAGCACTTACCATATCCATGTAACACGGTCCTGAGGATGACCCGAAAATGTACAGGTCGAAACACCGTCTACCTTCCTGCCCAATTGTGGGCGTTACTGTGGTTTTCTTAAACAGCTGAATCTTTTTTTGATCAATTATCTGCTGACTGTTTTCGTGACCAACAACTAAATTGCTTCTTGCACCTTTTCTCGCTGTTTCTTCGTCTTTGTCACGAATCACTTATGCACAGACCTACAATTGGGTTACCTATGCATATAATGTAATATGGTGGTGGTATAACAACTCTTATTATAAATAGACCAGTTTTTTCACTAACTATTGTGGTCTCCCTTATTACCCTCTCGCATTGAATTGTATTTCTAATGTACCTGTCTAACTTAATGAATACCAGTTGAGACATTGTTTGTTAAACATATTTACCCAGGTCTCAACTGGGTTAATAGGCCTTCTCCTGTTTTTGTTCTTTCCCAGATATGCAGCAGCATTGCTAACTTGGCAATGCCCTTCATGTTGGAGGTTAAGATGGAAAACTGACAAGGCCAAAAAAACAACTATGTGGTGGCATATAAGTTGGAGGTTCTTGCTGTGCAGGCAGATAAAGCGCAGGGGTGTGGAATTCATATAACCTGTTTCCCAGAACATATTGTTTGGAGTCATGAATAACAAGTTTTCATGTCTATTTTGTCCTCGGGGCAAGTAGGTTCAACCTCCCGCAGTACAAACCATTTGACTGATATCTTACAGTACCACAATATGGACCAGGGAAGGGCATTGTCTGCAGTTAAGTTAATATTTTTATCCGTATGTTAATGCTGTTCGAACTTGTATTTATGGTTCATTAATACAAATCCTTACTCATTAGGGTGAGGGCTCTAAGGAAATGCATTACTGACCGTGGTTCCGGTGTAAAAATGGTTTACACGCTTTTGCAAAGTTTAACAATGTGAGGCTACATACAATGCTCCCAGATTGATGCTTTGCCTTCAAAATAAAATGTTCACAAAAAATGCAACTATCGTAATATTTTTCTAAACTACTGTGAAATTGTATGTAACATATCTTTGAAGCATCATTTGGTAAAATGTGTTGCTGCATTCTAGTATTTGTAACCAGCATTGGCAATACCACTAGGTCTCGCCGTACAGTGTAGTTCTGATGACTTTTTGGCCCTATTTGAATTATGAGCTGTGCCTGAAAGATAACTTCACTTGTGGCTGTTCTGTTTAGTTGTAAAATATAGCAATATGTGGCGTTTAATGGAGTTATGACTACCTTTGGGCCCGGTGCCACTGCACCATTTAAATCCATGCCCGTTTAACTTCAAGGTAACTGTAATTGTTACCGCCTGTATAGTAGTAAAATACTCCAATATTAGGTGTGTAGAGTCGGTATGAAGTCACTAAGAATAATAAACAATCACAAAGCCTTTATACGCATGAAGCAATTGAACAAAAAGTCACACAATAAGCACGCTGTAACAAAATAAACACGTTAAAACACAAACGAACACACGTAAACCAATATAAACAAATGATTAAACGGCACGTATGAAGCCATTAAAAACAAAACCATGCAGAAAGCCTTTAAAAACAGGATTGCACATTTGCACACAGGGTTACATATGTACAAAGCAAACCGCATGTACTTTAGCATCATTGGAAACGGCCACTAGATAAAACTCCCATCTCTCTCAAGCAGGAACATTAATCGCCAAAGTTACCATTACATTTTTATTTTTGCCTAAAACCTTACACCCGCCACCGACCCCCGATAGCCCCCTCCCCTCACCACCATGTGCTAAGCCTTTTTTTGGGGGGGCTATTTGGGGTAGTTTGCGTTTCGGCCCGTGAACCTTTGTCCACACAGGGTATCCTTGCCAAATTTGTGTCCTTTTTTCCCCAACATTTTTAGGATCCTTAAGGTACCTGGGGTTTGTGGATTCCCCTGGAGGGATTCGAGAAATTGGCCAAGATACAGCCAATATTCTGTTTTGAATAATAGGAGAGTGCTGCAGAAGAAAGTGTCTGGTTTTTTCCCCTGCAAAAGGTATTGTTAGAGTTTGTGCTGCTAAAATCGCCATCTTCCCAGCTTTCAGGAACAGGCTGCCTTTTGTCAGAAACAACCTTTTCAAAACAGTTTTGGCATTTTACTGGGACATATCCTATTTTTCCTATTTTTTTTTGTGTGCTTTCAACCTCCTTCCAGTTAGTGGTAGTAATGGGTGTGAAAGCAATAATGGATCATACAAACCTATACATTTCTGAAAAACAGTAAACATTCTGAATTCAGCAAGGGGTTATTTGCTTAGATCCTTCAAATTTTCTGTATAGAAACTAACGATTGAAATAAAAAAAAATATTAAAATTGAGTTGGAAAAAAAACAGCTGTTTGTGCCAACGTTTTCACCTGTAAATTGTAAGTGTGGGCGATTTTTTTTTTTTTTAAAGCAATATACGGTTATGTCTGCTGGACCCTTCTGGTTGCGGAAATATATAGGACTTGTATGTTCACTAAGAACTCGAGGTACCCACAGCCATTAACTGAGCTCCATCTTGCAATGGGTTTTCATTGTGTACCAGGTACCGAGTTGAAAAGCAGTGGTTATTTGCACATCTCCAAAATTGTGGGTACTCTTACAAGAATGTGAATTAGAGGACATTTTTCAAAATGACTTCTTTACACATTCTTACATTTGGAAGGCAGAAATGTAAAGAAAGTCAAATGATAATAACACTTATTCTACCATTCTGCGTTCTTCTAAGTCTCACAATAAAAATGGTACCTCAATTGTGTGTAGGCCTTGTACCTGCAACGGGAAACAGCCCAAAACGCAACGTGGATACATCAATTTTTCCAGCGAAAACCAACCCTTTTTTCGCAATGTGCCTAGCTGTGGATTTTGTACCCTAGCTCTGCCAGCATGTAAGGAAACCCAGCAAACTTGTTCACTTTTGAAAACTAGACATTCATAGGAATCCCGGATGGGGTGACTTGTGTGGCTGTCACTAGGTTCTGTTACCCAGAATTCCTTGCAAACCTCAAACTTTGTGTTAACAAAACAAAAATTAATTACACAAAAACAAATTCCTCATATTTCTGTAATGGAAAGTACGGGAATCTAAGGGGAGCAACAAACTACCACCCACCCAGCATTCCCCTAAGCCTCCCGATTAAAATGGTACCTCACTTTTGTGGGTAGGCCTAGTGCTTGTAAAAGGAAACCGCTTCAAAACTATTGATTACCAAAGAACACGTTTTACGAGGGAGTCGCCTGCATTTTTGATCCCAGGCTTGGCTGCATTCTTGTGAACTCTACAAATCCCAGAAATTTCTGAAGCCTAGACTCCTGGGGAGTCCAGGGAAGTGTGACTTGCATGTTTTCCCCAATGTTTTCTTACTCTGAATCCCCTTCAAAACTCAAATTTAGCAAAAAATATGATCCCATTGTCCTTAAATTTCTATGTGGGATCACCACGCCGGCACAAATGTCCCACCATCCAGCGTTCCTCTTGGTCTCCCAATAATAATGATACCTCACTTGTGTGTGTGTCAATGCAGAATCGCCTAAACTTATTTAAAAATAAATATTTAGTGCTTGGAGTTTGCTGTGCTATCCCCTCAATCCCTATGGTTTTGGCCCTTCCCAGTCGTAGGCCCTTGCCCGACCCCCACAATTGAGGTATCATTTTGCTTGGGAGACTGAGGGGAACGCTGGACATTTGTGCCGGCGCAGTGATCCCAGCTAGAAATGTGAGGAAAATGTGTGGCTATTGCCCAGATATGCTCCAAAGGCAGAAAGACTGTGGCCATTTGTTAGGGGGGTGGAAAGCATTGGCATGTCCGTTCTGGTCAACCAACATAATCCCTGACGCTTTGTGTGCTTTCTGACCCCCCTCTTCCCTGGCGAAGTGGGGTGCAGATCAGGGGCTATTGACCCAAACTGTCTCCTGGGGGAGGTAGAAAAAAATGAGAGCTCCTCCTCACCTGGTAAAAATTTACAGAGGGCAAAATCCCATAGTAGGAAGGCCAGTGGTGAGCAAGGAACCTGCTGGACCTTCTTCTCTCAAATCTTCTTCCTGATCTCCATTGGTTCCCGTTTTACCTTTCAGTGAACTGTCTATGCAGAAAATCTGTTGGCGAAGACCATTTCATTGACTGTTACGTCCGCATCTCATATATTTCTTTCGATAAAGAGTCTGTCCAGGGCTATGTTGTTGACGACCCAGTCGGTACCACCGTTGACAGCAGTGACAGATCCTTTTATCATTTCTCACAAGTGCATTTCCACGCCTATGGGACATGACTTGCTTAAAGTTTCACCTTTACCCCTAGTGCATCTGCTAGAGATGTAGGAATTGAGGGATGAAAGTCTCTTTAACCCTGCATACAGTCTCTCAACTGAATTCTGCATAGATAGAAAGTGAATTTTCTTTTCAGGACAGAACCCAGCACTCTGCACAGGAATATGACCCCTTCCTGGACCATTACCCTTAAGATAAGCCTGAGGAAGAACCGCATCAGTGACACAGGCACTCTATTGCAGTCCCTGTCTGTTTGGTAACTGATTTACACATGATAAATGACTACTACAAAAGGTTTCCTGAGGCCAGTGCCTGACGCAACAGACCCCAATGCGTCCAGATGTTCCAGAGACAGTATCTCTTGCAAAGACCCTGTTAAGAATACAGCAAAAGGAAAGGCGTGTGTTACCGCCCATTACAATTACATATACCTTTGCTGATTGTGATGGTGACCAGCCTAAAGAAGGCAAAATCTCCTTTGACTCAGCAGTGGATCACCCGGAATAGGATTACTATGTGGCACCACTATCTGCGTTGTCTACCCTGCCCCTGGTGTACTTTCCTCTTGCTGATATTGGTTGCTTTCATGAGATCCTTAGATGAGCGTCCAAGCTTTTCGACCTACCTCTCCCGGCAAAGCAAATCAAATGTTTTTTTTGTATGACTTAAACTTAATTCTGCTCAACTCACTGTAAGATCTATTCCCGTCGTAAACTACATCTGGCAAGAGAAGTTGAATGTAATGAGTGCCTCAGTTTCAGTGGCTGCTGTCGTTCCAAAACTTGACAAAAAATATAAGGCTCCTACAGCTCACCCACTTGCCTTATAGGTCATCCTCGCCCTGACTCAATGACCTTGCAGGCCACCCAACGATTGGCTAAAAATTCATATTCCACTTACTCTGGCTCCCCCCCCTTTCCCAAAACACAGAGGGTCACAGATTCGATAATTTAGGGAAGAGATTATCTGCCATTGCGGCAACATATTAGGCTTCTAATGTGCTAGCCATTCTGGGGAGATATGGTGGTCAGATGTGGCCTGACATGTCAGCATTTTTGGAATATCTCCAAGAGGAAAGAAGCAAAGGGAATACTGCTGGAAGAGGAGAAGGCCTCTTTAGAGACTGACACAGCTATGGAAAACTATTCTACAGTCTAATGCCACATGGCATGAGCAGCTGTTCTGCGTCCCCAGGGTTGGTTAAAATCAACATAGTTTCGCACAGAAGTGCATGCAAAAACCTTTGACATGCAAACTGACGGGGAAAATCTTTTTGGTAAGCATGTAGATGATGCCTTGCAGTTATTAAATCGGACATGGATGCTTCCCGTTCACTTGGCACCTTGCAACAGCAACACTTCCAGGTTTTTCAAGGGGGGGCAGAGGGCAATTTACATTTCTAGTACCATACCAGCAAAGTAGGTACTAGCCCTACTGTCAACAGGGTTTTAGATCTCAATATCATGCCCAGCAACCATACAGGATGACCAAAGCATCCTACTCTAGGCAGCCAGTGCCTAGACGTCCTCCGGCTGCAGGAAAGTGAGCGGACAGAACTGGTTTGGACTGGGGTCAGAGACCATTGCCACAAAGAGAACAAAGACAAAATGGGGTTCAAGTAGTGAACCTTAAACCCCAAAGAATTAGATCACTTCTGGACTCCAGAGAATCCTTTTGCCAAGGAGAGCTGGAGAGATGTTCGGTTAGTAGGAGTACTGCTCCTTTGCGGGTTTGCCTGCAGTTGTTGCTTCTGCCAAGGAAGGGGACAAAGAATGGAACTTTGCTGTGACCTGCTTGAAGAAAAAATCCTCTCCCAAGGACTTTTGTGTGCTGGCCTCTTGTTCTGATGTCTCATGGACACAAAGACTTCACCACCAGCTCCCCTGAACACCACAGCTGGGAGCTCTGACCTGCCAAGAAGTGCCTGTTCCAGTTTGGGGCCTCGGGAGGTAGTTCCTGCTGTTGGGAGCTGGAAGAAACTTAAGGAATAAAAGAAACAACTCTGCCATTACCTGCACCCAGGCCAGGGGCACCCCTCATGTAGTGCACGACACATCACTCTGCCTGCACCGCAGCTTCGACACCTGCAATTATATGCCTTGCCAGCGGTCGCACTGACTCCATCAGTGCCTGCATCCCGCTATCGCGGAGCCGATAACCGATGAGGGTGATTTCATGACTTTATTGCCTCACCGGAACAGATCCCTCCCTGCTCTCATCTTCTCCTGTCCTGGACTGTACACGTCACCTCCTCACAGACCCGATGCCACGCCTCCCCCGTGGCAGCCATGGAGCCAGCCTTGACCTCTGCACCCACGCTGTCTCTTCACAATGCAGTGCATCCTCCAAAGTCTTTGTTCCAGGGTACTGTTTGGTGAGGGGTCCTTGTGACGTGGTGCTTGACGCCGTGCACCTCAAGGTTGGTGCCATACTCTGGTTTACTGCCTGTCATGACCTCTTAATAGCCCCAGGTGGAGCTATTTATTTCTACTGTTTTTTTTTACCTGATTCACTGCGTCATAAGTGTCCTGGAGAAGTGCAAACTTCCTATCGGCACGTATTCGGTGGCATATCTGGGTGCGTACTGGCATATCAAATCTGTTATGACCGCACATCACAAGCGGTAACGAAAGTTAGATTCACAACCTATCCTAAAATATGACACTCCAGGTATATTGCAAGCCTTTCTTTACACATAGGGGGAACTATACACCATACGCAACACTGCTAAGCAGCCTGACATATTAGCATACCTGGAGGACATTGCCATAGCTTGGTTATCAGATCAAGAAGAATACCTAGCACAACCAATTACAGTTTAAGAAGTCACAGAAATAATAAAAGCTCTGCCCAATGGAAAAACACCTGGCCCAGATGGGTTCACGAGTGAATTTTATAAGGCATACGTCGACCTTCTGGCACCTCCCCTTGTTGGAATGTATGGCGATGCACAAGACAAACAGATCCTCCCACCCACGCCTAGAGAGGCCATGATTATAGCCCTCCTGAAGCCTGATAAGGACCCCGAAAACTGTCTTACCGCCCACTATCTTTAATAAATACAGACCCAAAAATACTAGCAAAACTTATGGCTGCACGTTTGCAACCACTCATGACCAACATTATACTCCCAGATCAATCGGTATTTATATCAAATCGTTCTACGGCACACAATATACGCACCCTCTTTGCACTTTCCATCAACTCAACCCGGAACTCAAGATGGCGGTGGTTCTGTTAGATGCTGCCAAGGCATTTGATTCGGTCGAATGGACCTTTTTATTTACAGTACTACAAAAAATGGGTCTACCCCAATCCTGTTGCAATGGATTAACATCCTATATACGAAACCCGTTGCACGTATTAAAATAAATCTGTATGTTTCAGACACATCACAAATTACATGGGGAACTGGGTAGGGGTGCCCCCTGTCACCTCTCCTATTTACCATTGCTCTTGAACCGCTGGCATGCAAAATTAGGCAGCACCACCAACATGGAGCATTGAGCTTTTTACATCACCCTAAATATATCTCCCTATATGCTGACCATATGATGCTTTATGCCTGTGAACCGCAAGATAACTTATCTCCCTTACTACAGGAATACATTAAATTTGGTAGGCACAGAACTCCAAATAAACTGGAGTATTCCACCATCATCCCTCTTACGGAAATGACCGCGCCACAGGGGGCAGATTTCCTGCTGGAGTGGCAATCAGACCCTGCCCGATACCTAGGCATCTGTTATCACAGAGATCCAGTAGTGGCTATAGGAACAAATGATGGCACCGACATAAGTAAGCTGAAAGAAAAGGTAGAAAGATGGCTTCATCTACCCCTGTCCCTGGCAGACCGAATAGCTGTAGTAAAAATGGTCATGCTACCAAAATTTTTATACCTATTTAATAATATTCCAATAACCCCACCAAAAGCAGTATTCCACAGACTGACATCCAGTCTAACCCGCCTTATCTGGGCCGGTAAGCAAGCCTGCATTGAACTGCTTGCGCTGACACTCCCATACTCTGCAGATGGTTTTAAGGTCCCTGACTTTCTGCTCTATTATCTTTGTGCTCAGGCGCCAGATGCGCATTTTTGGTACCATCTAATCAGATACCTCCCACATACGGCGGTTGGGGATGGGCACGCCCACCCAATGCCTCTTCAATATATTTTGCCGCACCCCCGAGCACACGTGCGGAAACAAGAAATCCATGCAATCCGCATGACAATTATGGAGTGGCAGAGACTGGGGAAATTAGCGCACAAACTCCCGTTATATGCACCAGTGTTACCTTTGCCACAACACCCAGCTATCTCAGTGACTCAGAAGAAAGTGGGCATGACACTGCTGCAGCAGGTTGGAATAGACAAGATGGGAGATTTATATAACAAAGAAGTATTTATAGAAATTGATGACCTTCAATGTATTGGCAACCAAACCCTCCTTTTCAAATTCACATACAGGTTACGAGGTGCAATTAAAGATCTATATCCAACATTTCCAGCAGAACCACCCGTCCTTCAAGCATTACAAATAATCATCACCAATCCGCACAATATTCACCTAGTGAACAACCTAGATGTCCTTTTACAAACTGACATAGCAGATAACACATGCAAAGCATGAAATAGATGGTCGGTAATTTGAGAAACGCCCATTCTTGAAGAGGAATGGACCAAGTGTTGTGCCCTGACTGGCCTACTTACACCAAATGGTAATTTACGACTTATTCATTATAAATATTTACACCAAACATACCATACACTGGCTAAATAAAAAAAAATGACGTCTCCTCACAGACGCGTGCTGCAAACTGTGTGGTGCTGACGAGCCGGATTTTATACACTTAGCATGGCATTGTCCACATATTAGTGACTAGATGGAAACTAACAACAACGTTAAGCGCTGTTAGGAACCAAAATAGAGTGTACAATCCGTATATGTCTGCTATGTCTGATGTCCAATCTGAGATCCACTAACCGTAAATTCTGTGTAATTGGGTTATTATTGGCTAAACAAAGGCTGTCTATGGACTGGAATGGCAAAAAACAACCCTCATGTAAGCAATGGATACATGGCCTGGTGTACTGTAAAGACACCTTGAAACCTATGAAGAGCTTCCATCAAGATCCAAACCAAGAGACTATTGGCAACCATTAACGTTATACCTACAGTCCAATCCAATTGATTAATTACCCCTCTGTGTATATTATGTTGTACTCTGAAACTGTGTCATTAATGTATGGAGCATTGTACTTGAATTACTGAGTCGGGGTGAGTGTGTATTAGCCTGTATTTTTCTTTTGGTTGTTTCTTCCTTTTCAGTCTCTACAATGTATGATTTCGATCTAATGTAAAATAAAAAATACTTTACACAATGCCTTTTGGGATAAGCCTGTCTGCTCGTGCCAAGCTACCAAGGGGGTGAGCAGGGGGTATCTAAAGAGTGTATTCCCAGTTACACTGACTAGGTGCAAGGGTCCCTTCCTGGGCAAAGGCGCATACCTCTGCCAATTCGAGACCTTAATTTTTTAAAGACTTGGTGACGGCCATGCAAGTTACTCCACCCTGCATTCCCCCAGGTGTCTAATTTAAAAAAATGTGCTTTGCTAGGTTTTCCTAGGTACTGACTGAGCTAGGACCGAAAATCCCCAGCTATACACTTTGCATAATTGCAGAAAAGGATCCGTTTTGAGTGGGAAAACAAGATGTATCCATGTTGTGATTTAGGCAATTTCCTTTAGCTGGTACGAGGCATAACTACACAGGTGAGGTAGCATTTTTTTGGGGAGATTTGGGGCGGAATGCTGGGAGGAAGGAAGTTTGTGGCTCTTCCCAGATTCCTATCGATGAAAGTTTTATGATCAATAATGTAACTTGGATATCCTTCAATTAATTGGCTGGTTTCTCGAAAGCATGTTAATAATCACAGAATAACCGTGTTAGTTAACTCTGGGAACCTTTCTCTTGTTGTTAATTCAGTGTGATATGGTCATACACGCAGAATCGGGCATAAAAAGGATGAATGTCCAAAGTTGAAATTGAATATTAATATACAGCACAATCAAATTGCCAGTACAAAGTGGATAAAAGGGAGCCAACCAGAAATGCCCTGATTGGAATTTTTTTTGAAGAGGGGGCAAATACCTGCACAAATTGAGCACCAAGTGGGGCACAAAAGCCGGACATGAAAAATAAATTACGCACTTGGGAGAAACTATCCAAAAAGGAGATAAAGAAGTGGCAAGTTTAAAAAAAATACTCTGAAGTCAAACGTGTACCACGAGGTTTGCGGAATTAACTTGATGCCCAACCACCAGGATACAAGCAATGATCTTCTAAGTGAATGGGGCGAATACATCTTGCAATCTTCTCTGGGACTAATGGAGATTCTAATAAAGCATATAGAAATAGCCCTGGATAAAACCACTAAACAACTAAAAGAAATGGAGAAGGAATTAGCCACTGTGGAGATGAATCCTGTACTGAAAACACTCAAAGAGGAATTAGAGCATTGTATAGAAAAATATGAGGAGACTGTACGCATGAGGAAGCAGTCTAAATTTCAGAGAGATAAGGATGATTATTAGGAGGGCCACATATTCACCTATGCAAGAAAATATGGTAAATTCAAACAAAATGAAGGAATTGAATTTACAGCTGAAACTGGAAGTATGTCCTCCTTAACCTCGACAGATGCCAGTGTGAGTGAAGGGGAAGTAGAACAAAGACATTAGATCTAAATGCTCTTTTTTAGACGAGATGAAGCTGGCATTACAGCAACAAAATTGGGAAAAAACAATGATGGCACCAACAGCAAACCAAGGAAGAGAACGTGGAAATGCCCGCCGAAATAGACAAGAAGGGGCAAGCGAAAATGTAGCTCAAAGTTTTGGCGCAAACCGTGTGGGAACAATTACTAGGAGTATGCGGCAGAAATGGAATTAAAAGATCAAGATATAAGACCAACCGCCACAAATGAAGGGCAAGAGCTGGAAGTGATTAATTTATCGTCAAAAATCCTCACTGAAATGGAACAGAATTCTAAAATGGGGCTTGAATTTCTCCCCACCAATAACCTAGATTTAGCTGAAACCAGGATTGAGCTATACAAATATGCACAAAAGATAAAACTGGCTAAATTATTTGTGGATAATCCAAATATGGCAAACATAAAAAAACGACCTCAGACCCAACAATGGGACTAAAAGCTAAGGATGCGGAACATTTTGTCAACTTAATGGAATTCGATTTAGATCCTGAATGTGAAAGAAGGGAAATACGCTCCCATTGCGACCAACTTGGAGCAGGAAGCAGTCCAAATCAAAATTTTACCCTCAATTGCCTCCTGGCAATAAAATAGATTTTTTCATGAATGTGTGATCAAAGATCTTTATCAACTGAAAGTATCCAAGAAGACGGACCATCTCTCAACTGAAGAACGGAAAGCTTTGAACATTTAAAAAAAAAAAAAAGATGAACCATTGAAATAAAAATGGCGGATAAGGGTGGAAATGTGATCATCCTGGATAAAGAAATGAACATGCGAGAGGCATACTCACAACTATGAAAAATGTATCTAATCCAACTCCAAATGGAAGGAAGAACTGGATATCAAATTGGACAACTGGCTTAAACAAAATTTACTGGATGATGATGAAGTCAAATATTTCAAAACAGCACATCCATAGATGGCGACCATATATTTTCTCCCTAAAGTCCACACACATCCCACGAAGCCACCAGGGAGAGCGATAATCTCGGCAAAAGGTGCACTACTTGAACCAATGGGTAATCCAAGATGGCCGCCTGGTAGGAGCTCTGGTCCGGAGCTCCTAGTGCTGGGGACCCCTTTTCTGGAATTATCCCCGATAGCACGCACCACCGTTGGCGAGAAAAACGAGCAACTGGATCATAACAAATAACTGGATTGAACTCAAGTAACTGGTTCTAAAAGTAACTGGAATATCGCTGTAAAACACGTACCTGCAGCAGTGACGGCTGGGACCCCTGCAGCCTCGGCGGAACCCAGGACGGCTGGACGGGAGCCGAGTTGAGAACCCGACCCGCCTGAAGATCACCTCGTTTGCACCGGTACTGGTGGGTATGAACCTGAGACCGGAACCATGCTGAGGAAGCCTGGGAGGTTCCTGACAGACGACTGCATCCCAGTGCCCTCTTGAGTGTGGAGTTACCCTGCTTGCCCGCAATCACCGCCGGCAAGTGATCAGTGTCACTGGAGCCGCCGGGGCGAGTGACAAGCGGACGGGAGTTGGCGCTGACAGATCCGGCGCGGGTGATAGAGGGAGAGCCGACTGGAGGCTTCCCCCCCCCCCCATCCCAGTGGACCTACGAGAACGGTGCAATCGGCACCTAGAACGGCTCCGGTGTGCCCTGTTTGAGTGTTTAGGGCAGCGTTCCGACGGGAGGCTGTGGAGCGACGGGAACGGAGCAATGGGTATCTAAAGCGGCTCCGGTGTGCCCTGTCTGTGTGTTTTGAGCAGCGTTCCGGCCTACTCCACTCAGCGGGAGGCGAGCAGAGGCGTGCTTCGCCGCCACAGGAGCAGCGGCTGACGGAGCGGAGCCCTGGGGAGGACGGGACTGCCCGGAGGAACGTCGAGCCTTCCCCGCCTGTGACGGGAGCCGGAGGCGATCAGAGGAGGGGCGCCGCCGCCCAAGGAGCGGCGGGAATGGAGCACTGAGGCGGGCGGGACCCGGGGTGGATAACTGACAACGGAAGACTGGAGCCTACAACGTCTACGCTGGGAACTGAGGTGTACGGAGGTTACACCGCCGACCAGCGGAGATGCCTGAGTTCTGAGACCGAGGCGGACGGGAGTGCACATGGCAACACGGCGCTGTCCAGGAGAACCACAGGGGAGGGAACAGGCAATAGGGCGTCTTAAAACAACGCCTATCAAAGTCGGAAGGGGCTGCACGCACGTAATCCTGCCAGTGGGCGCTGCGCGCTGTAGCTGTGTTCCTTGTGTGCATTACTTTGCAACACTTGCTGGTAACAACATAGAGATCTACAAAAAGGTATTTATCTACCTCGTTCTCCGGTACACATTTCCTTTGTTCAAAATGGCTGGGGCCATAAAACTGTAGAAATAAATCCTCTCCTGCACCACCACCGCCCCGAGTTGACCGTGAGGATGCATTCCAACTAGATCAAGGGTCACCTAAGCTGAGATGTCTCGTTCTTCCCCACCAAGCAGCAACTAGGAAGCATATACATAGAAATAGGACTAACTCGCCCTCAGTAGAAAGGGAAACTGATCTCTCTGAATACAGATAACAACAGACAAAGGACTAACACTGCTGCCTTATTCACTATTTTGGCAGCCATCTTGAACAGTTTGCTGAGCAATAGAATTTGTGTGAAATGTGTATGTTGCTAACACATATATTTTAATTTTTCACTAGTGCCTCTTTGGATCCATGTAACATAGTGTTTGCATTTATCCCTTTTTGACCCATGCAGCAGATTATTGGCATTTATTGTACGCCTTTATTGTAGTATTATACTTCTACTTGTATCTTGGTGCTAACACATATATTTAGATTTGTCACTAGTGCCTCTTTTGATCCATGGAACATAGTGTTTGCATTTATCCCTTTTGACCCATGTAACATATTATCGGCATTTAGTGTATGCCTTTACTGCAGTATTATACTTCTACTGTGTCTTGAATATATTTACCTACACCTAATTTACTTTGCACCGATGCTACCTCTTACACTTCTGGATGCTCATTAGTTCACTTGACGCCTTAACTTGCTGTGGGCATATGTATGTATTTTGCTGCATTAGTTCATCTGTATTATACGCATATCTGATTATTATATAATTGTGTATGCTGCTAACACATATATTTTGCTTTTTCGCTAGTGCCTCTTTTGATCCATGTAACATAGTGTTTGCATTTATCCCTTATGACCCATGTGACATATCGGCATTTATTTGTAATTTACTGTCTGCATTTACCTGTGCTCTTGTATATCTACTCTGTTCACTCCCCCACACCCGCCTTGACGCCATCCTAACATGGAGCACTGCGGCAAGCACACGTATAAAATAATCTACCCACCCGCACTCACAAAAAAAGCCGCTAAACGCTTTAAACACAACTTCCTGAGGTCCCACCCTGAAACACCCTTTGCCGACACCTACTTCTCTCCGGTAAATGGATCCCTGAACACTGATATCATCTTCCGCACGCAGAGCTCAATGGAAAAAAGCGTTCCTTACCCTACTCAACGTCTCCACCACCAGGAAATCCGCTCATGGACTAACTCTCTCCATCGCACCATCTAAACTCTTCCCAGGCAGTACAGCCATTACTATTTACAATAACGGGATTGTTCTAATTCAATCCACAGACAGAAACCTGGAACTACTCGACAACCTGTTCCCCACTTTCAAAGAGCACCTCCCCAATCATCGGCCCTCCACACATACCCCAATCCAACTGAACCAGAACTCCTCACTTCCAACTAACGTCTCAGAACGACCCACAGCCTTTGACCCTCACAACCCGACTCTATGCCATCCCAAATCCCCCCTCAATATCGCCACCCCCGCCACTCCCTACACTCCCGCCGCACCTAGCTCCCCCTCCAACAGTGCCCTCTCTCCCCCCACTCCCTGCTCCCCCCCTCTGGGCCCCCACTCCTCCCTCAACATCTCCCCCCCTACTCTCTGCACTCAAACAACTCCTGACATACACCCCTCCCTCAACATCTCCCCCTCCACTCCCTGCACTCCCGCCACTCCTAGCCTTCACTCCTCCCCCAACAGCGCCCCCCCCCCATTCTCGGCACTCAACCCATTCCAGACCTACACCCAACCCTCAACATCTCCCCCCCCCCCCCCACCCCATGCACCCCGTCACTCCTAGCCCCCACTCGTCCTTCAACAGTTCACTCCCCACCCTTAGCTCCCCCTCCACTCCTGGTCCCCACTCCCCCCTCAACATATCCCCCCCCCACTCTCACCCCCCATTACTACACTTGCCCCCCCGCATCGACCTGTCGCCACACGTCTCGCATTTGCCTCTCCCCTCCTGTTACTGATTACCCTTCCAATAACTCTAACCCCATACCCAACGGCACGCTGGACGCAATCATGACCACCCTCCTCCAAGTGAAAGAAGATCTCCACACGCTCAAAGAGTTACTCCTCACGCACACCGAGCACCCCCCTCTCCACCACTTCTCAACGAATCATCAACTCCCCCCCACATCCTAGGCACCCCATTCTTGGGACCTCTATTCCCTCTCGCAATACCTCCAACAGGCCTAAGCGCACCATCAAGACACATCCTAATCGCTCCTTACATTGGACCTCCATCCCCTCTCGCAATACCGCCAACCGTCCCCAGCGCGCAATCAAGACTCTCTCGGACCGCGATATACACACCCTACTCAGCACATATGTCCCGGCAACCCAAAACAGCTTAGCCACCACGCACATATCCATCCCTACGATTGTCTCCAACCCTATTAGGCACCCCACGCATAGCAACAGAGGCTCTGTCCCCGACAACCTCACTAAAGTCCCTCTCACTATGGACCCCTCCACCTCCCCTTGCACCCCCAGACTCAAATGCACACTTCTCAACTGTAGATCGGCCCAAAAACACCCGACTGAGGTCGCTGACCTCATCCTGTCTAGGAACCTTGACTTGGCCATACTAACTGAAACATGGTTAACTGAATCCTCCAATCCTATCATGGATATCCTAGTCCCCCCCCCAACTACTGCATCACTAGACTTGAAGGGTCCAACAAGACAGGCGGTGGAATCGCCTGCATTTACAAGAGCAACCTCTCTATTAATAAAGTCACCGCCCCTTCTCTTACCTCCTGTGAATACTTCTGCCTTGATGTAGTCAGTGAGAACAAACCTGTATGCTCACTACACATCATGTACCACCCCCCGGGGTACAACCTCCTCTTCTCCCAACAACTCATGGACACAATGTCAATCAACGCAGGACGGCAAAACACACAAATCTACCTTGGTGACTACAATCTCCACTGGAATGATAGCAGTGACGCAGTAGTTAATAGCCTCAAAAATTTCCTTATCGCTTCTGACCTCACTCAAATTTGCAACACCCCAACACATGACAAAGGCTCTATCTTCGACCTGGTCATCTCCAAAGAAGGCACCACTCAACTTGACTCAATACAACCTTGTGACTGGTCAGACCACCATATTATCACATTCCTCATCAAGGAAAAAGTAAAACTCATCCCGGTCCAATACGCCATGCCCAAAGTTTGGAAAAGAGACATGAGGAAACTCAATCCAAACTCTCTACCCCCTAACAGCTGCAATCTCCTACTCCCCCCTACCGAAGTTACTGACGTCCAGGACCTAACAGACCACTATTTCAACTCCATGGCCTCAATAATCAATGAGGCCGCTCCAATGCAACTGAAAAGAGTATCCACTAAGATATCCAACCCCTGGTACAACGGGAGTCTCAATGAAGAGAGACAGGCTATGCGAATGGCAGAGCGCGCCTGGAGATCAGTTCCCTCGGCACTGCATCTTAAAACTCTGAGGAAAAAGAGAAATGCATATTTCAGGAAAATAAAACGATCAAAATCAGAGTTCTTCAGACTCCAGCTAGACCAAGCAAAAAAACGTCCAAGTAAACTGTTCGAGCTAATCCGATCTCAATCTAAGGAACTACCCCCAGCTGTCAACATTGTGAGCACTACTCCTTCCTGTGAAGATTTCTCAGCTTTCTTTAACAAAAAAACTGACAATATAAGGAGCGACCTCCTCAATGACGCAAGCCTTTACTCAATACCCAACTGCATAACTCCCAATAAACTAAAAAACAATGCGACTTGATCATCCTTTGACACCTACTCTGAAGAAGAAATTGACAGAATACTCAGCACCCTAAAACCATCCAATCACCTCACTGACCCTCTTCCTGCTAACGCCGTAAAAGACTTCATTCCTTTGCTACTCCCACTCTGGACTAAAATTTATCAATAGCTCACTACAACAAGGAACCATCCCGGACTCCCTCAAAGTTGGACAAGTTACACCTTTACTAAAGAAACCAACAGCCGACCCCACTGATCTAAACAACTACCGTCCGATTACCAACATTCCCACTCTCGCCAAACTTTTAGAAAAATGTGTCCAACTACAATTGACAAAGCACATAGAACAGTTTGATCTCAACCCACACCAATCAGGCTTCTGAGCAGGGCACAGCACTGAAACCGCTATGACTCACATAATTGACGACTTCATCCAAATCTTATTTCAAAATAATACCTGTCTCCTCATCCTTCTTGATCTCTCTTCAGCATTCGACACAGTGAAACATGAGAACTTACTCGATCTCCTAAAGACAAGAATGGGCTTCTCTGGGACTGTGCTTCGTTGGTTCACTTCCTTCCTACACAACAGGTCTCAAAAATTCAAGAGCAAAAACTTGATGTCTTCCCCAGTACCGGTATCTTTAGGTGTCCCTCAAGGATCCTGCCTATCCCCTACTTTGTTCAACCTAGTTATGGAGCCTCTCACCACCCTGCTACAAGCATCCAATGTACACTTTCAAATGTACGCTGATGACACTCAAATATATCTCAAGTTACATTCCCCCAAAGACATCCTGAGTCTGAATTCAACGATCAGAAGCACCCAATCTTGGCTGGCCGATAACCACCTCAAACTCAATGCTATGAAGACTGAGTTCCTCCTAATCTCACCTCCCTCGAAGATATCCTCCGCACAAACATGGCTTAAGCACCTAACAGCACTCAATGTCCAACCGACCATCGTGGACTCAGCAAAATCCTTAGGCATAACACTTGACACCAACCTCAACATGCAGCAGCATATCAGCAAGGCTACTAAGGGGGCGAACTTCCAAATAAATACCTTGAGGAAACTGAAACCCTTCCTTCCAGCAAAAGACTTCCAAACAGCAGTACAAGCTCTAGTCATCCCTCGCATAGACTACGGCAGCGTGGCCCTCTGCGGCCTCCCCCTAACGACAACTGCACCCCTCAGAGCGTCACTAAATGCGGCAGCGAGACTCATCACTGGATCAAAAAAACACTCGCATATCTCCCCTGACTTCAAATCCTTGAACTGGCTGCCTCTTGAAGCCAGAATACAACTGAAAATTGCCTGCATGACGCACAAGGCTATTCACCTGAAATCAGCCAGCTACCTCACTCATAAGTTGACAATTTCCGGCGGGTCCAGAACTACCAGGAGCACAAACAATCTTCTGCTGAAACCGCGAAGATTCCGGAAGGAAAAAACTTACAAACGCTCCTTCTCTGGAATGGCGCCCAGGATCTGGAACGCACTTCCTCCTGAAACGAGGCTCATCTCCTCCTCCCTTCTTTTTAAGAAAGAAGTCAAAAGTATCCTTCTGGCTAAATACACTTGAACAATGCGTTTGACTTACATTGCGAACAGTATTCCAGTATTTTATTATGATATAGCCTATATATTCCTTTGCACATGTGTTTTGACTTATATTAGTCTATATATTTTAGTGAATTAGCCTTGCTACCTCATACCTGTACTATACGTAATATTTTTGCTATGTACAGGAACTTGATGATCTACCTACCTACTATGCCCCCTTGTTTCCCCTACCCTTCCACCAGCCTGTGTAAAGCGCTCTGTTATCTGCAAAGATCTTGTTCGCGCTATATAAAACTTTCAAAATAAATAAATAATAATAAAAAAATTACCTGGATGTAATTCTACTGCCGTATGTTAAATGTTTAACATCGTACATACGGGACACAGGAGATCTGTTGAGGAGACTACAAGAAACCCTGTGGCAACCCACATACAAGTTAATAACGATGGATGTGGTTTCCTTATATTCTAATATCCAGAATGATATTGGATTGAAATCATATGAACATTTCCTAATGGACAGAAACATCCAATTCACCAATCACAATTACGTGTTGTTGGAAATGATTCAAATTTGTTTAGAACAAAATGTTTTCTTATTTGGCGAAGAAATTTTCCGTCAAGCGAAAGGAACAGCCATGGGTTTTGCCTTTAGTCCATCGCACGCCTGTCTAACCATGGGGTTATGGCAGTGGTTCCCAAACTTTTTTGACCCGTGGCTCCCTTGACTAAATTGGCAGTTGGCTGTGGCTCCCTACCATTTATTTTACCGGTGGGGGAATGTATGCCCGACCTCGGGAGTATTTCCAGTTTTCTTACTTAAATTAATTGGGACGCTTTTTTATTTTAACTAACGCAGTTTACAGGTGGCGGTGTGTGTTGGACGCTGTATTGTATTGTAACTGTGCCGCTGCTGATTTTAAGAGCACGCATGAATCTTTTTTTAACTACTTAGCTTATTTGCACATTGATCTCCAACGTCCGCGGCTGATATTAAAGCACGCTGGACAAACTATTTTAAAATTGCACATTTACCTTTGTCATGTGTTAGCCGCATTTCCTGCACTCTACCGCCCTCGTGGTCCCGTTCCGCCCCGGCTTGTGCCGTTTGTTGCGGAGGGCCAGTTCGAGGAGCGCACTTCCTGTAGGCTGACACCACTTCCGCCCTGCGCTAGTCCTTGCAGGTGAGCGGTCTAGTGGTGCCGAGCCCGCCTCACTACTTAATCGGCGCTTCTTGCTCCCAGCCCCAGTAACTAACGCAGTTTACAGGTGGCGGTGTGTGTTGGACGCTGTATTGTATTGTAACTGTGCCGCTGCTGATTTTAAGAGCACGCATGAATCTTTTTTAACTACTTAGCTTATTTGCACATTGATCTCCAACGTCCGCGGCTGATATTAAAGCACGCTGGACAAACTATTTTAAAATTTCTTTGAGGATTCTTACGTGCTCCACGCAAAGTCCAGCAGCACTTCACCCTCATCGGAAAGTCAGAAAGCAGCAGCCAGCCCATCCCTAAGGGCATGACTTTTTATACCTTTCTATGCTAGCTAAACTAAGCGAAGGAAAGTTTTCATAAATCCTCGAAGTCCCATTGGTTGAGAGTGACAAGTGACATGTCACCCACATTTCAAAAGTTCCATTAGGTCACGTTTCTTAAAGACCATTGTCTTTTCCGCATGCAACCAGGAGCTTCCTTGGTTTGCAACAATTGTAAATTAATGTTCTCACAGTGTTCATTTCATTTCCGCGGGTGCCAAGTTAGAGCTGACAAAATTGTCCTTTATCACTTGCTTCCGACCTTGGCCACGTCCGACAAAATGGTGACAGCATGTCAGATTTGCTTAGTGAATGCAGCTTTGACGAACACTTTTTCAGAATGGGCTTCTCGTGACTTGTGCAGAAGTAAAATTCAGCTTTAGCAAACTCGAGCAAACTAGGCCCAAAAGCAGGCAACTTATGCTTTCTAGTAATAAACAAAAACAAGAAAAGTATTAATTAAAGAAATAATGTTGATTCTGTATCCACCCTAGGTTTACTAATTAATTAACCCTCCCGATTAGTCTAATGTTACCTAGCAAATGCAAACAAATAAAGCAGCGTTTATATCTACCAATCTTCATGAATCCATGAAACTTATTTGCACCTAGAATAGTAGAAATGACATCACATAGACAAGGAAAAGCAAAATAAGCACATGCTTCCTTTAAGTTTGCTGCAGTTAGTAATGACAAAAACGAAAACAACAAATTATTTTTATTATTTTGCACGAACAAAAGATGCAACATTTATGCACGTTTATGAGCACACATGTTAGTCCCCCCATGTGTAAAGTTTAATCTAGGTTGTATTAACACGATACATTACAAATTATTAATATTATTATTCATGTTATGGAAATGTGACTTTGCGAGTTTAAACAAAATTTTGTTTTCTATCTCGCTCCATCAACTCCCTCATCTGGTGATTAACAAATCACCACACCAACACCCAAAATTTTGGTAATTTAAATTTCCGAGAAATTGATTCAAATTCATTTGTATCAGTAATCCTAAAAATCTGTTTCTGCATAATCTTTGGAATTAGCATAACGCTCTCTATGTAACTCCTGTAACTCAATCTCCCTTTCTTCTTCTTTTCTAAGTTTATAGATTCTTTTCTTTTCTTTCAACTGCTTCTTTCTCTTATGCAACAAACAACCTATTTTTGTCAAAATAAAAATGAATACTATTATAATCAAAGGTGCCAAAATCTTGCCAAGAATTGAACTACCAATATCATGAAACCAATTTTTAATTGCTTGGAACCTTTTTGAAAGTTTCCCTGTAAAATCATCTTCTTCTAAAGGAATTATCTCTGAATGCATTTGTGTAATGTTTTTAATGTACATCTCAATATTCTTACTTTCATCAGGTATATATGTGCAACAATGTTGTACATGTAAAATGCCACAGACTCCTCCCTCTTTTGCTAGGAGTATGTCTAAAGCAAGGCGATCTTGAATCACCATAGATCTGATTGCAACTACTTCAACATTCACTAATTGGAATCCATCAGCTGTGTCTGTTGACAATCTGTCAACAATTGTGGACAATTTTCTAATTCTCCCTGCATTTAGGGTTATACCAACAAAAGGTATTACTGCTTGAAAAATATCTCCCAGAACTTCTGTAAAAGTTTCTCTTTTGACTCTATTTACATAATTATGAATTTTGAACAATCCTTCTGAATCTCTATCAACATGAAACACTTTAGGAAAAACAATTCCCACATAACAAGTTCCATACCAATGGTCTGGAAGGTTGTAGTAGGCTTTGTCACCACAAACAAAATAAATCCCAGGGAAGATTGGATCTTTTCCACCTTTGAATCCCCAACCTCCCAAAATCTGATAAGTATCTTCACAGTTACTTGCACCTACAAAATAATTATCAAAAAGTGTATTATCTCTTCTAATGCAAAGCTTTCCACTAACTGGTTTGTCTATGTGAATTGCAACATTTTCAAGCATTTTGCCATTTAATTTCTCATCCTCTTTTTGCCAGAATTTTGACTTAGTCTGCTTGACTAATTCGTTTCTTTTGTAAATTGATCTTCTCTCCTCAACCATATTCAAAAATTTCTTTCCCTCAGCACTTAATTTGCAGGTTAGATTATTTTTATAAGCATACTCGTAAGTAAGTTCGTTAGTAACAAGGAAAAATTCTCTCTTGTTTTGCTTTCTTGTGCTTATTTAAAGCACCATCAATCTTTATATTCGCAAAAATCTCGTCAAAATCTGAATAGTAATATTCTAAGCGTCCAGTTTGATAAAATAAGCTAGTTAACACACTACATGTTACACCATATGTGAGAGGAAGCATATTGTATGTCACTCCCTCAGAAACAGAAGCAGGTAACTTGACGCAGACATAGCAGTCTTTTGCATCCATTACCTTGACATATTCACTCAAAAGCTTTGTAAATGTATTACTTGAAAAATCACTAATAGATTTATCTTGATGAAAGTTAGGTTGATGATCAATAACTTTAGCAGATGCACTATGTTTAGTTTGACTAACCAAAGCTTTGCTTGTCATGTTAACTTTGTGTAATTCTCTATTCATCTCTAATGGGATGATCACAGCTAAAACTAACCAGAGCAGAATTAAAATGAGCAGACACACCAGAGTCATCTTACAGCATCTCTTAAAAACAGAACACTTTGAAGTGCTCTCCTTAACATAAGGCATTTTTGGTTAGTTTTAGTTTTGCCTCAAATTTAAAAACAAAATTAATTTTAAAATTTCTAAGACTTAAAAACTATTTATACCCCCCTTTTAAAATAATTTTATTTTTAAAACCCTAAACAAGTTTTCTTCGACCTTATGTCATACATAGGATTTCTTCAACTAAACAGTTTTTCTTCGACCTTATGTCAGCTAACAAAATTTCTTCAGCCTTTTGCCAAATTAAAATTTCTGTACTTCAATCATTGTCACTAATTTCTTCTATTTCGTTTTCTTCTTCACTACTACCATAAATGTCAATAACGGGTGGAATTACTAAATAAGTCCACTCAGGAGACTTGTATTTCTGATTTGGTCTCACTATTCTTTTTCCTTTTCTCGACACCACTTCAATTTTCCTTCCAACTCCCACTTCCTTTCCAGGACTCTTTTGACTACTGATTTCTTCAACTTGCTCTTTAGGTTTCTTGATCAACCTGACTCTCAATCTTCCACCAGGCCAGTAGTCTGCTTTTCTCACGTATTTCTTCTTTGGTTCAGAAGCATTTGATTCTGACTTCCAAGCCCTTTTCTTTCTGTTTTCACTTGCACCATCCACGTCACTTTCTTCAGTTTCGTAGTCTGAAATTTCAATTGACTCAGGAATTTCTCTATTCGGCAGTTTTACTCCTTCAGGAACACTTCTCTGATTTCCAATACTGGTACTTGGTAATTCGTCTTCTTCTTCTTCTTCGATTACCTCCAACTTCCCAGATTTTGGATTTCTGTTCCTTACTTCAGAGCTTGTTTTCTGCTTTTCGATACTCTCCTGGTCTGAAACTTCTTTTTGTTTTGTTTCTCTGTCTTTAATAGAAACAACTGAATCCTCAGTTATCTTTCCTTTTAACAGATTCTCTTCACCTTCAGAATCAATTTCAATAATTTCCAAGTCTTTTCTTATTGAATTTTCATTCACAGATACAGGTTCCAGATGTCGACCTTCTTGTCGATCTTCAGGATCTGGATTTATTTCACCTTCTGCTTCAGAATCAGAATCATCTGTAGTATCACTTTCAACATCAGAACTTTCAGGAGTTGGTACTAGAATAGTATGACTAGGATGAATCCAACGTTTCAATCCTTTGCATTTTACAGCATTAGTAGTGATCAAAATTATTTGCCTAGGCTTCTGCCATCTAGGAGCCAGACAATTTCTTCTCCGATGTACTTTCGTTCTGACCCAGTCACCAGGTCTCAGGTCATGTGTCAAAACTTTCTCATCTGATTGTGCTTCAGTTCCCACCTGATTAGATACAGAAGTCACTATATCAGATAACCTTTTACAGTAATCCAAAATAGCACTGTCATTTATGCTCAACAGTTTACCTACAGGTACAAAGGCTTGCCTCATAACTCTTCCCATTAAAATTTCATGAGGACTCAAACCTGTCTTTTTATCTGGTGTACTTCTTAATGACATCAATACAAGTGGAAGAGCATCTGTCCACTTTACACCTGTTTCAAGACACATTTTTCCAATTCTGTTTTTAATTCTTCCGTTAATCTGTTCAACTACCCCAGATGCTTCTGGTCTGTATGCACAGTGTATTTTCTGCTCAATGCTCAAAGCTTCACAAATTAACTTCATTAGTTTGTTATCGAAATGGCTTCCTCCATCACTCTCAATAGTGACTGGAAAACCGTACCTTGGGATAATTTCTCTGAGCAGTAGTTTTGCTACTGT
Organism: Lissotriton helveticus; assembly: GCF_964261635.1. Taxonomy (NCBI): domain Eukaryota; kingdom Metazoa; phylum Chordata; class Amphibia; order Caudata; family Salamandridae; genus Lissotriton; species Lissotriton helveticus. The sequence continues at coordinate 1,012,265,458 of NC_136061.1, forward strand.
AATTGAATCACAATGTCTTGTAGGAAATGCTTCTACCCATCTTGAAAATAAACAAACGATTACAAGAACATATTTTAAGCAATTGTGTAAGGGCATTTCAATGAAATCCATCTGTAACCTGGTAAAAGGACCACCCTCTCGACCAATTATTCCTGTCCCCACCAATGATTTTCTGTTTGGATTCATTTGTTGGCAAGACAAACACCTTTGACAAAAAGATTCTGCAATTGTTCTGAATTTAGTATTGAACCAAGTTTCTCTGAAAAGTCTAATCATAGAATCTCTTCCAAGATGTGCTGGACCATGATATAATCTGGCCATATCTGCAATCAAGCAATTCGGTAAGACTACTCTGCCATCTTTGTAAACCCACACTCCATCTTCTTCACGTGGTCTACAATCTGATCTTAACCACAGATCTTTTTCCTCATCATCTGCTTCATTTTGTAATTCTTTAATCTAATTCCATGTTTCTACAACTGTTGTTAGCATTAATGAATTTGATTCAATTTCTTTACTCCTTTCCCGATTGTATGAATAACCTTTTCTTGCACAGTACTTTGCCGTTTCATCTGCAAATGCATTGCCTTTTGAGATATAATCAACTCCTTTAGTGTGCGCTGCACACTTGACAATTGCGATTTCTTTCGGCAATTGTATTGCTTCAATTAATCTCCTTATGAAAATTGCATTTTTAATTGGAGATCCTGCTGATGTCATATAGCCTCTCTGAGACCAGAGTTGTCCATAATCATGTACAACTCCATACCCATACTGACTATCAGTAATGATGGTAACTCTTATATCCTTTGATACTTCACAAGCACGAATTAAAGCAATCAATTCAGCCACTTGTGCTGATCGAACTCCTTCAAGACATGATGCTTCTTCAACATCTGCAACTGTGCAGACTGAATATGAGGCTTTCAAGACACCTCCCTCTGATCTTAAACATGAGCCATCTACAAAGTAGACAAAATCTGATTCAGATAGAGGTCTATCTTTGATATCATGTCTTGGTTTCGTGCAGAATTCCATAACATCTAAACATTCATGTTCTGTTTCGATGTTATCAATGATCTCAGAATCAGGCAGTAATGTAGAAGGATTTAGATTTAAACATCTTGAAATCGAAACATTATCTGCTCCTAGTATGATTTTCTCATACTTTGTCAATCTGCTGCTTGTCAGATGCTGAGTTTTACCTCTTGTCAGCAATATTTCAACTGAATGAGGCACAAAAACTTTTACAGGAAATCCCATGATGATTCCTTCACTCTGTTCAAGACTAACACTTGTAGCTGCAACTGCTTTCAAGCAACCTGGTAATGCTTTTGCAATGGGATCAAGAACTGCAGAGAAGTATGCAATAGGTTTCTTTAAATTCCCATGTCTCTGAATCAACACAGACAATGCACATCCTTCTCTCTCGCTGCAATACAGTTCAAAATCTTTCTCATAATTCGGCATACCCAAAGCAGGAGCTTGGCATAAGCTCTTTTTCAAATTCTCAAAGGATTCCATCTCAATTTCATTGAGAATAATTGGATCTTTTACATCAGACTTTGTTAGTCTCTGTAGTGGTTTTGCAATTATTGAAAATCCACTTATCCATTGTCGACAGTAACCAACCATTCCTAAGAACATTCTGACCTGTCGTTGTGTCCTTGGAGGTTGCATTGCTTGAATCATTTTAATTCTCTCAACTGTAACTTGCCTTTTCCCCTTTGCAATTCTGTGACCAAGGTATTTTACTTCTTGTTTGCAAAATTGTAATTTTGCTGGAGACACTTTATGTCCCTCTTCTGCAAGGCGATTTAACAGTATTATTGTGTCTGTCACACAATTTTCTCTTGTCTTTGCAGCTATCAACAAATCGTCAATATACTGCACTAACGTAGACCTACCTGGTAAATCCAAGTTTTCCAAAGATCTTTTTAACAACTCATTAAAGATTGAAGGACTTTCTGTATAGCCCTGTGGGATTCTTGACCATCCGAGGGTCTTACCTTGGAATCTGAAAGCAAAGATTTCATAACTGTCTGGATGTAAGGGAACAGTAAAGAATGCATTGCAAAGATCAATGACAGTGTACCATTCAGCATCATGTGGAATCTGGTACAGAATTACTGCTGGATTTGGGACCACAGGACAACATGGGACAACTATTTGATTAACCTTTCTCAAATCTTGTACGATTCTAAATGCTCCATTTGACTTTTTAACTCCCATAATTGGTGAATTACAAGGACTACTCTCCATTTCTTTTAATACACCTTGTTTGATTAATTTTTCAATTATAGGTGTAATACCTTCAATTGTTTCTGCTTTCATTTTATACTGTGGAATGTTAGGAAATTCTATTCCCTGTTTCAATGTAATTTTTACTGGATCTACGTTTTTCATCAGACTCATCTCGTTCCCAGTAAAATCCCATATATCAGATTTCACTGTTTCCTTGAGCTCTTCAGGCAAATCTTTCTCTTCAAATGCAGGAAACAATTTTGTTTCTTCTGCTTCCATCATCATCATTGTCATTCTGTATAAACCATCTTCCTCCATTGTTTGTAATTCAACTCCATCAGGAGAACAATATATTCTGCAATTCATTTTACACAGAATATCTCTGCCTAGTAAATTTACTGGACTACTATTACAAACCACAAATCTGTGTTTGTCTCTATAATTTCCAATTTCAACTGGAACTGGATCAGTTAAATCAGTTTTAATTTGTTGATTGCTTACTCCAACAACTTGGATGGTATCCCCAGAGAGAGGTAGGTTTTCAATTTCCACTGATCTAACAGTAGAACGGGTAGCACCAGTGTCCACTAGAAAAGTGATGTCTACATCGTTAACTTTCCCGTTTACAAATGGACCGGACTGGTCAACCTCAAGAGTGGCTCCAACAACACACTCTTCCTCCTCTCTCGGGCACCGTCAGCAATAATCATCAGAATCACTGTCTTGGCTTTCTGTTAATAAAAATTGTTGTGAAGCATTTTGCATTTGCACTCTTTGTTGCTTTTGCTGTTTTTGCGGTCTTATTACCTGTTCATTTCCCTGAAATCCCACATTTGGATTATATTTTTGAACTCCCCCCACAATTCGGAAATGGTGGTTGTGGCAATTGATCCTGGCAGTTATTCACCTGTTGCTGTTGTTGTCGCTGAATGTTTAACTCGTTTAAACCCTGTTGCATCTGTAGCTGTTGCTGCAGGTCAACACCATTCTGCATCTGTGGATTTAATAAGGGATTCTTTAAGTTTCTAGGAGGTTTAGGACACTCGTCTCTCCAATGTCCAATTTCGCCACAATTAAAACAAGGTAATCTTTGTTTCAACTCCTCAATCTTTGGGCTAAATTTTCTTGGAAAAATATTACCTTTAAGCTTTCCTTGTATCTGGTTCGTATTTCCAGTTTGAACAAAATTTGTGTTCTTATTACCCATGCTGGCAATTTGTTGCTCAGCCACTTTTACCTGAGCCCACATGGCTTTCTCCTTGAGCTTCTTTTGTCTCACCTCTAACTCATCGCTGCAATATTTAGCTTTTCTCAGAATATCATCCACAGAAAGTGATTGCCATCCTACAATGCTATTCCTGATCATGTCTGCAATTTCAGGTTTTAGTCCATAAACGAATCTATAGATAAAATGACTCATGTCCTTTTCATCTAATTTTTCATAGCCACTGTATTGTTTAAAAATTAACAGTAACCTCTCATAAAAGGAATGAACTGATTCTTTTGTTTCCTGATTTGTCCTTTCTATTTTAACCCAATCAACTTCTTTGGGTGGAATTTTGTTTTTCATCCAAACGATCACTTTTTCGTAAAAATCCATTACAAGAGGATTTGGGGCACCTGTTTCTTTGATTCGCTCAGGTTCTGTTTTTGGCCAACTTATTGATATTTTACATTCTGTCCAAAGATCTGATGGTACGACAATGTCGAAAAATCAATCCACAGAACTTTTGACACTTTGATAAATCTATCCACTTGTCTATACCACTCTACCGGTTTCTCCCTCAATTTTGGAAAATCATTTGTGAATAGCAGTATGTCCTGTCTTGACCAAGGGACATGAACATATCCTCCACCTGCAATCTCTCTCATTGGAAATTGTTTTGACAATTTTTCCAATCTTTCATCTTCCTTCTTTTTCGTCCATTTTACTCTCCATTTATTGAGTTCTCCTAGCTTTTTGATGTAAACGATCAAATCTTTTATATGCACTATTCTTCCCATTGAGTTCAAACTCTCAATGTCACTTTCTGAAAAGTCTAGTCTGTAATGTTTTGCAAAATTCTTTTGTTTACTCACATCGATTTCAAGTTCGGCTGCTAGATCTTCTAATTGATCATATTTATTTTTTGTTTTCCACTGAATACTTTTACAAATGAACAGTAGTTCATCATCTCGATAATAATTTAAACTATCTGGACCAATTGTTCCAATTATTAATTCTTCGATATTTGCTTTTAATTTAGCCACATCAAGTTTTGGAGTAGTTACCCTAACTTCAGGACTTCCTACATCTGAAATAGCACCCATTGGTGTTTTTGGAGATAAATCCTCATTAAAGGTTAAATCTGGCATTCTCGATCTCGAAGAGTTTATTTCGGATATGTCTGAGTAAAATTTTTCAGCAGCTTTTTGAATTTCTGCATTTAAAGGAATAGTTAACCCTGTTTTGTTTGATTCTCTTTGGTCAAATACAGGCTGAACAGGACCAATCGTTACTGGAACTGTCACAGCTTCCATGCTTTTTGTCATTCGTTTAATTAATTCTTCTTTAGATTTAAAATATTCAGCAGAATTAACAGCCTCAACATTTCTTGTTTCCCTTGCATAGTCTTTTGGAGCTTCCCTTGCTCTTGGAGTCATTGTAAAATGTCTACCTTCATTTCGAGCATTATCAAATTCTGGTCTTCTTGGAGTTTCAATAATTTCACAATTATTTGGATAAAGTTTAGGAGCTTCATTAATTGGAGGTGCACTCGGTGAAGTTTCAGTAGAAACCACCGGAGTAGACCATGATCTAGGAGGTCTCAAAGGTTGATTCTTTTTAGCTGTAGTCTATATTTCTTCCATAACAGCATCCTCAGATTCACTTTCTATAGATTTCCCAGCAGGAGTACCCATAACCATTTCCTGAATTAAATACAATCCTTCACTCATGTTTCCCTGTCTCCACATTCGCAATCTGTCTTCATGAGTTTCTCTTCTCCAAGGTGGAGTTTTAGTAGGTCTTTTGATTCCACTAGCTTCTCTTTGTAATTGATACATCTCATCTTCCCACTCAACTAAAGCTTCAAATTGAGTTGGTCTCGGTTTTGGAATAAGAGCATTCATTTTCTCTCGTAAATTTCTCAAAACCTTTACATTAAATGAACCATCATCAGGCCAAGTTAAAACACCGTCGTTCTTTGTATAACGTTTCCAGCTATCGAACCATAAAACAGTATGATATCCATATTCACCTTCCATGTACGCTGCAGGTGTTTTATACTTATGAAGTAATTTACCACCTCGCGTTTCGATTTTCTTGTCGGGTGAAAATAAATTTTTAAGTTTCTGAAATAATGTTGGCTTTTTCTCAACATGTTTAAAATGATAACTCATTTTTAAAAGTTAAATTTAATTCGTAAAATCGTTCGTAAAATATTTCCGGGATGTTCCGCAAAGCAACCTATCCGTGCGCGAAACACACCAACAAGCCAATGACAGTTGAGCTACGTCAGTTTCCTGCTCAACGAATAAAAATGGAGTTTTTCTGAAGGACCAATCAGCTTACAGGTCGTCAGACTCAAGAGCCAATCAGAGTATAGCTTGTGACGTAGGTCACCCAATCCCAGCGCGGCTCTGTGACGTACACAGCGGCTGCGGTTTCTCGCTTCTCACTCCTAGCGCTTACCCCTCCTTCACAAAATCTTTTCACAGCGCCATTTTAAGGACACTTTTCAGTGTAAATTAATTCTTAAACAATGACAATAAGGACTCATCTGTTCGTTTCACTATTTAGGATAGTTTACATACATTCAAGTATCCACACTTCGGAATAGTCGGCGCTATTCACACTAAGGATAATTTTCAATCGTCGGTAGAGTAACTCTTACCCCACCCTTCTAACACGTAAAATTATGAACTCGTTTTCCTCTGAACGCACCGCGAAGTGACAGTTCTAAGAGTTCCACTTGAACATAAATTACAAATCAAATTCGCACTTTCACACGGAAAATTCCCTAATTTCAAACACACATGAAATCCGTACAGGACTCTCACCTGTTTATAGAAATCATGCACCGTTAGCAAAATAACGACGTTATCCGTACAGGACTCTAACCTGTTTATAGATATAAAACATGTACCCCTACAGGACTCTAACCTGTTTATAGATAATCATGCACCGACGCTACTCTGCCCTTCATTCAAGCTCGGATATAGCTAATACTTTTATCACAGTGAGTTTTATGGAAGGCGCTTTGTCCCTATTCTCATGCTGCTCTAATTTCTTAGAAAACCCTCACTTTACAAGATTCACACCTAGCCCTAACACTGTGCTGCACGGCGACAACACTATGGTACACGGCGATACCTCTTGTGATACTCAGCGATATCACTGCAAACAGAACAGATGACTTGCGTGACTAATTTCTTGCCACACAATCTATACCGGTATAGCTTACAAATAGCACGAAAAACAAACTCAACATGTGTTAAAACATCGATCCTATTTCCATACCATAACACTTTAGTAACCCTTAGCAACCAACATATTACCTTGGTTACCCTTAGCAACCATCCTCTGCTACCAGAGAATTGATCCAGCGGCCTATAGAAAATATATCATAAACAACGCTACCCAACTTCATAACCTATAAACTAATTTCTACACTAATTTATGGACCCATTTATAAACATGACATATTTTGGGCCTACTGAATCAGGTGGTCAGATTAAACCTATATACACATTATTTACAAACTATATACAAAATTATACATCTGCGGAAGGAATATTGTCATTAGAATAAATCCTAACCATTTAAACGACCACCATTGGCGATGGGATCTAGCTAATGATAACCTGCACTTCTGAATAACCAAGACCAGCTTGTTTGTCAAAAGTAAGATTTTATTTACTAAATTATGGTATTTCAAAATGTAATTTTATTATTGTAATTTTATTAGCATTAAAGTAAGCATGTTTGAAAAGCTTCATGAGAAAAATACATTTTAGTAAGAAATTCAAAGTTTAAGTAAGAATTAGCAGTTTAGCGTTTCTAAAGCCTAAGTCCCTAGCTAAGCTAAATAAATGGAAATTAAAGTAAAGTTTCTTTGAGGATTCTTACGTGCTCCACGCAAAGTCCAGCAGCACTTCACCCTCATCGGAAAGTCAGAAAGCAGCAGCCAGCCAATCCCTAAGGGCATGACTTTTTATACCTTTCTATGCTAGCTAAACTAAGCGAAGGAAAGTTTTCATAAATCCTCGAAGTCCCATTGGTTGAGAGTGACAAGTGACATGTCACCCACATTTCAAAAGTTCCATTAGGTCACGTTTCTTAAAGACCATTGTCTTTTCCGCATGCAACCAGGAGCTTCCTTGGTTTGCAACAATTGTAAATTAATGTTCTCACAGTGTTCATTTCATTTCCGCGGGTGCCAAGTTAGAGCTGACAAAATTGTCCTTTATCACTTGCTTCCGACCTTGGCCACGTCCGACAAAATGGTGACAGCATGTCAGATTTGCTTAGTGAATGCAGCTTTGACGAACACTTTTTCAGAATGGGCTTCTCGTGACTTGTGCAGAAGTAAAATTCAGCTTTAGCAAACTCGAGCAAACTAGGCCCAAAAGCAGGCAACTTATGCTTTCTAGTAATAAACAAAAACAAGAAAAGTATTAATTAAAGAAATAATGTTGATTCTGTATCCACCCTAGGTTTACTAATTAATTAACCCTCCCGATTAGTCTAATGTTACCTAGCAAATGCAAACAAATAAAGCAGCGTTTATATCTACCAATCTTCATGAATCCATGAAACTTATTTGCACCTAGAATAGTAGAAATGACATCACATAGACAAGGAAAAGCAAAATAAGCACATGCTTCCTTTAAGTTTGCTGCAGTTAGTAATGACAAAAACGAAAACAACAAATTATTTTTATTATTTTGCACGAACAAAAGATGCAACATTTATGCACGTTTATGAGCACACATGTTAGTCCCCCCATGTGTAAAGTTTAATCTAGGTTGTATTAACACGATACATTACAAATTATTAATATTATTATTCATGTTATGGAAATGTGACTTTGCGAGTTTAAACAAAATTTTGTTTTCTATCTCGCTCCATCAGCTACTAAAAGGTTTTACTAACTGTGAATCATCCAATGTGATATACATGCTCATAAGTCCATGTGGCAGGAAGTATGTAGGAATGACCACACATAAAGAAAAAGTATGTTTCATGAGCAGAGATGTACTATTGGATGTTGAGACACCTCCTTTAATATGACCACACAGAGAGCCAATTTGAATGGACCATTATTGAGCAAATACCCTCATATTGACCAAACAAAAACAAGACTGTTCTATGCCAATTGGAGATGGATACACCGCTTGGGGATTTCCAAAGACGGCATCGACTACAAGGTGCAGTGGTTCCAGCTATAGGCAGCCGCAGAGTTTTTCCAAGGTGGGAATGCACCTCTGACCCGTCAGGAAGTTAGGAGCACAGAAACATCAGACCTGGGCTTACAACATGAAGCAAAATGGGTTCCGTATCCAGAGAACATTTATTTTCAAGGGACTACTTTGTTAATGTGAGTGTGTAGTGAACTCACATCTGTGATCACGCCCCTTTTGTTCTTATCAGCTGTTCTTAAGAGGATTAATTAAATGCATGTGCAGGAGTGATATTATTGTATATCTATAAGAACACTGATATATATTTTCTAAACACTATTGATCATAATTAATTGTAGTGTTCACTTGATGGTGGTTGCTAGGTTTTAATTATGATTATACCTTTACAGAATTCCCTTTGAGTAGGTGCTCTCCTCCTCTTCTTTTTATTTTTTAAAGGTTCTGTAATATATACTCGTCTATCATTTTAACTACCTGCTTTTGGTCATAAATACCAACCCAGATTATTAAGATGCCTTGGTTTTTGTTTTGCCACACAGGTTGACGTCCAATTAGATGGCTGACTCCTTTTTTGCATGCCTTGAATGTATAGGATAGCATAGCTAGGGAGTCCGAATACCCTGATGAAGACAGTTGACCATTCTTGTCATACCTACAGGTCGAAATTTGTTTGTAATCGATGGATTCTAAATGGCTAGATGAAATATTGTATCTTCTGTAGACCATTCTGTCTGCTTTTAATCAATACCTGGAGTACTCATTAACAAAGGTAATTCCGTGGGTATACCCTTAGGTATTTTTCATTCTTATAACATGATGTGGATCACTGTGTTTGTCATGTAAAAAGAGTTATAAGAACTCCTGGGTCCACGGACCTTGATTGAGTCTGCTGAGTTGTCATTGTTCCTACCCCAGTGTGAGATGTCGCCAATGATGAAGCATGCCATGATACTTTGTGGGTGAGACGACCTCTCAAATATCTTTTTATAACCATTGTGCCAGCTATTCCTTTCTGTGATCAAACTGGGGGAACTATAGGTTTGTGAACTCCAGTATCCGTGGTGTGAAGCTTTTGGTTGAAGAGGACAGACAAGTTTATACCTCTTTCCTTTCCTGTAGGGATTGATGGAGTATTTTACTACAATCTGGCATTCCTAGTGCCGGGGCATGGCAGACTTTCTCTCAGCCCTAGGAAAGCTTTCAAGCCATCTTTGGGCCATGAAAGCTTTTCATGCACATCTTTATTTGCGTCCGCTTCTTTAAAGGTTTGACCACTAGGGAAAAGGTTGGTATCCACTGTTTACAGTAGCAAACCATTCTCTGGAACATCCTGACTTCTCTTGGAGTTCTTAGTGGATTCACTGTCAAGATTGTTTCAACTTTGTTACTTGACATCTTTCTTTTTCCCTCCTTAATTCCATGCCCCAAATATTGGACTTTTTTTTTTTACAGTACTGCAGCTTGCTCAGACACCTTATGTCCATTCTCCGCTAAATGATTCAGAAAAGCAATTGTATCTTGTTTGCAAGCTTCTTGTGTATTTGATGCCATCAGTGGTTCATTGTGTGTTTAATCATCGGATCCTCACCCACTGCATCTAGTGCGAGTGGATGGGCTGGATGTGATTTGTAAACAGAGCTCTTTCTAGATAAGGATCTTTATTTAAAATGGCCTTTAGGTTTCTCCCGTTTCTATTTAGGTCAATCTTTTTATTATGGATACCTTTGGCACAGTTAAAAACAATTATCGTAAGACCTTGTATATTATGGCCCGAAACATCAGAGGTCTACATGTTTCAGCCCTGTTTATTGCCCCTCTGGTCCGCTTGGCTTTCTTCAGGACCACTTTCTCTTTTGACCCCTGTTTTGTGTGATGATTTACTATTCTATGATATTTTGTGGGGGAGGTAACATTTTTTACACACGTGGAAAACATGCATTTAGGTACAAACTATATTCCAGGAATTTCCGTATGTTTGTTTGTCTGGAACAAAATGATAAAAATATTGAACATTTTCCACATAGTAGCACAAAGTTGTGCAATATTGCAGTGTTTCTTTCATTTATAGATAGTGTCTGCATCACGTTTTGAGCAATAGTAAATCCCCATCACTGCACCACTTATAGCTGTAGAAAGACTCCTGCTTCATTGCAAATGGTGAAATGCAAATCGTGGTACACACTTGCATGCATTAAGACCTACACTGTCCATATAGATTTTATGGCTCCATAAGACCTCAGGAAGGGTGGACCCTGTAGTCGAACACTATATAATGAGGAAAATATGCGTGTGCTCGTAAGTTCATCTTATTGTTAAACTTCTTGGGATCAGGAAGCATTCTGTTAGCAAAAGTGAAGTCAAAGCACCCCTCATGAAATATGCCCCAGAGACTTACTTCATCAAGAGTTTGCACCCTGCGGGATATTATATTCCTTTCCTCTGAACATTGCATCTTAACAGAATCTGATGTTACTCTGTTTTAACCATAGTTGTCGCCGAGCGGCGCATGCAGATGTGTCATCACTGCAATTTCTTTTTATCCTAGTTCCATGGGTTGTGCCCACTTACAGACGCGCTTGCGAGAGGCGCTGTGCAGCCCGACTTGTGTCTGGGAAATGGAGTCCCCTTGCATGTTGTATCTGATTCCGTTTGCTGCACTAGCCGTGTAGATTCCGTACTTATGGGAGTTGTAGTTCATTAGTGTATAGGGTCCCATTCTGGGTTTGTGTAAGGATCTCTTCAGGGGGTTGTCAATACTTCACAAAGTCGGTGTTAATGATTTTGACATTATGTTGTATTGTATTGCTGACTATCCATATAAACAACGCTTGTTAACCATATGGTAAGCATTTTAATCTAGACTTTGGGTTCTGAGAGAGAAATTGTGGACATGATTGCACATTGAAGGTGTGATAACCTAATATCGATTAATAAAAAATAAAAAAATTCTCATTATCCGACTCTACCCAGTTCCATTGTGCTTCAACAGGAGTGTGGTATTTTCTAAAATATCTACTTGCCAAGGAGGCCGAATGCTTTATCAATCCACTAGTCTTGAAAATAACTCCACTTGTCCCTTTAGTGCCATGCAAAATTGTGGGGGGTGTTCTCTCTATACCAGAGCTCGGATAATATCCTTTCTGATTATGTTGGAGCTCACATATTGGATTTTCAGTTAAGCCAATGCTCTGATATTTGAAAATCTATATACAGCTACTGGAAGTCAGGACATGGTAGTTCCAGGGTTGGAATATCTTTATAGTCTGTGCATGCCCACAAACCAACATGTTTAAGGTTATTCATAACTCCTCCACAATCTCTTCCCACTCCGTAAAATGTTAGACATTTACTCCTGGTAAGACCAGAAGTAAAACGCTTCCGTAATGGAAGTAAAATCCGGGGTAGATTTGTTCCGCTGGGTCTTCAATCCCCCCCACTGTTGGATACCAAACTATCTCCGACAGCTTCTTGTTATGGAACTGTGTGAGATGCCAAAACCTCTCTAGCAGCATAATGGAGGACAACCGACACTAAATAAATATCTTTGTGGCTTCATAGGCTATGGAATGTCCTGGTAGTAGAAAGATTCTTGTATAAAATGCGCAGGTTGAACCTGGTGTAGGATGTTGAACTACACCTTTTCTGACGTGCTGATTTGGGACTGTTTTAGGGGCGGGAGAGAAAAGGGGTGCTTTGTTTGAGAACTTAGCTATAATGTATGGACTCATTAGCAGCACATTTATTTCTCAGGCACGGTTGATAAAGGATACTGTTGAACTTTGTTAAAACTTAATAAACTCTACGTGATACACGACGCTTTAGGGAAATTCATTTGCAGTTTTTCAGCAGGTTTTCTTTCACATGAGAAAAAATACATGCAAAAATTTGCTCTTGCAAAAAAGGGATTCTCAGAACATTTCTGAAAGTACAGTTTTCAGGCCTGCTTCTTTAACCTCCTTGTGAAATTCTGAAAGTGGTATGAACTCTGCACCAATGCAAAGGCCTATTTCTGCCATAGGGTTTGCTACCTTGTGCAAAGAAAAATACCAGCCACTTATACAAGTTTTGAGCTTCTATAATGGCCTGGAGCTATTGGTTTTATGGCAGTCTGACTGAAGTCTGCTGTTTACTTGTTTACCGCTGCATGATGAGTACATATAGGCAAACGTTTCTCTCTGATTGGCCAATCATAACAAAGTACGTGCGAGCATACACCTAACATATGGTAAACCTACAGATTGAAAACCACTCCTATCGTCAACACTTTTGCTGAACTTTGTATTTGGTTATCCATGTGCACTAGTGGCAGAAGGTGCTAAAATATCTTGAGACTTCAAATGACTAATAGCGGCAGTGCAAACCAAATGAATTTAATACGAGAATACATTTGAAGTGGCCTGTTTAGTTAGTAGGTGACCTGCAGCCTGAAGATTCTACTGGAAAATTGGAAGGCAGCAACAAATGCAAATACATTATCAGTCAATAATATGCTGGAGTTTCCATTAATATCATACACTGATATGTAGAACCTTAAAACGTATGGCTAGCCTGGTAGTGTATGGCCTACAAAACGGAGTATTCCCATGTGCACACCCAGGGAGTGATAAACTGCAGTATAGGTGGACTATGACCCATGTGAAAGTCTGATAATGAGCCGCAACGTTCTTGGTGGTTCTGTAAGCAGCAACCAGAAAGTGGTACCAATGGTGCAGTTTTGCTACAACACGCCTTCTATGGTGACCCCCTTTCCAAGCATAACAGAAGCTAGCACAAGACTTGTATTGTGTACTGTACTTTACATTTTTGTCCATGTATAGCTATAACCTGCCTTATTTGCCATTAGTACAAGTAGTGGTAAAATGCAGTACCAATATTAGTATTACTTTATTATTGTCCTTGCCTCTACATAAAATTGAAAGTTTGTCGTTTCACACTTTTACTGCAAATGTTTTATTTACATAATTTATTGTAAACCCTTCAGTGTTTTTTATCCTGTTTTTCCAGAGAATCTGTTTTTATAGATCTTCCACGTTGTCTGGACTTCTTCTGTCTTCCATGCCCTTTTCCTTTCTTCCCCTGGGGGGTACCGTATAGTGCAGACACCCTGCCTCCACCTCCGGCCTATTATTTTTCCTTGACCCTGCGCATGACCTCACACCCACTCCTTGTGACTACTACTTCTCTTGGAAGCTTGCTCGCACCACTAGATTGCAACCATTAATACAGCGCTATCAAATCGTCCTCTGGACCCAGAAGTTTGCTGGGCACCTTCAATGGGTTGATTCCCTTCTAACCGACTATTTGAGTCTGTATTCCTACAGACACCACACGGATTTGTTCTGCAGAAGGTAATTCCTTATCAAACTACTAGGATCACCCACTCGTGCTTGCGGTGGATGCCCCCCATGGCTCACATCACTGCCTCTCCTTTACTTCCTCAACTAATGCCCGGCCCACTATTCCACCCCACACCTCGGAATCATCCTGTGTTTACCCTGAATTCTTGTTTTGCCTACTAAGCGACCGCAGGGCATTACCCTAACACGCATTACTTGCGTTCCACAAGGACCTTGTGTGTCCCACGCGTGAGCCTTCACATTTATCGCTAGCACTAGTGCCAAGGGTTGGAATTCCTCTTGTCCTGCTGTATTCATTCCTTGGTACCATACCTTCATTATTGCATTTTCCTTACCCCACAGACCGTGCACGGATGCCTTTCCCTTTACTTGATTCACTATAATCATACAGGCTCCTCGCAATCTTCACAGGTAGCCCTTACTCCTTTACATCGACCTTTTTGCCATCCACTGGTACCTCCTGGATCTTCTCTCTCCCTTTCCTCCTCTTAACCCCCTATACAGCACTTACCATATCCATGTAACACGGTCCTGAGGATGACCCGAAAATGTACAGGTCGAAACACCGTCTACCTTCCTGCCCAATTGTGGGCGTTACTGTGGTTTTCTTAAACAGCTGAATCTTTTTTTGATCAATTATCTGCTGACTGTTTTCGTGACCAACAACTAAATTGCTTCTTGCACCTTTTCTCGCTGTTTCTTCGTCTTTGTCACGAATCACTTATGCACAGACCTACAATTGGGTTACCTATGCATATAATGTAATATGGTGGTGGTATAACAACTCTTATTATAAATAGACCAGTTTTTTCACTAACTATTGTGGTCTCCCTTATTACCCTCTCGCATTGAATTGTATTTCTAATGTACCTGTCTAACTTAATGATTACCAGTTGAGACATTGTTTGTTAAACATATTTACCCAGGTCTCAACTGGGTTAATAGGCCTTCTCCTGTTTTTGTTCTTTCCCAGATATGCAGCAGCATTGCTAACTTGGCAATGCCCTTCATGTTGGAGGTTAAGATGGAAAACTGACAAGGCCAAAAAAACAACTATGTGGTGGCATATAAGTTGGAGGTTCTTGCTGTGCAGGCAGATAAAGCGCAGGGGTGTGGAATTCATATAACCTGTTTCCCAGAACATATTGTTTGGAGTCATGAATAACAAGTTTTCATGTCTATTTTGTCCTCGGGGCAAGTAGGTTCAACCTCCCGCAGTACAAACCATTTGACTGATATCTTACAGTACCACAATATGGACCAGGGAAGGGCATTGTCTGCAGTTAAGTTAATATTTTTATCCGTATGTTAATGCTGTTCGAACTTGTATTTATGGTTCATTAATACAAATCCTTACTCATTAGGGTGAGGGCTCTAAGGAAATGCATTACTGACCGTGGTTCCGGTGTAAAAATGGTTTACACGCTTTTGCAAAGTTTAACAATGTGAGGCTACATACAATGCTCCCAGATTGATGCTTTGCCTTCAAAATAAAATGTTCACAAAAAATGCAACTATCGTAATATTTTTCTAAACTACTGTGAAATTGTATGTAACATATCTTTGAAGCATCATTTGGTAAAATGTGTTGCTGCATTCTAGTATTTGTAACCAGCATTGGCAATACCACTAGGTCTCGCCGTACAGTGTAGTTCTGATGACTTTTTGGCCCTATTTGAATTATGAGCTGTGCCTGAAAGATAACTTCACTTGTGGCTGTTCTGTTTAGTTGTAAAATATAGCAATATGTGGCGTTTAATGGAGTTATGACTACCTTTGGGCCCGGTGCCACTGCACCATTTAAATCCATGCCCGTTTAACTTCAAGGTAACTGTAATTGTTACCGCCTGTATAGTAGTAAAATACTCCAATATTAGGTGTGTAGAGTCGGTATGAAGTCACTAAGAATAATAAACAATCACAAAGCCTTTATACGCATGAAGCAATTGAACAAAAAGTCACACAATAAGCACGCTGTAACAAAATAAACACGTTAAAACACAAACGAACACACGTAAACCAATATAAACAAATGATTAAACGGCACGTATGAAGCCATTAAAAACAAAACCATGCAGAAAGCCTTTAAAAACAGGATTGCACATTTGCACACAGGGTTACATATGTACAAAGCAAACCGCATGTACTTTAGCATCATTGGAAACGGCCACTAGATAAAACTCCCATCTCTCTCAAGCAGGAACATTAATCGCCAAAGTTACCATTACATTTTTATTTTTGCCTAAAACCTTACACCCGCCACCGACCCCCGATAGCCCCCTCCCCTCACCACCATGTGCTAAGCCTTTTTTTGGGGGGGCTATTTGGGGTAGTTTGCGTTTCGGCCCGTGAACCTTTGTCCACACAGGGTATCCTTGCCAAATTTGTGTCCTTTTTTCCCCAACATTTTTAGGATCCTTAAGGTACCTGGGGTTTGTGGATTCCCCTGGAGGGATTCGAGAAATTGGCCAAGATACAGCCAATATTCTGTTTTGAATAATAGGAGAGTGCTGCAGAAGAAAGTGTCTGGTTTTTTCCCCTGCAAAAGGTATTGTTAGAGTTTGTGCTGCTAAAATCGCCATCTTCCCAGCTTTCAGGAACAGGCTGCCTTTTGTCAGAAACAACCTTTTCAAAACAGTTTTGGCATTTTACTGGGACATATCCTATTTTTCCTATTTTTTTTTTGTGTGCTTTCAACCTCCTTCCAGTTAGTGGTAGTAATGGGTGTGAAAGCAATAATGGATCATACAAACCTATACATTTCTGAAAAACAGTAAACATTCTGAATTCAGCAAGGGGTCATTTGCTTAGATCCTTCAAATTTTCTGTATAGAAACTAACGATTGAAATAAAAAAAAATATTAAAATTGAGTTGGAAAAAAAACAGCTGTTTGTGCCAACGTTTTCACCTGTAAATTGTAAGTGTGGGCGAATTTTTTTTTTTTTAAAGCAATATACGGTTATGTCTGCTGGACCCTTCTGGTTGCGGAAATATATAGGACTTGTATGTTCACTAAGAACTCGAGGTACCCACAGCCATTAACTGAGCTCCATCTTGCAATGGGTTTTCATTGTGTACCAGGTACCGAGTTGAAAAGCAGTGGTTATTTGCACATCTCCAAAATTGTGGGTACTCTTACAAGAATGTGAATTAGAGGACATTTTTCAAAATGACTTCTTTACACATTCTTACATTTGGAAGGCAGAAATGTAAAGAAAGTCAAATGATAATAACACTTATTCTACCATTCTGCGTTCTTCTAAGTCTCACAATAAAAATGGTACCTCAATTGTGTGTAGGCCTTGTACCTGCAACAGGAAACAGCCCAAAACGCAACGTGGATACATCAATTTTTCCAGCGAAAACCAACCCTTTTTTCGCAATGTGCCTAGCTGTGGATTTTGTACCCTAGCTCTGCCAGCATGTAAGGAAACCCAGCAAACTTGTTCACTTTTGAAAACTAGACATTCATAGGAATCCCGGATGGGGTGACTTGTGTGGCTGTCACTAGGTTCTGTTACCCAGAATTCCTTGCAAACCTCAAACTTTGTGTTAACAAAACAAAAATTAATTACACAAAAACAAATTCCTCATATTTCTGTAATGGAAAGTACGGGAATCTAAGGGGAGCAACAAACTACCACCCACCCAGCATTCCCCTAAGCCTCCCGATTAAAATGGTACCTCACTTTTGTGGGTAGGCCTAGTGCTTGTAAAAGGAAACCGCTTCAAAACTATTGATTACCAAAGAACACGTTTTACGAGGGAGTCGCCTGCATTTTTGATCCCAGGCTTGGCTGCATTCTTGTGAACTCTACAAATCCCAGAAATTTCTGAAGCCTAGACTCCTGGGGAGTCCAGGGAAGTGTGACTTGCATGTTTTCCCCAATGTTTTCTTACTCTGAATCCCCTTCAAAACTCAAATTTAGCAAAAAATATGATCCCATTGTCCTTAAATTTCTATGTGGGATCACCACGCCGGCACAAATGTCCCACCATCCAGCGTTCCTCTTGGTCTCCCAATAATAATGATACCTCACTTGTGTGTGTGTCAATGCAGAATCGCCTAAACTTATTTAAAAATAAATATTTAGTGCTTGGAGTTTGCTGTGCTATCCCCTCAATCCCTATGGTTTTGGCCCTTCCCAGTCGTAGGCCCTTGCCCGACCCCCACAATTGAGGTATCATTTTGCTTGGGAGACTGAGGGGAACGCTGGACATTTGTGCCGGCGCAGTGATCCCAGCTAGAAATGTGAGGAAAATGTGTGGCTATTGCCCAGATATGCTCCAAAGGCAGAAAGACTGTGGCCATTTGTTAGGGGGGTGGAAAGCATTGGCATGTCCGTTCTGGTCAACCAACATAATCCCTGACGCTTTGTGTGCTTTCTGACCCCCCTCTTCCCTGGCGAAGTGGGGTGCAGATCAGGGGCTATTGACCCAAACTGTCTCCTGGGGGAGGTAGAAAAAAATGAGAGCTCCTCCTCACCTGGTAAAAATTTACAGAGGGCAAAATCCCATAGTAGGAAGGCCAGTGGTGAGCAAGGAACCTGCTGGACCTTCTTCTCTCAAATCTTCTTCCTGATCTCCATTGGTTCCCGTTTTACCTTTCAGTGAACTGTCTATGCAGAAAATCTGTTGGCGAAGACCATTTCATTGACTGTTACGTCCGCATCTCATATATTTCTTTCGATAAAGAGTCTGTCCAGGGCTATGTTGTTGACGACCCAGTCGGTACCACCGTTGACAGCAGTGACAGATCCTTTTATCATTTCTCACAAGTGCATTTCCACGCCTATGGGACATGACTTGCTTAAAGTTTCACCTTTACCCCTAGTGCATCTGCTAGAGATGTAGGAATTGAGGGATGAAAGTCTCTTTAACCCTGCATACAGTCTCTCAACTGAATTCTGCATAGATAGAAAGTGAATTTTCTTTTCAGGACAGAACCCAGCACTCTGCACAGGAATATGACCCCTTCCTGGACCATTACCCTTAAGATAAGCCTGAGGAAGAACCGCATCAGTGACACAGGCACTCTATTGCAGTCCCTGTCTGTTTGGTAACTGATTTACACATGATAAATGACTACTACAAAAGTCTTGAGGCCAGTGCCTGACGCAACAGACCCCAATGCGTCCAGATGTTCCAGAGACAGTATCTCTTGCAAAGACCCTGTTAAGAATACAGCAAAAGGAAAGGCGTGTGTTACCGCCCATTACAATTACATATACCTTTGCTGATTGTGATGGTGACCAGCCTAAAGAAGGCAAAATCTCCTTTGACTCAGCAGTGGATCACCCGGAATAGGATTACTATGTGGCACCACTATCTGCGTTGTCTACCCTGCCCCTGGTGTACTTTCCTCTTGCTGATATTGGTTGCTTTCATGAGATCCTTAGATGAGCGTCCAAGCTTTTCGACCTACCTCTCCCGGCAAAGCAAATCGAATGTTTTTTTTGTATGACTTAAACTTAATTCTGCTCAACTCACTGTAAGATCTATTCCCGTCGTAAACTACATCTGGCAAGAGAAGTTGAATGTAATGAGTGCCTCAGTTTCAGTGGCTGCTGTCGTTCCAAAACTTGACAAAAAATATAAGGCTCCTACAGCTCACCCACTTGCCTTATAGGTCATCCTCGCCCTGACTCAATGACCTTGCAGGCCACCCAACGACTGGCTAAAAATTCATATTCCACTTACTCTGGCTCCCCCCCTTTCCCAAAACACAGAGGGTCACAGATTCGATAATTTAGGGAAGAGATTATCTGCCATTGCGGCAACATATTAGGCTTCTAATGTGCTAGCCATTCTGGGGAGATATGGTGGTCAGATGTGGCCTGACATGTCAGCATTTTTGGAATATCTCCAAGAGGAAAGAAGCAAAGGGAATACTGCTGGAAGAGGAGAAGGCCTCTTTAGAGACTGACACAGCTATGGAAAACTATTCTACAGTCTAATGCCACATGGCATGAGCAGCTGTTCTGCGTCCCCAGGGTTGGTTAAAATCAACATAGTTTCGCACAGAAGTGCATGCAAAAACCTTTGACATGCGAACTGACGGGGAAAATCTTTTTGGTAAGCATGTAGATGATGCCTTGCAGTTATTAAATCGGACATGGATGCTTCCCGTTCACTTGGCACCTTGCAACAGCAACACTTCCAGGTTTTTCAAGGGGGGGCAGAGGGCAATTTACATTTCTAGTACCATACCAGCAAAGTAGGTACTAGCCCTACTGTCAACAGGGTTTTAGATCTCAATATCATGCCCAGCAACCATACAGGATGACCAAAGCATCCTACTCTAGGCAGCCAGTGCCTAGACGTCCTCCGGCTGCAGGAAAGTGAGAGGACAGAACTGGTTTGGACTGGGGTCAGAGACCATTGCCACAAAGAGAACAAAGACAAAATGGGGTTCAAGTAGTGAACCTTAAACCCCAAAGAATTAGATCACTTCTGGACTCCAGAGAATCCTTTTGCCAAGGAGAGCTGGAGAGATGTTCGGTTAGTAGGAGTACTGCTCCTTTGCGGGTTTGCCTGCAGTTGTTGCTTCTGCCAAGGAAGGGGACAAAGAATGGAACTTTGCTGTGACCTGCTTGAAGAAAAAATCCTCTCCCAAGGACTTTTGTGTGCTGGCCTCTTGTTCTGATGTCTCATGGACACAAAGACTTCACCACCAGCTCCCCTGAACACCACAGCTGGGAGCTCTGACCTGCCAAGAAGTGCCTGTTCCAGTTTGGGGCCTCGGGAGGTAGTTCCTGCTGTTGGGAGCTGGAAGAAACTTAAGGAATAAAAGAAACAACTCTGCCATTACCTGCACCCAGGCCAGGGGCACCCCTCATGTAGTGCACGACACATCACTCTGCCTGCACCGCAGCTTCGACACCTGCAATTATATGCCTTGCCAGCGGTCGCACTGACTCCATCAGTGCCTGCATCCCGCTATCGCGGAGCCGATAACCGATGAGGGTGATTTCATGACTTTATTGCCTCACCGGAACAGATCCCTCCCTGCTCTCATCTTCTCCTGTCCTGGACTGTACACGTCACCTCCTCACAGACCCGATGCCACGCCTCCCCCGTGGCAGCCATGGAGCCAGCCTTGACCTCTGCACCCACGCTGTCTCTTCACAATGCAGTGCATCCTCCAAAGTCTTTGTTCCAGGGTACTGTTTGGTGAGGGGTCCTTGTGACGTGGTGCTTGACGCCGTGCACCTCAAGGTTGGTGCCATACTCTGGTTTACTGCCTGTCATGACCTCTTAATAGCCCCAGGTGGAGCTATTTATTTCTACTGTTTTTTTTTACCTGATTCACTGCGTCATAAGTGTCCTGGAGAAGTGCAAACTTCCTATCGGCACGTATTCGGTGGCATATCTGGGTGCGTACTGGCATATCAAATCTGTTATGACCGCACATCACAAGCGGTAACGAAAGTTAGATTCACAACCTATCCTAAAATATGACACTCCAGGTATATTGCAAGCCTTTCTTTACACATAGGGGGAACTATACACCATACGCAACACTGCTAAGCAGCCTGACATATTAGCATACCTGGAGGACATTGCCATAGCTTGGTTATCAGATCAAGAAGAATACCTAGCACAACCAATTACAGTTTAAGAAGTCACAGAAATAATAAAAGCTCTGCCCAATGGAAAAACACCTGGCCCAGATGGGTTCACGAGTGAATTTTATAAGGCATACGTCGACCTTCTGGCACCTCCCCTTGTTGGAATGTATGGCGATGCACAAGACAAACAGATCCTCCCACCCACGCCTAGAGAGGCCATGATTATAGCCCTCCTGAAGCCTGATAAGGACCCCGAAAACTGTCTTACCGCCCACTATCTTTAATAAATACAGACCCAAAAATACTAGCAAAACTTATGGCTGCACGTTTGCAACCACTCATGACCAACATTATACTCCCAGATCAATCGGTATTTATATCAAATCGTTCTACGGCACACAATATACGCACCCTCTTTGCACTTTCCATCAACTCAACCCGGAACTCAAGATGGCGGTGGTTCTGTTAGATGCTGCCAAGGCATTTGATTCGGTCGAATGGACCTTTTTATTTACAGTACTACAAAAAATGGGTCTACCCCAATCCTGTTGCAATGGATTAACATCCTATATACGAAACCCGTTGCACGTATTAAAATAAATCTGTATGTTTCAGACACATCACAAATTACATGGGGAACTGGGTAGGGGTGCCCCCTGTCACCTCTCCTATTTACCATTGCTCTTGAACCGCTGGCATGCAAAATTAGGCAGCACCACCAACATGGAGCATTGAGCTTTTTACATCACCCTAAATATATCTCCCTATATGCTGACCATATGATGCTTTATGCCTGTGAACCGCAAGATAACTTATCTCCCTTACTACAGGAATACATTAAATTTGGTAGGCACAGAACTCCAAATAAACTGGAGTATTCCACCATCATCCCTCTTACGGAAATGACCGCGCCACAGGGGGCAGATTTCCTGCTGGAGTGGCAATCAGACCCTGCCCGATACCTAGGCATCTGTTATCACAGAGATCCAGTAGTGGCTATAGGAACAAATGATGGCACCGACATAAGTAAGCTGAAAGAAAAGGTAGAAAGATGGCTTCATCTACCCCTGTCCCTGGCAGACCGAATAGCTGTAGTAAAAATGGTCATGCTACCAAAATTTTTATACCTATTTAATAATATTCCAATAACCCCACCAAAAGCAGTATTCCACAGACTGACATCCAGTCTAACCCGCCTTATCTGGGCCGGTAAGCAAGCCTGCATTGAACTGCTTGCGCTGACACTCCCATACTCTGCAGATGGTTTTAAGGTCCCTGACTTTCTGCTCTATTATCTTTGTGCTCAGGCGCCAGATGCGCATTTTTGGTACCATCTAATCAGATACCTCCCACATACGGCGGTTGGGGATGGGCACGCCCACCCAATGCCTCTTCAATATATTTTGCCGCACCCCCGAGCACACGTGCGGAAACAAGAAATCCATGCAATCCGCATGACAATTATGGAGTGGCAGAGACTGGGGAAATTAGCGCACAAACTCCCGTTATATGCACCAGTGTTACCTTTGCCACAACACCCAGCTATCTCAGTGACTCAGAAGAAAGTGGGCATGACACTGCTGCAGCAGGTTGGAATAGACAAGATGGGAGATTTATATAACAAAGAAGTATTTATAGAAATTGATGACCTTCAATGTATTGGCAACCAAACCCTCCTTTTCAAATTCACATACAGGTTACGAGGTGCAATTAAAGATCTATATCCAACATTTCCAGCAGAACCACCCGTCCTTCAAGCATTACAAATAATCATCACCAATCCGCACAATATTCACCTAGTGAACAACCTAGATGTCCTTTTACAAACTGACATAGCAGATAACACATGCAAAGCATGAAATAGATGGTCGGTAATTTGAGAAACGCCCATTCTTGAAGAGGAATGGACCAAGTGTTGTGCCCTGACTGGCCTACTTACACCAAATGGTAATTTACGACTTATTCATTATAAATATTTACACCAAACATACCATACACTGGCTAAATAAAAAAAAATGACGTCTCCTCACAGACGCGTGCTGCAAACTGTGTGGTGCTGACGAGCCGGATTTTATACACTTAGCATGGCATTGTCCACATATTAGTGACTAGATGGAAACTAACAACAACGTTAAGCGCTGTTAGGAACCAAAATAGAGTGTACAATCCGTATATGTCTGCTAAGTCTGATGTCCAATCTGAGATCCACTAACCGTAAATTCTGTGTAATTGGGTTATTATTGGCTAAACAAAGGCTGTCTATGGACTGGAATGGCAAAAAACAACCCTCATGTAAGCAATGGATACATGGCCTGGTGTACTGTAAAGACACCTTGAAACCTATGAAGAGCTTCCATCAAGATCCAAACCAAGAGACTATTGGCAACCATTAACGTTATACCTACAGTCCAATCCAATTGATTAATTACCCCTCTGTGTATATTATGTTGTACTCTGAAACTGTGTCATTAATGTATGGAGCATTGTACTTGAATTACTGAGTCGGGGTGAGTGTGTATTAGCCTGTATTTTTCTTTTGGTTGTTTCTTCCTTTTCAGTCTCTACAATGTATGATTTCGATCTAATGTAAAATAAAAACTTTAAAAATAAAAAATACTTTACACAATGCCTTTTGGGATAAGCCTGTCTGCTCGTGCCAAGCTACCAAGGGGGTGAGCAGGGGGTATCTAAAGAGTGTATTCCCAGTTACACTGACTAGGTGCAAGGGTCCCTTCCTGGGCAAAGGCGCATACCTCTGCCAATTCGAGACCTTAATTTTTTAAAGACTTGGTGACGGCCATGCAAGTTACTCCACCCTGCATTCCCCCAGGTGTCTAATTTAAAAAAATGTGCTTTGCTAGGTTTTCCTAGGTACTGACTGAGCTAGGACCGAAAATCCCCAGCTATACACTTTGCATAATTGCAGAAAAGGATCCGTTTTGAGTGGGAAAACATGATGTATCCATGTTGTGATTTAGGCAATTTCCTTTAGCTGGTACGAGGCATAACTACACAGGTGAGGTAGCATTTTTTTGGGGCGGAATGCTGGGAGGAAGGAAGTTTGTGGCTCTTCCCAGATTCCTATCGATGAAAGTTTTATGATCAATAATGTAACTTGGATATCCTTCAATTAATTGGCTGGTTTCTCGAAAGCATGTTAATAATCACAGAATAACCGTGTTAGTTAACTCTGGGAACCTTTCTCTTGTTTTTAATTCAGTGTGATATGGTCATACACGCAGAATCGGGCATAAAAAGGATGAATGTCCAAAGTTGAAATTGAATATTAATATACAGCACAATCAAATTGCCAGTACAAAGTGGATAAAAGGGAGCCAACCAGAAATGCCCTGATTGGAATTTTTTTTGAAGAGGGGGCAAATACCTGCACAAATTGAGCACCAAGTGGGGCACAAAAGCCGGACATGAAAAATAAATTACGCACTTGGGAGAAACTATCCAAAAAGGAGATAAAGAAGTGGCAAGTTTAAAAAAAATACTCGGAAGTCAAACGTGTACCACGAGGTTTGCGGAATTAACTTGATGCCCAACCACCAGGATACAAGCAATGATCTTCTAAGTGAATGGGGCGAATACATCTTGCAATCTTCACTGGGACTAATGGAGATTCTAATAAAGCATATAGAAATAGCCCTGGATAAAACCACTAAACAACTAAAAGAAATGGAGAAGGAATTAGCCACTGTGGAGATGAATCCTGTACTGAAAACACTCAAAGAGGAATTAGAGCATTGTATAGAAAAATATGAGGAGACTGTACGCATGAGGAAGCAGTCTAAATTTCAGAGAGATAAGGATGATTATTAGGAGGGCCACATATTCACCTATGCAAGAAAATATGGTAAATTCAAACAAAATGAAGGAATTGAATTTACAGCTGAAACTGGAAGTATGTCCTCCTTAACCTCGACAGATGCCAGTGTGAGTGAAGGGGAAGTAGAACAAAGACATTAGATCTAAATGCTCTTTTTTAGACGAGATGAAGCTGGCATTACAGCAACAAAATTGGGAAAAAACAATGATGGCACCAACAGCAAACCAAGGAAGAGAACGTGGAAATGCCCGCCGAAATAGACAAGAAGGGGCAAGCGAAAATGTAGCTCAAAGTTTTGGCGCAAACCGTGTGGGAACAATTACTAGGAGTATGCGGCAGAAATGGAATTAAAAGATCAAGATATAAGACCAACCGCCACAAATGAAGGGCAAGAGCTGGAAGTGATTAATTTATCGTCAAAAATCCTCACTGAAATGGAACAGAATTCTAAAATGGGGCTTGAATTTCTCCCCACCAATAACCTAGATTTAGCTGAAACCAGGATTGAGCTATACAAATATGCACAAAAGATAAAACTGGCTAAATTATTTGTGGATAATCCAAATATGGCAAACATAAAAAAACGACCTCAGACCCAACAATGGGACTAAAAGCTAAGGATGCGGAACATTTTGTCAACTTAATGGAATTCGATTTAGATCCTGAATGTGAAAGAAGGGAAATACGCTCCCATTGCGACCAACTTGGAGCAGGAAGCAGTCCAAATCAAAATTTTACCCTCAATTGCCTCCTGGCAATAAAATAGATTTTTTCATGAATGTGTGATCAAAGATCTTTATCAACTGAAAGTATCCAAGAAGACGGACCATCTCTCAACTGAAGAACGGAAAGCTTTGAACATTTAAAAAAAAAAAAAAGATGAACCATTGAAATAAAAATGGCGGATAAGGGTGGAAATGTGATCATCCTGGATAAAGAAATGAACATGCGAGAGGCATACTCACAACTATGAAAAATGTATCTAATCCAACTCCAAATGGAAGGAAGAACTGGATATCAAATTGGACAACTGGCTTAAACAAAATTTACTGGATGATGATGAAGTCAAATATTTCAAAACAGCACATCCAAAGATGGCGACCATATATTTTCTCCCTAAAGTCCACACACATCCCACGAAGCCACCAGGGAGAGCGATAATCTCGGCAAAAGGTGCACTACTTGAACCAATGGGTAATCCAAGATGGCCGCCTGGTAGGAGCTCTGGTCCGGAGCTCCTAGTGCTGGGGACCCCTTTTCTGGAATTATCCCCGATAGCACGCACCACCGTTGGCGAGAAAAACGAGCAACTGGATAATAACAAATAACTGGATTGAACTCAAGTAACTGGTTCTAAAAGTAACTGGAATATCGCTGTAAAACACGTACCTGCAGCAGTGACGGCTGGGACCCCTGCAGCCTCGGCGGAACCCAGGACGGCTGGACGGGAGCCGAGTTGAGAACCCGACCCGCCTGAAGATCACCTCGTTTGCACCGGTACTGGTGGGTATGAACCTGAGACCGGAACCATGCTGAGGAAGCCTGGGAGGTTCCTGACAGACTACTGCATCCCAGTGCCCTCTTGAGTGTGGAGTTACCCTGCTTGCCCGCAATCACCGCCGGCAAGTGATCAGTGTCACTGGAGCCGCCGGGGCGAGTGACAAGCGGACGGGAGTTGGCGCTGACAGATCCGGCGCGGGTGATAGAGGGAGAGCCGACTGGAGGCTTCCCCCCCCCCCCCCCCCCATCCCAGTGGACCTACGAGAACGGTGCAATCGGCACCTAGAACGGCTCCGGTGTGCCCTGTTTGAGTGTTTAGGGCAGCGTTCCGACGGGAGGCTGTGGAGCGACGGGAACGGAGCAATGGGTATCTAAAGCGGCTCCGGTGTGCCCTGTCTGTGTGTTTTGAGCAGCGTTCCGGCCTACTCCACTCAGCGGGAGGCGAGCAGAGGCGTGCTTCGCCGCCACAGGAGCAGCGGCTGACGGAGCGGAGCCCTGGGGAGGACGGGACTGCCCGGAGGAACGTCGAGCCTTCCCCGCCTGTGACGGGAGCCGGAGGCGATCAGAGGAGGGGCGCCGCCGCCCAAGGAGCGGCGGGAATGGAGCACTGAGGCGGGCGGGACCCGGGGTGGATAACTGACAACGGAAGACTGGAGCCTACAACGTCTACGCTGGGAACTGAGGTGTACGGAGGTTACACCGCCGACCAGCGGAGATGCCTGAGTTCTGAGACCGAGGCGGACGGGAGTGCACATGGCAACACGGCGCTGTCCAGGAGAACCACAGGGGAGGGAACAGGCAATAGGGCGTCTTAAAACAACGCCTATCAAAGTCGGAAGGGGCTGCACGCACGTAATCCTGCCAGTGGGCGCTGCGCGCTGTAGCGGTGTTCCTTGTGTGCATTACTTTGCAACACTTGCTGGTAACAACATAGAGATCTACAAAAAGGTATTTATCTACCTCGTTCTCCGGTACACATTTCCTTTGTTCAAAATGGCTGGGGCCATAAAACTGTAGAAATAAATCCTCTCCTGCACCACCACCGCCCCGAGTTGACCGTGAGGATGCATTCCAACTAGATCAAGGGTCACCTAAGCTGAGATGTCTCGTTCTTCCCCACCAAGCAGCAACTAGGAAGCATATACATAGAAATAGGACTAACTCGCCCTCAGTAGAAAGGGAAACTGATCTCTCTGAATACAGATAACAACAGACAAAGGACTAACACTGCTGCCTTATTCACTATTTTGGCAGCCATCTTGAACAGTTTGCTGAGCAATAGAATTTGTGTGAAATGTGTATGTTGCTAACACATATATTTTAATTTTTCACTAGTGCCTCTTTGGATCCATGTAACATAGTGTTTGCATTTATCCCTTTTTGACCCATGCAGCAGATTATTGGCATTTATTGTACGCCTTTATTGTAGTATTATACTTCTACTTGTATCTTGGTGCTAACACATATATTTAGATTTGTCACTAGTGCCTCTTTTGATCCATGGAACATAGTGTTTGCATTTATCCCTTTTGACCCATGTAACATATTATCGGCATTTAGTGTATGCCTTTACTGCAGTATTATACTTCTACTGTGTCTTGAATATATTTACCTACACCTAATTTACTTTGCACCGATGCTACCTCTTACATTTCTGGATGCTCATTAGTTCACTTGACGCCTTAACTTGCTGTGGGCATATGTATGTATTTTGCTGCATTAGTTCATCTGTATTATACGCATATCTGATTATTATATAATTGTGTATGCTGCTAACACATATATTTTGCTTTTTCGCTAGTGCCTCTTTTGATCCATGTAACATAGTGTTTGCATTTATCCCTTATGACCCATGTGACATATTATCGGCATTTATTTGTAATTTACTGTCTGCATTTACCTGTGCTCTTGTATATCTACTCTGTTCACTCCCCCACACCCGCCTTGACGCCATCCTAACATGGAGCACTGCGGCAAGCACACGTATAAAATAATCTACCCACCCGCACTCACAAAAAAAGCCGCTAAACGCTTTAAACACAACTTCCTGAGGTCCCACCCTGAAACACCCTTTGCCGACACCTACTTCTCTCCGGTAAATGGATCCCTGAACACTGATATCATCTTCCGCACGCAGAGCTCAATGGAAAAAAGCGTTCCTTACCCTACTCAACGTCTCCACCACCAGGAAATCCGCTCATGGACTAACTCTCTCCATCGCACCATCTAAACTCTTCCCAGGCAGTACAGCCATTACTATTTACAATAACGGGATTGTTCTAATTCAATCCACAGACAGAAACCTGGAACTACTCGACAACCTGTTCCCCACTTTCAAAGAGCACCTCCCCAATCATCGGCCCTCCACACATACCCCAATCCAACTGAACCAGAACTCCTCACTTCCAACTAACGTCTCAGAACGACCCACAGCCTTTGACCCTCACAACCCGACTCTATGCCATCCCAAATCCCCCCTCAATATCGCCACCCCCGCCACTCCCTACACTCCCGCCGCACCTAGCTCCCCCTCCAACAGTGCCCTCTCTCCCCCCACTCCCTGCTCCCCCCCTCTGGGCCCCCACTCCTCCCTCAACATCTCCCCCCCTACTCTCTGCACTCAAACAACTCCTGACATACACCCCTCCCTCAACATCTCCCCCTCCACTCCCTGCACTCCCGCCACTCCTAGCCTTCACTCCTCCCCCAACAGCGCCCCCCCCCCATTCTCGGCACTCAACCCATTCCAGACCTACACCCAACCCTCAACATCTCCCCCCCCCCCCCCACCCCATGCACCCCGTCACTCCTAGCCCCCACTCGTCCTTCAACAGTTCACTCCCCACCCTTAGCTCCCCCTCCACTCCTGGTCCCCACTCCCCCCTCAACATATCCCCCCCCCACTCTCACCCCCCATTACTACACTTGCCCCCCCGCATCGACCTGTCGCCACACGTCTCGCATTTGCCTCTCCCCTCCTGTTACTGATTACCCTTCCAATAACTCTAACCCCATACCCAACGGCACGCTGGACGCAATCATGACCACCCTCCTCCAAGTGAAAGAAGATCTCCACACGCTCAAAGAGTTACTCCTCACGCACACCGAGCACCCCCCCTCTCCACCACTTCTCAACGAATCATCAACTCCCCCCCACATCCTAGGCACCCCATTCTTGGGACCTCTATTCCCTCTCGCAATACCTCCAACAGGCCTAAGCGCACCATCAAGACACATCCTAATCGCTCCTTACATTGGACCTCCATCCCCTCTCGCAATACCGCCAACCGTCCCCAGCGCGCAATCAAGACTCTCTCGGACCGCGATATACACACCCTACTCAGCACATATGTCCCGGCAACCCAAAACAGCTTAGCCACCACGCACATATCCATCCCTACGATTGTCTCCAACCCTATTAGGCACCCCACGCATAGCAACAGAGGCTCTGTCCCCGACAACCTCACTAAAGTCCCTCTCACTATGGACCCCTCCACCTCCCCTTGCACCCCCAGACTCAAATGCACACTTCTCAACTGTAGATCGGCCCAAAAACACTCGACTGAGGTCGCTGACCTCATCCTGTCTAGGAACCTTGACTTGGCCATACTAACTGAAACATGGTTAACTGAATCCTCCAATCCTATCATGGATATCCTAGTCCCCCCCCCAACTACTGCATCACTAGACTTGACGGGTCCAACAAGACAGGCGGTGGAATCGCCTGCATTTACAAGAGCAACCTCTCTATTAATAAAGTCACCGCCCCTTCTCTTACCTCCTGTGAATACTTCTGCCTTGATGTAGTCAGTGAGAACAAACCTGTATGCTCACTACACATCATGTACCACCCCCCGGGGTACAACCTCCTCTTCTCCCAACAACTCATGGACACAATGTCAATCAACGCAGGACGGCAAAACACACAAATCTACCTTGGTGACTACAATCTCCACTGGAATGATAGCAGTGACGCAGTAGTTAATAGCCTCAAAAATTTCCTTATCGCTTCTGACCTCACTCAAATTTGCAACACCCCAACACATGACAAAGGCTCTATCTTCGACCTGGTCATCTCCAAAGAAGGCACCACTCAACTTGACTCAATACAACCTTGTGACTGGTCAGACCACCATATTATCACATTCCTCATCAAGGAAAAAGTAAAACTCATCCCGGTCCAATACGCCATGCCCAAAGTTTGGAAAAGAGACATGAGGAAACTCAATCCAAACTCTCTACCCCCTAACAGCTGCAATCTCCTACTCCCCCCTACCGAAGTTACTGACGTCCAGGACCTAACAGACCACTATTTCAACTCCATGGCCTCAATAATCAATGAGGCCGCTCCAATGCAACTGAAAAGAGTATCCACTAAGATATCCAACCCCTGGTACAACGGGAGTCTCAATGAAGAGAGACAGGCTATGCGAATGGCAGAGCGCGCCTGGAGATCAGTTCCCTCGGCACTGCATCTTAAAACTCTGAGGAAAAAGAGAAATGCATATTTCAGGAAAATAAAACGATCAAAATCAGAGTTCTTCAGACTCCAGCTAGACCAAGCAAAAAACCGTCCAAGTAAACTGTTCGAGCTAATCCGATCTCAATCTAAGGAACTACCCCCAGCTGTCAACATTGTGAGCACTACTCCTTCCTGTGAAGATTTCTCAGCTTTCTTTAACAAAAAAACTGACAATATAAGGAGCGACCTCCTCAATGACGCAAGCCTTTACTCAATACCCAACTGCATAACTCCCAATAAACTAAAAAACAATGCGACTTGATCATCCTTTGACACCTACTCTGAAGAAGAAATTGACAGAATACTCAGCACCCTAAAACCATCCAATCACCTCACTGACCCTCTTCCTGCTAACGCCGTAAAAGACTTCATTCCTTTGCTACTCCCACTCTGGACTAAAATTTATCAATAGCTCACTACAACAAGGAACCATCCCGGACTCCCTCAAAGTTGGACAAGTTACACCTTTACTAAAGAAACCAACAGCCGACCCCACTGATCTAAACCACTACCGTCCGATTACCAACATTCCCACTCTCGCCAAACTTTTAGAAAAATGTGTCCAACTACAATTGACAAAGCACATAGAACAGTTTGATCTCAACCCACACCAATCAGGCTTCTGAGCAGGGCACAGCACTGAAACCACTATGACTCACATAATTGACGACTTCATCCAAATCTTATTTCAAAATAATACCTGCCTCCTCATCCTTCTTGATCTCTCTTCAGCATTCGACACAGTGAAACATGAGAACTTACTCGATCTCCTAAAGACAAGAATGGGCTTCTCTGGGACTGTGCTTCGTTGGTTCACTTCCTTCCTACACAACAGGTCTCAAAAATTCAAGAGCAAAAACTTGATGTCTTCCCCAGTACCGGTATCTTTAGGTGTCCCTCAAGGATCCTGCCTATCCCCTACTTTGTTCAACCTAGTTATGGAGCCTCTCACCACCCTGCTACAAGCATCCAATGTACACTTTCAAATGTACGCTGATGACACTCAAATATATCTCAAGTTACATTCCCCCAAAGACATCCTGAGTCTGAATTCAACGATCAGAAGCACCCAATCTTGGCTGGCCGATAACCACCTCAAACTCAATGCTATGAAGACTGAGTTCCTCCTAATCTCACCTCCCTCGAAAATATCCTCCGCACAAACATGGCTTAAGCACCTAACAGCACTCAATGTCCAACCGACCATCGTGGACTCAGCAAAATCCTTAGGCATAACACTTGACACCAACCTCAACATGCAGCAGCATATCAGCAAGGCTACTAAGGGGGCGAACTTCCAAATAAATACCTTGAGGAAACTGAAACCCTTCCTTCCAGCAAAAGACTTCCAAACAGCAGTACAAGCTCTAGTCATCCCTCGCATAGACTACGGCAGCGTGGCCCTCTGCGGCCTCCCCCTAACGACAACTGCACCCCTCAGAGCGTCACTAAATGCGGCAGCGAGACTCATCACTGGATCAAAAAAACACTCGCATATCTCCCCTGACTTCAAATCCTTGAACTGGCTGCCTCTTGAAGCCAGAATACAACTGAAAATTGCCTGCATGACGCACAAGGCTATTCACCTGAAATCAGCCAGCTACCTCACTCATAAGTTGACAATTTCCGGCGGGTCCAGAACTACCAGGAGCACAAACAATCTTCTGCTGAAACCGCGAAGATTCCGGAAGGAAAAAACTTACAAACGCTCCTTCTCTGGAATGGCGCCCAGGATCTGGAACGCACTTCCTCCTGAAACGAGGCTCATCTCCTCCTCCCTTCTTTTTAAGAAAGAAGTCAAAAGTATCCTTCTGGCTAAATACACTTGAACAATGCGTTTGACTTACATTGCGAACAGTATTCCAGTATTTTATTATGATATAGCCTATATATTCCTTTGCACATGTGTTTTGACTTATATTAGTCTATATATTTTAGTGAATTAGCCTTGCTACCTCATACCTGTACTATACGTAATATTTTTGCTATGTACAGGAACTTGATGATCTACCTACCTACTATGCCCCCTTGTTTCCCCTACCCTTCCACCAGCCTGTGTAAAGCGCTCTGTTATCTGCAAAGATCTTGTTCGCGCTATATAAAACTTTCTAAATAAATAATAATAAAAAAATTACCTGGATGTAATTCTACTGCCGTATGTTTAACATCGTACATACGGGACACAGGAGATCTGTTGAGGAGACTACAAGAAACCCTGTGGCAACCCACATACAAGTTAATAACGATGGATGTGGTTTCCTTATATTCTAATATCCAGAATGATATTGGATTGAAATCATATGAACATTTCCTAATGGACAGAAACATCCAATTCACCAATCACAATTACGTGTTGTTGGAAATGATTCAAATTTGTTTAGAACAAAATGTTTTCTTATTTGGCGAAGAAATTTTCCGTCAAGCGAAAGGAACAGCCATGGGTTTTGCCTTTAGTCCATCGCACGCCTGTCTAACCATGGGGTTATGGCAGTGGTTCCCAAACTTTTTTGACCCGTGGCTCCCTTGACTAAATTGGCAGTTGGCTGTGGCTCCCTACCATTTATTTTACCGGTGGGGGAATGTATGCCCGACCTCGGGAGTATTTCCAGTTTTCTTACTTAAATTAATTGGGACGCTTTTTTATTTTAACTAACGCAGTTTACAGGTGGCGGTGTGTGTTGGACGCTGTATTGTATTGTAACTGTGCCGCTGCTGATTTTAAGAGCACGCATGAATCTTTTTTTAACTACTTAGCTTATTTGCACATTGATCTCCAACGTCCGCGGCTGATATTAAAGCACGCTGGACAAACTATTTTAAAATTGCACAT
Source organism: Lissotriton helveticus (assembly GCF_964261635.1). Taxonomy (NCBI): domain Eukaryota; kingdom Metazoa; phylum Chordata; class Amphibia; order Caudata; family Salamandridae; genus Lissotriton; species Lissotriton helveticus. The sequence continues at coordinate 1,012,299,723 of NC_136061.1, forward strand.
TTACCTTTGTCATGTGTTAGCCGCATTTCCTGCACTCTACCGCCCTCGTGGTCCCGTTCCGCCCCGGCTTGTGCCGTTTGTTGCGGAGGGCCAGTTCGAGGAGCGCACTTCCTGTAGGCTGACACCACTTCCGCCCTGCGCTAGTCCTTGCAGGTGAGCGGTCTAGTGGTGCCGAGCCCGCCTCACTACTTAATCGGCGCTTCTTGCTCCCAGCCCCAGTAACTAACGCAGTTTACAGGTGGCGGTGTGTGTTGGACGCTGTATTGTATTGTAACTGTGCCGCTGCTGATTTTAAGAGCACGCATGAATCTTTTTTAACTACTTAGCTTATTTGCACATTGATCTCCAACGTCCGCGGCTGATATTAAAGCACGCTGGACAAACTATTTTAAAATTGCACATTTACCTTTGTCATGTGTTAGCCGCATTTCCTGCACTCTACCGCCCTCGTGGTCCCGTTCCGCCCCGGCTTGTGCCGTTTGTTGCGGAGGGCCAGTTTGAGGAGCGCACTTCCTGTAGGCTGACGCCACTTCCGCCCTGCGCTAGTCCTTGCAGGTGAGCGGTCTAGTGGTCCCTCACCCCTAGTACTTAATGGTGGCATGGAGGAAGCGCAGCGGACGAGCGCAGCGGGAGCGCCGACTTCGCGCACAAGTCAAGCCCGTCTGCGCCAGCACGGGCCCAGGGCCCAGTTCCTCTGCCCACGATAATGTTACGTATACTCGTACCGCTTTATTGCGTTTGCGGGGACCTTCTTGTTCATCGACCATTGTTTTAAACTGTCACAACGCTCCAACTTCTTGTCCATTCTGCAGCCTCTCACTGGAATCTTCCACTTCAAGTATAGACTGTATGTCCTCTACTTTTTGGAACATCCCCTCCCGGAGTCACACTTCTCCCTCCATTCCACCCAATCCTGGCTCCTCCCTGAGGTTTATTAGCATCAATTGTCGATCTCTCGCTAAACACAAGAGAGACATTTTTGACCTTTTAGAGACAGTTAGCCCAGCTGCCATGTTTGTTACGGAAACCTGGTTAAATGACAGCTCTGGCCCTGACATCGCCATGGCTCTCCCCAATGATTACACCTATGCTGGGCGAAACCGGGCTCTTAAAGATGGCGGGGGAATTGCCATTATTTTCAGGAGAGAATTCTCTTGTAAATGGGAAGATCTCGATTTCCCTAATTGCAAAGCGGGTTTGTTTAAGTTATTACTCACCCCGCATTTTACTTTAACCGGCACGCTGATCTATCGTCCTCCGGGCTCTGCTAGTAGCTGGGCTTCCTCCTTCCCTGACCTTATTGCCCCATTCCTTGCGCAATCAAATAATTTTATTGTTGTTGGTGATCTAAACATCCATTTTAATTCTGCTTCATGTGCTATCTCCACACGCCTCTTACAGGATCTTGCAGCTTTAGATCTCCACCTTCACAATTCCGACCCTACTCATAAGGCCGGTAATCTTTTAGACCCCATTATTTCTAACCTTACTAGCATTTCCTACCAATCTTCAATGCCGGTCCCTTGGTCGGACCATTTTATTGTTAATTTCTCTATTGAAATGGCTACGTTAAACCCCTCTAACCCCGCGCTCCCTCACAAAGCCAGCAGGAACTGGAAACGTTTAGATATAGATAAACTAAACTTATTTCTGACCAATTCAATACCCACGTTTCCCAGTATTTCTACCAAGGAGCTACCTTCTGTCAGACGGTGGTTGACAACTGCTTTGGATTCTTGTCTCCCGATTCAAAAAAATAAATCTCATATCCATCACCCACCAGCACCATGGTTCACTGATGCCCTTCGCCAAGAAAAATCTAAATGTAAAAAACTGGAACGCATATGGCGCTCCAATTATGAGGGTGTTCAGAAAGCTGAATATAAGGCTGCCCTTAAAGCCTATCACGCGGCTTGTGATAGTGCCAGAGCAAATTTTGCTAATACTACAATCCTCACGGCGCAGAATAGACCCAAGGCCTTGTTTAAAATTGTGAAGGAGCTATCAGGTGCATCTACTGTACCAAAGGCCCCCAGTCTGGACACTTCCCAGTGTGAAGTTTTAGCTAATTTCTTTGTTGAGAAAATCGAGAAGATCTATGAGACTTTTAACTCCACTCCCGTTGCGTCCACTTACCCTGTTCCAACCGTATGTACTCCCCCACCGGTCATCTCCCCTTGCTCCACTTCTATTACTCCCCAACTTCATGCTTGGGACCCCATCTCCCCTACGCTTCTAAAAAAGTATCTGCAGGACATAAAATCTGGTTCCCCCCTTGACCCTATGCCTCCTCAAATTCTGAGCTCTTTGGACCCAGCCCTACTCCTAATTATTCTGAAGGTTCTGAATGCCTCCCTTACTGAAGCCACCATTCCCAACGAATGGAAGCACGCTATGGTGGTCCCATTATTAAAAAAGGCCAACGCAGATCCTAATAACCCATCTAATTTTCGCCCTATTTCTTTGCTTTCATGTTTCTCTAAAATTTTAGAGAAACACGTTAATTCTTTGCTCAATTCTTATGTGGAAACCTCTAGTTTGCTTCATGGCTCTCAATCCGGGTTCAGGGCGGGTTTCTCGACTGAAACCACTCTCCTTGGTGTGTCAGAATCCATCAGGCAAAAGGTGGACAATGGGGAGACTGTGGCACTCATATTGCTTGATTTGAGTGCCGCATTTGACACCGTCTCCCACTCCATCTTGTTGTCCACCTTGAGGGCGGCAGGTGTCGATGGTTCCGCCCTGGCCTGGATTTCTAATTTCCTTTCTAATCGCACGTTTCAAGTTTTTTCTTCTACATCTGTCTCATCAATATTCCCCTCCAATCACGGTGTCCCACAAGGTTCTATCCTCAGCCCTCTTTTTTTTAATTTATATGTGAGACCTCTTGCTTTTTTGGCGGAACAGGCAGGTCTCACTATTTATTCCTATGCCGATGACACACAAGTCATCTATTCACTTTCCACCAACAAACATCTTCCCTCTTCCTCTCTTCAAGCGGGACTGAAACAGATTTCGGCATGGATGTTTGAGCACAAATTAAAACTGAACGGGGAGAAAACAGAACTGCTCCTGTTTGGCTCTGACACCCCGCTCTGGGGCCCACAACATTGGCCGCCGGAGATGGGCCCTCTTCCTACCCCAACTACTACTGCTCGTAATCTTGGTGTCCTCCTTGATAATCAAGTATCCTTCAGGCAACACGTCGTGAAAGTCTCCGCCACCTGTACCACCATCATCAGGTGGCTGAGGAAAATCACGTGGATGCTGCCTGCTGACACCCTGAGAACTGTAGTCCAGGCTCTTGTCATCTCACGCCTGGACTATGGTAACATCCTACTCCTGGGTGCCTGCAAGGAGGTAACTAAGAAGTACCAGGTGGTACAAAATATGGCTGTTCGCCTTATTTGTAACCTACCCGCCAGAACCTCAACCACGTCTTATATGCGTAAACTACATTGGCTGCGAATTGAGAGCAGAGTCAAATTCAAGGCACTATGTCTTATGCACAAGATCATGACTGGAAAAGCACCACCCTACCTATCTGTTCTAGTGCAGCAATATCTTCCACCTCGCACACTTAGGTCATCTACCCAGAACAATTTCAGGGTACCGCGTGTTAAGAGAGCTAAAATGGGAGGTCGCTCATTCTCCCTGTTGGCACCTTCTCTTTGGAACTCTTTACCCCTCCCTCTGCGTTCTGAAATGTGCTTCTTGACTTTCCGTAAAGGAATTAAAACTTGGCTCTTCAATATGTAAACTGCGGTCCTGACGCTCCTCCCATTCTGTATACTGTTCTATTTGCCTAGCGCCGGGAAACCTTCGGGTAGCTGTGCGCTTAAGAAATGTAATAATAAATAAATAAATAAAATAAATTTTCTAATTGATGACAAGCAGAGGAAGTCATGTTTTTGGAGCATTTGTAATCATTAAAGGTTCCCTGGCAGGCCAAAATCGGTTAGGTCAAGTTACTTACCGGCAAGATGGCAGTACGCCGGGTGATGCAGTGATAGTCGCATGCCATGTCACTGTGCACGGGCAAAGTCAGTCGCCTAGCAAAGTTAGTACAGTAGGGATGGAGCAGTCAGTTGGGTGGCAGACTGGGAGGGCTGGTGAACAGAAAGTAATATATACTGTCAGTGGGGGTAGGTCAGTGAGCATTGGTAGAGGTATAAGTAGGCACACTCCAGGTCACAAGGGCTGAGGCAGGGCAGGACAGTAAGGTTGGGGGCAGAACGAGATGAATGGCAGAAGACAGGGCTGCGCAAGATCCAGCCAGCTCAGTGGGGCTGGGGTAGAACCAGTCTCATGGCAGGAAGAATGGACGGGCAAGAGGCAGTTTTGTACCATGCTGGTATGGATAAGGTAGAGTCAGTTGCACATGGTGGAGGTGGTAGTAGACCCAGTTGCATCCCAGGTCAGTGTGGGGGCACAGGACATGAATGACTTTGAATTGACCACACGTGTGGCCATTGCTAGTCCCTGCCCTGGTGCCTTTTATCACATAGGTCTGCTGCCCCCACGCCGAACAGCCCACTCCTGCTTCAAAGCTGCTATCTGGTGCAAATTGTGTTTTCATTTTCGAGCCAGGTGCGAATTTATTCTAAAACTTGCATTACTGTTTTATTCAGAAACTATTTTCAGGAAGTAGACTGAGTGATAAAAATGTCCCTTAAATTGTGCTCAGGGGTTACAAACTTGCTTTGCCACTTAATAAATCCATTTGTCAACCTTATCTTTATTGAAGGAAAGGTTAACAAGCATTTACAATGCAACGGTTTCGCCTTTGCCAAAGTTAGAGCTATTAGCATTGTAAATGACAAATTGTTTATTTATGAGTTGGTTTTGAAAACAGATAAATAAATGGCATTGTCATTTACAATGTCAATAGCTTAATCTTTCATGAATAAAACTTTGTTTCTTTCCATTGGATTACTTTGATTGAATTGTCTGCAAAATTATTCTGCACATAGGAGTGCTCGAGCGCCACCTTACACCTGTGAGTTTTTTTGTAACATAATATATGTATCAGGTGTAAAATAGTCCCCCATACAGAAGATGAAACAAAAACACTCCTGTGGCTGATCCAAGATGTGTCTGATAATATTTCAAGCCAATGTCTGAAGACCAATCGACCACTTTTCTTACTTTACAGGCGCCCTGGAAGGCTGCCTGCTGCACATTCTGTTCACAAATTCTGACCACAGTGAAATCTTAAAGCTCTCTTTTCAATGGCCTCAAAAACATTTAAATGAAAACATGCCTGAGAGAAAGTTTGCAGGGGGTAGAGGGTGCTAAAATGATGACAAACAGATTTAGAGCCTTAATCCCCTGTGCACTTTAAATTGTTCGCAGGTGTGCCTAACACATCAATAATTAATCTGTTCCCTTCCAGCTGGCAGCAACAGACCAAAAGAGGGGCACGCGCGGCGCACTCAGGAAAAGCATGCAGCAGAACAGACTTGTATGACAGGCTTGTGAGCGCTATAAAACTAAATGAATCTAAGAGACAATAGTTATGGAGACTTGTGAGCACTGTCAAATGGTGGTAGTGAGGGAATCCCTGGTCTGCATTTTAACTGCTTTTCGTCATTATGGCATTCCTTTCTCTTGCCCGCATTATCTTCACCCTACCGCTCCCATTTTTTTCAACATACACTTAAAAAGATGACAAATGGAGGGGCGCCACATTTGGTTTTGTAGGTAAGAGGTTGGGGGGTGGAAGTGCCGGGGGCACTCGGAGCAAAGGCCAGCTCTGCCACAGCCAGGAATATGCGTTTGCGCTGGTTATAAGTGAAAGCGTGCCTGTTGGCGGATTGAGTGGGCGTGCACCCGCTTGTGGCGGAACGGAGATCCTCTTGTGTTTATATGAACCACACTTGTGTGCTTGCTCTGCACACCGCCCGCTGTCTGCGCTGGTGTCTTATTACAGAAGGAAGGGGAGGGCCCGGCCCTGTCCTCGCCCAGGCAGAGAGTACACTCTGAGCTGCGAAGGGCACCGCAGCGGGCAGACCTCAGCACAATCATCAGGTGCTTCAGTCCCACGACAAGGACCTACATTTAAGCAGACCCCTTCCGTGGGTTTAGAGAGTAGGCAAGCCCCCCAAGGCAGTCTAGGTAGGTGATGATATCGCCGTCCTTACCAACCCACCCGCTGCTCTATGTTCACCTTAAGCTTAGTTGTCACTGAAGAGGAACAACTACACCCCACGCAGAAACGCAGCCCCAGCCCGCAATACCACCCTCCATCCAGCAGCTACAACACATCCACCCTCCACCTCTCAGCTACAACACATCACCGACAACAACCCGCCCTCTAGTCCCCACCTACAGCAGTACTTCCTCACTACACCCGTCCTACAATTCGAACGGCTACACTCCTTTCACAAATCCACCCTCTTGTAATGTACCGTTGGCTACCTCTGGTATCTTGTTTGCTCACAATTGTCACTATTGCCTCATGTAACGTAACGTTTGATTTTCTAATTTGCTCACTTGTAATTTTCTCCTCATGTATCATTACTGTTCCTACTGTGAAGCGGTCTGACACCTTTGGGTAAAGTCCGCGCTATATAAAAACGCATTAAATAATAAAAAACTGGAACACTGCCACCCTCTCCACCCCGCCCAAGGCAGATGCACTTCTAAAATCCACCACCAGTTGCTCACCTACAACAATACTACCTTTGACATCCCCCCCACACGTCTGCGCTCTACAACTACCTGCAAAAATACAAGCATCACACGCCTTACCTACTACATAATACACCAACCGCAGCAATGCATCCGTTATAGCTCCACCTATACACACCAATGTCACCCTCGACACCTCACAGCGTTCCACTCTAGGCCCTCACCTGCAGTTCTACTTTGCACATTACCCTATAAAAAACACACACCATCGATAGCGCCACACCAGCCGCGCCCTCAACACTCTGTCCACAGTACCATCGCCCCACCTACACACCAGCCAATGGCTCCACTGTTAACAGCACACCCTACAGCCTCCCTGCGAACACCGGCACTCTCTACTTCGCACCCCGTCCTACAGCACCGCCAGAATCCCTCCCGTGCGCGCGGTCGCAGCACGCGCCCCCCCCGGCGGCAGCGGCGTCCAGTGCGGCTCTAGGCCACGCGGCTGTGCCCCCTGACACAGTTGGGGCCGCGCCAGGCCCGTGTGATGGAAACAAACGCGGACGCAGTTCCCAAAATATGCCGCTGTGTGCTGCCAGAACTCGTGACTGAGTAAACTGTCTCTCCCGCCCTCATGGCCACGCCCATACTCCTCCAGGCCGCCCGCTCTGCGCAGCTCCGACCCGAGCCTCGGGGCGCCTGGAAGCGACAGCGAGGATTCTTGTACAGGCGCTTTATAAAACGGCCATACCCGCTGATGACGTCCCAGTAACGGTTCCTTTTTAGTTGGTAACTTGAGCGCTCCCACTCCATAGAGTTGCGCCGCACTCCCTCCCCCACGTATTCACCTGAAGAATGTTACTCTCTCTTCCCTTTTTTCATGGACTGGGTTCAAATTACGCCTTTACACGTGTACCGGTGGATTGGGATTAAAAATCGGCCCGGGGAACGCTAAACAAGCCAGGTCCCGGGCCGCGCTGTGATTGGCTGACGTCACGGGGGTGTCCCGGGCGGCAGCCAATCACAGCGCGGCCCAGGAATGACGTCACGGGGGTGTCCCGGGCCGGCAGCCAATCGCAGCGCGGCCCGGGACAAAGGGGCGGGGCTTAAAAAAAGCACCAGAAACGCCCCCGAATCGCGTTTTCGAGAGAGAGCGCAATTGACAGCCTCTGTCTCCCAATGGCTAGTCTCCATTTATGGAGCTAGCCAATTGGAAACAGAGGCGGTCCGAACCTCACTACTGAAAACAAAAGATTTCGATCTGGGAGGGGCTTTGCCCCTCGCCAGGTCGAAACCTAAAAACGTGTGCCTTGCAGACTACACGCAACCTTTTGCAGAGACTGCCTAGTTACGTTCACTGGACTGTAATGTAAGTTTGCCCACTTGAATTTCTGACTTATAAAATCAGGCGTAGTGTTTCTTCAAGTTCACACAAAGTGCGGGAACAGCAGCCAGGATATAATTATACATGGCTGTATTTTACATTTACAAGTTGTAGCATTATTTGAAATCATCTTGTTCTGCGAAGGCCCTATTACGTGTTCATTAACTCAGATGCTGTTCTGTTTTCCGACGAGACTGCGGGGGCCACTGCACATTTATAACTTGTCCCCTTTCAAACTGAACTTCTCTAAATAAACTAAATAAATGAGTTAATGAGCGAGCAGTGTCTCACGTGTATGTTGCGGCTGGAATAAGCTTCATCCTGCATTCAGGCCCTGCTAGGGCGTCAAAAGACGCATAATGTTTTACTGCTGACACACATCTAAATGCTATCTTTCCCACCTCGTGCGCGGCGCCCCTGGCTACTCATAACAGCGCACCAGGGCGCCGCGGCGCACAGTTTGGGAACCACTGGGTTATGGGAAAAAACCTGGGCGTGGTGCAGTGAAAACGATGTATTTGTAAGTAAGACCATAGCATTGCTGAGATATATCAATGATCTGCTTTTGATATGGGATGGAACAGAAGAAGTGTTTGCAGATTACTTCAAGATTTTAAATGATTCCAATTTCGGGCTTAAATTCACTTATGTCATCAGTGAAAAGAAAGTGGTATTTTTGGACACTGAAATCTTTATTTGGAACAATGAAGTACACACCACCTTGCATCGTAAGAGCACAGCCATGAATGCTGTTTTCCATGCTCAAAGCTTCCATCAGTCCAGACTGATTGAGAATATCCCCTACGGGGAATTCTTGAGAATCAAGAGAATCTGTTCAAAGGAGGATGAATGGATAAAGAACCACAGACAAGCCACAACAAGATTCGAAAAAAAAGTATAAACCAAGAACAATCAAAACTGCCCTCCAGCGAACGATGTCCATAAACAGAACAGATTTGTTTAAAGAAAAACAAGTGGGAGAAAAGAATGACAACAAAATACGATTGATTACCACTTATTCGACGGCCATTCAACAACTGATAAAAATTCTAAGAAAGAACTGGCATATATTGCACATGGATATGACCACATCCGCCATTGTGGGAGATCATCCCGAAATCACCTATCGAAGAGCCAGTAATCTAAAGGACCAGTTGGTTCATAGTCCTTTCCTACCTCCGAAAAAAACCGAAACATGGCTGAAGCCAAAGGGCTTCTACAAATGCACTAGTTGCAAGGTGTGCAGCATTGCCCAAAATACTAAATTCACCATGGCCAATAACCAAGTATGGAAAATTCAACAACTCATCAATTGCAAAAGTCAGTATGCAATATACATCATTGAATGCCCGTGCTCTTTGAAATATGTTGGGAGCAAGAAATGTAAACAAAAAAAACGCATTCTGGAACACGTTTGTGCCACAATTAACACAGATAGGAGCCACACAGTTGCCAAGCACATGGAGAAGGAACATGGGGGTAACTGGGAGGAACTGAAATTCTACGCAGTTGAAACTGTGGGAATACACCCCAGAGGTGGAGATTGTGAAAGAATATTGAGGCAAAAGGAATCTAAACATATCTTGAACTTCCGTACCTTAAGCCCGCAAGGATTGAACCAGGATGAAGAGTTACATTACCACCTCTAATATGAACAATTGCTGGTTCCCCGACAAAGGACTTTATATTAATGAGTGCTAATACTGGCACTGCCCCCCCCCCCCCTTCACAAAAACCATCCCCTTCCCCTTTTTTTTAGTTGTTCAGTTTTATAAATCTTTTACTTTTCACATTTTTTCACAAGTCTTAAACAGTGACAGTAAACAATCCGGATACTGAGTGGGAAGTGAGATGGGCATGGTGATCTTTCCCTGTTAAAATATTAACACCAAAAGAAAAATCCCCCACTGGAAGGTGGAACAGAACAAGTTTGAGTAGCTTAATGAAAATGTCCACTAGAGGGCTTAATTGAAAGATATTTATTTTCGATTATTGATCATAAAACTTTCATCGATAGCTTCCAAACTTAAGTATGAAAATAGTTACCAGAGACAATGTTGTAGGTATGAATGTTTATTTTGTGCACTACATGTCCCATAATTCCCTGAGTTATGAACAGGAAATTATGTCACTTTTCAATTCACTTTATTTATTCACTTAAAAAAATGGTTTGTGGTTCATTAAGAGTCCCGTGAGCAAGGTCGGTGTACAGACTGAAACGCGTTGTGTTTTTTGTTGATGGCTGCTATTAAAAGCAAAATCCGAACCAAAGATATTGTTTGGACATCACCTTCTTATATGCCAGAGAGTGCGCGAGGAAAAGCGCCCTACGGGGCAAGGAAGTAAAAAAGAAAAAAATATATATATTCCGTCCCTTTTCAGCATGCACTCTGAAGTCCCTTTTCCTTCACCTCCACCCTCCTCCTGCTCTGTGGTGATAACCCCCCCCTCCCCCAACCATTCCCACCTTCAGTCCCCCCACACACTCTAATCTTTTTAAGCCTCCCTTTGTCCATTCTTGTTAATACACCCCCACTCCCTTGATCGTTCTCTTAAACCCACCCTATTACCTCCCGCTGCACATTCTTTGTTTTTCAGCCTACTCCCTCTCGTTGTTACTCCCAACCCCAAGGACTGTTTTAGGTCCTCTTGCTGACCGGCTGCTGTGCAACATGGCTTAAAGTTATTATTATGTATATTTTTTTAAGCGCCACAGCAATTTCTTTTTATTTACTTTTTAAGTTGGTAGTTTCACTCCTTGTATTATTCACCCTTTCGGTGCTCATGGCGGAATGGTTCCGTCATAAGCACCAGTGCTCCTGTGCTCACGATGGAACCATTCCGTCATGAGTGTAGGGGCACTAAATCCCTCTGCTGCAGACAGCAGAGTGATTTCTTTTTTTTGTGTTGGCCTCAGGAGGTTGGGGAAGAGCTTACGCAACCTCCTGAGGCCGTTTTGCATTTCCAATGCAATGACGATCACGCGCATGGCACGCTGAAGTAATTGCATTGAAAATTAAACTGAAACTTAGTTTGTTTAATTGTTTCTGTGCTTGTGGGGCTGTCTCAGCCCGCTGAGCACCGAAAGACTTGGGAGAGGTGTTGTTGGAAAGGGGAGAATCTCAAGCGGGGATCCACCCACTAGCCACCAGGGAGGGCGGAGCAGCCCGTTGGGCAAGGGCCTCTGCCCCCCCCCCCCTCCTTATATTTTTGCCACAGACAGTCTTTACTGTCACCAACACGAGTGAGGTACCATTTTTATCAGGAGACCAGGGGGAATGCTGGATGGTAGGAAATTTATGTGAGCCCGGTGATCCCACAACATTCCCACACAAACATTTTAGAAAAGTTGTTTTTTTTTCCCAGGTAAATTTGAGGTTTGCAGGGGATTCTGAGTAAGAAAATGTTGGGAGGTCCATGTAAGCCATAGCTCCTTGGATTCACCCGGGTGTCTAGTTTTCAGAAATGTGTGGCTTTGGTAGGTTTCCCTAGATGGCCGCCGAGCCCGAGGCCAAAAACCCAGGTGCCCCCCCTTGCAAAACCAGGTCATTTTGTGATGGGTAATTGTGATGTCTTCACAATACGTTTTGGGCCTTTCCCAGCTGTGAAGGGGTTAATACAGCAATTTGGCATCCTTCTAGCCCCTTGTTTTGTTGGAATTTATGTCTACCCACTACTGACTTTAGTTCCTTGTGGGAATCCATTTTCTGAGTTCTGTGTTTTGAGCCGGACTGGATATTCACAACTCCAATCTGGAGCGCTTCACATGTGGGTTTCTGTTCCTGAAAGATGGCAGCCCAGCTGAATGAAAATGCTCTGCAGAACTGCCTACAGAGCCAGTGCCCAAACTAAGATTCTTTAACATGGCACCTTTTGATCTATTTCAAAGTTACACTACCGTCCATCAAAGTGCCAGTTGGGAGTCTGAGAAGAGCACAATCAAGCACCGAAAATAAGGAGACATTTGATCCGGCAACCCCTATATCTACTGACTGTACCCATCAGTAAGGTAGCCTCTTAGTGTGGTATTAAGGTGTACCCATGATTTCATAATACTACCCTGTGTGAACTAGGTACTCTGCTATAATCCTGTGTGATCGCTTTTATAACTTAATGCTTTTTGGGAAGTTGTAGTCTTGGTTAGCAGCATACAAGGAACTGCCCTCGACTGGATCCCCTCCTTCGTAACCGGCAGAAGCTGAGAAAGGGTAAATCTTGACCCTTTCGGTCAGTGGTCACCACCTCGGGTGTGGACTCAAATCACCAACACAGCATTCCACTGAGAGACCAGGAATAAAGGTGTAAGATACCAGAATTTCAAGTTTGGAGTGGCACTTTTATTTTCAGTTCACAAGCAGAAAAATAAATGCATATCAGTTCAGGCTCTAAGGCCAGCTCCTACCAAGGATCCAGACTTCACTCTGTCTGGAGTAAATGCTAGATGACAAATGCTCAAAATATCGCAAGGCAAGACTGGAATAAAATGTATACAAATGAACACGAGCACAGATGATCAAAGATCCTATGCTACTGAGCACATTAATGTAGACCTCTAGTGCATTCAGGCAAAATATTTAAGACCGATCTATACTCATTAGGTTAAACATTTCTATCAGGACCCTGAAATATGGGAGCAAGGCTAGGAAGGCACAAGTAGAATTAGCTCGGAATAGAACATTTTTGCTATTAGATTCAGTGTCTGGTCATTTCTAGAAATGAGACCAGTCCCATAATGACTAGAAGAGAGATAGCCAGAAGGTTATATCAAAGATATAAAGGAGCAGAAGGGGTCTTTGCCCTGGGAGATCAACAACCTGTGAGAGGCGCCGGTGTCCCAAGTCAGAGACTTCGGCTAGCCGGAGAACAAACCACGCTTAATGCCAGGCATCCGCAGGAAAGTTCTGCCTTAGAATCTGACAGTTGGGTCTGATATACCTGAAATTGAGGAACCAAGGTTCTATGGTGACGCACTGGCCTACGCCCATTCAGTGCAGGCAGTTTAACCACATGTGTCCTAGGACACCGGAAGGACCTCTTCAAGGGACATTTTGTTACGTACATTTTGAAACAGAACAACTTGTACATTTCTGAAAAAAGAAACATTTTGGTCAAGTACATTTATTATTGCGAGAGGTTGCTGTTTTTTTACTTCGTGCAAGCTATGTTTCAAAATATTAGTTAAGCAATGTTTTCAGGAAGCTGTACCAACGGACACCAGTCTGTGTATGAGTGGGTGTTGGCCTTTTGTGGAAAATTACTACTTCACCTTAAGCCAATTTGCCATGTTATTTTCAGTGCAGCAGAGAAATGTATTATTAACCTTACTGTGGCCTATTGCATTTTGCTAGGCCAAGACATGCCTTCTGGGCCTCAGCCTTGGGTCTATAACCCCAGGATTCAGGGAGTTAGCGGGATTTGGTATGTTGATCATGCCTAGCAAAAATTGAGGGTTTTTAAGCATATTTCAGGGTCTCCGTGGCAGGCCCCTAGGTGATATTTCGCTATCAAGACAGCTAAGAAATGCTCTTTCTGGTGATCAGATGGTAGAGCGTGATTTTAACCCTTCATCACCCCCGTCTTGTTCATTTATTAACACACTCTTTACTGAGTATCTTGGCGACCCTACAGCTAGTGGGGGTATCCAGGGCATATCATTAACATAACACTTGAATGTACCTTGGACCTGCTCTTTATTCTTTGTTATTTCTCCGTCTGTCCTAAGGAGTATTTTGACATAGTCTGCATCTCGATCATTAAGCAGACGCTCATACTGGGCGGCTGTAGGGCTCCTGCTCTGGGTGTCTCTTCCTGGGGGCAGAGGGGGAGCAGTGGGTATGTCACAGTGGGTGCCAGGTGCTGTTATCTCGCCCATTTGTAATTGTACTCCCGTCCCTTCCCCGGGAACTCTATCCATGTCTTCATACTTTGCTACCTGGTATATCCCTGTGCTAGCATAATTCATCCCAACTGCCTTGGAACCTAATCTTTTAATGCAATGACTCCCAATCTGAAAAGCGCAACACAGTATTATGAGAATCCCAACAATCGGTATCAGCAATTTTAAAATCCCTGTGAGCCATGAAGGCATCCAGTCTGTTGGAATAATGTCCGCAGGGGCACCTCCTTCATTGACCATTTCTTTTCCCAAGTTGGTCAATTCCTCAATGGCTCTGGCGATCGATCCGTTGTCCTCGTCATTTCCTGGTATGAACGTGCAGCAAGACTTCCCTATTTGGTGACACAAACCACCGTCTTTGGCGGTCAGCATGTCCAGGAAGTAACAATGTTCCAGAACCATTAGTCTCAATGGACGCAGCTCTTCCCTAATGACATTTAGTCAGTCTCTGGTGCTGTTGATGGCTTTCATGACCTCATAGCGCGTCACTTCCAGCCAACGAGCATTAGCCTGAGTTTGGAACATTGGGACTGCTCCTCCAAAGAAAAGTTGGGCCTCGTTGAAGAGGCGGAATTCTTCTGGAACCTTACCAAGAGCTTCGCCTGCAAAGTACTCCGCTGTTTGCCGGTGGCGGTGGAAGAATGTCACGTCGCCTGACATGGGGTGTGTCAGTATGTGAGAGGCATTTGATGCCGGCACCACCAGATGTACTTCATGCAAAGTCACCAAAGAGCACAGTCCGAGCCACTGAGGAGGTAGGTGGAGATAGAGGCGTTCTGCGCAAGCCCAGTAGTAGTCCATTAATGCGGAGGTGCCAAACTGCATATCGAAGTTGAAGACCGTTTTGTTAGTCTGTGTTACGCCCAACAGAGGTGGAGCCATTGACTAGGAAACAAAGAGAAGGATTTTTTAGTTTAAATGCTTTTTTACTTTCGGACATTCCTTCCCCATCCCAGGTGTATCTTTTCCCTTCCTTATTCCAAATATCCTCGCAGTTTTCCTCAACATCCCAGTCAATGTCTCCCACCCAGTCTGTTTTGCCCGCCCAAGGGGGGCCTAAGGAAGCTGCCCTGCAGAATAGTCTATGGACATGGATCCATTTATTTTTGACATAGAGCTGTGCTCGTCTGTACAGCACAGTTCTATTGTTGCACGGGCAGGAGCTTTCATCGTGTGGTATAGATGGGTCGCACTCGGCTGGGGGTACCGTCACTGTAGTAAACCCTTGTCTCCTGAATAGTGTCTCATAATAAGGTGCGTTTAGGTGTTTCATTTGATAGAATCTTTTTATTTCTTTTGTCAGGGCGGCTGTCCCAGTGACAATTTTGTATATGATGGGTGTATAGTCCCACACTGTTGTATTGACATTTTCAACGTCTAATTCCACCGTATTTATCTGGATCTGTCCCTCTAAGCGGCAAAGATACAAGTGCTGAAGGCACATGGTGATGTGTGGGGGGACCTCTTTTGGAAATAGTAGTCTGTCAGCCCCTACTGCGTGGGGGATGTAGGAACATACATAACAGGACTCGTTTGTTCTTGATTTCCCTACTGCTGTCATGTCCCTATACCAGGAATTGTCTACTAAGGAAGAGTGGACTGAATGATCTCTTACTGATAGTTGTAGGCCTAGTATGGGTCCTAGGCCCTCTTGTACCTTCACAAGATGATCGAATGTTTTGTGCCCTGCCTTCTGGTTATTAGCATTCTTGCGGGGGACAAAGGGTTTTGTTCTGTACGGGGCAATAGCAAATCGGCGTGTTCTATGGTGACTGGAAAGGCGTTGGCGGGACACTTGCTGTCTTCCTGTGATATTGGCAGACCTATCCCATGACCTATTTCTGTCCCCTGGGGTGACGAGTGAGTACTCGGGATGCACACTGGTGGGTGCGCTGCTGGCAGTAATATTTCCTGGGAGCTCAGGACCTAGTGTGTTGTGTTGCTGTCTGTTGTTGAAGTGTGACTGTTGGTACAGATGCTGAAATAGTGGATGCTAGAGCATTTCTGTTACCTATCTCATTAAAGCTCTTTACAGCAAGAAAATAGACGCACCAAATAAAAGTTATTAGTGCCACTCCAACAATGATACAAAACATAAATGTGACGAGTACATAACTTTGCACGGGTGTGCCTTCTTCTTCTTCAGCAGTGGATGGGAAACCGCTGTCCTCATTCAGGGGGACCATGGGCATGTCTCTTTCCTCTCTTAGTTCATTGTCTATTGCTGCGGAGGCACAGGAGCGAGCCGAACGTCTCGCCGATGTATCCATGCTTTGCGTTCAGCTATCCGGATGGCAGTTGGAGATGAATCAGTCACTGAAAAGGGGCCGTCGAATTTGGGGTCTTTCCACTTCCTGATGTGCCTCCGGATAAAGATCAGAGTTCCAGGACGGATAGGTGGGAGCTCAGGATCGATGGGGCCCTTCTCCTTCCTTCTGGATACCTGGACAGAGAGGAACTGCGCAGCGCGTGTTAGTGTGCACAAGAAGTCATAAAGCTCAGCCTTAACAATCTCAGTGGATGACTCCGTATCTGTTTTGGGCCTGCTGGGAGGGACCGCTACATTTATGGATCGTCTGGTGACAAGTTGGTGGGGTGTGAGGTGGTGATCCGAACTTGGGGAATTTCTTAATGAGAAGAGGGCCAGTGGGAGACAGTAGAGCCACTTTTTGCCAATGGTGGCGCTAATTTTGCTTATTTTGTTTTTGAGCAGGCCATTGAGGCGCTCACAAATGCCATTGCTTTGGGGGTGGTAAGCGGATGTCAGCTTGTGTCTGATGCCTAGCATTGTGGTGAGAGAGGAGAAGATGGCGTTTGAAAAATGGCTCCCGTTGTCCGTTCTTATGGCGGCAGGAATTCCAAAGCGTGAGATGACCTCACGCAGTAGGAATGTGGCTGCTGCTTTTGCATCGCAGTGGACGCATGGTCCAGCTTCGATCCATCGCGAGAAGGGGCATACTACCACGATGAGATATCGGTAATTTTGGCATCGATCAATCATATCGACATAGTCAAGGTGGAGTTCTTTGAATGGGCCAGAAGGTTTAGGAATAGTGGAGGCCACTGTTTTGAGAGTTGGGTTTGGTGAATACTGTTGGCAGATGAGGCATTTATTAACAAAGAGCTGTATTAGTTCATAAGCTTTGGGAATGAACCAGTCTGCTTGCAATGTGGTGGACATGTTATCTCGGGAGACATGTGCGGGAAGGTGAAGTTGATCCAGTGCCACCTGCAGTAAGGCTTGTGGCATGACAGGTTTTCCTGACATGGTCTGTCTATAGATAAAATCAGGAGTGTCCTGCTGTACTCTCCTCTTCTTCCATAGCTCTTTCTCTTGTTGTGGTGCACTTTCTTGTACTTCTCTAAGATGTAGTTGGGCAATGTGATCGTATTGTTGTGTGTCATCAATAGGGCAGAAACCATGTGTGTCAGAATTGTCATTATTTGTGCCTGGGTGCTGATCTGGAGATACACCATCGTCACTCCTTTGTACCTGCTCCGCCAGTGTTCTTGTTTGTTCTGTCTGTTCTGATGGAGCAATCGCCTGTGCAAGTAAGATGGGGTGATATGGTGTAGGTACGGGTAAGGGGCCCCTGGCCGCAGCTTTAGCTGCCCAATCTGCCATGGCGTTACCTCTCGAAACAAAGTCCTGTCCATTCATGTGTGCTGCGCATTTAACAACGGCTACCTCAGTTGGAAGTGTGAGTGCTTCAATCAAGTCTTCCAACAAATCTTTGTGGCACACGGGTGTTCCATCTGATTTGAGGAAACCGCGCCTTTTCCAGCGCAGGATACTTGAGTGTGTCGTTGTTGTGACATAGGCAGAGTCTGAGTAGACTGTGATGCGGTCATCTGCCCCACAGTTTAGAGCGGCTATTAGTGCCACTAATTCAGCAGCTTGAGCTGAGTAATGTGGGGGCAGTGTAATGTGCTGTACAATGGCAAAGCGATCGGGGGACTCGTACGTGTGCTGCTGACCTTGAACCACTGCGGCTCCTGTGTACCTTATCCCTGTTTCTTGGTCGATGGTGGAGGAGCCGTCGACAAAGTATACTGTGCTGTCAGTCAGGGGGTCCTCTTTTGCTGCTCCTCATTCATATGGGGAATATGTGGCACAGTCATGAGTGTCGTCATCTGATGCTACAATGGGATGGGCAAAGAATGTGGCAGGATTGACTGTGTGACATTTGACAACCTTCAGGGAGGGTAGTGACAGTATTACTTCGTAACCGGATACTCTCTGTATAGTCAATGTTGTCTTGGCTTTCTGAATTATAGCGAAGACGGCATGTTCGGTGTACGGTGTGAGCGAGGATCCCATGACAATGGGGGTGCTTTTTTCCACAGCAAAGGCTGCAGCAGCCAGGGCTTGTTCGCAGGGGTAATGACCTTTCATGACTGAGTCTAGCATGCCGCTGAAGTAGGCAATGGGCTTATGGCCCATGGGGTATTTCTGTGTAAGGACTGCAGTCATGACCTGACCATTGCAGTGTGTGAACAGGTAAAATTCCTTTGTGTAATCAGGTGTGCCTAGTACTGGTGCGTTTGTGATCTCATCTTTGAGTTTTCTGAAGGAAGCTGTCATTTCAGGTGTCCAATCTAGTTTATTTCGCCTGTCTTTTGCTGCTTTGACTGCTTTCAACAAAGGGGCAGTTATTGTGGAAAAGTCAAAGACCCACTGGCGGACATAGTTCACTAATCCTAGGAACTTCTGCATATCTTTGACAGTCTGGGGCTCTGGTGTCATTTTTATGGCTTCGGCTCTGTCTGGCGTGACTCGTCTCCCTGATGCTGAGAGTATCTGGCCCAGATATTGTACCTCTCTTTGGCAGTACTGGAGTTTGTTTTTGTCCACTTTATAGCCTCTGTGGACTAGCGTGGTGAGCAGGGAGACTGTATCAGTTCTGCACTCTCGTTCTGTAGTGCTGCAGAGCAAAATATCATCGACGTATTGCAGCAAGGTGCTGTGACATTGGAAGTTCGATAAATCCTCTTTGACGACTCTGTTAAAGACGCTGGGAGACTCGCAGTACCCCTGTGGGAGTCGCCTGTATGTCATATGCACCCCGCCGAACGAGAAAGCCAATAGGTACTGACTGTCTGGGTGAAGGGGGACGCTGAAAAATGCATTTTTCAGGTCAATCACGGAAAAGTATTGTGCATTCGGGGGAACATTGGTGAGGATGACAGAAGGGTCTGGGACGATGGGAAACTCTGGTACCACTATGTTATTTATGGAGCGCAGATCATGAACTAGGCGCCACTGATTAGTTTTGCCTTTGCGCACTGGAAAAAGGCAGGTGTTAACTGGAGACACACAGGGGTATATGACTCCTTGGTCTAGGAGGGCTTGTATTGTTGGGGCAATGCCTTCCTCTGCTTCCTTAGAAAGTGGGTATTGTTTAATTCTGGGTAGAATCGCGCCTTGTTTCAGTGTTATTTTAAAAGGAGTGGCTGAGCGGATGAGGCCTACATCATTTGGACCAGTTGTCCATAGATGCGGCGGGACTTGTGCCAAGTCTGCCTCACGCACTGAATCAAATGTTGGTGGGGCCCCGGGTGTTCTTTTTTCCACTGTCACTGAGAGGGGAACCTCATACTGATAGATGATCTCTGTTATGGGGTATTTGTCAGGATCACCAAAGAGCTGGTCGTCTGCAATGTCTCTCACTTGGTGTTCTGGTTCGATGAAAATTACACAAGCCCAGGAGCGCATATCGTCGTCTCCTGCTAGAAATGCCCCATAAGTAGGAGTAATGTGAAGTGCGAGTATGCCTAGGATCATGCTTTTGTTCGATATTTGGTAGTGCTGGGACTGTGGGCGAAAGAGAAATTCCTTTGGGAGCTGGACAGTGCGCTGGTGTAGTTCAGGGGTGTTGGCTATAACGATGTGCACCGCGGTGGAGAACGCTTGCACATCCACAGGGCGAGCCCTCATTTGGTCTGAAGAGTCCACCGTGAGTGCCATCATACGGGCTAGGGGTGTACCTGGCATAGAACAAACCATTGTACCGTTCTCATGGAAGTGAATTGTCTTATTTAATTTTGCCATGAGACCTCTCCCTAACAAGTTGACTGGAGAGTGTGGTGAATAAAGCAGTTGTTGCTCCAGCACCCGGTCTCCTATTTGTAGGGGTACTGGCTTTGTAAAGGGGACCCTTGCTATCGCCCCAGAGAATCCCTGTGTGTCCGCTACTTGATCAGAAATAGGCAGGTGTCCGCCTGTAATGCAGGAGTACGTGGCGCCTGTGTCAATGAGGAAGCTATATTTTTTGTTTATCGTGACCAGGACGGTGGGGTCATCTTCACCGCTCATGATACATGATAAAACTGGGCACACGAGTTGTCTGTGGGCTGTCCTAGTGAGCGTACCCTCCAGCTTGGTACTGCTGGATTGTGCCCTGTGTGAAGGAGTTGTTGGGAGTCATCGCCACTCCTCCTTGAGGTGTTGTATTTTGGGCTTGGGACATCATTTGGTACGTGGATACTTGCTGCTGCGGCTGTATGGGAGCTTGCATTTGTTGGGACTGCATGGGGACTTGCGTCTGCTGTGGCTGCATGGGGACTTGCATCTGCTGTGGGCCCTTTGCTGTCCCATTCCATTGCCTCTTCCCTGCATCCCAGTGTTTCTATTGGTGTCGTAATACTGGTGTTGGCCATTACCGTAGGCGGGTTGTGGTGATACGTACTGCACCGGGGGCTGCTGTTGGATGTACTGCACTGTGGGCTGCTGTTGGGCTTGCACATACTGCACTGCCTGTTGGGGTGGTGTCTGCATGTACTGTATGGCGGGCTGTTGTTGCTGTTGTGTCTGTGCTTGCACATATTGCATGGCAGGCTGTATGGCCGGCTGCTGCACTTGTTGTGGGGACTGGGCATTAGCAGTAAGTGCATTTTGTGCGGCCTGTGGAAAGGTGGTAACTGCTGTCATTTGGCTGACAGGTGCAGCCAGCATGACTGTGTCTAGGGCGTCCTTTTTCTTAAGCTTCTGCTGCACCAGTTTGGCAGCTGCATTTTCTATAGCTAGCTGTCTAGCTTTCTCCAGTTCTATTTTCTTTTTACAGAAATGTATAATGTGGTCTTGTATTTCAGGCCAGGGGTTTCCTTCCATGGCTACTACTCCATCTAATCTCTCCTGCACGTCGTCTGGCAATCCTCTTTTGACCATGTGGTAAAAGAGTCTGCTATTTCCTCCAGTTGTATTCCAGGAGTCACCCAACTCCTGGTGCCACTTTTCCTTCATCCTGGAAATGAAGTTAATCGGGTCTTCATTTGTTTGCATAGTTAGTGACATGAGAGACCCAATATCTGGAACATCAGGATATTTTAATCGCAATTTAGTCCAGACTGCTGCCCTAATTTTATCAAATGGTTCCCCATCGTAAGTTGTGTCGTTCATAGTGATCAGTCCTCTACTGATACTTGTGAAAATTTCTTCTGCTTCCCCTCCCATTAAGGAAATTAACAAGCTTTTCATATCGCCAACCCCTGGTTTGGTGCCTGTAGTATTTTTCTCTAGGGCCACTATCCATTTGCTGGCTCCCTCCGTGAGGGGCGGGAGGTTCTTTTTAATGGCTTCCTTTTCCTCATAAGACCAGCAGTTATATATGGGGGGGTCTTTTGCTGTTTTGTATATTAGCGGCATCTGGCGGCTAATCCCTACACCTGGGAGCTTTGGTCTGGTGGTGTCATATCGTATAGCATATTTCTGCCAAATTTTGAGACTGGCTTCCATATAATCATAATCCCAATCCTCATCCCCTGCACCCTGCAGTATACATTCTACTGCAGTGGCCATATGCTGAGGGTCGAAGGACCCTTCTCTTGGCCAGGGAATCATATGCGGGGCCAAAGATTCTGTCCATCCAGCCAAATTGTCTGTGAAGGGGATGACAGCGTAGTCTGAATTCTCGCCTATTTGCACTGTTTGGTTGGGAGTTAAGTCCTTGTCCCGCAGGGCACATTGCCTGCTGAGGAACATGCCATTAGCTGGTCTAGTTCGAGTGTTTCGCATGGAGGCGGTGCCAGTGACCTGGTAGTTAATGCGAGCGTCCGTGCCAGGGTCATCGTATGCGATGTCCTCTGGTCGTCCGTGTGTTCCTAACACTGCTAGTCTTTGTACCTCTGTTTTTCTCTTTTTCTTGGTCCCACCCACAACTCCCGAGTTTTGGAAGTCCTGATGTTGGTAGAATGGGTTTGTTGATGTGTTTGTTTCATTTATGGCGTGTGGCTGGCTAGAGGAATTTGTCATGGCTGTGGCGGATGGTGGGGCAAACGGGTCGGCTACAGGTGCGGGACGCCGTGGGGGTATGTCTGGGGGTGTGGGCTGGAGCTGGGCTGTTCCAGCCGTCGTATGTGTGGGGTCTGGCGTAGCTGTCTGGAGGCAAGGGGAGGGGGACCTATGGTACTGCACTTCCGGCCGTCCTTCATAATGTCTTATGTCCCGAGAGGGACCCGCATTTGGCAAAGGTGTGGATGGAAAATGAGCTGTTTGCTGTTTACTATTGCCTAGTTCCCCAGCCCCTCCCGTGCTTTCAAAGATTTCTGCCTGTTCGGTGTGTTGTCGCGAGGTGTTCATTGTTGCTTGGGTATTCGGTGAGTTAAAGTGGGCAAACTTGAGGGTGTCGGACAATCTTTCACTTATCTGTTCTAATTTTAATGAGGCGCGTCGGACTACCTGGGATATATCATCTCGTTCAGGGGTGTGTGACCTTTCTCGGATGAACATGTCAGTTTGGGCATTTCCATTGGGACTGCACTCTAAACTTTTATTGAATTCTGTGGCTGCTCTCCAGCTGTCATAATGGACCAGATATGGTGCTGGCGGACCCTGTACTTCTCTATCCTTATTCTGTTGTTGGACAGTGGCGAATGTGATCAGTGGCTCCCCTGTGTGTGGACAGCAGAAGGGCATATGGTCTCGTGAGGTGGCCTCCTGCTCCGGGAGTTGTGGAGCATTGGTGTCACGGAGGCTGTTCAGATCGGGGTAGTGAGGGAGTGCTTGGCGAGGCGAGTCGGATGAGTGGTGAGATGACGTGCGTGAGTGGTTTGATGAGGCGACGGACCCGTTGTTGGTCGCCTCCTCTTCCTCCTCAACAGGCAGGACTGAGACAGGAGTGGGGTTCAGTTGTAGCGAAAACTGCGGCATTTATTTGCCCTGGCACCGTGGCGTGCAACGTTGGACTACCACTGGCGACAGGTGTACCGGGGGGGGGGGGCTGACTAGGGCTGGAGCTGACGTGGGGGTGGCTGGCACTGTAACGGGTATTGTTGGGCCACTGTTGGTGCTGGGTGGTGTCAATGGGGCAGCACTATCGTCCGTGGCAGGTGGAGGGTGTTCAAGTGTGTTAAAGAGTTCTCTTGGGAGTTGACTATACCCCACAGTTGCCATATTATTAGTTGTACATTGTAAGTCCAGTTCTTTATTTTCGGCGGATACTATTGCGGGATACATGCCACTGGCTTCATACGGTGGGGCGCAGGAGGGGCAGTGGGCTAGATGGCAGTGTGTTCTTGCGTATTGTCCTCTTTAAATATTTGCCAGAGACTTAAGGTGGCCTTTCTTTTTTGTAATTTGGTACCAGAGTATTTGGTGTCTAGGAAGGTGGTGGCGTGCTCAAGGATATTTACGTCAAACGATCCTTCTGAGGGCCATGGAAAGGTCATAAACTTGTGAAGCTCCCTACAATGTTTGAGTATGCGCTGTTCCTGGTTACTAAACGTTTTCAGGACATGTTGGAGTGGTGTTGCCATAATGAAATATTGGTATGGAAGCAAATTAGGCTCTGCAATAGGGGGGGGGTGGTCTTTGCCGTCCTAGAGGTCACGTATGAGTTCACCTGCTACTGCCTCAAGGATGCAGTCATATATGGTGTTTTGTAATTCAATATTCTGGAGGGGAGTGCACCCGGGGAACCGAAGTTGGCCTCCAAAGCAAGCGTCAGCTATTTTAGATTGATGCGGGTGTCTGGGAAAAACGCGGGATAGGACTGTTGATCCTTCCCAACTGGTAAGGCGCAAAAAAAAATATATATAATATCCAGTGGGTGTCCTATACACAGTGGAACTCAGTATCCTATTCATAACATTACTCAATGCATATGCTGTTGCTGGGCAACACTGAGTGGAATATCATCTGATGTTGGACTGGAGGGACAGGCAAACCCTGCCTGGGTGTTTTCAGGGCTGCAGACGTGAGGATGCAGATCCCTGATAAGTTCCTCTCCTATTTCGTTACAAACAATATTATAGAGTATGTATCGTAAATCTAATTCGTCGGGTCCTCTGTATTTTCCCTCTGGGGATAAGACCGGGAACTCAAGATTATGACGGGCAAAGGTATAGCGAATTTTGCTTTGCAGTGGGTTCCGTGGCCAGGAGGACTCGAATACGGTGGGTAGCTCTAAGCCTGGGGATAGTAGGCGTATTCGTATGTAAATCCACTCTGTTGTTCTATGCACTGAAGTGCCGAATATTCTTTTCTCGTATACCGCCTGAAGAGCCTGCATGGGGCTTGTCTCCTGTGAGCGGCAAGCAGGTGGTGCACTGTTCTGAGCCCTTACTATGGCCTCGGTGGGGCGCCCAACTCCATTGTGCTTGGGCCATTCCTGCGGTGGATCTGGTGAATTTCCACGAGCTGCCTTGAGGGGTCCCCTTCGCAGTCTCTTGCATACCATTGGTGAGTCAAGGAACATTTTATTTTTTCCCTTGAGCTTCCGTGGTGTTGACTACTTGGCTGTGTGCGGTTCCCTTGTGGCTAGCTCTGGTTAGGACTCCGATTTCCCTCCCCCCCCGCAGCTTTGCCTAGGGTCACGATTCACGAACCCTCTGTGTCTCTCAGTGGTCACATTTTGCACGCTTTCTTGTCAGGTGCCCTGCTCGATTGCTATTTACCGTTCCACTTTTGTCTTGTGGCTTGTCGCCTTCCGGCCCTTCTCCCTGCCGGTTCGAGCACGGAGGGAGCGGGTTGTGGTATGTTTTTTTTGTGGTGTCGACCACCCCTAGCTTCATGATCCCTCTCGACAGGTCAAGTCTGTGAGCTGGGTGTATTCCGGTCCTTGCGGGTCTGGAATCGAGTTCAAGTCCCAGCCTCTCCTTTTGTGGGGAGGTTCGCGATCCCTCCCTCAGTTCGAGTCTGGGGTGCTGGGTGTTCCCTGGGTGTGTCCAGGTTTTCGGCTTTGGGGTGTGGTTGACACGTGATTGTGTTGTCATTGACACATGCTTCTTTTCCTTTGATGCTGCTTGCCACCACATACTGCAGTTGTCTTGCTAGTGCCCTTAGTACGTCTATGTTCCTGCTCTACATCTGCTTAAGCACAGTATTCCTCCTCAGTGCTGGCTCTTCATCTGAGTAGCCATCCATCTCCCCCCCCCCCCGACTGCTCTGGTCTGTGAGCCCTGCCCCGACCCGCCCTGCCCTCCCATGAGGGCCCCTTCTTCCCTCTATTTTCCTCACGATCTTTTCGCCCATGCCCTGGCTATATTACTGTACATCTCCATTGCACTCTTACATCCCTCCGGCACCAAGACTCTGACACTGAACAAGGCTCTGAAAGCCTGCCCTCCGCGCACGCAGAAAGAGGAAATGCTGTGTGCTATTTGTGGCACTTTCACCCATCGCCTGCTCACTTCCTGCCCTGGCGCCGCAGGCCCAGAGCACCCGCCCTTCCTTAAAACTCTCACTTTACACGGTGCTCCGCAGCGCTGCCTGGCCCCACAGCGCTGCCTTCTGTCGTCAGCCCCGCCCGAGCCCGGTCTCTCCTTCTCTACACGCTTTTTTTTCCCTCTTACTTTCATCCTTTCTCTCTAAGTTGCCTTTCACTGTGTTTCTCTTGCTCTTTCCTTTCATTGGGTCTCTCTCTCTCTCTCTCTTGTGCCTTTCACTGTGTCTCTCTCAGTTGCCTTTCACTGTGTTTCTCACTGTGTCTCTCTAAGTTGCCTTTCACTGTTGCCTTTCACTGTGTTTCTCACTGTGTCTCTCTAAGTTGCCTTTCACTGTGTTTCTCACTGTGTCTCTCTAAGTTGCCTTTCACTGTTGCCTTTCACTGTGTTTCTCACAGTGTCTCTCTAAGTTGCCTTTCACTGTTTCTCTTGCTCTTTCCTTTCATTGACTCTCTTTCTCTTGTGCCTTTCACTGTGTCTCTCTAAGTTGCCTTTCAACACTCTTGCTCTTGCCTTTCACTGGGTCTGTCTTTTCTTTCACTGGGTCTGTCTTTTCTCTTGCCTTTCACTACTGACTGTACTTTCCACTGTGCCCCTCGGTTTCGTGCCTTTCACTGCTGTCACTTCTTTGCCTTTCACTGCTGTCACTTCTTTGCACTATGTCTCTCTTTCCATCTTTGCCATGTTCCTGCCATGCCGCTTCTCTTACAGATAGGACATTGTTTGCCTTACGGACTCTGACGACCTGCACAGATATCTCGCGTGCGCCCTGTCCTTGTTCAACATCTATGGCACTTCTGATATCTGTGTTCTTGCAGTACTGACATTTTAATATCTAGATATCTCGCGTGCGCCATGTCCTTGTTCAACATCTATGGCACTTCTGACATCTGTGTTCTTGCATTAGTGAGATTTTAATATTTACATACTTGTGGATAGGTGTTTTTGCATTGATGAGATTTTAATATCTAGATTCTTCTTTTTTTTCATTCAGGATGCATCCTCTTTATTTTATTAGTATTTATTGTACTGTCTTTCTGTTTGGTTGAGTATTGAACGTGTTGATTATTCATCTTGTCTATTTTTGTTTTATTCATTTGTCCTGCTCCATGTCCATTGTGCTTTTGGATACATGTGCTTTGTGTAAGTAGCAGCTGCTGTGCTTTGTGTTTCCCCCAGGTCTTACCTTCCTGAGTTCCATCCCTTCCAAGTGCCCTTCCTAGTGCCCCTATGTCCCCGCAGTTCTCTGCAATACACTAGTGTCCCCTCAGTTCTCTGCGATACATACTCCCTGCTTTGTGTACAACATTCCTGGTAGCTAATAATTTGCTAGTCCACCACCCTGCATTGCGCTCATTTCATTTTTATTTCTTTTGTTTTTGTTTTTGACAATCATTCGCCTAAGCAATTGATTGCCAAAAGGGGGGAACTATTACTCCTCTTCCACTGCCTCCCTCTCTGCCTCGCCTACACGTGGTATGCCTTATACCTCCTCATTTCCGTAATGACCACCCACCCCCCCCACATATTCTTCATTGCACTATTCAGTTCCTTCACGGCAGGCCTGAATTAATTCACAATACCGCTACCAACGCATTCACTTCCCTTGACGACAAACTCCGCAAAATACTCAGACGCCTGGGCACTTTTAGGAATTACCCCTAAGCCAGGCACCCAGCTTACCATAGCTACCCAAGCTCTTGACATCTTCCCAGACATATTTCTTACCCCACCATCTCCAGACACTAGCGACCCTCAGCAGCTGTATACAGAAGAGGCCTCTGATTCGTCCACCCTGTCGGCCCCCCACTCTCTCCCCCTTGAATACCCAGGCTATCCAACCCACCCGGCTACCACACCCATTCTCATCACCGACGACGAGTCTTCAGTAGATTCCATACAGTCGGTTGCTACATCTGAAGTAGCGTTCATCCCATCGCCAGAAGGGAAACGCCCAGACTTACCCCCGGCATCTGTCTCTAACTCCTACTCCTATCACCCACAGTTTCAAAACGATACATCACCCCTGTTAAGAGCGCTACTGTCCGAGTACCCATAACATACTGGGGGCCCTGCGCTCTGCCACACCTGCAGAACCCATCCTACTATCCCAACTTCACATAAAGGAATGAGTAATTATACAACTAACCATATCACGATATTCCTGATAAACAATGTTGTAGGCATATCTGATGGCCAACCATCTTGTTTCATCCATGTCACACCCCTTATGAGTTCTGTTCTTCTCACAATATTTCAGGCACTCAATATTGACTACGCCTACCCTCGCCAAATCACCCTATCTCTTGCACCAGCATTTTCACGCCCCGCCGAGCCTGCAGTAAAGGCTCTCCCACACAAACAGTTTTACGCCCCACGTTGGGCGCCAGCTGAGAGAGGGTAAATCTTGACCCTTTCGGTCAGTGGTCACCACCTCGGGTGTGGACTCAAATCACCAACACAGCATTCCACTGAGAGACAAGGAATAAAGGTGTAAGATACCAGAATTTCAAGTTTGGAGTGGCACTTTTATTTTCAGTTCACAAGCAGAAAAATAAATGCATATCAGTTCAGGCTCTAAGGCCAGCTCCTACCAAGGATCCAGACTTCACTCTGTCTGGAGTAAATGCTAGATGACAAATGCTCAAAATATCGCAAGGCAAGACTGGAATAAAATGTATACAAATGAACACGAGCACAGATGATCAAAGATCCTATGCTACTGAGCACATTGATGTAGACCTCTAGTGCATTCAGGCAAAATATTTAAGACAGATCTATATTCATTAGGTTAAACATTTCTATCAGGACCCTGAATTATCGGAGCAAGGCTAGGAAGGCACAAGTAGAATTAGCTCGGAATAGAACAGTTTTGCTATTAGATTCAGTGTCTGGTCATTTCTAGAAATGAGACCAGTCCCATAATGACTAGAAGAGAGAGATAGCCAGAAGGTTATATCAAAGATATAAAGGAGCAGAAGGGGTCTCTGCCCTGGGAGATCAACAACCTGTGAGAGGCGCCGGTGTCCCAAGTCAGAGATTTCGGCTAGCCGGAGAACAAACCACGCTTAATGCCAGGCATCCGCAAGAAAGTTCTGGCTTAGAATCTGACAGTTGGGTCTGATATACCTGAAATTAAGGAACCAAGGTTCTATGGTGACGCACTGGCCTACGCCCATTCAGTGCAGGCAGTTTAACCACATGTGTCCTAGGACACCGGAAGGACCTCTTCAAGGGACATTTTGTTACGTACATTTTGAAACCGAACAACTTGTACATTTCTGAAAAAAGAACATTTTGGTCACGTACATTTATTATTGCGAGAGGTTGCTGTTTTTTTACTTCGTGCAAGCTATGTTTCAAAATATTAGTTAAGCAATGTTTTCAGGAAGCTGTACCAACGGACACCAGTCTGTGTATGAGTGGGTGTTGGCCTTTTGTGGAAAATTACTACTTCACCTTAAGCCAATTTGCCATGTTATTTTCAGTGCAGCAGAGAAATGTATTATTAACCTTACTGTGGCCTATTGCATTTTGCTAGGCCAAGACATGCCTTCTGGGCCTCAGCCTTGGGTCTATAACCCCAGGATTCAGGGAGTTAGCGGGATTTGGTATGTTGATCATGCCTAGCAACAATTGAGGGTTTTTAAGCATATTTCAGGGTCTCAGTGGCAGGCCCCTAGGTGATATTTCGCTATCAAGACAGCTAAGAAATGCTTTTTCTGGTGATCAGATGGTAGAGCGTGATTTTAACCCTTCATCAAACCCAAAGAATCAGACTGCCACCCTTCCTCTCCGAACCCACGGAAATCTACTGCGGAGTACCCCAAGGATCGTCGCTCAGCCCCACGCTCTTCAACATCTACTTGGCTCCCCTCACCGCCATCGTCGGACAGTACAGACTCAGCATAGTATCCTACGCAGATGACACCCAGCTGATCCCCCCCCCCCTTCCTTACCAAAGCCCCCATCACCACTAGACTCCAGTAAGGAATGAAGGAAGTTGCATCCTGGAGCTCAACTCTGAGAAGACAGAGGTCCTAGTCCTTGGACAATCCACCTCTTCAAGGGGCAACACCTGCTGGCCCACTGCCCTGTGTAGCCCTCCCACCACAATGGAGCTCGCCATAAGCCTTAGCATTGTACTAGACTCCTCCCTCTCCATGGCCCGACAGGTCAAAGCTGTCGCCTCCAGCTGCTTGAACACCCTCTGCATCCTCCGAAAGACCTTCAAATGGATTCCCCCCCCAAGGAAGACAGTCACCCACGCACTCATAACCAGCAGACTGGACTACGGAAACGCCCTATACGCCAGAATCAACAAGTCTCAGCTGCACAAACTCCAGGCCGTACACACACCGCAGCCAGACTTGTCCTCTGCATCCCTCGACACGAACACATCACTCAACACCAGCGTAATCGCCACTGGCTCACCATTGAGGAGTGATTTTCAGGATACTCACCCATGCCTACAAATGCTTCCACCACACAGGACCCCAGTACCTCAACGAGAGCATCTCCTTCCATGTACCCAAGAGAAACCTCCGAACCGCCGACCTCGCCAAAACCATGCGCAGACCCAGGACAGGTGGAAGAACCTTCTCCTACATCGCGGCCAAGATTTTAACGAGCTCCCGATCAACAACAGACGCGCCCCCTCCCTGAACATCTTCAGAAAGACACTCAAGACCTGGCTCTTCTACTGAACCGAGCTACCCCCCTCGCGCCTTGAAACCCTCACTGGTGAGTATCGCGCTTAAAATTCCCTTGACTGACTGGTTTTCATCAGCTGAACTACAGCAAACAAAACCAGTGCTGTGTGAAAAAAGTCCAGGACCTAGTCCTAGAGCATTAAGTCTTTGGTGCGGCATCATCTGATAAGCGTAACTCATTTCGTTTTAGTTACCAATGATTGCATTTTAATGCAAGTTACTAGGTGGCATATAACTCCTATTTGCTTTACTACAACAATTAAGTGACAGATCTATGCTCCACCATTACATTACAGTAACCAATTCCGTTAAATATCTTGTGATTTATCTTGAACAGAAAAATACATTAATGCCACTCCTAAAGTAGGATCGGGGAAGGTTTTGATTTATCGAGTATTCTAAATAAAACTTTTTGCAAGTGACTGTTTGCAGTGCACATCTGGTTGCAATAAATGAATGATTTAATATGCTTGCCGCTCTAATCACCCCAATCTGGGTATCTCTTTGCTGCAGTGAGTACAAGATAGTTTGCTGCAGTGAGTACAAGATAGTTTGCACCGAGTCTGAATCCTAAAACAGTGCAGTTTTTAAAGCTTTCCTGAATTTACTGTAATCCTTGCAGGTGAGAACTGTGAGAGGTAATTTATTAAATAAGGGAGGCTGCAGGGTAAGACAAAGGATCTGACACCCCATCTAACATGTGGAATACGAGCGACCACCAATCGCTCCTTCTCACCGGAATACAAATTCCTAGTGGGGGTTGATATTGTTTCAGTAACTGGCTGAGTTATATGGTACCTTTACCCTGTAACGCTTTATAGGCTAGGCTGCACAATTTGAATACCACTCTATTATTTACCGGGAGCCAATGTAGTCATTTGTAGAGGCGCAGAGGCGGTGGCGGTTGGTTGCAAATCAACTGTGCTACTGTGTTTCATAGGACTTGCAGTTTTTACAATTATTACAATAATGTCTCTATAGGCAGCAGCCAGCTGAGCATTGCCATAGTCCAGCCGGCTCACAACAAGAGCCTGAACCAGGGTCTTTCTGGCCTCCAGGGGGAGGGGTGGCAAAGCCTTCAGTAATCGTAGCATATTGAAACAAGTGCCGGTTGTAGATAGAACTTGTGTTTCATATTAAGTTAAAAGTCTACCTTGAGTCCAAGGTTTTTTACAATCTTACTAGGAGTTGGGGCCTCCAATGCACGTGAAACCGCAAATAGTTCATCCCGGAGGCCAGTTACGGAAGTAACCATTTTTGCTTTTTTTCAGTGATTTAACAGTTAGTGTCTTAAATTCCCACTTTTGTTCAATCTGTCACGATTTGTGTATCTTCTCCGTTCCTCCTCCAGCACTCTATGGTTTGGTTAACCCAAACCCCGCCCTCAGGCTCTGTCTACCCCACCATCCTCCCTCCTGTTGCTTAAATCCCCCTTCTGTTTTGTTCATGTTCTCGCCCTCCCAATGATGTCCCCCCCCCCTTCTCCAATTAACTGATTTCACCCAAAACACCCCCTCCACCCTGCTACCTCGTATTGCTTAACCCACTGTGCTCTTAACAACATAACTTGAAGTGTAAAAAAATCTAAAAAAAATTACGCAGTCCATGCTGGCTGCATCACTGTTTACTTAATTTTTTTAATTTTACTTTCAGCCATGTTGCACTGTAGCTTGGGCTGCTGTGCAACATGTAAAAAAAATCCATTAACAAAGCTAATAGTTTTCGCATAGGATAAACCTATTGCTTTTGCCAGTTCTTGTTATAAAATCTGATATTAAGGGTCTTCATGTTGGAGTTTCATTATTAAAATAAACTTGCCATTCTGATAACTTGGCGACCCGAGATAATAGTTGCAATAATGTATTGACAATTGCATATTTTTACTGGTGAATTACTCGATTTTATATATCATTCAGTTACTAATTGGAAACTGATGTCCTAACTTTGAAACCATTATTTTTAAATGGTTCATTTGTTTCGCTTTGTATTTTTTTCACAATAAAAATGTCTAAACGAAGAAATTACATCTCCAGCACTGAGTAATTTAGGGCGACCTATCTCATGAGCACTGCCAGTCTATTTGACGTAAAAAAAACATTTGCAAAGCAATAGGTCTCGCAGCATTAAAGTTTGAGTTACTGGCATTGTAAATGACAATGCTTTGCATGAATTTTTTTTAATTTGCAATTAGTATATAAACATTGTTTGTGAATGGTTAGCTGTTGGTTATGCTAAGCTAAGTTGGCAGTAATATAGAGTGCTAGTCTTGCTTGTTATAAGCATGCTGATTTAAAGCGCTCTGATACCTGCGGGTAAAGTTTGCGCTATATAAAAGTGAAAGCTTATAAATAAATAAAACACAGCCTACCTGTAGCACGTCCGTTCTTATGACAAAGGAGTTTGGCTAATGCAAAAGGCCTACTAGAGCTCCAAGCCCACCTATCTGACAAAAAATAAAATCGAAGGACCACCAGCCAGTCCGGGAACTAAGGTCTGCCAACTCACACTCCAGCTGCTGTAAGTCACATGAGCGGGTCACGTTGCTCAGAAGAGCATAATTGCATACAAAAAACAAGCCGCGTGACGTGAGCTGTCTACGGTAGAAGCT
This sequence comes from Lissotriton helveticus, assembly GCF_964261635.1. Classification (NCBI taxonomy): domain Eukaryota; kingdom Metazoa; phylum Chordata; class Amphibia; order Caudata; family Salamandridae; genus Lissotriton; species Lissotriton helveticus. The sequence continues at coordinate 1,012,332,617 of NC_136061.1, forward strand.
CACGCTCGCGACCAAATCCCAAGGCGTGCGTCGACACGCGCGACCCAATCCCAAGGCGCGTTGGAATCCGACTCTGCAATGCTTCTCAATCTGAGCGTGGCCATCTCTTGTCTCCACTCGTTGTCGGCTGAGCCGATGGCTATAGTCTCGCGGCGAGAGCGCGCTTTTCGCAGACGAGACCTAAAAAACCCTACCTAGAAACTTTGACAGCTGAGCAGTAGAAACTGCAACCCTGCCCTGCACACTTCCTATCTCCCAAACCTGCAGTGCTCATGAAGAACAAGTAATCAGCAGCCCCTCCCCAACTAGGCCCTCATTGAATTTCAGGGGAGAGCCCTGTCATCATTGCTTCCTAACCTCAGGTAAGACATGGGAATGAAGGCAAATGCTGCATTTTCACTTCCCCCTAGAAGGGGATCCCTAGAAGAACTTCAGCCGCCACCTCATTCAAAATTACAATTCCGCTGAAAGGGAACCACAGGGATGCATATAACCAGCTTGAAAAATAATTTTTAGCACAATTGCTGTTTATATAAAATGGGTTTGCTTCGAATTCATTGGCGTCGGCAACAACTGAGGATAAAAAGCAATTACTTCAGTCTAAACAGGGTCTCATAGCACTGTGTCGATTGGTAGATCTACTCGTACGATAATACTGCACTGTATTTTTGTGGCTACCACCTGCACAGTACTTTGTTGAGGTAATCTAGGCAGTGCAGTATATAAACAATAAGGAAACCATGCCACGCCTGCACTTTGTCTTCCTGGCTCAATACAGGTTGTAGCAAGCCAGTTCAGTGAAAACAATTAATTCATAGCGGGGCGGCCTGGATGGGGCTCGTCAGCAATGGCCCTTATTTTCGTTTAAACACTGGGACAGTGCCTCAGTGACGGTCTGCTCTTCAAAACACCAGTGGTGCAGTAAAAGTACCCTGTGCTGACTGAGTGATCTAATGTAAACAAAACAACGGCGCCCACTACCTCTTGATTGGATAATAGACATCCGTAAATGGGGTGCAGTGGGCCCTGGTGCCACAGAACCTGCTGAACTAATGAGGCATTCACCTATTGAACATGAATCCATGCAAAGTCTGTTGCCCCCATTTATTTGTCCGAGCACTTTCATTTCTTATTTTTTGTATTTGTTTGCAGTTTATGTAGCGCAAACTCGACCCGAAGGTATCTGAACGCTTTACATGAGAACCTGTTGCATTGCAGACTGACACTCTCTCGTATCTGATTCGTTCCCTCTGCCCCTTCTCTCACCTGTCCCATCCCATCCATATCTTCATACTCCTCGCTTAAGACCTCTGCCTTCTCCTGCCCTTAACCCCAGCTCCTTTTCTCCCGCCAGTCACAGAAGCCTCCAGCCCCGGCCGACGCTGCTTCCCCTGGTCATACCTGCAGGGGGGGTGGTCGGGGCAGGCCGCCAGCCTCCAGCTATCCAGAGACCATTCAACCCTAGCAGTGTGTTACTGTACCACCTTTCCTCCTCCTGGCTTTTTGGCGGTCGATTTCCCATGGAGACCATCATCTTTGCAATCTTAATGCGTCACTAATAGCCTTCTGAAACCAGTCGGTGTGCAATTTGCGTTTAGGGTTAATTTGGCAACCACTTGTTAGCAGATCGGCGTTATCTCCTCTGTGGCTTGCAATTTCTAAATGTTGTGCAGCCTGCGGGAACATGTTCTTTGATATTCTCAATTGTTTGTATTCGCGCGTCAGTATTTGCTGAATTGACTACCTGTTATGGGGATGGAATTCGTTGCATGAGAATTAACCTACAAGTGAAAGGTGACTTTGGCGTGTTAGGGGTCCTATTTTTTTTAAATATATTTTTTTGAGGAACGGGGGTCTGAAGTGCCATAGTTACATAGTTTTAATCCGAAAGCACTGTGGACAGCATGAGTGTCTGGCGGTGCTCCACCTCAGGTAATTTGAGCGGCTGCAGGATTCAGAACATTATCCCCCTTGGCGGTCATGCGGCCTCCTGTACTTCATGAAACTTAGCCGCCTACTTGCATAATGAGAGGGACAGGGGTGCATAGGTGCGGATTAGACCTCAGTCAGCACGCAAGAATGTCGCTGTAAATGAAAAAGAAAATACCTCTTCCCCTATTAAAAGGCAGCAGCTGCCTTCCCAGCGTCGGGGCGTCCAGCACTAGCTTCAATAAACGAGCGACGCGGGGGGGGGGTAGAGGTGTGGTGTGTCTGTGTGTGTGTGCGTGCGTCTAGGTGCGCTCGTGTGTGTGTCTGTGTGTCTGCGTGCGTGTGAGAAAGCAGGGGGAGGCGGTCTTAGCGGCGCGAGCAACTGGAGGCTTCCAACGAGCGAAAGTGAAGACGTGAGATGGGCACAGCAAGCGCGTGTTCAAGCGCGCGACCAAATCCTGCTGCGCGTGCCCATCTCTTGTCTCCACTTTCGCTCCTTGTCGGCTGAGCCGATGACTATAGTTCTCTGGCGAGAACGCGCTTCACGCGCTTCTAGCCGAGACCTAAAAAGGGAAGGAAATATTAGGTTGAAAATGTAATGCACTGTGTAATTTCATAATTGTTAATATGTGCATGTTTTCTTCTAGGTGTGAAGACCGTCTAAACATTTTTCGGTCCTTTTCTCATCACTGATCTCAAAGACCGTTAACAATGGGGGGAGTTCTTTCACGGTGGAGGGTAAGTAACAGCCCTTACTTGCTGGGATACCTATATCACTCCATATGTGTTCATGTCCACTGTAGAAATAGGAGGCAAATAATTTTGATAAACATGTTTTATAATCTGTATGATACTGTATTTTTGTGTTTGGAATTAACAGATTTGAGTTGTGATTTAAGATTTAAATTTAACTCCATCCTTCTCTTCAGGAGCGGAAATATTTTAATTCCCTTGCTGTGCATGTTCTGCTTGTGCTTGCTGAAAACTGACTGCAATTGTTGGTGTAAAACGCTTCTCTGGCTTATCCAGGAACGCCGTAGATTGGCACTATGCTTGAGCACTCACACATAACCTGTTGCATACATTCATTGCAACCAGCTTTAATTAACAACCACAATTGTCCAGATATTGTCATTGTGAGCTGTGACTTGACTTCCATTGTGTTTAACACCATCCTTGGGTGACTGCACACCAGAATGAACCACAATTGGGCAGCGTTGACTAATTTTATGTTTGCCAGGATAGGAAACAAATCGAAGGAAACTGAACTGGGTATTTTCGATATTCCTTTTTGAAACGCTAACCTCAAATCTATATGGACAATACCGCATGTCTCCTTCATTGCAGGCATTAAGGTATTTTGAGGAGGGCTGCTTCAATGCCATACCCTGGGTTTTTGTCTCAGGATTGCTGTGTCGGTCTCACCTTTTAAGGTGACCTATTTCTTAAATGGGTTTTGGGAAGGAGAACATTTCCCACTTTTTCTATAGTCTTTTCCACAATCCTGGTTAACACTGACCGTTTTGTGCAGAACTGTTTGATTCTTTAATGGTTTTCATTAGAGGAGTATATAGTTCTTCACAAATCATTTGCACTACCGTCCTTGAAGGGTGTATCATATGACTCAATTTAGAGGCAAATTGTGTCTTTTTTGTCCAGAACATATATATGTGGTATTCCTGTGGCTGGTTTCTTGGATTAATTATGGTTTTACAAGGTTAGTGACTCTCTCCAGACGAAGTCCTTCATGGTTTCTTCTTGAGGGATTCAGGGCAGTTGTAGTCGTTGCATCAAACTAACATCTTATTTTTAGGTCTCGCCTAGGCAGCGCTTGCACAGTCTCGGAGACATGCTCTATTCATACTATAGGCAATAAGCTTCGCCCATCTTTACAATTGGCTCCTCTTCCTGTCCTTTGTAAATGATGGCTTTTGATTGTCAATAGTCTTAGTAGACCCTCCTTAGTACCTCCCTTGTTCCTGTTACCTCCCATAAGGACAGCCCATCTTACATGTGTCCTTACACTCTAGCTTTCATTAGCAGTTAGGTAGGCACTATTTATTTAATTCATGTTGTGCTGAAGCAGGCATGACAGAGCACATAACAATAGTGCTGCTTCTGGTTTGCATTTGCAGCACGCCCTGCCCATGTTCACTTTAATAATGGCAGTCGCTTATTTTAGATGCAGCCTCATCTGCACTCGTGGGACGACCGCTTTGTGAATGGTGCCCCCTTGTTTGAATCTGAAGCGTGCCATGCATGCTTTCAATATAACAAAGTTAGTATATGTACACAAAGATCGTAAGGGACCAAGGGTACATGAGTAATTCTAGAGACAACGGCCCCTTAACAAAAAATGAAATACTGGATAAAAACATCAGTCCCATAAACAGATTCAAATTTATTAGCACAGTTTTGATCAAAAATGTTAATTACCCTATTTGAAGGTCTTTCGGAGGATGCAGAGAGGGTTGAAGCAGCTGGAGGCGACAGCGTTGACCTGTTGGGCCATAGAGAGGGAGGAGTCCAGTACATTGCTGAGGTTTAGGGTGTGGTCTGTGGGGGTGGGAGAGCTGCCGAGGGCGGTGAGCCACCAGGTGTTGCTCCATGAAGAGGGGGAGGGTCCAAAGACTAAGACCTCTGTCTTCTCAGAGTTTAGCTTCAGGCAGCTGCCTCTCATCCAGGATGCAACGTCCTTCCTTCCTGGAGTCTAGTGGTGACTGGGTCGTTGGTGAGGGAGAGGATGAGCTGGGTGTCATCTGTGTAGGATACTATGCTGAGTCTGTGCTGTCCGACGATGGCGGTGAGGTGGGCAAAAAAACAATAATGCACAGAAAACCTGGTGTTACAAATTGACAATAAAAGACATATAAACATTTACAGGCAAGGAAGTAGTGACCAACCTTTAGGTCCCTTCTTAGTAAGTCAAACACTACTGCACCCAAATAAAAAATACTACAAAACATAGTGTACTGGGTCAGAGCGTATGTCGACTACGTTTCCATCCCGTAAAAATATGGGATCATCAGGACTGAGGATCAGTTACCTGGCATGGTATCAATTGAAATATATTACATGAGCACCTGATTTTTCAACAATCTGTAATTAATCAAACCGGCTTTTTCAACACAATTGGTGCCTGTATATGAGTATCATATGAAGATGAAGCACCTAAAATAAACAAGGATAGAAAAGGAAGGAATGGGAATGAGGATTAGGCGAATGAGGAACTTTTTTTTTTTTTTTTTAAGATATGTATATTGGAGCCATACACCTTGAGAGATGTGTACTGTGAAAACTTCTCTTGATGCCATGTGAGGAATGCACCCTCATGAACATGAAGGCTATTTGAGTCTGAGAAGCGAAGCCAGGAAGAAACCACCCCCTCGAAGTCAATAGCATGTCGTGCCATCAGTCCCCAAGGATCCACAAGGACTTCTAGTCTAGTTACTGTCAGCTGATCTGTTCTCTGTGCAGGTTGTGTCTCTTTAACCTGCCTTTGGGGTTCCGCACCTACCTAAGCGCAGACTTCTGTTCTGGTTTCTTAATATGCACAGGTCCTTTTGATGCAACCACAGACCCAATGCCATTGGCAAAGGGGGAGGAGGAACCTTCACCAATACCGGTGTCTGACTAATCTGAACTTATCTCTGCTTTGACTGAGGTTGTCTTAAAGTTTTCCTGATGCATCCAGTCACCCAAACGGTCCAAGTCTGACCGAACAAAACCTTTACCGTTGGGCCACCATCAGGTCCTCATCAACTTTTTGGCTCTGACTTAGATCAAAACCAACTACCTCTTGGGTATGCATGAGTAACCAAACGAAATAAATTTATGTATGTTACCACAATTTCCTTAGGGAGTCAGGGTTGTCCTGCTCTAAGTTTGCATATTTCATTTATCTTGTCAGGTTTGGGGTATAGATGGTGTACTGTGAGCTACCAGGACTAAGGCCAACCTATCCGGATGGTGTGCATGGAGTCGGTATTGCAAAAGCCTGACGTTTATGTTGCCCAAAAAGCGTACAATTTTTTTTTTTTTGAGAAAGTATAAACCCTTTGAAATGTCACCAACATTATAGCTTGGATTCTTATTTAATGGATCGCCTGAGTAGTTTTCTTTTTTAAACTCCCTACTCGCCTCTTATTCAGAGACATCTGTGGTGTTATGGAATAATCATCCTCAGCTGAGTAGGTAAACCACCATGTATTGGCTTTTGGTCGTTCAAGCATGAACCTTCCCAAGGATCACCCCACAGTGGTACCATATATGATATCCACATATTAATTTCGTTGATGGAAACGATGCAGCAATTAACATAACAGTAAACTGCAGATATGCAGTTACCCAGATGCTGCAACTACTTGGATTGCCCCTTGCGGGTGGAGACTTTACCTCCGTGTTTGAGGCCTGCGAAGCATTCAGGACAGAGGTGTTCTATTCATGGGTTACATTCCCAGCAGCAGATGCACGAACAAGACAGTTTGACTCTTACACTGAGACTGCGGTTCCAAACAACTACACAGCCTACGAAGCTCTAGAAATACCACTAACATATCATGAACACCAAAGTTGTTTTTTAGGCACCCTACCACATACAAGGAACACTGTTGGAACTAGAACAAGGAGAGAAAGTTCAAGGCAAAAGAACAAGCACCAGTTATAGTAGCGTATAGTAGCTATAGTATTGCAGAGTGGCCTAGGTGCACAAAACGCAAGACGTGACTTTCATACGTCTTGCGAAAGATGGGTGGAACCCACTAAACGTAAGCTTTACTTCCAACACATTGGTCTTGCACTCTAGAAACAGTAGTTGATTAGTTTGAAGGACACTCTCTCATAGTCTCCCTGATCTTAGTATTTTCTGCTACTTTTTGCCCTTAAGATGCATTTGACAGTTTTTTCAAAATCACATAATTTTTCTGGATTAGGTAACTTTATATCATTGATCTTTTTCCAAACCTACCATTTCATCTCTAAAATAATAAAAGAAATCTTTGACTACAATCAACTCACACTGATTCACTTATTATCTGGGAAGATTGAATGTTGTGTTTGTGCTTGAATTTGGACACGAACAGCTGTCGTTTACTAATCAACTAATGTTTCTAGAGTGCAAGAACAATGTGTTAGAACAATGTTAGAACTAGGTTCCCTTCGCAATGAGGGAGCAAAATGGCCTATTTTAGCAGGTTACACACCCTACTGTAGTGTGGATCCTATATTCCCAATAGGCTCTGCGCATTGGAATAATATATCCTATAGATTTGACGTAGGACTTATGTCTACTAGGTCTCTATCGAATATATTAAACTTAATTGTGAGTGCCAGCTAGCTTGGAGGTCACTAGAAACTTTCTCGAATAAACAAGAAGGGATTTAGTTTCTGACAACCGCATAAACATGACAACTTTGTTTCCCCAAGAATAAAACGGATCTTCAGAGTCGTGGAAACAATAGATAGATATTTTACTTAGTCATTTGTACATGCTTCGTTTTACAAGAGGTGCAGAGGAATAGAGACGGGTGTTTTCAATAAAAATATTTATTTACAGTCTTCTTTCTCATGCAGAAAAAAAATGAACTGCTACAATCCTAATACTGGCTGTAAAGTATAATGCGTACAGCAGGAAGAGTATTATAAAATAAAACTGTAAAAGCATGGTAAGGTTTCTAAGCCATAAAATACATACATAAATAACAAAGACTAAAAGTACTCAACTGGTGCTTCTAAAATACGCCTATCCCGATGTACCTAACCGAAATCTAGTACGAGGGAAGAAGTAAGTGTGGTGTAGCATAAGTTTAGTATTCTTTTTGCCAAGAATCTATCCAAGATTTCTCTTGGGGTCTAACCAGCTCCGTACCTTGGTTTAGAATGAAGGAGGTCTGTCTCAGGACTCTATTTCCCAAAATCCCGCAAGGGGAGCTTGGAAACACTGGAGCTGGATTTCTCGGCAAGAAAAAAGACAATCTCTCTGTGTGTCTGCTGGAGGGTCGGCTTCTTTCGGCACTTCCTGTAACGAGATGCATTGGGCAAGTAGGTAGTTGAACTGCTCCAAACCACCGTGTGTTTGCTTGGGCAGGTGGTGGGCATATTTATACCTTGAAGGTGCCGAGTTTGACGTAAAGGTGGACATAATAACGTCATCAAAGAGTCTCAGTTCTATGAAAACTCAATGAGTTCTTGGACAAATCAATATTCAAGCAAGGGGAAGTCCCTAACTGCTGTAGCAGAGTTTTCCAAAAAATCGTTGTGGATTTTCGGAGCTAGTGGAAGTAGCCATGTCGTATTTGGACTGCATGGGCTATGTCTAAAAATGGTTATGATTTCTATGCCTATATAAGGACAAGGTTCTCTATACCTATATAAGGGCATGAATCGGGAAAATTACACTAGGGTCCTAAAATGCTACACAACACCCACTCCACTTAATTATGTTCAAAATTTACTACATTTAAGCACTAAAACATATCGAAAGCATGTGTTTACAATCCCACACAAAATGCTTTTGAAAATGGTTGTACACATAAAATGAGCATTTGTACTGTATGCATTTAAAAGCAATGATTTCATTGTAAGCATATAATATGACATTGGCTATGACATTGGCAATGCTAACTGAATGAATCATGAAAATTACATTTATGAAATGGCTCTTAATTACAGAAAAAAAAAAAGAAATCGAGACCATCCCATAGCAGGATATACATTAACTGTGTTGGCTTGTGGAGAAGGTCAATATTGTTTCTAGGAAGTATTCAAAGAATTTTGGTTCTCTAAGAATAGTTCTACTTTAAGCAGATTACTTTGTGCCAAAGTTCATTTTTGGAAAAAAGTCATATCAACTCGTAGAAAAATAAGAGTTCCAAAGTTAGAAGTTTGTTTTTTGTTTTGAAAAATACAAAGGTCGAATTCAAAATTGATAGAACGCTGTGTGCTAATTTCAAAAGTTATTCTCTGTGTCAGGAGAAAACATTAAATCTTCTAAGCTGGCAAAGAAATAGTCTACCACAGTAGGTGAAAGTTGAAACACTTCATTAAGTAGATCAATCGTACACCGATGAGAAGCATCGCCGTCCGCGTCAGTCGCATTAGCAATGCTCGCAGTAGATGGTACCTGTGTGCCTGTTGGTCCACGTATCTCAGTGTCGGCTGGAATTGCTGGTGAGACCTCAGTGAATGCCGTCACCAGGATTGGTAGCCGCTGGGGACAACACAATGCATGAGCCGTTACCGAACCAACCAAGCGCCAACATCCGTTGGCAATGCTTATGGAAGTGTTAGACAGATATCCAACACGCATTCCTCTCCACAAAGCAGGCATTGTAGAACAGGTAAAATGCAATCTTGCCAGATTGGTCTGAATGAAAGGAGCCAGGTGGTATTCAGATCTCTTAAACGAGCCAAGCCAAGAATCTGTGTTATATGCTCACGATACTGCATTGCCAGAAGAGTGTTCTCCATGGTAATCTGGGTATCGCTGGTGACTGGGCCTGCCTTAACGGAGCAGAAGGAACATAAATAGTATCCCTGCTACGAGTCCCCAGACGAGAGGCAGGCCGCCGAACACAGAGTGCACGAAGTTAGGAAAAATGCCTAGGACTGCTGCAAAGGGTGCTAACGGTCCCGAAAAAAACTTCTTAAATACATGTACAATACCACTGGTATCAGACATGTTTAAGATACGACCTAACATTTCTGCGAAATGTATGGGACAGTTTGTTGATTATAGGGCATGAATCTCTGCAGAGGACCTTGCAACTTGCAGATAATACGTCTCTGGACGAGGTCAGTGGCACAGTTTTTTGCAAAAGAATGGCTTTCATTCTGCTTAAAGTATCAATTCGAATAGAAGAGCTGTTCAGTGAAGGCCATAGTGGCGACTTCCCGTTTGTCTTAGTTTTTGGAAACAATACTTGCATACTGCAAGTGACTCTGGCTTACACACTAACAAGAGGCTATTCCTGACATCATTCCACAACAGCTGTGATCATTCAACCTTATGTAGCTCCCATTGGAAAGCTGCCTAAAAATAGGATCTATCACTGCTGCCGGGGAACCCTGCAGGTGGAGCGATAAGTTGGTTGAAGAACCATCGCAGGCTCAATGTAAATTAATACCCTGACATAGAAGTGTACCGCTCGGTGTGGTTTTGCAATTTTTACCACTAAGATACCTACTTTTCCCCACTCCAACATTTGTGTGTCTATGGTAAATCGCAGGTCGCTTTATGTATCCTTTACCCAACCTTTTCATACAGGCCTGCCGGTATGTGTTTTAAGCAATACTGAAACTGGAAAATCGTCACTGGTATCATGATGGTGCCATGTATTATCCATTCAACTGCTGGTTTCTCAGAAACGGTTAATGGTAATCTTTTCATTTTTTTCTATGCTCAGCACTGTATAGTCTGCTCCCCTGTGTGCCAAAGATAATTGTTTATCTGTAATGTTTAATCCAGTAAACAATTATGTGGTGTTGATTAGACGCCAAGGCACATCGCCTGAACGAAGGTTTTGTAACATCCAGCCTAGCAGCCTTAGACGCAGTTGAGACTGTCCATGTTATAACATGAGCAAGTCCTGTTCCATTATGTCTATGGTAGAGGATACAATGCTGTCTAAAGAATACATTCTGAATGACCGAGTTGTTAACCCATTGTCAACTACAGAGAGAGCTTCCTCTACAATCAATTTCTCGTATTCGTTCTGCAGTTTCCATTTGCGTGACTTTCCATAAGCAGCGTAAATACCGACGTATATGAAACGTTTATGACGTGATTTGCGAGGTCCTAGTAAGAATTCGCTCAAATCAGTGCCATCTTTAAGTAAAGTTAAGTGTTTTATGTCTGGGAGTGCAGAATTTTGTAGCCACTCAAGGCACAGTTTTCCTACACTGTAAGTTATTATCCCTGGATGTTGTCTCTGGACATATCTTGGATCTGGCCTAGTTACTGTAAACCCTTGTCTCCTGTTCAGGAATCTATCTCGACAATCAGGATTAGTTCTGTTTTGTTGTAAAATATAATTTACGTCAACCTCCTCATCTGTAGTTCTACTACTATCAGGTCTGGGTTTAGGTATGGACGGTTTGTTCAAGTCTTTTATCTTAGCCAAGACAAGATGTCTGTACAGTTTAATTTAAGAACAGTATTTGTTCTGGGATGATGCAGGCCCTGAATATGGCTTCTAAACCTTGCACCTGCCAGTCTTTTGTGCCCCAGACAGTTTTTGTCTCAATGTTCTCTTTCCAAAAGTCAAAACCTAATGTGGACAATTGAGCATAAAAGGCCACAGAATAAATTTGCTTTGTATTAGTCAACATACTTTTCATTCCTGTTTTTTATTATTTTTAAAGTAAAATGTTTCTGGATTTGTGATATTAAAACCTGAGCAGGGTGGACATTTTTCATAAAATGTTCTAGAGCTACCCTTTGGTGGCGTTGGACAATGTTCCCATTAATTAGAAGTTAAAACATTTCTAGGGTTTGCAGATTTGTGCAAAAAATTATGACCATAATGATTAAAACACTACATTTGTTCATACTCTGATGAACCTTCTAAGTATTCATGTTTTGTAAATTTTGCTGACATTTCTAAGTCTGCCATCATGTTATTAACAGTCTCAAAGTCCCAATCATCAGAAAATGTACTGGGTGAAACAAAATCATTCAAGGAAACCTTACATTGGTGTGAAATCGTCAACAGCTTGACTGGACCATAAATGTCAGTCAGTTCTGTCCCATGCTATACCACCTGGTAGGGGAACGGCTGTGATATTTATTGACGACCGGTCTCTTTGCTTACGATGAGATGATTTGTGTGGCTTCAGGAGTAAGTTGATGTTCTTACTTGCTGTGTCCATTTTACTATATTTTCCATCTATCAGCTTTCCCAAACTTAAAACCAGAATGAGCCAAAGTAGGAGAAAAAGTACACTTAACACAGTCCAAAATTCAACCCATGGTGAAACCAGATATGTATTTGCAAGCTGGTGAAAAAGTTCAGGTTCTTTTTTCCTCAAGTTTTTTTATTAGCTGGCGATGTTTCGGGCTCACTGGGATCCTCAGAAAAGGTATCAAAGTTGATGAAATAGCCAGAGGCAGTTCTGTCAATTGTTGGTATTGCATCCGGATTATTTGAAATCGCTGGAGTTGCCTGTTCCCTTGACATATTAGTATAGTCAGATGCTACATAATTGTAGACAGGAGTTTCTTGATGAACTGTTATTTGCGTTTCAAGAGGCATAAGTTCCATGCTTTGTTGCATAGTCCTTTTTTCACTGCCAATTCTTCAAAGGTGATGAGTCTTTCAGTTTGAACCTCTTGGATGGTAGCAAGATATGGTCGTCTGCTACATCTTTGGAGTCCACTGGGCCTACTACTTATTATCGGCCACATGCTGTGGTTTTACCAGGTCAATTGATACAAACCGGTTCGCCTTTCTTCCAGCAAGGGGTGGCAGTAACACTGTTCTTGGTCCGTGGATTGCTAGTACAGGTACTGGTTTTCTGTAAGAAGGCCCACATTCCTTCTTATTCGCTATTTTCTTTCTGACCAGATCCCCAATCTTTTGGAATCCAGACAGGTCTTGCTGGGACAGGTGGTTTTTCTTCAGTGGTTGTTTGCTTCTGTATGGTGTTGCTTAGACTTCTTCTTGTTTCATTTAAGTCCTGCAAAACAGCCAAACGGTCTTTAATATCAAAGGGTTTTTGTTCTACCACTGAAGTATGACGATCGAGGTCTTCGACAATCATTCTAGTACCAAAAAAAGTATTTCATATGGAGTGATTTCACCCAGAGAATTTCTTGGCAGATTGTTAAGACTACGTTGGACATTTTTTAGATGTTTGACCCACCCGTCACCCGAGCCTAATACCCTAGCTGTTATAGATTAATTTATGTCCCATTTTTTTCTTTCTAATACAGAATTTCCCTCCGGATGGAATGGACTTGAAAACCGTAATGCAACGCCCAAACTGGACGTGGCCTTCTTGTAAGCTTGAGAGCTAAAAGCAGGACCCTGGTCCGAATGTAGCGTGCTGATTGCGTATGTGCCTATAAAGACTCGCAAATCTTTTATAACAGTTCGGGCGTCAGCCGAGCGCCTAGGCCACATCCAGATAAATCTTAAGCAGGAATCCAATGCAACCATGATATATTTATAGTTGCCATCCCTCTGTAGGGGGACCACAGTGGTCCAGGTAAACACATGCTAATGGTTTATCTGAAATTAGAAGAGGCGTCTGCGCCAGGCGTTTCACTGTTGAAACTTTCATTTTCTGGCAGATTTCACACTCCAAAACATAGTTTCGGGTCTGTTTCCTCATGCGCGGCCACCAGTATCTTTGCTTTAATAATGACACTGTGGTTAAAACACCTGCGTGTGCAGAGGCGAGCCCTTCATATGCTGCTAAGATTAGTCCTAATCTGTGTTCCATGTTTGGAATTACTCTATCCCCTACTCCAGGAATTCAAGCAAAAGGAACATTATTTGCATCAGTTATATATGAGCACTTGAGTGGAAAGCCTTTTGTTAACATTTTACCGCTGTCTTTATTGGAAGCGGCGACGGCCTGCATTATTTTGCTGTCTATTTTTGTTTTTGAGTGATTGCAGCTACGTTTGCACAGCTGCCTTCACGGCTTCATCAGCCAATGAATTCCCTGCAACGTGAACACCATCACGCTGATGACTCAGTGTATGGATCATGTGAGTCTTTTGTAGTTCTTTCTGTAATAGAACTACTTGTTCCCAAAGCATTTTATGCTTAATAGTGTCACCTTTTGCATCTTTGAAACCAGTTCTGCAAGTATTCATTGTAAGATTGGACGCAGTAATACGAATCGCACACTGAGTGTGGGGAATTCGCAATAGGTATTTTCAAGCGCCATCTTGAAAGCCTGTAGTTCAGCTTGCTGAGCTGTACAGTCTCCGAGATTGAGTTTATGTGACCATAGGTCTGAATTTACCATTGCGCCTGCACCCTTTGACAATCGCACACGCTGCACTATAAGCTTGTTTTCCCCCAATTGCGGGCTGTGCTGATCCGTCTGTATACATTATACATCCATAATGTTCTAGAGGCAGAATCTCAGTGAGCAGAGGACATTCTTGTTCGTATTGTAGAAATTCCTGAGTTTTCAAGTAGGGGTCAAAAACGTATTCAACGTCTATTTCAGCATGATAATTAACCCATTGTATCCACCTTTGATGTAAAGCTTTTGCGTTCGGAATGCTCACTTTTATCACTGCCTCTAAGGCAGGTAACGGCTTAACGACCATTATGCGTTTTCCCTGTGCAAGGGCTCTCTTTTGCTATTGCAGTTTGAACCGCTGTCAAAATTGTTTCTGTTGAAGTGAATTTCATTTCTGCTTGTGTGTAAAAGTGTGATTTGTAAGCTATTGGTACCTTTTCACCTTCATTAAAGGTTAGATACGTGAATCCGCATCATCCTGGGATGATTCGGATTACAAGGTTGCGTACGTTTACGCGTATCTGTAAACGGGTTGTTGCTAACATGTCTGTTTGCTCTGAACGCAGAATTTCTGTGTTGTTGAGTCCAATTAGCAGGTTTGAACTCCTGTTTGATTAATTAGTAGAGAGGTTTAACCCTTTCTGCATAGTTTAGAATACAAGTTCTTCAGAAATTCAGGAATCCTAGACCGGACTGTAGGTTTTTCAGTGTTTTTGGAGGTTGCAGCAGCACACATTTTTCTAAAAAGTTTGCTGCCAGGCTTTTGCCTTCACTTGAAAGTTCGTATCCTAGGAATAGGACGTTGAGGTGGGCAATTCTTTTTTTTTTTTTATTTTTTTTATTTATTTTTTTTTTTTTATTTTAAATTTTTTTATATTCAATTTGTACCCGTCCGAGGCGAAGCCAAGTATTATGGTGTTCACCCTTTCAAGTGCTTGTCCAAATCATCGTCTGTAAGATAGGTATTATCGTCTGTAAGATGGATATCATCGGCATAAGATAATGCCTTTGTAGTATCTCTGTTACTCTGGCTGAAAACAACCCTGGACTGTTCTTAAATCCCTGTGGGAGACGACAGAAGTGACGCTGTGTTCCCATAATTGAGAAAGTGGTCAAATACCTGCTTTCAGGTGCAATATTTTGACAGAAGAAACCGTTTAAAATATCTAATGTGGTTATATATTTTTTGCGCACAATATTATTCATCAGTGCTGCACTGTGTGCATTTTGTACTGCAAAGGTTTTGCAACAAGAATTTAAATATCTGTAGTCCAAAACTAGACGATATGTATTGTCTGGTTTGGCGACAGGAAAGAAAGGATTGTGCATTGACTAGGTGCATGTTTCAATCACCCCTTGGTATTTAAGTTGATCTAGGATCTCCCTGACCTGTTTTTAGCTTCTTGCTTAACTGGATACTGCCTCTGAGCAGTAGGTTGATTTTTTTTTTTTTATCTGGATCTTATGGTGAGGAGAGTCCTCATCCCATCCCACATGATTTTTATATAATGCCGGAGCCTGGGCTACAGCCCATTTTCTGGCATGGTGTATTTTTTATGAATAGGAATGTGATTTGAGAAGGCTGGCATAATAATCTCTTCATCATGTGGTCAATCCCTGACAAATTCAGGTGACCAGTCTTTTTCAGCCGGAAGGATTGTCATGACCCTTAGATAGTTTTTCCCAAAACAGTGTTCCTATTTTTCTAGTTATGTCCCCCTCTATCTGGAGTGCTACTTCATATAACTTATGGGGTACACTAACCCTGGTATCGGCAGTTTAAACTTGAATGTATTCATTCAGGTCCACTGTCTCCAGATGATCCTTCAGGATCTTTCGAGCTATGGTAACTTCTGCTGCACTGTCCAGCATTGTCTGGGCCCACTCCGAGGTCTTAAATTGTGTCCAAGATCCTCGGCATGTCTGATTTTAAGACTTTCTACCTTTTTGGTGAAATGAGTTTTCTTCTTTTTCTTAACGTGTTGATCGTCTTTGGACTTCATGCGCTCTTCCTTGTGTTGTGATCGTCCTCTTCTTTCTGATTTCTGCGAGGAAGTCTGAAAGGTACGAGAGGAACGTGTATCAGTATATAGATATCCATCGGGTTTTCTCAAATTATCCCTGTTTCTGAGGTTGTACCTCTTTTCAGTTGGCTCCTTTTGAGGAGACCTACCTCTGGATTGAGAACACTTCTCTTTAGGAAGTGTCTGTCTAGTATTTTCCCACTTCTTTTTAGGAGTGGTAAGATTGTTTTTAATAAAAACTTTTTCCGGATTTTCCGTTAGTTCGGGAGGGAAACCAGTAAAGCCCGAACTATCTCTACCTAGTTCTTCATATGATTTTTCTATTATTCTGGCCAGTTCGTATGGTTGCTTGGTTACATCAAGTTCTTTTAGTTTTTGGCGGATTGCCATGGATGCTGCTTCACCTTTAATATTAGCTAATATCATAGCTGAGACCTGTTTGAAATCCTTCAGTAACTTCATACCGAGATTTAAAGCAGGCTCCGCCCCGTATTCATTTTTAATCTGTTTCAGGAAGTTTGGTATTACCGCCATGGATGGACCTCCGTGTGTCTTTGTGTAGATTACAGCAGACTGTACCGCAAGTGTCACAGTCCTCCAGGTGTGGTGCGATCTCCATTGGTTAACAGATTGTTAGTACACCTCATGAGAAACACAGGATTCTATCGGGAAATACTGCCTCTATTTGAATAATTTTTTGAGCTAACCAGAATGGAATTTGTTTACTTTTTGTGGGTAATTTACCAATGACCGATTGTATGGTCTGTGGTGTTATTTTGTTTGTGTTCCCCTGATGAGGGGTGTGCTGTGGAATTCTTATAGCAGGTTGGACTGTTAAAGTCCGCATGACATATTGTACTAATTGTCTATGGATTTTAATTGTTTTAGCTGAGCTAATAATTCTACATCTGTCATTCTTTCAATGTCAGGATGTGGTGTATAGCTGGCTAGTACCGGCCATGTTGCTCCTGGTCTACCTAGTGGACCGAGCCTGGTAATGTGATTTTGATGTTGTAGGGCGCCTTTAAACCAGAGCTGATGCTCTTGGTAAGTTAGTGGAATTTCAATGTCCTCGAAAGGAACATATTCCGCTGAATGTTCTCCGCTGAATGTTCCTCTATCTTATAGAAGTGGAACACATGTGTTCTTGGATTTGCTTCAGGGAAGATAATCCATGAATAGAATACCTCTGTCTGCCGATATTCGTGTGCCTCTGACAAAAATTACCCTACCACCTCTCGGTGATAGGCAATTTTCTATAAGCTTTATAGCTATTGTTTTCCGTACATTTTCCTGGATGATTAGAACATCCGCATCGTCTTGTTGGAAACCTGTAATGTCTAAACCCGGTTGGGCTGCATTTACTGCAGCTCCACCGGTTGCGTTGTTGTCGTTATTCGACATTTTGTTGAAAGTCTTGCAAGGCAAGTTTCAAGGAATCAAAGATAAGGTGCACAATATTTTTGGAACACTGTATCCTTCAATGTTGAACAAACCAAAAACTAATACATAGGATTTTTGTTCTACTCAGTAATGGCGGATATTTTATCCTTTTACCCACTCCAGACGTCTTTTGGAGTATTGTACAGGGAAAAGGGGCCTCTGTGAAAAGCACGACTGAGTTACTCTAGAACAGAGGTCTTCAAACTTTTTTAGGTTGAGCCCCCCAGCTGAATTTTTTGAAATGTCGAGCCCCCCCTCACCAACTGACAGAAATTTCTGGAATCCGGTACACTACATAATTGACCGCCATCTGCATATCCCAGGCCATATCCGGCAAATAATGTTCAACGCAATAAGCGTTTAGTTAACTGTAGGTTTGTGAGTGGGTGTGGTTAAATGACAGAGGCTTATTACACAGCTCAAAACAACATTTTCCAAGATAAAATTGTTTTTACAAAGATGCTTTGTTTTACACATGACTTATTGATAACAAATGGAAGGTAGTCACTTGCACTCCAAAAGTACAAGTCAATAATCCTAAACGTAAATGAATTGTTTGAAAAAAAGAATCAAACTAAAGCGTCCTACATGGTGTCAGAGTGCTGCCAATCCCTCATGTAACATTAACGTGTGTAGTTATTCCAGACGATAGTCTAGAAAAAAACTTGTGCACAGCTGGGGGAAAGTTTTCACTTGTTACACCGGCTTGTTAGCAAATGTTAGCCCAATTTTATGGATAATATAATAAAAACAATAGTCTCATGTTGATATCACCATTAATTTTCATTTGTTTTCAAATAAGGCAAAAATGTGAACATTGTTCCATAGATAGATACAATTAGCATTGCTTCATGATAATCAATGATGATCTGAACACAGTGAGTGGCGATTGATGACCTTCGGCCCAATATATTTTGGGACCTCGTGTCCCTTCCTCAGGAGCCATGCAAATAGCAGGAACTGCCAATATAATGCAAAACAACGATGTGCTGTGTACTCCTTAAAAACGAAGGCACGGTAGAAGACTGTGAAAGACAGCAGGCCACCTGTACTGGGAATAATTATATGCACTGAGGATCAGAGCGTACTCGAAAAAGATCTACGTTAGCACAACTCGAAAAAAAGCCAGGTCATAAAACTACCACTGACCTGGATGTACGGCAAAAGTTCTTCAAACGGTCTTCTCACAGCCGTGGGTAAGACGATACTGCTGAGGATGGTGGCGGACCCCCCCCTTGATTGAAGAACTCTAACTTAAGTGTACCCTAACACCTCATTCCACCTTGTACACGTCGCACCATTGCCCCCGCATCTTTTGGTTTTCCATGTGTGGGACTCTCAAAGTCAACAGGTTTCCTGAGAAGTGCAGAGCTGCCAAGGTTTCAGATTGCTATGTGTGACATTTTCATAATATTAGTGTCTTATGAGTGACATTTCAACGACTACGAGTGACACTTTCTCGCAAGCAAAATCAAGCAAAGAAGATGAGGGAAACATAAATATCAGAAATCACACCCAGTTGAGCAACAAGAAACTTTTAAGAAGTCACTAAAGTGTGTGACAGCACTCAATACTTAATGATTAAGTATAGCACTTGGTACATGTTTCAATGAGACTTAGATGTGGTCCTTAAATCTTACCCAATAAAACACACTTCAAATTTTTGTTTGATTCTTGAACAGCCTGCATTTAATGAGTTTCACAGATGTGTGTTTTCCCACCATATATTTTCACAAGCCCCTTTGTGAAGTAAATGCTGCAAAAAGTACTTTATTTTTCCCATAGACCTATTTTGGGTACCTGGTATAATGATCTTTTCTTTACTCTGTGTGACATTTTATTGCCACCAGCAACATTTTTGAAATGTAAAGCTGCGAGAGGGATTATCCGAAATTTGCCACTGTGTAATTTTGCACTATTTTTAGTGATGGATGTCAGTTCAAGCAAGATAAGCTATCTGGCTCAAGTTTCACACAAGAGAGGCAAAACCAACATCATTGCCAGCTCCACACCGTCCCTATGCAAACCGTGCAATAGTGATTGATGTAGGACTGAAACATTCCAGCCCAGCACTGAAATCCGACAAGCACAGAAGGGTCCCTGAGTGGGTGAATGATAACCCCTTTGCAGGACGGCCCTTTTGCATCCAGGACATAAGTGCCAGCTCCTGTCCTCCACCTGCCCTGCGGAGCCATGTCTTGAGGCACTTGCATTTGGAGGGCGACCTATAACCCATCCGTTTTGCCATGTAAATATCCTCCATAACCTCCCAATTTTCTCTACCAAGCAGTCCATTCTTCCGTGAGCGATCACTCGGTCAATTACTTAAGTGTCGCTCTCTTGCTTGTCCGGAAAGTGAAAGTGTAACATATCATGGCAATGCAACAGGAAGCGCAACTAATGAAGGCCGCGCCAGCCAGAATAAAAGCATGTTGAAAACCTTGCACAGGTGCGTGTGCAGGTGGTTTGTTTGCATTTGGTGAGATTGCATATGTATTATGTATAAATACCAATGAGGTCCCCTGCAGACAGGCTAAATTGGTTACCGGCAGTGCAGCAATGCGCATAGCTGCCAAGGTTTCAGATTGCTTATGTGAGACATTTTGAACATTTCAGTGAAATTATGAGTGACATTCAACGACTATGAGTGACACTTTCTCGCGAGCAAAATCAAGCATTGAAGAGGAACACATATATAAATATTAGAAAGTATAGCCATTTGAGCAATCAGAAACTCTAAGAAGATCCTAAAATTGCTGCAAATAGAAGGGCACTTTGGGACCTGACTGTACCAAATACGAAGATTGAGGCCCCAGCGCGAATGATCTCAGCTTCCTGCTAATAAAATATTATAATTCATGTGTCACTACAATCGGCTGACTCGTCGATTCAGAGTGCTGCTCAGCCTGCAGGAGCACCGGACAAGCCTCAGGGGAGCCACCTTCACGACTTAGCTACACTTTTTTAGTCCATCATTGTGTCCCTTAGCGACCATAGGATCACCCACTGCACCCACTCCCCTAACACTGGCCTTTGCTTTTCTTCATATCCTGTCAGTCTACCATTAAGTCTCCAGCCTCCTATAATACTAACTGTGCAGCCAGGTAGTTTACTGTGCATCTCTCTACTTTAAACCTGCACTGCTAGTCGCCAGAGGACAGATTGACCCGTACCGTAACCAGCACTGCTCTTACAGTAAGTACCTTTTTACCGCTGTAGTCCACCCTTCAGAGTAATGTGGAAACCGGTAGTGAATACGCGGATATCCTATTCACCTCGCCCAGTTTAATCAAAACCATAGTTTTCATTGTATTGTACCTCTACAGTGCGTGATGAGCAGCCACGCGCTGTGTGTCAAATGGGACAGTTTCAATCAGGGGGAATACCAGGGGGTGCTTTTGTGTGCGCTTTCCAGAACCAGCCTCCCTCCCTGCCTTCTACTAGCAGTGCAGGTTTATTCTCAAATTATGGTTGCTTCAAACCCTCACAGTGCTGCCAGACTGCACTGTGAGGCATCAACACTAAGGCGGGCCGGGTTGGGCCGCCACTGCGGGCTGATATTGTTGTCACATATATTGATTGATTGCAGTGTCAAAATCGCGCGGTCGGCCATTATGCGCAGATAAAGCGCTGTGGGCGAGGAGGCTTTACTAGGCGCGCATTGTGACCAACACCTCAGTTACAGACTAACATCAGCCCAACAAAAGACCCCCTCTGACTTTGAGAAAGGCCTCTTAGCTGTGCAGATTTCAGCAGTATTTCACAGCAAGGCGTCGGAAAACGTAGGAAAGCCTTGCCAGGAAACCAGAAAGAAAAGGCAGCAAATGCAGGAGCTTTATACCCGCAAATTTCGCGACACTTCTTGCAATCCCAGCTGATGTCACCCTAATTACGTGCTGACTGTAGAAAGCGGGTGCAGCAGCCTATCAAAAATCCCCATTTAAATGGGCGATAACTTGCGACGTGGAAAAGAGGAAAAACAAGTCAACAAAGGTCAGATTTTCAGGTGGACTCTGCGCCCCCCCCTGGGATGGTGGCGCGCACCCCCCCCCAAGATTGAAGAACACTGCTCTAGAATCTAGCGTTAAATTAGTGCCTTACCAAACGTTGGGCGCCATGTAGTGTAGTTCCTATATTCCCAATAGGCTCTGTGCATTGGAATAATATATCCTATAGATTTGACGTAGGACTTAGGTAGACTATGTCTCTATCGAATATATTAAACTTAATTGTGAGTGCCAGCTAGCTCCGAGGTCACTAGAAACTTTCTCAAATAAACGAGAAGGGATTTAGTTTCTGACAACCACATAAACATGACAACTTTGTTTCCCCAAGAATAAAACTGATCCTCAGAGTCATGGAAACAATAGATAGATATTTTACTCAGTCAATCGTGCATGCTTCGTTTCACCAGAGGTTTAGCGAAATAGAGACGGGAGTTTTCAATAAAAATATTTATTGAACAGTCTTCTTTCTCATGCAGAAGAAATGAACTGCTACAATCCTAATACTGGCTGTAAAGTATAAAGCGTACAGCAGGAAGAGTATTATAAAATAATACTGTAAAAGCATGGTAGGGTTTCTAAGCCATAAAATACATACATACATAAATAAAGACTAAAAGTATTCAACTGGTGCTTCTAAAATACTCCTACCCCGATGTACCTAACCTAAGTCTAGTACGAGGGAAGAAGTGTGGTGTAGCATAAGTTTAGTATTCTTTTTGCCAAGAATCTATCCAAGATTTCTCTTAGGGTCTAATCAGGTCCGTACCTTGGTTTAGAATGAAGGACGTCTGCCTCAGGATTCGATTGCCGAACACCACGCAAGGGGAGCTTAGAAACACTGGAGCTGGATTTCTCGGCAAGAGAAAAGACAGCATCTCTCTCGGTGCGTCTGCTGGAGGGTCGGCTTCCTTCGGCACTTGCTGTAGTGAGACGCGTCGGGCAAGTAGATAGTCGAACTGCTCCAAAACACCGTGTGTTTGCTTGGGCAAGTGTGGGCATATTTATACCTTGAAGGTGCCAAGTTTGACGTAAAGGTGGACATAATAACGTCATCAAAGAGTCTCAGTTCTTTGAAAACTCCATAATTTCTTGGACAAATCAATATTAAAGCAAGGGAAAGTTTTCCAAGAAATCGATGTGGATTTTCGGAACTAGTGGAAGTAGCCATTCCGTATTTGGGCTGCATGGGCTATGTATAAATTTGGTTATGATTTCTATGCCTATATAATGACAAGGTTCTCTATATAAGGGCATGAATCGGGAAAATTAGACTAGGGTCCTAAAATGCTATGCAACACTACCCAGACGTAGCAATTCTGACGGCACCAGAGCTATGTATATTCTACACACACCTGGTTAGAACATATAGATGTTTGACACAGTTTGTCATGCGTACAATGACCATAAATCCTGCAAGGGCTGCTCAAGCTGCACATTCACAATTGGCTACATCTGGAACTAGTCCAGTGACCATCAATGCGGTCATGGGTA
Source organism: Lissotriton helveticus (assembly GCF_964261635.1). NCBI lineage: Eukaryota > Metazoa > Chordata > Amphibia > Caudata > Salamandridae > Lissotriton > Lissotriton helveticus. The sequence goes on from NC_136061.1 coordinate 1,012,355,490, forward strand.
CAGTTCACATCAGACGGGAGGAGATTCTATTTTCGATTGCACAAAAATAAATCTGCTTGCAGCAGTGTTTCCCAACACTGTATCCCAAGAAAAAAACAAGAATTCACACAAAATGCATGCCAGTGAGGATGACTTCCCCCCCCCCACCCCCCCCGTGGAAGATTGCACCACTTGGGGAAGTCTTTTCGGCAGTATATACCCGAACACATGGTTCACCATCATTAGCTGTTTTGCCAGAAATGCTTAAACCGATCCAAAATGATGATGGGGCTGCCCCTGCCCTGGATTTGGGAATGACACTAATGAGTAATGATGCTGCAGTATCCGCCATTATGTTAAGTAACATAAAAGGGGAAACAGCAGTGTTAGCTGTATGCCAGCAACTTAATAATCTACCTCTGGAAGACCAAGAGCCTGACTTGCCAAAATTGAGGCAACCTATGCATCAATAGGTAGATATAATTTGGGAGCCTGACCTAGTAAACTACAAATGAATGGTAATTCTGAAAAGGAGAGCTCTAAATGGGCATCAAAATCTTCTACTAAAAAAAGTGGGATTAAAAAAAAAATAAGGATAAACCTAAAGTACAAGGTGGATCTCCTCCAACAGGAAGCCACTGAAAAGTGATCTAATTTTTGTGTAGCCTTAAAATAATTGCAAAACCTCTAGAGTATCCCGGTACTGTTCCTGTCGTTCCTTTCAGGATTAATTTGAAAAACAGGCAGAGAGAGGGGGATGATCGGAGTGTGGATCAGAGGAGTACGTGAAACCGAAGAAGTACTCACAACGCTCTTCTGACTGGATAAAAAAACAAGAGGACAAACCTAAACAGTCAGTCTCAATTAAAAAAAAAAAAAGGTACCTGGCATCAAAGTCGAGCCTTCCTCAGATATCGAGGACATGGCTTCTGAACGGGGAGTGGGCTCAGACCATGCTGGACAGCACGACAGCAGTCAAGATCGTTTGTAGAATATAGCGAAGTGTCTGGCAGCAGTAGCAACGAGTAACTACGTCCAGGTGGAGCACCGGGACCAGAGGCGGAGTGTCCCTAGTCAATTATACTAATTGGAACTCCAGATGGAGGTGGATATACAGCTTATCATACACATTATGGGAGAACTTGTCAATCGACTACCACATTCTCTTGGCTGAAAGCATTGGCCACCTGAGTTTGTCAGGGACTGCCTAAGAGGATAAACAGTTATTTTTACCAGCTTTTCCACCTCTTTGCAGAATCTGTGCATGCTCCTGCGTTGTACCATTATCATGTGGGTTGGAACGAAACCTCATCACATCATACATGTGAGTTCCACCCCACAACCAGAAAGACAATACCCCATTAGACCTGAGGCTAAAAAACAAGTTTGAGAAATATTCGCACAACATGAATACCAAGGTGTAATAGAAAGTTGTATCTCTCCTATGAATAATGCTTTGTTTTTAAAGTAATGAAACCAGACCATTCATATCTTTTTATTATTAGGTGAGACACTTGAACACTGCTTCACGGACATTCGCTGTAAACATGCACAGCGCAGCACTAATAAACCATATAGTGCGTACAAAAATACAAAACCACATTAGACATCTTGAATGGATTTTCCTACCAAAATATAACACCTGGAAAGCAGATGCTGTACAGCATTCAGCAATCTAGGTTCTCAAAAACAGTTCTGTTGATTGCTCCTGGGTTATAGGAATAGCCCAGAGTTGTTTTGAGCCTAGGTAACAGAACTTTTGCAAGAATTTGATGACCCAGCATTGTCCTATGTCGATGACCTAGACCTAACGGATGAGGACTTATCAATACACTTAGCAAGAGTAGATCTCATTATTTTGGAATCTGCTTACTAAGACTACACATTTTACTTTAACAAAAATCAAAGATAGCCTATCTCAGTGTGCCCTTCTACAACCACCAAACACATTGTAAAAACTTCAATCAGTATTGGGTTTCCTAAAGTTTGGCAGAACATACATTCTGTATTGTTCAGAGCGGGTGAAACCATTCTACGACTTGATTCTTCCTGACTTTTCAAGTACACATTGGACAACTGAACATACACAAATTCTAAATTCGGGACAAGCTGACATACAAGCTTCAATTTCCACAAATGTGTGAACACCACAAACCTGGTGATCCTTATAATTGCAGGTGAATCAGGGTACACCTCTGTCACCTTCAACGAAGGATACACTGTACCAATAAAGTCTAGCTTTTGTAACTGAAATTTTCAATTCTATTAAGGACACAGTGGCAAAGATTATGCTTTTCTTTCTTCATTTATTTGAACAGCATCCTTAACAGTGAACAAACATAGGACTTTATTTCCCATGAAGCCTATAGTAATAGTTTATAATGCAGCCCATCAGCCAATCAGGCGCCTCTTGGTACAATAATAGCCCTTGATCCCTGCTGGACGTCCTCTTTCTTCCTGCGACAATGCTGACTGAGGAAGCTCTCAAGCCTGTTTAGAAGACTCTGTCCCTGCAGACAGAAAAAAGGAGTCCTAATAACCTGCGTGTGACGAAGATATCGAACACCTCGTTCATGCAGCACTCCTAACTGAACAGGAAAACGCTTTACTTGCATCTGACGGAACATCCTGATCAACCCGGGCGGGTACAGGGGCTTCCTGAGGGAGGGCCAATCCTTGCCTCCGTGTCCTTAAAATTGAAACTTTCCATTACGAAAGCTAGGAAAGTTTTCATTCTATGTCAGGACCCGGAGGCTAGTTCAAAGCTTATCAACCACTTGGGCCGCTATGGAGGATACTGGCTTGAAATAAAACCTCTTAAAGGTGGAGTCTGAAGACCAGTCTGTCGCATTCAAAATGTCCTCCAAGTGGGCTCCTAGCACGAAAGCCTTGGATGCCATGGCACTTCTCGCTGAGTGTGCCCCAAAGACCTTATTATTGATGCCGGACTCTATTATCACCCAACTGACCCATCGTGCGATGGTTGGGGAGGAGACCTCTCAAAATGGTTTCCGCAAGTTAATCAGGAGCTGACGTTTCCCATGCGGGCGGACATCCTGTCATGGCCTCATAAGCCTTAATGCATCGGACGACGCAGAGTTTAGGACAGTCAGGAAAGGCTGGGTAGGAAATAACCAGAGACTGGCATTTGGTGTGTCTGAACAAATGGAAGGTGAAGGACCTCCTGGAAATATCCAATGCCCTGACATCCGAGACCCGTCTACAGGACACCAGACATAGCAACATCACCAGCTTCGAAGAAAGCTGTATACACGTCAAGTATTTGTTGCTTGGCTATTCTGAAAGCAAGCCCAAGATCTTATTTACATCCCAGAGAACTGAATGTCAGGATTCTGGGAAAGGGAAAGACGAATACCTAGGAGAAGCTTCCTCACCAACAAATGATCTTCCACAGGATGATCCACCATCCACCGTGTGGCCTGGAAGGTGTTAAGGGTGGGCGTAGGGCTCCGCTCCATCCACTGGGTGTGCGTAGTGTTGCCTACTTCGCGATTTGCAAAGTAGGCGTAGTAGGCAACACTACGCACACGCCATGGCAGAGCGAAGTTACCGGCCACCCGCAGGCAACTTCGCTGTGCGGGCGCCTGCGCATGCGCATTTGTTAGGAAGAAGTCGACGCGAAACCAGGAAGAGGGAGCCCCAGGACGCCGCATCTCAGTTAAGTCCTTTTTAATTAGTTTTACAATTATTAAAAAGAATTGTGGGCATTTAGAGGGCAGAAGGGAGGCGGCGGCGCGTAGTAGGGCTACGTGAAGTGTGTGGGTGGGCGTAGATTCCCCACCACTTCGTGGTGCTTTGCGTATCCCCACCATGCCCATTGTTCCTGTTAATCATTCTGTATGCCAACCCATCCGAAGCCAGAGAGGCTAGGAAGTTATGGATGTGGACGACATCTGCCTCCACGGGATACAGACTCCGTTGCAGACACCAACCCATCCACCGAGACCAGGTCGACCGGTGGCACTTGACTGTACCATCTGCCCATGCTCGAGAGAGGGGCTCTGCAGCGTTTCTTGAAAGCCCCGGAACCTGCCATCGAGCCCTGTAATCCTCTATGCCATCAGGGATAGTGACCTGTTCACTATCAGTGGATAAGGGTTGCCCGTTGGATCGAGCAGGATATGCAGGAGCTGGGGTAGACTGATTGGAGAAGCCCAGGAAAGTTCCATCAGAACTGGAAACCAAGCTTGCGCTCTCCAGACCGGATTGATCACTACCAGTTCTGCCCTCGGTCGACGGACCTGCGTTGTTAACTGCATTATCATGGCGAAGGGGGAAAGACATAACCCTTCTCCAGTGAACAATCCTGAAGGAATGCATTGGTGGCTGATACCCCCGGGTCCGACCTCTAGCTGAAGTACTTGGGAAGCTGGTGATCCAGGAGAGAAGCAAAGAAGTGGACATAGAAAGGACCCCACCGTTCCTGAATGGTCCAAAACACCGGAGGGGACAGTTTCCACAGGCTCTAGTCTCCAAGGTATCTGGATTGCCAATCGGCCACCTGGTTGGCGACGCCCGGAAGATGTTCCGCTATCACGAACACCTGATGGGACAGGCAGTATTCCCAAAAGTCCGTGGCCAAATCCACTAGGGCCTTGGAGCGTGTCCCACCCAGATGATTGATGTTGCGTACTCCCGCCACATTGTCCATCTTTAGGAGGACTCATGAGTGAGCCCTGTCTCTGGTTGAACAACAAACCGTGAACAAGCCCGCCATGAGCTCTAGGCAGTTGATGTTGAGGCAACGTTTCGGGGTAGACCAACCTCCTCCTGTGGTGAACTCTCCAACTTGCACCCCAGCCTGAGCCGCTGACATCGGACTCTATCACGATGTCTGGGAGGGAGCCGAAGATGACCCTTCCGTTCCATGCCTCCATGTGGAAAAGCCTCCACTGTAACTCCTCCCTGACCTCCTCGGAAAAAGGAACTCTCTGGGTGTAGGACAAGTCCCTGCGCAAGTGAAACGCCTTGAGTCTCTGAAAGGCCCGAAAGTGCAAAAGACCTGGAAAGATGGCCCGGATCGAGGCTGACCACAGACTGACCACCCTAGCGAAACTGCACAGGGAAGTTAGATATTTCCGAAGAATCTGCCGAATCTCGTGCCGGATCTTCGCCATATTCCTCTAAGGGAGACTGCAGGTTGCTTCCACTGAGTTGATCATGAAACCTAGGAATGTAATTGAGCGAGTGGGAAGGAGGTAAGACTTCGACTGGTTTATAACAAATCCCAAGGATTGCAGGATAAGCACTGCTGAGCTGAAGCTGATTCAACAGTGTTTGTGGGCACTGGTGCATAAAGAGCATGTCATCCAAATAGACAATCATTCTGATTCCCTGGGCTCCTAAATTCTCCACCACTGGATGCGGACCTTGGTGAAACACCAGGGCGCCGATGACAGGTCAAAGGGAAGAGAGGTGAACTCAAACTTGTGGCCTTGCCACTGGAACTGCAGGAAATGACGGTGGGGAGGAAAAAATAGGGAATGTCAGGTAGGCGTCCTTAAGATCCAAACGGACCATCCAATCGTTAGGACGCAACCGGTCTCGAAGAAGGTGAATTCCCTCCATCTTGAAATGGTGGTAGACCAGCCATTCGTTGAAGTGTTGGAGGTTTATCAGCGGGCGCTGACCCCATCCTGTTTTTGAACCAAGTTATGTTATTATAATTTTTATAAAGCGCCTTATCACCCAGAGGTATCTAAGCGCTGATAGTGGACACAACACTAATAAGACCGCCACACCACCCACCACATCCTTCCAAAAAGAGCACCGTCTTTAGTTTCTTTCTAAAGATAAAAAGATTAGTTTCCTTCCTCAGTGTGACTGGGAGAGAGTTCCATGCTTGGGGGGCCGTGCTAGAGAAGGCTCTACCGCCCTTCGACACCAGGTTGAACCTAGGACGCCTCCGATTGCCTGCCTCCGTAGACCGAAGGGTCCTGATTGGTACATATTTAGTCAAGCGATCCTTAATATAGGCTCTTAAACTTGACTCTCTGGGTAATTGGCAGCCAGTGTAGGCCCTGAAGTAGAGGAGTAGCCCTGGTATGCCGAGGTTTATTAAAAATGAGTCTGGCCGCATCATTCATTACTACCTGGAGTCTGGTTAAAAGATTATTTGGCAGACCCAGATATAAAGAGTTACCATAATCCAGCCTAGCCAGAATCAAAGCGGAAACAGCCAGTCTAAGAGTAGAGACAGACAGCAGCAATGAAAGTTTCCGGAGCTGGCGTAGTAGACAGACACAAGTGCCTACCACCGCCGACACCTGCTGTGTCATGGATAATAGGGCATCGATCTTAATTCCCAGGCTTTTTACTGCTACCGCTGATTCTGGACATGGCCCTAATTCGGCTGGCCAAAACAAGTCGTTCCATGGGTTAGTTACTGTGGTAACTGCAAGGACTTCTGTCTTGTCCGGATTGATTTTCAAACAATTATCCGTCATCCAGTTAATTGTAAATTTGAGAATGTCTTGCATTCTCACATAGGCCGCCGAAGAGTGTTCGATCTGGATCAAGATCTGCGTGTCATCGGCATAGTTATAAATCCTGCAGTCCAACTTGTTCAGGGCTGGGATCAAAGGCTGAAGGTATATATTAAAAAGCAAGGGCGAAAGGGCTGAACCCTGGGGCACTCCACATGTCAATTTGACTGGATTTGACATGAGGTCTGACAGTTGCACTCGCTGCGAGCGATCCTTTAAAAAAAGAGGTCACGCAAGCTAGGGCTGTGCCCTGAATCCCTAAGTCTTTAACCCGCGACAGAAGTTGACGGTGGTTCACGGTATCAAATGCCGCGGATAAGTCCAAAAGGACCAGGGCACAAGGGTGTCTTTTGTCGGCCTTCAGTCTCGGGTCATCCAGCACGGAAAGCGTCACTAATTCCGTGCTGTGGTGAGCCCTGAAACCTGCCTGATTAGACTCAAGAAGGTGGTTGTTTTCAACGAAACATGTAAGAGTGCAAAACATGTTGCTCCAAAATTTTCGAAAGAAAGGGTAGCTGAGAGATGGGCCTAAAGTTCTTCAGGTTTTTAGTATCGGCGCCAGGTTTCTTTAGGAGGGGGATCACCCGTGCTTCCTTGAAGTTAGAGGGGACAAGTCCCTCTTCTAGGGAACGGTTCAGCAGGGTGAGAACTTTGTCCTCCATACCAGACCAACCCAACTTGAAGATCTTGGGCGGGCAGGGATCTGCTGGGAATCCTGACTTCACTCGGTTCATTATAGTAGATAGTGACTCCATTGTCAGGGCTGGCAGCCCCGTCAGGGAGCCCAGTATAGATCTCGGAGATATAGGAGGTGACTCTATAGAGCAAAGAAAATGCGGGGTCTGGTTAATCTTTGCTATTAAATCCTTTATTTTATTTAAAAAGAAGGCCTGAAAATCTTGACAGTCCTCCAGATGAAACGTCGGATTCGGTCCTTTCACTGTACGCAAATCGTTTAGGATTTTAAATATTTCCTTCGAGATAGCAGCTTCATAAAACTCAGCTTTCCGTAGACGGATGGCTTTTTTGTATACAGCAAATTGTGCAGTATAGTCATCCCGTGTAGTAGGCGTACGAGATTTACGCCAGGCTCTCTCAAACTTGCGAAGGACTTGTTTTTCCTCTCTAAGAGTACTATTAAACCATGGGGCTCCTTTGCCCTTGTCCCTCAGTCTAATTTTGTGGGCCGGAGCAACTACCTCGATAGCCTCCTTAAGCATAGACATCAAGGAAGTGCTTTCATTTTCCAAGTTATCTACCCACAATGGGGGATAATCAGAGTGTGATAAGATGGCTGTCAGATCTGTGGCCTTAACCTGGTTCCAGCTGCGCAGCCATTTCCAGTCTGTTTTTACTTCTGGTTTTTTCAAAGAAAGTGGGAAATGTCCTTCGATCAAGTAATGATCTAACCAGGGACACGGGGAGATCGCGAGCGGGGCTAAAAGTAGGCAGGAGGACCAAATCAGGTCTAACATATGACCAAGTAAAGAATGTTTAAAAAGGCCCTTGGCTGGGGAGCTGCATGGCAAATTGGTCATTTGTCCAGGAGTGCCTGGATCTCCTGTTCTATCAAAACCGCTTCCCTGCCGGAGAACCCGATTGGTGTCGGGGGGGATAGGCCTGGACGGGAGAACCCAAAAATCCTGTGCGGTCTGAAGCACCCTTGCGTCTGGTGTAAGGGACCACCAATTGTCGATAAAGTGACATGAGATGACTGAACTCACCGTAAGCGGGGAGCACCTCCACCTCTTGCTCTTTTGCGCTGGCCTCTGTGGCTGGAACAACCTCTAGTGGAGTAGAATCCACCAAAGCACGAGGCGCCTTGGTACTGTCCCCTCTGTGACTGGTGTCCTCTACCGGAGGCTGTCTGGGAGAACTGGTCAGCTGAGCGCCCCCTGCCACGACTGGCCTTGCCGAAAACCCATGTGTAAAGAATGCGCTTGACGGTGGACTGAGCCTTATCTAAAAAATTGAACGTCGAGACAAATTTGCTCAACTCCATAACAAACTGGTCCCGAGCAGGCCGTCCTGATCCACTTGAACTGCCTCCGATGTGGCAAGCTCGCCAAGTCTCGGGTCCAGTTTGATGAGGAGCGACCTGCGCCTCTCCTGAGAGATGGCGTAGTTAACATTTTCCAGAAAAATAATCGCCCTTAGGGCCCAGCTAGACCAGATTTCTGAAGGAATTAGGGCTCCCAACGCCTTGGCGTCCTCGCCCATGTCAAATTCTTTTACCAAAGGACCTGTGATGCCCAGTCTCTTGTCCTGGCATGCGCACCAGGCCCCGTCAATGCCATTCTGCAGGTCTAAGATATATTTGGGGAGGAAGGTCACCATTTTTGCATCGATTTTTAGGCATTACGGCTACCTTACCCTCCAGTGACTGGAGCGGACCTCCTGGTCTAGGGGTTTCCGCAAACTACTCGCCACATATTTGGCCACCTTTTCACAGGGCACCCACTCGGAGGAGCGGGGTGCAACAAATCCTCCGGATCCACCAGGTCCGACTGAGTCGCTCCGAGGAGTTGGGACCTGGGAGCAGTCCACGGACCGAGACTGGGAGGGACGCCGAGACCTTCCATGATCGGAATCCCCTTCCGAAGCACCCTTGGAGTCCCCCTGAAGGATGAGGAGAAGCCACAGTCTCCTGCAGACGGAGGGTCTGAAGGGGACAGACTCGATGGCGTAGGTGGAGCCTTGGTGTCCAAAAATGTTTGCTTCACCCTGTCAAACACATCCAAATCCACCCCTTATGGATGGGGCGTTTGTGCGGTTTCTCAGGAGGGGCAGCGGGGCTTAACTCTGGAGGTTGGGAGCCTGAAGGCAGGGAATGGTTGAAGACACCTGCTCCAGGTCAATTAACCTCTTCTCCAAAGGATCCACCGCCTCCGAGACCGCCCTGACAATGAATGCATCAACTGCGTCGCAAAAGTAGTCTGTGAGCGGGAAATATTGGGTCTCCTCCGCCTCCTCGTAATAATCGTCAAACTCCAGGTTGCTAAACGGGAGCAGCTGAGGATCTGAGGTAGGTGCCAGGTAAGTAATGCTAGTATGTAGGTGGCCACCCACCAGGTAAGAGGGCTTATTAAATTTGGGACAGGGCCCAGACAGAGAAACGGGGGAGAAATTTGACCCCAGGGAGGCGGGATTTCAAAGGAGGGCCAGACCAACCTAAAGGTCTCTTTCAGTAGGCCAAACAGAGAGCAGCACAAAAGTCTTCATTTTACACACTGGCTCAATAGAAAAATGACCTGGGAGAAAATCGTGCTGCTCAGCACAGTAATTGACCACTCTTTACCCCCCCTCCGGGGGTGTAACTCTCCAGGTAATACCGACAGCAGAGGCGCGCGAACAGCACAGACGCGGGCGGAGGCGCTCGGCGATTGCACAACTGACGCGACCTCTGCCCATGTCCAGCTGAGGAGAAAATGCACCTAAGGGGATAGGGAGGCGCGCCCTCTGACGGTCGGTGGATCGTTGCGCACTGCTGCCGGTAACTCTCAACACACTCTCATCCATGTAGGAGCGGGCAAACCTTTCCATCGGCTGCGCCTAAGGAGCGGAGGCTCCAATATTCAAAAACAAAACCGATAACGTGGAAAAGAATACGGCAAAGAAAAACAGAGTGGAGGCTCAGAACGCATAAATCAACATTCATGGCAAAATTACATAGACAACATGAAATACTGGCATAATAACAAGCCAAAGCATAAAAGGAGATCGAAGGCTCCTACGATAATAAATAAACAGTGCATGAAACCGTGCATAAAACAAACCAGAACCACCCAGCACAAAGTAACTGAGGAAAGGAACTTAACTGAAGGAGGCTGCTAGCAGCGAAGAAAGAAGACGTCCAGCTGGGATCATGGGCTAATATTGTCCCAGGAAGGTGCCTGATTGGCTGATGGACCGCATTATGAACTTTATTTTTTTTTATATAGGCTTCGTGGGAAATGAAGTCCTTTGTTCACTGTCATTTTTGTTAAGGCTGCTGGTCAAATAAATGAAGAAACAAAAGCCTAATTCTCGCCTCCGGGTCCTGAGATAGAAATGCATTTGAATCTCATTTTTATACCCATGCTGAAATGCGTTTTGCATTGACAGAAAAAATTCTAACTGCAGTACAGACTTCTGTAGTGAAAGAAAGATCATTGGCTCGTGGGAAACGAACCATTCGCGTGACTCCTGTCCCATCCTTAGAGGCTGTGGCAAGGGCCAGCATTCCAAAAGCGAAAGCTTTACATCCAAGATGGATACAATGGACCATCTCACTCACCGCAACAGATGTAGATTAGATATGACTCCACTGCAAGCGAAAGTATATCTGCTATATGAACTTGAATATCCTCTGCTTAGTTAAATCATGCCTCTAGATCAGTATGATTACATCCTCAATACTGACAGTTCTGCTTTGCCTGCTGTAGGGAGAAAGCACCAATACTCTGCTGCGTGCGCTGCTGTAAAAGGTAGAATTAAGGAAGGGTAATGCCACCCTCAAAGATCCTACACAGTCTCTTGGTGACTGCACTGCGCAGCTGGCTTAACTAAAAGCTCTAATTTTGACACTGGAAAATATGGTTCACAGATTCCCCACACTTTGTGTTTATATTATTTTGTCCAGTCTTTAATGAGTACTTAAACTATCACAGGGGTGGGCGGGCTACAATTTTAATCATTCCAGCAGTGCTATTGGTGGCCTGGTTTATACAAACGGGCCAAAGGTTTTGTCTTTAAATGTGACATCTTCCAACAGTCGAAGGTCTACACTGTAGCTCGCCCACCACAAACACCTTTTGTTGATCTCAGACTAGTCTATTTTGGACCACTGCGGACCCTTACAATTTAATGTGTCTTACAAACACATCGTAATGGCAGAGTATTCCTGCTCTAGATTCATATGGGTTTGGCCACAGTGATCAGCTGATGCCCAAACTGTTGTAAAAGTCTTGCAAGTCTTCATCGGGACATCCACATTATTTAGAACATGTCTTATACCACACCAAATGATTTTCCTGAACAAAACTTTGCAGCAAACATCCCTTCTTGGTCTAGCCAAGATAAGTCTTAAACTCCCCAAACATTCACAAGACTTGCGAATTGGCAGCGGTTTAAAAATTTCAAGGAGGAAACATTAGACAACTTGCTTCGCAATGGCACATACGTTATTCGTGCTCCAATCCGAATGGATGGTTAGTGTGGTTTTTGGAGACTAACGGATGTCTGGCACATTTTCTTGACAACATCAAATTGTTTAGGATGAATAGGCCGACCCACATTGCGTGCAGACAGCACTCTCTGGGTGGTAACAACATACAGTGTTGGGAAGTTACGCCTAGATTGCTTAAGATGCTCAACATTGTTACATGTGAAACATCACTTGTCCCTTCTTTCTGATGACCTGGGATTACAGGACGTTTTACTGGGTCCCCGAAAACCACATAAACACTTTCTGCATGGTATATACAATGAAGTGTGGAAGGTTTCACAACAAGAAGTTGTTGAGACTGTGTGCACTTGTTAGGGCAAATTTAGAAAGGGCTCTGGCAGTAGCTGACAATGGTATGACTACTTTATCCACCAGGTTATACTCTCTGGGTATCATTGTGTTGTCTGCAATTGACATCCTACAAAGTGACTTGTCTTATTTACTACATGAGCAGTCGCAGCTTAGGGCTATCTTATTACTGAGTTGTCTTATTTACTACATGAGCAGTCGCAGCTTAGGGCTATCTTATTACTGAGTTGTATTATATACACACTTCATGTTGGTTGCGTTCCATGGAAACCCCTTAATGCCAATAGCTTTTTTAACCTTCCAATCTTACAAAACATCAAACCATCATTGCCAAAAAGGACTCAACATACTGTGTTTAGAATAGAGAAGTTAGAAAAACTATAATTTACTGTTGCATATGGTCCTTCCGTGGATTGGATAATCCATGGCTTTATGTCTCTGCCAATTCCAACTTTTCACTTGTAATATTGCTGACACCATTAAGTGGGCAGATATAAAGCGCTAGGGGAAGGGTATGTACACGAGTCTTGGATCTTGATTTTCAAGTACCGATGTAGCAGTGGTGGGGACTGAGGTTTTTCTTAGTGGGACTGACTGCGAGAGTACCTTGGACATTCCTTAGTTTGCAGGGAAGTTTCACTTCATTGTGCATGTCATGCTTGTAAGATGAACTTGTCGTGTTAGCGGCATGGCCATGATGGCGGCAGTGTAGCAGCGAATCCCTGGAGCTCCGCTCGCCGCAGCCGAATAAAGCATGTATTTAGGCACCCTGGGACCCCAAACTGGCCCATAAGAACCCTGTACCCTAATTAATGCCCAATGAAGTCTGGATTGTGCCGCAATCGTGATTCCTACAAAGTGCCGGGTAACGGTTCTGGCAGCATCAATGCTTCTCCGTTGTCCGGAGGGGGTGGAGGCCCTAGGAGTTGGCTGGCGTTCACTACTACACTGCAATACCCGCATCCTAGCTGGGGAAGACATGGAGGAGTGTCACGGTGAGCACGGGTCATTCAGAAAGAGCAGAAGAGCAGGCTGGTACGTTGGAGGTGTGCGGAGCAGTGAAGCGAGGCCGCGGACCTGAGATCGGTGGGCCCGTCCTGGAGGCCTGCGCAGTCTAGTAAGGCAGCCGCGGTGGTGGGAGGCACATTAACAGGCCCTCCAAGCTTCATGAGTCCGGGCTGCAGGAACTCTGGCCCCAGGCTTTAGAGAGAGTGTCCTAGTGTGAAGATACCCAAGGGAGGCCGCACGTGGGAATTGTGAGGCGCAGCACTCACAGGAGGTCTGAGAGGAGGACACCTGAATCCTGCGTACTTGGCAGCGAGTGGGGCGGACTGTGGTGTCACCCCCAAACCAGCATACGCCTGCCTCCTCAGTGACAGCCGGCCTGGTGTAAAGAGGGGAACTCCCTGAATTTTTACCCTCTGGGAACGCCTACGCCAGACTTGCGAAGCAGGACAGGCAGCGTCTGGCTCTGGAGCAGGGATGTGGCGACCTGCATTTTTAGGTCCCCTGAAGTACAGAAGTGAATCGGCGAGAGCACACGCTTGGCGCAGGAGGAGGAACAGCGCCCCACGAGAGTACAGCTGTAGTAGAGTCTGGGAGAAACGATGGGGCCAAGAGCCTGACGGAGACAGGGCCTATATAGACAGTAGGAGGCAGCTGAGATCAATTGGGCCGGGGAAAACCTATCACGCAGCGCTTCATTGAACAACTGGTCAACTAGCTGCGGGACGACTTTGCGGCATGGCGACATGCTGTCTCCACAAATCTGAAACAAGTCTGAACGGACCTCACTGAGCTGGGAGACTGGGTGGGTACCTTGGAAAGGGCAGGCGACGGTAGGGATGAAGAACTTCACTCGCATACGCAGGAGTTGATAGATCTGCGAGATCGTAACGAAGAGCTATGCCTACACCTCGAAGACTTGGAAAATAGATCCTGCGCTCGAACATGCGTATCAAGTCCCTCTTCATGCAGATGCAGGAAAACTGGAGGAATTCGTGACCCGGCTTTTCCGATTTGCAGTCCAGGCGTTGGAAGATCAAGAGATTGTGTTAAATCGCACGCACAGGGCGGGCCATCTGGCACAGAACCCAGACCAGCCCCAGGACATTCTTGCGTGTCTCCACTCCTATCACCAAAAATAAATTATTATGGTGGCCGCCTGGGACAAGGCGACAATCCAATTCGAGGGCCTGCAGGTGGGCATTTACCAGGATCTCTCCCAGTTAAGGTTCCAGCGCTGCAGAGCCCTGCGCCATGTCACTACTTTCCTGCACGATCATGATATACGCTACAGATGGGGGACATCCTTTCAAATTACTCTTTGTGTGGGACAAAAATGCATTCAGTAAGGGCCCCTCAAGAGGCTCAGAACTGGGAGTTGACTTTGTGGCAGACGATTCAGAGGACCAACAGAGTTAGGACGGAGCTGAGCAATCAGTAAATGGAGAGGAGGGCGCTGTATCGGGAAGATCTCACACACGGCACTCAAAAAAAAAAATAAAAAAGCCAGACGGAACGAGGGGCACTTATCAAACAAACAACTGCAAGCCGAAGACGGTGGAAGAGATCAAGCAGCAGAATGAGGTGGCTCTCTGGATGTCCACCAGCTCTCAGAAGTACGCCGGTTGGCGGTGGACCCTGGTCAAGAAAGCGGAATGGCTGTTGCGGGTACAGCCCACTTTCCACCCACTGTAGAGCGGGATGGTCCTGCACTGTCGTTGGCTAGATGAACCCACGCGCCAAGGCACTTTTGGTCGCCAAGGGTGGGCAGCCCCTTTGTTGATTTCACGTTCTAAGTTTCTCTTTCATTAAAGTTTCTTTCTTTTCCTTTCTCTTTGGCGTCTCTTTAGCACAACTCCTCCCCAGCCAGGAACTGCGAATGAATGGATGCCTCATACCAGGGTCTGATGCGAGGGCGTGGGAAGAGCAAGTCCGATGTTACACGGAGATCTCTGGCTATATAGTACTCTGGGCCAACCTACAAATCCTACAAGTTATGAAACCGGTGAGGGAAGGCCGCTTTACCACGGAAGGGTTAACACATCCAGGTACAGGGGCCTTCTACCCCCTATGCATCACGAGGGGAGGGATGAATACTATTTTGACCCATAGCTGGGATCCATCCAACTGGGAAGATTCAGGCTGCACGCTTCACCAGGAGGTCAGCAAGTGGAAGGGACCAAAGAATGTTGGGAGGGAGGGGAAACCTGACGTGAAGCACATACACCTACAAAGTCTCAATGGTGCCCCTTAACACTTTAATAGTAAGTCTCAATTTACGGGGCCTTAACTTCCCTTGAAAAACTTAGGGCACTCCTGTCAGACCTCAAAGAAATTCAATGCGATGTCTGCATTTTGCAAGCAGCCCACCTGAAATGCGCAGATTGGACGTGCCTCTGGTCACGCTGGTTTGACTGCCAATTTGTTTTCATCCATACCGGGGAAGAAGGCAGGGGTAGCAGTGCTATTTGAAACTCACTTTCCCGGTAGGATCTTGGGGGTGCAGACAGACATACCAGGACGGGTGCTGGCACTTAGGGTGGTTATGGGAGGCCACACCTATACACTGGCATCACTCGAAGGGACCGGCGGGGTTCCTTAGGGACGCAATTGGCTTGGTTCTGGAAGGCTCGTGTGAGAACCTCATTATAGGGGTAGACTATAACATAGTACAAGACCCTGCCCTTGACAGAACCTCGCACCGTCCGGGCCACCTCTGTGCGTTATCGGCATCCATGCAGCATTGGCTGACGGAATTGGGACTTGCGGATGCCTGGCGGCAACGTAACTTTACAGCCCGTGATTACACCTACTTCTCAGCAGCGCATCAATCCTACGCACGGCTGGATTTCTTTTTAATCACACCATGAGATTCCCTGGGGATACTGGACACCACTATAGGCACGGCATCGCTTTCAGACCACGCACCCATTAGCCTTTCAAGGTGTCTAGAGGGGGGACTATCGGAGACATAGGGTATGGCGACTTAACCATCATAAATTGCTTACATACGATGCTAAGAGATTGAAGAGGCCATACACACCTTTTGAGATACCAATGACGATGGTCTCTCTCTCTCTCTCTCTCTCTCTCTCTCTCTCTCTCTCTCTCTCACACACACACACACACACACACACACACACACACACACACACACACACACACACACACACACACACACACACACACACACACACACACACACACACACACACACACACACACACACACACACACACACACACACACACACACACACACACACACACACACACACACACACACACACACACACACACACACACACACACACACACACACACACACACACACACACACACACACACACACACACACACACACACACACACACACACACACACACACACACACACACACACACACACACACCTACTTACTGTGGGACACACTGGAAGCTGTCTTTCGGGGATGGTTTCTCGCGATTGCGGACAGACTGAATATGGATAGCAGGGAAAAAAGGGGCCGACTGGAGGGGCAAGGATAAAGAGCTGGAGATGGTGCATCATAATACGGAAGCAGTTCAGGTGCGCCTCCAGCTTAACACTTCTCGCAAGCAGCTGAAAGCACTGGACCTTGATGGGACTGAATATTATCTCCTCCGCACCAAGCAACGCTTTTATGAGGGAGGGAATAAGGCTGGGAAGTTTTTGGCATGCCAGATATGATCTCAAGCACTCCAACGCTATATAGCTGAGAGACTGCACAAGGACAAACCGTACAAGGGGACTTCTTAATAGCCCTTGAATGTGAAAACTTCTACAAAGTACTCTACAAGACCGACGCCTCCGATTAAGCGGCGGCATATGTTGCTCAAGCGCGGGTCGCTTCTCTCCCGACAATAGATGCAGACATGCTAGATGCGGCTATCACGCCAGACGCGGTGCTGCTGGCGATTCAGAGACTGGCGTCAGGCAAGGCCCCAGGGGAAGATGGGTTTTCCTTAGACTTTTTTAAGATCCTGGCCTGAGCTTAATCCTGACACTTGCGCGTCTCTTTGATTCCTTCAGTACTGACGAAACGATACCCACTTCTATGCACATGGCTACGGTGGTGGTCTTACCTAAGCCAAGGTAAGGATCCGAAGAAGTGCACATCATATCGCCCCATCTCTGCTGAATGTGGATCTCAATTTTCAACAGTATATTGGCAGCTCGCTTAGCACCACATGTGCAGGGGCTGGTGGACCCTGATCAGTCTGGATTTATACCTGAAAGGGGTTGCGACGGCTCCAGACAATTATGCCACCTTATCGACAAGACCCAACGTTCTCAGAAGCCGACCTTGCTCCTATCTGTAGATGCCGAGAAGGCTTTCGACCGTGTCCAGTGGCACTATCTGTGCCTGGTCTTGGCAAGATTTGGCCTTGGATCACGGTTTTTGTGGTGGGTCAACAGCACATATAAGGCTCCTGAGGCAAGAATTAATGTAAATGGGATTAGGTCTCAACCCTTTAAGATCGAGAAAGGCACCCGCCAGGTGTGTCCTCGATCAACCCTCTTATTTGCTCTATATATGGAGCCTTTGGCTGAGCGTATCCGGCCGCACGCAGCAATCACTGGAATTTTATATAGGGGACAGGGAAGACAAGATCTCTCTCTCTATGCAGATGATGTGGTGCTCTTTCGAACTCAACCAGACACCTCCATACTCCCACTCATGTGGGAATTTGCCAACTTTGGCCGTCTCCCAGGCTTTAAAATTAACATCTACAAAACACAAGCTCTCGGCCTCACCATACCGTGCGCTGATCTAGACAGATTAAAAGCAGACTTTCCTTTTGGGTGGGCCAATTAGAGTGTTCCTTATTTGGGCCTCTAAATATTCTCTACATTGGAGTGTACAGTGCACGAAAACTGGGACAACACTTGGGCCATTCTCCAACTTTGGAGACCACTCACACTGTTGTGGCTGGGTTGGCTAGCCGCCGTCAAGGTGACTATATTGCCCCATATACTGTATGTTATGCAAACTATCCTGCTGTAACCCCCGCCCCCTCAGGCACTCGTCAAACTGCAGCACCTCTTGGTGGACTTTGTCTGGGGTGGGAAGAAAGCTTCCATGGCACACCAACAAACCTATTTGAAACAGACGAATGGGGGCTTGGGATTTCCCCACGTAGTGCGTTGCTATCAAGCGGCCCAATTACAGTATATGGTTGAATGAATGGTTTAGGCCAATGTCTGAGAAACTGTTGCTTTGTTGATAAGGCAATAGCGGGCATACACATTTGGAAGGGTCCATGGTTACCCAGACGCTACTGCCCAGTTTGGGTATGCATTTCCCCGGTGTTGAGAGCCACCGACTGCTTGAGACCAGGTTCAGGTGACACAAGGTCTAACCACTCCGACATCCAAGTTGACCCCTTTCATAGGCCACCCGGAGTTTTCGCCGGCACGACACTGGCAAAGCCACCTCACATGGCAAGAGGCCAACTGATGGAGGGCGGGAGATCTCTTTGATGAGAATCGGATATATGATTTCGCCCCAGCTGTCAGCGGGATATGGTCTCCCTAAAACATCATATTGGCAATACCTTGCTCTAAGATCCTGGGCGACGCAACCAAATATTATTACACACGAAGGGTGTCCCTTAAAGAAATGTGAGCATCTACCAAAGGAGCGAACTACCAATTGAGCATCCTAAACTCAAACCCTACCTTCCCCAAGATGACTTAAAATCTGCGGTGCAACCACTAGTCCTCTCCAGATTAGAATCCGGCAGTGCAGCTTTATGCGGGCTTCAGAAACTCAGCTTAGCCCCCATTAGATCATCGCTAAATGCTGTGACTAGACTCATCACTGGCTCTAGGAAAACCAACCACATCTCCGTACCTGATATAACTCAACTGGCTTCCATTTGACTCAAAGGATCCAGTTAAAAATTGCATGTATGACTCCTAGAGCGATACACTACAACACTCCCCTTTACCTGGCAAATAAGTTCAGACTATACGGGGCCTCCTGGCCCTCTAGGAGCACCAGCACACTTCTGCTCAAGCCGAAGAAATGTAAAAAAATGAAAACCTACAATCATACTTTCTCTGGAATTGCCCCGAGAATGTGGAACTCCCTACCTGTGGAAACAAGACTGATTCCCTCAACATTTGCCTTCAAAAGAGAAGTGAAAGCCTTACTGTTGAACACTTCGCGAACTAGAAGTTTTGCTCCTCTTGTCTCCCATCTTGTTTTGCTGCTTTACACGCTACGTGGCATGTGCTTGATCTCAGTGTGCCTGCCAATATATTATTGTGTTCCTGATCTATATTTTTATGCTTTTTCTCCCACAGCTATTTACCTATGTCTTCCTCATATGGTATGTAAAGCGCTCTGATACCCGCTTGAGTCATGTTCGCGCTATACAAAACTTTAAAAATAAATAAATATGAGATGTCGGTAAACATTTCGTAACTTGAATTAATGTGATAATGGAAAGGCACACATTTTCACGCCAGCAAGGTAAAACTGAGAAAATATTTAACTTTGTAGCTGCTTTAAGGAATCTAGCAAGAACGTGTGAATTTGGTGAACTCACCAATTCACTTATGAGGGACCTTTTGGTTTGATGCACTTGTAACCTGAGAGGGCAGGAGGAACTTTGGACGAAGAACCCTAAAGAACCCCAACTTGAAAGCAGCCATTTCCTTAATTGCAAGTATATAGCATGTCACTGTATGAGTTAGAGAAATTAAACTACGGTGGCCGAAATAGCGAGGGTGAAAGATGGATTTCGCAAGGAAAGTACCGGAGTGAGGAAGCAATGGTCTGACTTACCAAAACAAAGCGGTTAATAGCTGTGGTATTGCTAACCATAGTTCATATTGTCTGTTATGCTGCAAAATCCTCATTCAACAGGACATTATGACGGGGCGCGTAAAAGTCAAGAGGACATAATAGTCTCTAATTTTGATGCTATACAGCAAGTTCAGGAATAGTAAAAGGAATTGAACAGAATTTTTTTGCGGGTAATGGCTGTTGCCCCTGCCTTAAATGTGCAAGATAGTGATGTTAAAGTGGTAAAGATGCCAGAGTGTAAGGTTGCTTTTGGTCAGAAGGACCTGGTAATATATCGGATTATAGTTCACACTACACTCAGGTAAGAGACAAAAATTGGGATACAACTTTCGGCATGGATCAAATGAAGTTGTACAAACTTGCCATAAACCCTGTAAGTTATGGTGGATTTTCACTAGATCTCATGGGGTATGTGTCCATGAAAGCAGTCTTCAAGGATGGAGAAATTGTAGGAAAAATCTATTTGACAAGGAGAGGTGACCATCTACTGGTGTCTCTGCTAAACGTAATCTAGGTATCCCTTTGAATATGAATTTACCAGGTCAGGTGATCATTGCCATATCATTCTGTAAAGGAACTGTTGAGTAATATACTGACATTGTGATATTTTTATGTTCGGAGAAAGAAAGTCCTGAAGACTTATGCTATGCTATGAGAAGTGCAGTTATAACCCTAGTTAAAAAACTTTGAAGAGCAAGTTGTAGCTTTCTCATTGATCACTCTTAATGGAGCTGTGCTCCACTATTCTGTAATCGAGCAAGAAGTTCTTGAATGCACCTGGACGATGCAACATTGCATGTTTTACCTGTGCTGTTTGTAGTATGGCCTGATCACAAACCACAAAATATATTTGTTCTTTTATAGCGGGAGTGTACCGCACCCACGATAAGGTGTTTGGAAGGGGATGGAGAATTTGATTTTGAAATACAATATGTGAAAGGTTCTAAGAACAAATTTACATGTTGCCTTTCTAGGTTGCTGGTGGAAAGTGTTGGTGGTGAAGAATTGAAGGTATTTTGGAACGATCATGATTCTTTCGAGGATGAGGACTGGAAAGGATTTAAGAAAAAAGATAAACTATATGATAAAATCAGAATATGCGATCAATGGCATGTTTGATATGAGGACTCTCATTGATATTGACAGTTTGGGAGTGTTAAGGATGAACTGTACATATCTGAGGATAAACCTCAAAAGTGAGTTTTGTCAGGAGGTGTAAGGGAGAAATTGGTGTGTTTAGCACACTGTTGGAAATTACATCTTTTGTGTGTCATCAGCCCTGACTTTTGCTGGCTGTAGAACTCTGTTACTGGTTAGCAGGAGTAAAGCGTATAAGGTACCTCTGCTTCCCCTCAGCATGAGAAAATTGGTATACCCCCGATTGACATGTAAAAGCTCCCTATAAATCCCTAGAATGTGTTACAAAAGTGTACCCAGGGCCTGTAAGTTAAGTGTCAATAGTGTCCTCCACTACAGAAACATTGTGAACATGACTAGAGGCCTGCCATGTGTAAACTGCAACACAACTTGTCAGAAAACCCCTTTTTGACAGCCCTAAACTTTCCTTTTCAATATTAGGAAGTCCCTTCTAAGCAGGCTCACTGCCCAGAAGGGATACATTGGATTTAAAAGGACTTATAAAAGTTTAATGTTAAACATGTCCTTGAAGTGAAAAGACCCTCGGAGTATCTTTTGTTCACTGCACCAGTGTTAATCATGTTCTATCCAGCTAGGAAACAGCTACAAATTATTTTAGGAAGAATATATATTTTTTAAAGTTCCCCTTTCCTTGCCTAATGTCCCTAGATGTTAGTTTGCATGAGCCCAACCGTCACCTGGCAGCCGAATAACCTCCTTGATGAAGTGATTTTTATTATTTTTTTTTATTCCACCCCCCCCCCCCCCCCCCCCCCCCCACCCCCCAGAACTAAGACAAAAGCCTTTGGTTTGAGGAGGTGCTTTGCCCAAAAAACATAATTCACTTCATAGGGACCAACCATGTCAGACATATGTTAGCTGCCACTCGGGCAGTGCCATCTTTTGTACCCCAAATTGGATAGTCTTCAACACCAGTGAGAGAGAAGCTGCCCCAGGACGGTTTTTAGCGTGACCACGGAGGAGGGGCTGCTAATTTATCTGTGCATTCTTCTGGGGTGGTACACAGTCTTTGATCAAGAGAAGTGTTTCACTGTCTTGGTGCACTGTGAAATTGTTTGCCAGAGGACATATAGGGAGTGCTGCAAACGTGAGTAGGGTCTTCCTCATTGGTTAGGAAGAGGCGAGGAGTCCCTTCCTCCCACCGGCTGGTGCCAGACATACATTTGGCACGCACAGTACCCTCCTCAGAAAATGTTCTAGATGTGTGGAAGAACAGAAGAGAAGAGGACCTGCTGTGTCTGACCTGACAAGCGTAGGCTTGGTGTCCGTGTAATTCTAACATTTTCTGATACCAGGGACTTAGAGCCATTTTGGCTCCAGAAACCTCTGGAGGACCAGGACCAACCTGCAAGCCAATCCGACAAAGATCTCCTGCTGCTGGATGAAAACAATTCAGATTGCTGCCGCTCTTAAGTTTTCTACTTTTTTTTAGGAAACAAGGGGGACCCAATTGGTAGCTATGGACCATGGGTATCAGTTATTTAAGAAAAACAAAGGTCCAAGGCTAAAGAAGATAACCAAGTTGAAATATATAGACCACAATAGGCTGCTATGTTTTCCATGCCCAGCCGGACAGAAAATTTATTATCAATCAATTCAAGTATTTTTAGGAGTTTAAATGCATTTTTGCAACAAACAATTTTTGCAGTAAGGCGCAGTCCTGTGCCATACTGAAAGGATGAGAAGAGAGAGAAAGGAAGTTAAAGGAAAGGTTCTTCAGGCAAACAAGAAAAGAGCAATCTGGGCACTGTCAGAGTCAAAAGTATCAGTGTTTCCCAGAGCAGTACATACAGACAATAGTGTACAATGGTCAACAGTATGACTACTAAGAGCAGTCGACGTTTCGATCCCGGGCTCTAATTAAAAGGGATCATCTTTAGGACTTAACAAAATAATTGCCTGGTAAAGTAATATATACGCCTCTATGTGGGCTGGTAGAAGCCGCAGGCACGCGTGAACAATGTTTATTCAGCCGGGACTTGGAAACTCTCCCAATTGGTAATGGGGGCTCCGTGGCAAGAGCGAGGTACGAGCTGTTTTTGAGCACGTTAGATTAGCCGCCTGGGAGTGCGGGAAGGGATACCTCCTTATTCCAGGGCGGTCGATTAGTTATAGTCGATCTGCGATTTTGGAGAGAGAAAGCTGATGGCCGCGCTCTCGGTTCAACAGGAATTAGGAAACCATGGGTCAGCGGTCGGTACAATTAACAAGGTCCGCGAGGTAGGAACAATGTCCGGATGCAGGCTGGTCTGGCTGACGGGTCCGCGAGGGATTGGGAGGCTCCCAATCCCTACCAATCTTTTTCTTTCTCTCCCAGTTACCACGCCGGGAGTGTTTGCTGAAATTGCAAGTGATCTGTTCGTTTCGTGCTAAGTGGAGGCTAAATATATGTACCCCGTGTACATTCTTCGACTTTTTGATTTTGTATATGGTGTATTTTAAATCCACTGTAATGTAGATGTTGTTGGCAGACTCATTTCTCCTCATTTGGTTTATCCATTCCCCACTTGAGTGAGTTTTTGTTTTTGTATGGATGTGTGAGGTATGATTGTGAAACGCTTGAGTAATGTGTAGTGAAGGAATGTGTGATTCTTGTCAATGTCTAGTGTCCACTTCCACTGTTGGTTTATAATGTAATTGTGATTCTTGTTTGAATTTCAAATGACCTTTTAGAGAAGATTGGTTTAAATAAAGGGCTATTAAATAGCATTTGGTCGCATTATACTTTTGCCTTTGCTGTCCAGGAAACTTGGGGTTTAAATTTAGATATCAGTATTGGCATTTTTCTTGTTGTTCTATTCAGATCTCAGGCCACGATCTTCAGTGCTGGCTAGAGGACGCAAGTTTAACCTGCGGCAAGCCATTCTCCCATCTAACCCAGGGCTTACTGTTGTGACAGATATGCCACTTTTGGGTTGAGGAGGTCACCTGGGAGAAGCTGAAATCAGAGGCATCTAGTCTCCAACGGAGGTCTAGCTCCATAGCTACCTGCTGTAGCTTTCGGTGATCTGTCTAGCCCTGAAAGCCTGCCTGCCACCCATCAAAGGGGCGCGTAGTGCAGGTTCTCACAGGCATAACTTATGTGGTACGGTAACAAGCAGGCAGGAATGTGGTCCCCCATTCTGTGCCAGTAGGCCCTAAGCCTGTGGCGGTGACAGAACAAGCAGAACATCTCCCTGGTCAGCAACCACCTAGTGAGGTCTCTGAATACAAGAGTTACAAACTCAGTGGACGTCCTTTTTTGGACCTCAAGTGGACTCTTCATTTTGAGGTCGTGCGGAGCATCTTCTATCAAATAGAACAAGTGGAAAAAGGTCTTCCATAACTATGCAGTAGTTTGTGGTCCAAACTTGGGACTTGAAAGGAAAGTGGCATTACTACTACATTACCTAGGGGTAGAAGGGTAAACGATGCAAGAGGGCTGAATGAGTAAGAAATTATTGTGAGAACTAGACATCCACTTACTGCCGAAAATTAGCACAATTATGGAACGTTACTATTTTGGAAAGGGATGGCAGAAGGAGGGTGAGACTGTAGAGGAATTTGTTTCAGAATTGCGAAAACTAGCTGCCACATGCAAGTTTGGTGGCGTGTGTAATTTTTAATTTAATTTAAATCATTTGTAGAGCGCATGGTAACCCTGCAGGCATCCTGGCGCTGAAACGGAACAGATAAGTGATCAATTTCTCCTGATGTGTAAGATTGAGCGTATTCAAGAAGAGTTGTGGTTAAAAGATGACCCGCCTCTTGGGTAGGTGCTTATTGTAGCTAAACAGGTAGAACACATGATGCAGTGTGTGAGTGAAATCAAAAAGGACTGTGAGGGGAAGGCCAAAGTTAATGAAGTCTCTGTTGGGAGTGAGATTGTGTGTGCAGTCCATGGTCAAAAAAAGGAACAGTAGGAAAATAAGGGTGGTTGGGAGTTTCAAAGGAAGTTGTGACAGGTGTGGCAGAGCAGGACATTTAGCAAATAACAGGAAGTGCCCTGCACTTAAAGTGACATGTAATAAGTGCGGTAGGAAGGGTCATTTTAGACCAGGTTGCAGAATTAATGCAAATCACAGGAAAAACAACTGAGATGACGCCACCCGTGTATGTGATGAAATTGTATTACAGATCCAGGGAGAGACAGTAAGCAATCCCAAAGATTTCATAGCCACAGAGGAGACCAGAGTTGAAGCAATGTTGGATTCGTGTTCCAAACTTACAATCATATCTGCTGAATTTTGAGCGTGTCAAAGGGAAACTTGTTACTGCAGAGTATGGATGTTAGACCGGGAGACTATGGTGGGCAATCTATACAGGTGAAGGGTTACTTCTGGGGCCCCGTAGGTTATAAAGACTTACTCGCAGTCACAAAGATATATGTATCCAAGAAAGGGGACAACATACTAGGTTGGCAAGCCCAAAAGGATTTAGGGCATTTACCTCAATCCCAACAAGAACCCTCAGATATTGGTACAAGAGTTGGGGGAAAAGACTGGAGGGAATAGAGGAAGAATTCAGGGGTGTCTTCACCGAACAGCTAGGATGCCTGAAGCACTATGCACACAAAATAAGACTCAAAGAAAACTCCAAGCCAGTCTCAGCCAAGAATAGGAACCTACCCATCTTGATACAGGAAGCAATGTGGGAGTAGTTAGAGAAGTTGTGCAGATTGGAAGTGATTGAACCAGTAGAAGCCACGGAGTGGTTGGCACCAATAGTTGCAGCCAAGAAGGGTGATGGCGCAGTGCGTTTGTGAATTGATCTAAGAGCACTTAACAGGGAAGTTACAGTTAACAAATACCCTCTGCCGAACATTTCACTAATGATGAGCAGGTTAGCATGGGCAAAGGTATTTACGACACTTGATCTAACCTCTGCCTACTACCAAGTCAGGCTCCACCCAGAATCACAAGAACTCGCAGCGTTTATCACGCTTATGGGGGCCTACAAATTCAAACGCATGCGGTTTGGACTTGTGCCCGCTGCCATGCTTTCCCAAAGGCTCATGAGCCACCTCCTAAAGGGCATACCCGGTGTTTTATGCTATCATGATGATGATCTGATTTTCAGGGGGGATGGTACACAACACGATCTCAGGCTCAGACAGGTGCTTAAGAGATTCCAATAACAAGGTCTCACGGTAAAGAGATAGAAGTGCAGGAACGAGTGTGCTGAAATAGAGTTCCTGGGGCACAAGGTGACAACGGAGGGCATTCGTCCTAAGACAGATCTGCAAAACACCATTCTTAACCTCACACCCCCCAAAAGTAAAGATGAAATCAATTCCTTCATGGGCATGGTGGAGTTCTACAGCAAATTTGTTCAGAACTTTGCCAGACGCACATATACCATCCGCAACCTGCTAAGGAAAGGGATAACATTTGACTGAAATGAGGCGTGCCAGAAGGAGTTCGAAGACAACAAGAAGGCCTTGGCTGAAGCACCAAACCTCAAATCCTTTGTACCTGGCAGGAAAACTGTCATAACCATGGACGCCAGCTCCAAGGGTTTAGGAGCAGTTCTAATGCAAGTAGGAGAAGGTGGAGAGGAAACAATAGCGTTTGCATCATGCTCGCTACGCAAGGCAGAGGTCAACTACTCAGTGATCGAGAGAGGCTTTGGCAGCTCATTGGGCTGTTACTAAATTCAGAGACTTTGTGTGGGGAATGAAGTTCAATCTGAGGACCGACCACCAGCCTCTAGTCGAAGTATTCATGAAGAAGGGTCTAAACTCCATCTCAAGCAGAATTAGGTGGTGGCTTGTGAGTCTTCAAGAATACACATTTGAGGTTGAATACGTACCCGGGGTGTGTAACTTTGCAGCGGACTGTCTCTCGCCTGGTAAGAGGAGAAAGCGATGAAGCAGTCGTTGGTGTGGAGGAAGATGAAGCAGACCAGGATATGCAGGCGGAGAATGTGTGTGCCGTAGAAGAACGCTGGAAGGAAGCTTTGAAAGCTGACGTGCTCCTGCAGAAGGTGTGTGAAAAGACTAAGGGTGTTTGAATGGGCCAAGACAAGCAGGAAGAGACACTTAGACCGTTCTGGATGGTCAGAGACAAACTATCCATCACTGACAACTGTCTTTTCAGGGGTACAAGGTTGGTCCCTCCCGAAACTTTGAGAGAAAGCGTGGTCCACTACGAGGGGCACCTGGGAGTTACCAAAACTGAGGTTGCGTCTAGACTATTGGTGGCCCAGCATGGATCGGGAGATCGAAAGGAAAATAAGGGACTGTGTACCATGCTTCACAAGTGACAAGGTTCTAAAACACACGCCTTCTATGCACTGTAGGTCTCTTCCTGTTGGCCCCTTGGGCGGATGTGGCTCTTGACATAGTGGGTCCATTGACAGGGGAACATCGCACACCTTACATACTGGTACGCTTAGATCTCTACTCCAGGTGATCAGAGTTAAAGTTTGTCTGAAATCACCACCAGAACTGTCATAGACTTCCTACTAGAAGTGTTTATCAGGGGAGGTTTGCCAAGTAGCTTGCTTACAGACAATGGGGTGCAACTGCTCAAAAGAAATGAGGAAATTCCTAGCATGCAATGGGATAAAGCACAAGCTTTGTGCACTTTATTATCCAGAGACCAATGGGATAGTTTAACGATTCAACAAGACCATCAAGGAGTGTATCCAACTAGCGCGGGCAGGTGGGTTGTGCTGGAAAGATGAGGTATTGAAATGCCTAGAAGCTTACAGGCGCACCCCCCATCAAACCACAGGCATGACATCTTTTGAATTCCTCAAAGCTAGAAAACCCAACACAAGGTTCGGTTCCAGGGTGGATGAAGTGGTACAAAGGTTGGACAGGTCATTCAAATGAGGCACAGTGGCGAAACAGAGAACGGAAGGCCATGACCGAGAGAAAAGCCAGATTTGACAAGTTGCATGCAGTCAAAACATGAGATTTCATGTGGGGGACATAGTCAATATTAAAGCTACCTCAGGTAGGGTAAGTTGATCAGCGTTCACTGGGCCTACCAAAATTGTAAAGTTGCTCAGAAATGCTATAAAAACACAAGAAGGGAAGATTTGGAACCTGGGAAGGGTGGTGAAGTAACTGTTACCACTGTGGACACCAACGACCCTTTGGAATCTAAAAGTATAGTTCAAAGTAGTGCCAAGTCACTAGAGCCAGAGTGTTCCAGGAAGTCCAACTTGTCTCCTAGGAAAAGTTGCATGATTGTTTTCCGCCCAAAGCATTTAGAACACTATGTGGACAAGTAGATTTAGCCATCATACATCTGCTCCTTATTTTCACTGTTCATTAAATGTGTAAAGGAGGGGGATGTATGGTATCTTCCGCTCTCGTGGGGTTGCACTGTTTATTCCACTCACCTACTCCCATGTGCTTGATAATGGTTTGTTCTCTTGGTGACAGGCTTTAGAATGTCACCACGCAGAAGATTCTAATTTGAGCTCCCTGCGCTGAGTGTTTGAGAGAACGTGCTGGTCGACAGCTGTGGCTGAGGTCTTTTGCTGTACATAGTCATAATAAACTTCCTCTTTTGTTCGTCTTCGCCTCCTGCTATCCAGTTAATTTCACAAGTATTTCTTTGCTAAATCTTTTCTTCAACATTGAACATTCAGTGTTGACAATTTGACCCATTTAAGTTTCTTCCAAAGCACTCCTCAGGCAGTTGATTCTGTCTGGAATGGAAGGACCGCCTTGTGTAAGCCTTTCCTGCCTCTGGTTCTGAGGAAGATCAAGTCTGACTGGCCCAAGTCATTCTCATTGCCCCAGACTGGGCCAAGAATGTGTGGTACCCAGCACTCCTGGAATCAGACTTCCTCTTCGAGAGGCAACAAGGCATGGTCTTGCATTCGAGTATCCGCAACTTACACCTCCATGCTTGAAGATTAAGTGGCAGCAGCTAAATGCATAGGACTTGCCGGCTGAGGTGATTAATATCATTCTTGTGGCCAGATAACCTTCAATGAATGCTGCCTATGCTGGGTGTTGGGACACGTTTGTCGCCTGGTGTTATGGGCGTTGCAAGCAAAGGTCTCTTAATACCTTTTGTTTGTTCTTTTGTTAGCTCAGCTAGGCCTTGCAGTAGCCACAATAAAAGGTATTTGTCACCCCCTCAGCCTTCTTGCGTTTACCTGAGCAGCTGTCATTGTTAAATCACGTGCTTTGATGAATTGGTTAATAGGTTTGACTCTTCTTTCCTCCCCCAAGCCATTCGCGATGCCTCAGTGGGACCTTAATCAGGTCTTGACGTTTCTTATATGCATGCCCTTTGAGCTGGGCCATAGCTGTTCTTTGAAGCTTTTGATTTTGCACCTTATACATGTACAAATGTCACCATACTTTCGAATGCAACATTCATTCTCACAAACCAAATCTTTCACATGCTCTTACCCTTGTGTGAGCGCCTACAAAAGGCTGTGCTTTTCTGCCACAGGGCAGGGAGAAATGTCTTGAACCAGGGAGCCATTCACATTTGCCTACTGTTATTAGATGGCGTGCAGCCTGATAACGTATGTGGGATGGACGTTCCATTTCTTATTAAGGCAGTATCTAATACAGTGTCCTTGTTAGTCCAAGAATACAGTGTTTGGGTTTTTTATATTCACTTGTAGAGACCTCTGGGTGATAAGGCGCTTTATAAAAAACATAATAACATAATAACACAACTTGTCAAATGTTTGCCTTAGTTGATACTATAAAAGCTCTTTCAGTAAATCTGCTATATTCTACCCCAGGGTGGTGTTGAATAAGGAATCTATGGACACTATACTTTATGCGTGTGTTTTTACTAACTCCATGTGGTTTGCCAAAAGGGGCTCTACTTTATAATTACTGTGCTAGGTCTTTGAAAGTTCTGATTTGCTGTGTACACAGTGGCACTCTTGACCCAGACCGGAGAGGCACTTTGAAAACCCTGTCTGTTTTCCCTGCTAGCTAGGGTTCAAAGGATCTAGCTATGATCCCTATAGATCAAGGGAGAGCCATTGCTGTTTAACCAAAGTCCTGATATGCATCAACATGTAGATACCGGAAATTATTTGGGTCATGAGGAACCCTGGATATCCCTGAATGAGGCACCCTTATTTCAGGTCACAGGTGACCAATCCAACCTGCTGTAATTAATCAAGCAGGAAAGGATTGGATCCAATTAAATGGTAGGTCTTCTGCTCATGGACCCTTCTCAAACCACTCTAGTGGAATTTTGTGGGCCACATCACTGGGCACAGAGGTGCAGTGGAAGATTACTGCCCATAGTTGGTCTTTATCAATGGAGAATGGAGTTATTCTGATGTCCTTCAGAAATTATTTAGTTACCAGGATCGGTGAAATCTTTTTTTTTTGTTGGCTGAGAAATCATGAGCCTCATTGTGGTTTTGTAGTTGGCTCATGATTTCATATGTGAGGATTTAGGCTGGAGATGGTGCAGTAATGGGCTGGGTTTTTGGATATACTAACTTCTTTTATTATGCTTATTATAATGACAATATACACTACATCCGATAGATGGAGGAATACACAATCTTGATTATCTCTGGACTCTGTATCTGAATTGTTTAAGAAATGCACCTTACCATGGAGAAACGGTGTGGTTTGATGCTTTATATTTGCAGGAGGCCTTCGAAACCTTGAACGTTAAGTGAAAACTACATTATAGGTCTGATGTGATTTCCAGATGCTGACTGGTAGTTGGTGCTGGACTTAACATGTTGGTGCGCCGCAGTGGCTCTATGTTGGTTTGGTTGTGATTGAAGTTTTTCAGTAATTTGCTTCAACAGTAGTTTAAAAGGTTTTCACATTGTTTTGGTTAGTGGGGCGTGTCCTTGTGCAAGTCTGACTTGGTGACCTTTGTAGCAAGTATTGCATACCTATTTTAGTTGCAGTTGGCATTCAAAAATAAAATCTTTGGTGTGTGTGCTTCATTGTAGTGACCTTCCATCTAGGCCTCGCTGCTTTCCCTAAAGCTTTTATGGTTCGCTAGTTCTGTTTGCCCATCAGTTGGATATGCTTGTATCAGGCATCAGCTTTCTCAGATAGCTTTAGTGCACCATGTTTGATGTCTTTTCAGTAAGCTAGAATGTGGTTTGTCGACTAGCAAATTTGGATAAACTGGTTGGTTAACTCTTCAAAGGTGGCTCGAAATGCTTTGTACTAACCTGCTATTTAGGTAAGGGAGGTGGTTGTCGTCAGCATTTTAAGCAGAGATCCATTCCTAGGCGTTGCCTAGCTGTGTTCCGGGTAGAAAATGACTTCGAAAATTCGTATAAATCTTTAATGTTTTAAACAAACTACTTAAAATTCTTTATAATCCTGTTATAAAATGTCAACATTTGGGTTTTTATTTAGAACCACAAACCAAAAGTTAATGTATCAAATCAAACCTAGATATTGCCAAATCTGGTCTAATTCTTTCCTGGGAATATTCACGGAGGACTATTTTTAGATCTCTGTCCTGATCTACTGATCACCCCTTATCTACCTATCTGTGTCTCGGTTCTTCTCTTGCTTACTGTCCTTGCCTACAGTAATCTAGTATAAATATGTATGAAAACGAATCTTTTCCTTGTTCTGTGACTTTTTCAAATATCCTAAAGTGTCTTCAACTTAATATTTCTAAATGGTTTCATAAACCTGACGTTTAGTGGAAGAGGTGTGGCGCAGCGGCAAGGATGCCCGACTCCATACCACGGAGTTCATGGTTCGACCGCCAGCGGCAGGTTATCCCACCACCATGTGACTCTGGGCAATAGCTCGCTTAATCTTCTCTCCTGAGGTATCTGTGCGCTTTAGAAATGCTGGTATTTCGTTGTAATTTAGTTGAGGCTTTACTCGCACTTTAGAACATTTTAATGGCAAACATGTTTCATTTGCTTTTAGACTGGTGAAACGCGATGTGTGGACTTCATGAGTCCTTTGCATGGAAAGCATTACGTTTTGGATTTTCTTATGTGTTGGTGTTAGATCTTAAAGAAGTGTCTTTAGTGAAAGTCTCAGTCAAGAAGACGGGTGTTAGTTGTAATTTGTCGGCTCTTTTAACTGCAAAGCTGACTGAAAGAAGACCCTGTCATACTTTTTCCAAAGGCTGTTTTTCACAGAGGGAAGTCATTTATTTTATCCCACCTGTGTCTCTGTATTATTCTTAAAAATGTTTCGTGTTTTATTCTGCTGGAGGTCTTTTCCTATTTTTTCAGCTTTGCATAATGTAGAAAGTGGTGTACCACCCACACGTCATATGGCTTTTTGCATGACAACCAGTAGCAAAATACATGGACCTGTTTAAGGCAGAGGACTAGAGGCTCATGTCCTCCATATTACCTTTGGAATGCAGAGGACAGGAACGTCCCGTGCTCATCATAGATGTTACATGGCACCTGCAGACCATGCATACAATCGTTCTGGTGAGTGCCAGTAAATACACACATACTCCGTGTCGTGGTGTAAGCCGTAAGTCACAAGCCACCCCAGCCCCTTTATTTCAATTTTGCCGTTAATAGAGTATAACATTCACCCTGGTCGTAGTTTGTGAAGTAGCGCTACGCGAAGTGCACTGTGCAGCTACGCGTAGCTACACAGTGCACTGTGCAAAATACTGTTCGCACTGATTGCACAGTGCGGACAAGCATACAGCACTGTGCAATCAGTGCGAACCGCATCTTGCACAGTGCAAGCGGTCGTTTTCTGCCGCTCGAGTAGATTTCTACTCAAGTGGTAGATTTCTCAACGCGGACAGGTAGTTTCTCATTGCAAGCGGTCGCGAGTATACGCGACCACTCACAATGACAAACCTGACCGCCCTGCGTTGAGAAGCTCACCGGGAGGTTTATTTTCCACGCTCTCGATCGGCAACTTGTTGCTGACCGCGAACGAGGAAAAAGTCTCGCCGGGATGTCATTTTGGTTGCTCGCGGTCGCCAACTTGACGTCGAGGACTGCGAGCAAGCAAAAAATTACCGCTACGCGTGTTTGCACTGTGCTACGTGAAATTTGCGTAGTGCGAAGTAGCGCAAACTTCGCAAACTACGGGAGCGTAGCGCTTTGCCCAGGATTATACAACATGCGGTCACAAAAAATGCATTTTTCGAAGTAGTACAAAACTATCATGTGTGCAGCAACTATTATACCTTTTTCATCCTCTTTGCATTCCCAAATATCAGACACCCTCACTGGTAAACATTTGCCTAACTACTTACTTTCCACGGGCCAGACACATGCCCTCCAGCACTTTCTTTACTGTCTCAAAGGCTAATTTCCTAGTCTTATCAATACCACAATCTATTGTGCACCCTGCATTAGGTGCTAAAAGCAGCATGTTGTGGTTTGTAGACCACATGCTGGGACTTTTTCCGTCTCTGTGAAAGCTTTCATTGAATTGCAAACAGGAAAAACAAGCATTGAAAATGCAATAGGTCTCGCCTTTTATTAAGTTAAAGCCATGTGCTTTGCTATACAATACCATTTGCTTTGCTAATGGTATTGTATAGCAAAGCATATGGCTTTAACTTAATAAAAGACGAGACCTATTGCATTTTAAATGCTTGTGGCACTGCACTGACAGGAGGTCTTAAGGCCCCCTGCACGTGCACTCGCGAGTCAGACTGTGTTGGGCCGCAAGAGGTGCAGGCGATCACACTCTGCAGCTGCCTGGAATCTTGAGCAAGAGCGTACACAGGCATGCAAGTGGACGTTTCCCCAGGCAGGGCCGCAGCGGCGTTGCTGGCTTGCGGAGCCTTAGAGCCAGTAGTGGGTGAGACGCACGGATGGCAGTAGAAGCAGGCCGCAGTGCCTTTCTCCTCAGTCAATGAACGTCTGCTCTGCAGGATGTCGTGCCGCTGTAGGTCACGCCGCACCGTCAGCAGCATGGGGGCTTTCACCCGTTACTCCGGACGCGTGCAGGTAGGGCCACCAGTTAAGCGGTTCCTCTCGGGCATGGATCGTTGGCTCAGGAGTTTGCGTGCGCACCTGGTACGCAGGGTGTTACTTGTCACCACCCTTGTCGCCTTTGTTGCAGGACACCTGCAGACCATGCATACAATAGTTATGGCGAGCACCAGTAAATACACTCACACTCAGTGTCGTGGTGCGAGCCGGAAGTCACTAGCGACCCCGGCCCCTTTATTTAAGCCTCCTGGCCAGAAGCTGATACAATGTGTAGGAACGCTTCCTGGGTCATAGCCCGGGTCCCACCTTTGCGGGACTCTGGTTTGTTACAATAGAGACAGAGTAGCCTTCTTGAAAGTGTTTTGCTGCAGGGCAGTTATTCTCTGGCCTGCCGACCTCCGGAACCACCCCCTCCACCATCCCCCCTGCCCCCCAGGGCAGGGTCCGTTTTCAAGGCGAAATCTTCATGTTGCACATTGCATTTCAAGGCCTTTCCTGTTGCAGGCAGTCAGCCTTTACACACCAGTGGAGGGCTGTTGGAGAATTGGGAACGCAGAAAAGTAGAAAGTTTAACAATTTAATTTCTCCACATTTTTGGCTTTCAACTGTAAGCCAGTGTGTAAGAAAGAAAACATTTTTCACAATGCCTTCTGAATCACATGCCCGTATGGATAATCCAAATTCAGAGGTGTATAATTAACCAGTGTTCGAACTATGTATCTTGGACAGATTTAAAAAGTGCATAGGTTTCTTTCATACCCATTTTTCATTCTTTAGATTCTACTAAATTAATTAATGTATAGTCTGAACACAATGTTAAATCATTAAAAGATGTAGCTCGGTTATCTCTTGGTAGCGCATCTTTTAGGACAACCAGCAAACACAAAATATCTCTGCGACCAGAATAGTCTGTCACTGTATATTACTTTTGTAAATTGTCCATCAGTGCAAAAAATTGCAGAAATAAAATAGGTGACCTTTTCCCATTTTTCTTATGTTTTTTTTTTTTAATGTTAACTGTGATGTACGAAAATTATATGATGCTGATTTCCAAATATTGCCTATTTTTCAGATTTGTAGATCTATCCTATTGGTTGCACGTTTCCACAAGATACTGCAATTAGTTGGTAACTACAAAAAATAGGTTAAACTGTCACCTGCAAAAAATGTTTTTTTTATTTTTTTTTTTTTTTAACTCTGCTTATTAATCTAAACCGGGAAGAGGTTGATCTTGGCCCACAAATATTTGGCAGATAGCATTTTATAGAAAGTCTTTCTTTTCCAATTTTGTTTTCCACACACCCAAAAAAGGTTGCTGTTTTTTTTTTATTTTCTAGATTTCCTCCAGTGTAATTCACAAACCATGGGTTCCTTTAGAATTGGTATATTCACCCATATTTGTGAATCTGTTAATGTACCGAATAATAGTTAACCATGTATTGGTGTACGTCCGTATATACTGTCTGTGATTATGTATTACAATGTAAATATAAAATAATTTTAATCTTTGCTAATATACATTCCAATAAAATACTTAATTTGAACCTTCAGGCAGAGAAAAGCAGCAAATAAAAACATTTAAAATATGATATTAGTTTCTAATTGCAGGAGTGGGTATGATATGGACATAGAAAGAACGCTTCTATACAGGGCAGGTGCCTGGAAATTGAAGAATACAGAACTGGGCATTGAAATTATTTTTTATCATGGTCTATATTGGACTGTACGTGTATGCCCCAGCACAGATTCTCTTTAAGACCCTTGGACACCAAAATACATAGATAGATGATATATTTATGGCTTTACTTCAGTCGCCATTTAGTATCCAGAGCTTCACTTGGTATAAAGTGCTTACAGTCGTAAAGTGCCTAATATAGCAAACCATTAAACTGATTAAAAGTACAGTACATGCTCCTAAAATATGTGCAAAGCGTATACATAAATGGTTGTAAGAGCTTCTTGTTGATCTCGGAACACTATCTCTGGGTTCTGGATATTAGATGTTCCAGTCAGTTGTCTAACGACCGAAACGTCCTCCACAAAAATGCAGATGCGTTATGAAAGATGTCCTTGCTATCTATTCTATTACATAATACAATTGCATTTGTCATGCTATTTATCCCATATGACTCAAAAAGAGGAGATAGCCACCTGTTTCTGATGGAATTACATTTTGTACAGAAAAGTAACATGTGTATTAGTGTCCACCAACTAATTCCCCCCCCCCCCCCCACCTAAGAGCAACTGCATAAAGATTACTCCTCTTGTAGCCTCTTAATATTTTTGCAAGATATGACCTTGTTGGGAATGTCCCTAGACCTAAAATAACTATGTTAAGCTTTCCGGTGCACACTCCCAGCCTAGGTAGCCCTTACTAGTGCGGTATACCGTTATCTAGTATTGGGGTATCTTTCATAGATTCACATGCTTAGAATCATCTCCGCCGACTAGGTGGGAGTCTCGCGGTATAATAAAACATCCATAATAGTCATAAAAACATTATACAATAGGCTACTATGGATAGCAAAGTCACTACATTAGCGTATCTTAGTCCTTTTGCAAAAAGAACCAAACTTGGAACACAGCCAATCAGGCTGCAGCCCCCTCTTAGAACCCTTCACAGAGAGGCAAACCCTCAGATTTTCTACTGCACGTCGTGTGACCGGAAGTCTCCCTGAGCTCTGCTCAGTTTTCGTTAACTTTGTGAGTAGATATGTCTGACTGAAGTGCCTCAAAACAGCAGGAAACTCTGAGTCAGCCAGGATCCCGTTGACGTAGAAAAAGCACCGTCCGTTGATTATTTAATCGCCGTCGACTAGGCCAATCTCGTTGACGCGGTCTTCGTCGTCGATTGGAACAATGCCGTCGACACTTTAGATGATGACGATACAGCTCTTGACGACGGGTCCACTGTTGATGATGATACAGCTCCAGTTGACGAGTCCAGCGTCAACGGCAGCAGCTTCGACGTCCACGACAACATAGTTGACTATGGTTTTTCCGTCTAAGATTTCAACGATTACAATGTCGATGGTATCTTCTGTTTTGGCTATTTCTACTGATACTGGCTCACTGTCTATGTACATTTTGTCGATGCTGAAGCTTATAAGGCCTACATCTCTACACAGTACGCCAGTTTTGACTTCAAAATTATCATCGTTATTCCGATCTTCAAGGAACTATTACCAGGACGTTTCTCATATTTCACCCTTACCTCCTATCTGGAGGAGTCAGATGATGGAGTGGAGGAGGAGGAGGAGGAGGAGGAGGAGGAGGAATCCCTATAATCGACAAAGCACCGGATAATACTCCTGCTTGCCTGTCTGGACACCCTAGACCAGATTCCGTTATTTCACAGGCGGCACAGCGTAAGTCTCGTAATCCATCCATTTCTGTAACAGCACTGCCGGGTAAGGATGGGAGGCGCCTTCATAACATTGGTAAGCGTTTCGCCACCATGACGGGTGCTTCAGTTTGTAATACAAACTCTTGGCGATTCTAGGGAGATATAACTGTCAACTATGGTCGGCCATTTCTCCATACCTCAGTTGCCTACCAGATGACCAGAAGCAAGAGGCAAAGAAAATTATTTTTGAAGGAGAAAGGGCTGCTTCATAAATTGATATTTCTATGGACCTAGCCTCCTTGGGTTGTCGTCAACTTGCCGGAGCAGCAGTCCTTAGACGACAGGGATGGTTGAAATCTACCACCTTTCACGCTGAGGTCCAAACAAAGATTTTGAACATGCCATTTGATGGTGATATGTTGTTTGGGAAACATATAGATGAGGCTTTGCAAGAGATCAAGAAGGATACTGACACTTCCAGAGCCCTCGGCACCTTTCAATATTGGAAGACTCTTTTTCGGGGAGCTAGAGGCAGAGGATCGTATTCCTTTTGTGGTGGCTATCAAAGATACCAAAACCAGGGCAATCAAGGAAGATATAGTTATCAACCGCAGCAGTCCTACAGAAACCCCCCAGCTGCCGCTTAGACAGCAGAACAGTAGACGTCAACCTCAAGGCAAGGACTCTGCTAGAAAACAGTGATGATTTTTTAGCACCTGCAGCAGATCTGCCACATCTTTGTTTACAGGATTCCAAATGTATCCCGACATATCAAAAATTGGAAAAGATTAACCACAGACAAGTGGGTCTTTGATATAAAAGTCAGGGGAGTGGAGACCTATCCTGGATTTAAAAAAGCTGAGCAAATATCTTCAGAAGGAATCCTTACGCATGGTCACACCTCAAATCCTTCAGCTTCTGGACCATGCAGATTTCATGGCAACATTGGATCTCCAGGATGCATACTTCCACTTCCCCATTCACCTCAAGCATCGGAAATTCCTTTGTTTCACTGTGGCAGGTGCACATTTCCAACTCAAAGTCCTCCCCTTCGGCTTACGCTCAGCCCCGAGAGTCTTTATGAAATTCCTGGCTCCGGTGGCGGCTCACCTCCGACTTCAAGGCATACAATTATTCCCTTATCTGGACTATTGGCTAATAAAGGCTCCTTCCTTTCAGCAGGCTTCTCGAGCAACGTCCACATGCCTACAAGTTTTTCGATCCCTGGGACTGTCACTGAACATTCAAAAACCAGTTCTTTGTCCTAAAGAATTCAGTTTCTAGGGGCAGTGTTGGATACTACCCAAGACAAGGCATTCTTGTCCATGGAAAGGCAATCACGTCTCATTTCTCTGGCATCAGATCTCCTAAAAAGGTTAGCTTCTGTGAGATTCGTCAAATAATTCATGGGAATACTATCATCAGTAATTCTGTTAATACCTCACACCAGTCTAAGGATGCGGCCGATTCAAGAGGAACTAGACGGTCGGTGGCTGCAGATCTCGGGGTCTTCGACCTAGTGGAAATAACTCCAGTTATTGGAGAAGCGCTGGTCTGGTGATTGCGATCCAAGGGCTCAATCGGGCTAACTTTTCTGCCTTCCGTGCCAGACTTTATCCTCACAACAGATGCCTCCCTAGAAGGGTGGGGTGCATACCTTCAAGATCTTTGCATAAGAGGAAGATGGTCCGCTGCTACGGCGAAAATGCATATCACTTTTCTGGAGCTTCGAGCCATTTTCGTAGCGTTGCAGTCTATTCTCCCATGGTTCAACTGTTCTTATCGGAACCAACACCCCTTGCGTGCATTATCTAAACAAGCAAGGAGGTACCCGTTCGCACATTCTGTCTGAAGAAGCTCAAAGCATTTGGGAATGGCTGCTTTCTCAATATCAAAATCAAGGTGAAGCATTTGCCAGGGATTAACAACACTTTAGCGGACACTCTGAGCAGGACCTTGAAGTCCTGTCACGAATGGGAGCTGGGTCAAACCGTGGTGGAACATATATTTCATATGTGGGGCAAACCAAGTCTGGATTTCTTTGCCTCCAAGAACAATCTGAAGTGCCCATTCTTTGCCAGTTGAGAACCGGAGAAGGGCTCGTGGGGGGGAACGCCTTCATGATGAGATGGTCAGGGATCTTTGCGTACGCATTTCCCCACTTTCCGTTGACCCCAAGACTTTTCCGCAAACTCAAGATGGAACTATGTTACATGATTCTCATTGCTCCGCGGTGGGCGCGTCCGCATTGGTTCACGGAGCTTCTCCTACTGTCCAAACGCAAGACCATACCTCCTTCCTACAGTTCCAACCTGGTTATCAATGAGCAAGGGCCAGATTCTTCATCCTCGTCCAGTCCAATTGCATCTTCATACATGGTTTCTGGATTCACAGAATTCAAGGAGATGGATCTACCTCAGGATTGTAGAGATATTCTTGCTAGGGCAAGAGCTCCTTCTACATTAAAGACTTATGCTTTGAAATGGAAACAATTCTGCTCTTGGTGCAGTGACAAGAATATTCATCCTTTAAGATTTTGTCCAGATAAGGCATAACTTTATCTTCTATCATCATCAAAGTCTATTCCTATGATTACATCGGTAAAGTTGCATCTAGCGGCCATCTCTACCTACAGATGTTCTGCAGGAGCGGCATCCCTTTGCTCTAATCGCTTGATCAAACCATTTCTAAAGGGGCTTTCCAGAACCTCTCCACCCGTCAGAGCTCCTTCTCCAGAATGGAGGCTTAATCTGGCGTTACAGCAGCTCATGAAACATCCATTTTAACCTGTTCATAAAGCTGACCTTAAGTACCTCTCCTGGAAGACAGCACTTTTAGTGGGCATTCACCTCTGCTTGGAGAGTCCTTGAAATCCAGGCTTTCACTATCGAGCAACCTTATTTGAAATTCATCAATGATTATGTTCTCCTCAGAACTAATCCAATGTTTATTCCGAAGGTTCCCTTTACATTCCATCTTAATGAGCCTGTTGTACTGCGTTCTTTCTTTTCAAATCAGTCTACCTCTGCTGAGAAATCTTTGCATACCTTGGATGTTAAAAGATGTCTAAAATTCTATATTTCACGTACTGTGTCCATCAGAAAATCTGATCAATTATTTATTTCCTATGGTGGTCAAAAGCCAGGAACGGCTGACAAAATCCAATATCGCAAGGTGGATCGCACACCTTTAAACTGCATTACTATCTTGATCTGGCAAGCAGTGGGTCAAGCAGTGTTGCTTAACCTTTTTAAATAAGGTAAGCCTCTGTAGGGAGGTGATTATATCATTACATGTAGACATATATGTGGTGTATTGTTACATATGTATATGATTTCCCTTATTAGGGTTAGAATGTTGTATTGCATTGCTGTATTGGTTTTACGAGGTATCTATTGTTTTTTATTTATACCCACAAATGAGGATTATTTGCTGCTAACTATTCTGATTCTAAGCATGTGAATCTATGAAAGATACCCCAATACTGGATAAGAAAATGAGTTACTTACCTGTAACTTCAGTTATCCGGTATTGGTATCTTTCATAGATTCACATGCGACCCCTCGCCCCCCCCCACCCCCCCATACTCCCTCCCCCACACACACACCCTGAGAGGCTTACATTATCTCTATGGCATACTTACTGCCACCTGTGCTATCTGAGGCTTTGCCTCTGTGGAGGGTTCTAAGAGGGACTGCAGCCTGATTGGCTGTGTTCCAAGTTTGGTTCTTTTTGCAAAAGGACTAATATAGGCTAATGTAGTGACTTCGCTATCCATAGTAGCCTATGTATACGTTTTATTATACCGCGACCCCCACCTCGTCGGCGGGGATGATTCTAAGCATG
Source organism: Lissotriton helveticus (assembly GCF_964261635.1). Classification (NCBI taxonomy): domain Eukaryota; kingdom Metazoa; phylum Chordata; class Amphibia; order Caudata; family Salamandridae; genus Lissotriton; species Lissotriton helveticus. Next base: position 1,012,396,522 of record NC_136061.1, read on the forward strand.
TGAATCTATGAAAGATACCAATACTGGATAACTGAAGTTACAGGTAAGTAACTCATTTTCTCCTTTAACAAGATTTGCGCTGTCTGGCCCAATCTTTCCAGGATTTTACCAGAGCATGCTTAGGCCTATAGACTCTTTCCATTTCCTTATATATGCAGATCACGGCTGTACCCCCCTTTGCCTACTTATGCGACCTCACGTTTTACATAGTCCTCCTATGCATTTTACATTATTTGTAAGTGTAATTGTAATCTATTTTAAACTCCTTTCTTATCTACACAGGCCAAACCGTCCACTGTCGAAGTTTTGGAAACTATGGAAAAGGTACGATTTGTTTTTGTTTATATTAAAGTGTATGTCCTTCCTCTTTAAACTAAATTGTATAATGACTTTGAAATTGATTCTTTCTAACACCATAACAAGAGAACCCTATAAAATGCTGCCAAAGTAGCCTGAATGGTTACATTTGAAGAATGAATGAAATTTGTGGAGCGCATCGCTACTCCAAGATGTGTCCTAATACTGTAGCTCCATATCGTGAGAACCAGTAAGCCTGCTACTTTGCTGAAAAAAAGTTTAACACTTTGTGAAAGGACCGCTCATGAGAGATTGAGCAGATATCAAGCGGAAGCTGATTTTGTTCACCGCCAGACACCACCACAAAGTACCTGCCTCCACATTGTGAGTGGTGAAACCTCAGAATGGTGACTAACCCCTCAGACGCGGAGCGTAGGTCTGGATGGAAGAGGGTGCCTAATTCATTTAATCAAATACTTGGGCCCCGCTGGTAGAGAGCCTGATGTAAGAGTGAGGACTTTGAAAAGAATCCCCTTTGTGACTGGGAACCAGTGAAGCTCTCACCACTGGGGAGTGATATTCGTCCTCCCCGGAATGTATAACATCAGATGGGCTGCCACATTTTAAACCATCTGAACAGCCATTCCACGTCCAGATGACCAAACAGAAGAATATCTGTTTTTTTTATTTTCTGCATTGCATAGCTGCTGGGTCTCTCTAAACTACTGCAAAGGGGCAAATAGGCAGTGTATCATCTGCATAAGAAATCGTTTTAAGGCCAAAAGAGTCTGTTAATTTGACCAATGCTACCATATAGATGTTAAATAAAAGAGCTCAACGAGGAGCCCTGGGGCACCCTGCAAGAAAGTTTCCTAGCTGATAGGCTGGGCATAGGGAGAAAACGGAAGAATATACTAAAATGCTAAATTAAAAAACGCACTGTGAAGTTGATGATAATGGGTAAGGTGCACTTATTTAAATTATTGTGCCTTACTCTGCTTCTACATCAGCAAATCAATACTTAAAGGAGTTTGTGGTACAGATGCATAATATTTCCCTATTGCCAAAAATGAGTGGTCTTTTCTCAATGAATTGGCCGTCTTCAGTGGTTCTCTTTAAACCACATTAATGGAAGATTCCCACAACGTTCACACTATACCTCCACCTTTCTTTTCTGACTTTTCCTAAACGCTTGTTGTGAGCCAGTGGCTCTTCTACGCCACGAAGCATTACAAATAATTTGTGCTTCTTGGTGGCTTCCTCCTGTTTGGTGTCTCCTATGCCTTTCCTTGTAGCACAAACTGCACATATTTCCACAGAGGAATTCCCTGGTAAATAAAATGTTTTGCAGTCTCAAACAAATCACTAGCTTGCGACAATTACTAGACATTTTAACAGGTGATCCGTGGTGATGCTCTTAAGCTCTTGTTACGAGTGGCCTGTAAAAATGTCTTTAATTCAAAGCCCTTTTTAGGTCGAGCCTGTAGCATCGTGCATGCGCTGCTTGCCAGACTTCATGTAGAGGCTTCTGAAAGCGGACCACTCGTGCGTGTGCTTTTGTTTTCGTCGGCTGCAATTGGCTTCAGCGTGCATCTTTTCAACAAAGACCGCATGCAATTGGTGAAAGGCGGGTGCACGTCCCAGCTTCCTTTAGAAATTTATCCAACCATGGCCTATTGGTGTCTGTTACCCGCAGCAGCGGCATCTGGTTTTAATTATAAACGTGTGTATAATTAGCGTGCATTCGCTTTGCTGTCGCGCTCCCTCTCCTCTGTGGTGCGCGCGCACCACTGGTGTTTGGACAGTCCGTGCCACGCTCTCTCTTTCTGTATGTATATCTTTCTCTTTTCTCCTATCTTGCTTCCTCTTTCCATATATATTTTTCTGTCTCTGCCCACCCCTCTCTCTTAATCTCTGCATAACTCTGTCTCTTTCACATTCACTCTGTTTACAGTTTACGGAGCTGCGTGTGCTTTGTATGGATGCGGGCAGAGAACAGTGGTGCAAGTTTTAAAAATCGTGTTGTGGTTGGGGCGTTTTTTGTTGTTGTTAACTAATGCTTAGGAAAATATTTATTTACCTTTTTTTCCATAGTATATGGTAGCGTTATAGCGTACATGGGCGCAGCTCCTTCCTATCAGCCCCCCGTTGATGGGAAGGAGTCCCACAGCCATCACACCTCCCTTCTGTACCCTCCTCCTAGCTCAGCCTTCAGCGAGAGCAAGCCTAACCGAGCCTCCTGCGTGCCCCTCCAGCACTGAGCCAGGCAGAGCGGGCACTCCATCTCCCCATGCTCGGGCAACCACCGTACGGACAGAGAGGGGGAGCTGAAAAAAACAGCTGCAGCCCTTCTCTGCTCTGTGCTCTCTTGCCACAAATCCCCCTTTCCTGGTTTCTGCCTTGCCAGGCTGGACGTGAGCAGCTTCACCCAGCCCCCACTCGCTGCCCCGATACTCAGTAGGGAGTGCACCGGTATAGCCCATGCCGGGACTCAAACCTTAATTATCATGCCGCGGCGCTTTATTTTATTCCCTCACCTACCCCGAGTTTTGCTGTTCCTTTACATTTAAATGTACTTTCCCAGGAAGCATGAGGCATTGTAGCCCCACATACTTCCCCCCCGCCCCCCCTCCCCAGTAACCTCCCCCTCCTAAGCATAGCAGTGGCTTCAGGTGTATAGGGGTCGGGGCTGCATGCCTTTCTTATATTCTACATGAGCCCGCTTTCGTCTAGCTCCCCCACCCCCGGCAATGTGTCCTCACTGTGTTTGTGTCAGTTTCTGTGTTTTTTTTTTTATACAATGCAGCCCATCTCTGTTTACTGGACCCTGCCTCACCCAACACCAGCACACGGGGAGTATGTAATACTTACCCACAAAGCAGCTTTCTTTCCTTTCTTATCTAGTCCTGCCAGATGCCCGACCCCCCCCCCCCCGGCAATCTGTCACATTTACCTCCTACCATTAATCCCTATAAAAAATAAAATACTGTGTGGAATTCCACTCGGTAAAAAATTGACCTTCAGTTATTCCCCATTCTGCTGGAATTAACTTGTAACGGCATTTACTTGTGAAGTATTACTGCATTAAACCAGTGTTTATGCACCGTCCCCTTCTTACTCGGAAGGAAGGGAGTGCACTTCTGTAGCCCATTCCCATATTAGCATTTTTTTAGGTCGAGCTGGAAAAAGCAGCTCGACAACTGTTGCCCGCCTCCTGGAAATCTGAGACCGGGGTCGGGCACGCGCGGCGATTGGTGTCTGTGGATGCGCACGTCCAGGCCGGCGCCATGCACATCTCCTGCATCAGATTCCCTGAAGTGCGCAAACGCACACACACCAGGCACACACACGCAGGCACACACCCCCCCCCCTTACCGCACCTGGCTCGCACCATGTGGAACACGCCGGGCTTTTCATCGGAGCCCCCCAGACCACTCGAGCTCCTCTGCCAGGCCAGCACGACGCGGGGCTTTCCCCTTAGGCACGGGAGCCCGCAGTGCTTGCCGCTGGTCTTCACCCGGGACCCCTCCTGGGACCCGGGACCCGGGACTTCAGCTGCCACTTCGCTTTCGCTCCGGGGCTCGGTACTCAAAACGAAAGTTAAGAAATGCCACTCCTCACACATTTTGTCTGCCCAGGCGCCTCGCAGACCACGTAATGGGCTAGTTTTAAGTTAGATTACTTTCCTTTGGGCGCTCGGGTATTGTAAACTCTTTGCCACTCACTCCTGTCATCGTTCACTTTCCTTGTTTTTTTTTAACAAACGGGTGCCCTTGAAAATCCCTAATCTAAACACTTCCCACCTCTTCGGCACTCAGAGAGAAGCCCCCCCCATTCCCCCCGCACTAATTGCTTCTTTTCCTTGAATGCCACTGCTTGTTTAAGTCCGAATGAGGTCGCACACTGCTCGTCCCATCACCGTGTGACCTGGGAGCATGATGGTCGACGTAGTCGGTATCAGCGGGTGCGCTTCTACCCAAGTTTAAAGTCTTTAGGGTGTTCACTGGTGTGCTTGCCATCCCTGGACACGTGTTTCGCGTTCATTAACGCTCATCAGCAGGGATTAACATCGACCATCATGCTCCGGGGTAACACGCTGATGGGACGAGCAGTGTGCGACCTCATTCGGACTTACTATTTATACAGGCTCCCTTGAGCCGGTGGAGGTGACGACCTCGAGACAACGCACCTGCACGCCTTAAGAGGTATCAAGCACACCAAGTAAATACCTTGAAGACTCAAGACCCGGGTAGAAGTGCACCCGCTGATACCGACTACATCGACCATCATGCTCCGGGGTCACACGCTGATGGGACGAGCGGTGTGCGACCTCATTCGGACATGCCACTGCTTGTTTATAGAGCTTCATGTCACATTAAAGTAGCCTCGAGGCACTGAAGGGGTGCAGTGGAGCTGAGAAATAAGTAGCAGGCGAGATTTAAGGTGGGGAGACGCATGGTGAGGGTTGAAGGAGCTTTGTGTGTGTGTGTGGGGGGGGTATCCAAATGGTAGTGTATGTGACAGGCTGCAGCTGGCACCTTACGTACTGCGCCTCCTCTCTGGTAAAGAGGTGCTTTCTCAGACAGAGATGCAAGGGCAACCAGCCACTGAAGCAGGAAACATCCTCTGTGAGATGATAAAATAAGCACCCCAAGAGGGAGATTACAAGTGAGCACGGCGAGCATCTGCTGCACGTGGACATAGTGTAAATAATACCAACTACGAGCGGGAGCACTAGGGTGGGCACCTTGGAGGGGTCAAAGGACCCTCAAATCACACTTCATGGCGGTTTCTTCTTTATAGCACTACTTCCAGCATAGCACTTCCTTTCGTCAGAGCACCCCCTTTCACCAAAGTACCTCCTTTTATCACAGCCCCTCTTTTCACCAGAGCACCTTTCCTTGCCAGAGCATCCCTCTTCTCGGAGGAACCATTCTTCACCAGAGCACCTCTCTTCAAACTGCAGCCTTCCTTTACCATAGCTCCTCCTTTCACCAACGTATTTTCTTCCACCAAAGCCCCTCTTTTCACCAGAGCACCTTCTTTCACCACAACACTCTCCTTACCAGAGAATCCCTCATCTCCGAGGAACCATTCTTCACCAGAGCACCTCTCTTCACACTGCATCCTTCTTTCGCCATAGTTCCTCCCGTTACTATCTCATCCCTCCTCACCTAGGTACACGCCTTTACCAGCTCACCACACCTTCATTTACCAGCGTACCTCTCTTCAACGGGTCACCGGTCTTCACCCAAGAGTCTCCTTCTACCTCACCACCTCCCCCAATTGGGGGCTCTCACATTACCAAATCACCTCTGTTCACAATAGGCCTGCCAGTCACCATGGAGTACCCGATAGTTCATCTCTCCTCCACAGAACACCTCTATTCACCAGAGCACTTGTGTACGCCAGAGCACAAATGTTTACATGGGTATCTTGTTTTCCCAAGGTACCTCTTTCAATCATGGTCTCCATCTATGCCGGATCACTGTCATTGTTATTTGTAATATCAATACATCAAACTCACGTAAATACAACACATATTGCATTATAAATGCTACAGTTGTCACATTTGCGATAGAAAAAACTATTGGCATTGTAAATGACAAAGCTATTAATTTCGCTATTGTCAAAACCAACTCCTAAATAAAAAAAAATTGTCATTTACAATACCAATAGCTCAAACTTTCCTAATGCGAGACCTATTGCATTGCAAATGCTTGTTATTATATACCACTGTCTGGTGCACACATGCCTTTCATGTTTATATTCTGCAGTGTAAGATGTTCTAGGCAGCCTACCAAAAAGCAGCATCTTATATTATTTGACTATAATAGTTGTCCATATTATCACTTGGAGGTCAGGGTTTCTGCCATCCTTCTGGTGCGTGTACTCTTTTGAAACAGGATTAAAGTGCATAGATTGCATTGGTGGACAAATGAAAGAAAGAGGTTCCAGGGAGGTATCCTTTCAGATGGAGGCACATGGTTAGTGTTATGTTTTAAAAAAAACAAAACCGTTTTTATAGATACGTTTTTATCTATTTTTTTTATTTTTTGGGGGAGAGTGTTTGGGGGTCATGGGAGGCTATCTTCATTAGGTAAGGAGGTGCAGTGTCTAGTAGTGGTGGAAGCAACCTATTATGGTTGCACTTCCAGAAATGTAGCCTGCGCGATTGCTCAGTAATTTTAATATTCAGTACATCTAAAAGTTACTGGTTCACATCGCCTCAAAATCAGTTCAGCTTTCTATGCTTACGGGGATCAGTACATTGAGTGCCATTACAGCTACTAAGCTTAACGAACACCAGATATTTAATATGCAGATAAGTGCTTCAAAGTGTTGTATTAAAAAAGGCACTAGAGTTACTGATTTTATTCCTCTCAGATCCCACTTCACCCACAATGTATTGGTAATACAGTGCTTAATTTATAAATAGAAAAGTGCCAGGGCCCAAAGCATTTCTTACCATGCCACTGCCTTTCCTTTCCGTTGTGCCATATAAGTGTGTTTGTGTGTCTGAATTTTGTCCGTGTTTTAGGCTGAGTCTCCAGAAACTGTTCTGTTGGAACCTTTGAAGACTGGGCAGGTTTGGGATATGAAAGGGCCATAGGAATATGGCTGTAATTGTTTTATAACTCGCCAGAAATCAGACACCCTTGTATTGGTAGCTTCCAAAATTGCTAGGGTTCGACAATTTGTTGCTGTTTATGCCCTGCTGTAACAAGCATTTGGAATGCAATAGGTCTCGCATTTACGCGAGTTTGAGCTATTGGCATCGTTAATGACCATGCCTTTTTATTTATGTTTTGGTTTTTGAAACATAAATAAAACGCATTGTTATTTGCAATATCAATAGTTCAAACTCGCGTAAATACGAGACCTATTGCATCTCAAATGCAATAGGTCTCGCATTTGTGAGAGATTAAGCTACTGGTATTGTAAATGACAATGCCATTTATTTATCCGTTTTCAAAACCAACAGATAAGGTTTGTCATTTACAATGCCAATAGCTCTAACTTTTGCAAATGCGAGACCTATTGCATTGTAAATGCTTGTTTCTATATGTGAAAGTGCACAATTTAGTTCTGATGGGGCCGGGAACTGGTGTTACTGTATGTAATAAAGGGGCCATATATGTTGTCTGAATATCCCTGGTAGTTGAGTGATTGGCAACCTGCAAACCATTCAAAGATGGCAGCTAAATACATAGTGATCCGATTAGTAACCAGATTACTCCTAGAAAAAAAAGGTATACTGGAATAGCAAACCTGTAGGTGATGTTTCCAAGCCTCCTTTCAGACCGTGTTTTGGGGAACACAGGGCAGACAGAGGCTGCTGGCCTTAACTGTGGTGGTTGAGGCAGTTTGCCATTGGTGTCCTGTAGTCTGTCCTACTAATTCTCTGGAAACTATGCCAAGTACTATCCATTCCACACTTGACTCTCAGGGTTGCAAATTCGAGCAGTCACAGGCTGCTTGGGGATGAAAACCTTGTTGCGAATGACAGTAAGGTGCTACACCCACTTCGTCCCAATATCCCATATTTTCACTCCTCTGTGGGTTTTAGGCAAGATTAGGCACAAGTTCAGATGGATTAATTTCTCTTGCATGTGGATTCCACAACTTCAGCCTAATGTCTCTCTACCCCTTCTTGGTGCAAAAGTCTTAGCGAGCACAGCAGACTTGTTGGCACACATTCAGTGTTTAGTCCCTATTCAAGCTAAGCCCCATGTTTTCCCCCTGTTGACATTTGCAGCAGCAAGACAGAAGCATACCAGTTTCTGCCGCATGGCAGAGGTTCCCCTTAACTGTATGCTGGACCAGCAACCTCACACAGGAATGCAGGAAACCTGCTTCCCCTGCCTGGGCAAGCTTAGCTCATCTTCCATCATGAGCCATGCTAATACAGGGCATCCAAAATGGATCCAATAGCCCCAGTACTAAGACTCACATATATAGAGTACTACTACCATATATGTGCTACACATGCGCTTGGAGTGCAGAGCAAGATTTTGGGTTTTACGAAACAGTGAACCATTGCACGAGAGGGGTCCGTAGAACACCTTCCGTCTGTCAGCGAGAAAACGGTTAAATTGCACTACGCATTTTCAAAATATGGAATGCTGGTAAGGTTGCTTTACGTGATGATCCAGGGAATGGACAGCAGTTAATTGGCTACTATAGGGACTCACTGGAGTTGCCCCTGCAGGTCACAGGGCAGGTCCTTGTGTCTTATTACAGGAGCCAAATCTAGGCCTTTGTTCACATGGTAGATTAGCAGGACACCAGAGAAATAAGTCAGGATACCAGTTTCTTATGCAGTAAGGCACCCAGTTATTTGAAACACTTCTGTTTACCCTGCAAGGGACATTCCTGTCACAACACTAACCCTTTCGTTTTTCTGTACTTCGATGTATTTCGTTTTTGTGGTGCAAAAATGTTGGGCGAGGCCTTGGCTATCTAAGCTTCAGCCTTATTGGCAGTTTTTGTACCACTGGTTTGGCACCATCTCCTTTGTACCAAAATCAAAATTGATTATTGAGGAAACTGGTGTGAGAACTGGTGTGAGAACTGGTGTTATCACAGTAGCACACGCCTGTGTTAACCTATTATCTTCAGTGGACAGCTCAGTTGCAACCTAATTTTTACAGTACTTTTCAAGTATAATGGTTATGTAAACTTATTATTCCAGTCTATCCTATTATCTTCAAGGGACAGCTCAGTTGCAACCTAATTTTTACACTACTTTTCAAGTATCATGGCTTTGTAAACTTATTATTCCAGTCTGTACATTGGAAAATCAATGAACATGGCCATAAGCAATGAAAACAAACTCCTAAGCCCACTTGACTTGTGCCTCTAGGATCTGTACAAGAAATGTTCATTACCTGTCTGGCTGCTCAAATGAATGTATGTGCAAAGACTCTAGTAGCACTAAACTGTGTTGATTTGGAACCACAGTCCTTGACCTGAATAGAGGGACCTATTTTCACTGATGCAAGATTTATTTTTTCCCTTTTAACATGATAGGAGCTGGTAGTATTCTTTCATAACTGGCTCAAATTTCCAAATATCTCACAAAGAAATTAAACTACTTTTTAGCGGGATATTCATTTTTTTTTCTTTTTAATTTACGGTTTTAACTGGGCTTGCACCTAGTTACACAAGTTCCCCTTTAGTAGGTTTAGTCACAGAATGCTCAGGAACTCCCTATGAGGTGAACTTAGGATTACATTTGGGCACAAAGAGTAATAATCTATAAAACACGTTTACGATACGTTTATCCTCTTTGGTGTAGATCCTACCATACAGATCCATAATAGGCATAGTTGTCGGGTGCTTTGCTTTTTGTGCTGTCAGCACAAGGACATGCCATGGGCATTGGTAAACGTTCTCTACTCTTTTGGTCTTCTAACCTTTACTAGAAGACCAAATGTATTTATTTCATTCACCTGTTTGGATGCCTTTTCTTAAATGTCGGCACCTTGTGTTTCTACCCAATCCTTTTGTGTTGTCACAGTTGGACCTCATTTTGATTCTTACTTAACTGATATGTACCCCAATCCGATAGAAACCACTAGCTGCAGATTCCTTACCTTTGAACTTCCAGGCATCAGGCTCGTTTCGGAATAATTTTCTCAGAAGTACCCCTGCGCGCCGGCCAACCCCGCTTGATGTCATCGTGACATCTGCATCGACAATACAACCACCACTCTGGTGCACTGCAATTGGTTCCTTTCCGCACCAGCCAGCGCAGATCTGTTGAAGAAAGCCTACACCCTGTCATTTTTTCACAGACTTCTTAACTTGTTGTCAACTCCTTTTGGTGTGCTACGGATGTCTAGCAAGAAGACCTTTGGGTTCAAGCCGTGTAGTGCCTGTCACCGCTCCATGTTGGTCATGGACCCATTCCCCCCCCCCCTTAGTGTGTCCCTGGTACCTGTAGCGCGACTATGACACAAAGTAGTGCTCCATTTGCCAGGCCATGGCACCAAAAACTTTGAGGGAGCGGTCCCTAAAGCTAATCGCAGCCCGGCGTCCCTTGCCTTGGAGGTTGCCCCATCGATCTCGTTCAAGAGGAAGGTACAAGCACCGCTCCGGAGAATACAACTCTTTTTTTTTAAGTCATCAGGTAAGAGGCTTCGCAAACGCAAGAAGTCTAAGCAGAGGATCCTCTGTGCTTGAGGCCCCGCTCTGCGGAGCTGGTGCCTATGTAGGCTCCGCGTTTCCCTCCCTTTCCAGGTGGGTTCAACACCTTCGGCTCCGGTGCCGCAGCCTCCCACTGGACCCGTTCCCGGGTCTGGACTGGTACCGTTCACACCTCCTCAGTGACCTTCCTTGGCAGTGTGTCCGCAGCAGAGTTCCTCGCCGGTGCCCACCTGCGGCACCTCCCCAATCCTCATTACCGACAAAATGGAGCCAGTCGGGTGTCCTCCGACACCAACTGAGTCGTACGGCTACATGCCTGTTAACCTACCCTATTCTGAAGGGTTAGGAATGGATGAGGAAGATTGGGAGCGGGAGCAGGACCCCTTAGAAATCCCGCAACCCCAGGACAAGGACTGGTAAAAGGAACTGGTGGATGCCAGTGGCCTGGACACCTCCCCAGATTCAGGCATGCTGTCTCTTCCTAACCTGGTTACAAAGGAGGGGGAGTCATCATTCGCTATGGTGGAGCTTTGGGGTGCGGGTGTCTTGGACGGTGGCAGTCAAAACATTACAAAGGTTCTGCAGCCTGATGTCTTCAACTTGGAACCCTTGCTGACTTACAATGAGGCCTTGATGGTCGTTCTTTTTGGCAACTGGTCCAAGCCCAGCTCAGAGGCTCCTGTGAATAGAAAGATTGCCCGCCGCCTGCGCCTGGTGATCCAGCTTTCCGCTCGGTCAGCCCAGCCCACCCCACAAAGCTTGGTGGTTCAAGCTTCCTCTTCCCGTGGCGCGTTCCCTTCTGCACCACTGGTCAGACAATCCAAGAGACTGGAAGGCTTTGGGAAGAAAACTTTCTCTACTGCCAGTCTAGCATTGTGGTTGGTGAACACCGCATTCCTTTTGGGCTGTTATTCCCATTCAATATGGGATGCTGTTGCGCAGGAGACCGGATTCTACTCACCCAGGCCATTTGAGACAGAGATGCAGCAAAGTTTGCTATCCAATGTGCCTTGGACCCGACAGAACCTGCTGGGCAGAGCGATTTCTACGATGGTGGGCGTAAGTTGCCATGCCTGGCTGAGGACGTCTTGTTTTTCAGGGGATGTCCAACCTAATCTAATGGACATGCCCTTTGATGGCTCCTGTCTCTTAAACAAAGCAGATTCCACCCTTGAGCATTTCAAGGACTCGCGGGCTACGGCCAATTCCTTGGGCCTCACCACTGCATCCCGACTTGTCTGCTTTTCGCTCATTCGTTGCTACGGAAGGGGCTACCAACTGTGCCAACCCTATGCTGGCCTTGAGGGCCCTGCTAGTTCAGCAACCTCTGTGGGGCTGTGGATGCGGTTCACCCCAACCCCGTGGTTCGGGAGGCCTGAAGTCGAGCCAAGCCACGATCCCCTCCACCACAAAACCCTCCTAGTCCGATCCCTCCGGACCACTCCCAGCCAGTTGGTGGCAGAATACCCCATCATCGGCAAAACCTCCCCTCGGACAGGTGGGTGTTGCAAATAGTCCAAAGGGGCTACTCCCTCCCCTTCAAGACTACCCCTCCATCCATGCATCCAGTAATGTAATGTAATGTAATGTAATGTGTGTACTTGTAAAGCGCACTGTTGCCAGCCGGCGTCCTGGCGCTGTATACCGCTGGGGAACCCGTCCTGGCTTTCCCTGTGGGATGGTCCCTGCTTGGAGTCCCCAAGGTGGAACCAGGCATCCCCGGTGTTGATGGGGTCGATGTGGAGATTAGGCAAGCCATCCAAAACCAGGCGGCCCGTCTTGTCCTCTGTCTTCCGAAGTTCTCCCACATCACTCCCGCCCTTAAAACCCTACACTGGCTCCCTGTCCAGTTTAGGCCTCTGTTCAAACTTGCCTGCCTGGCCTTTCGGGCGCAGGCTCGGTCTGCTCCTTTCTTTATCAACTCTTTGATCTCCTCTCACGCCCCTCCCCGCACCCTCCGTTCCTCCTCCCTTTCTCAACTCCACGTTCCCCGCTACCGTAAGTCCCGCACAGGGGGCACTCGCTTCTCTGTGCGCGCTCCGCAGATCTGGAACTCTCTTCCCCTCTCTATCCGCTCCATTCCCATTTTTTCTCATTTCCGGAAAGCCCTCAAAACTTTTTTCTTTCTTCAGGCTTTCCCGGACTAAACCCTTCCCGCACATGTTAGGCAGATACCGATGTGTTCCTCAGCGCCAGGAAGCCGCTTGGCCACAGAGCGCTTTATAAATTTCTTTTTCATTTCATTTCATTTCATTTCATTTAATGCCCAGAGTTGCCGAGTGGGACCCCTGGTTAGAGTAGGCACAGAGGCCAGAATTATAGAGTTCGCCGACCCTGGTCCACGACCCTGCCGTGTCCGTGTATGCGATCAGATGACGGAGGATCACCTTGCTTTACTCCGCAAGGAAGTCTAAACTCTTTGGGCCAAGGGAACTATAGAGCGGATTTCCGGGCCAGAAATAGGCTGTGGTTGTTATTCCTGCTATTTTCAGGTCCCAAAGAAGGACGGAGGCCTTCCTCCTATACTTGACCTCGGAGCCCTCAACTACTTGCTCTAAAAGGAGAAGTTCAGGATGCTCATCCTAACTCTGGTCCTGTCTGCCCTGGATCTGGGAGTATGGATGGTAGCGCTGGACTTGCAGGATGCTTATTTACATATCCCCATCCTGCGTGCCCATCATTGCGACCTGCGGTTTACGGTGGGCCACGAGCACTTTCAGTTTGCCGTGCTCCCCTTCGACCACACCAATGCCCCTCTGGTGTTCACGAATGTCAGGGGTTCCAGTCTTCCCCAATCTCGATGACTGGTTGTTGAAGGTGAGCTCCTCCTAAGCAGACTCCCACCTCTTGGACTATCCGAGCCTCCTGCATTCGCTGGGGCTCACTATCAACGTGCCAAAGTCGCACCTGACTCCCTCTCAGACGCTCCTTTTCATTGGAGTGGTTCTGGACACGGTGCAGTTTTGGACCTATCCTCCCGAGTGGTGAGTCCAGGATATTCAGGCTATGATACCGATGTTACAGCCTCTATCCTGGATTTCAGTGCGAAATACTCTGAGGCTTTTGGGCATCATGGCCGCCTGCTTCATGCTGATGGATCACACTCAGTGGTGCATGCAGGCTCTGCAGGGTGACCTGAAGTTCCAAAGGGTACAACATCAAGGAAATCTCACAGACCTCGTTCATATATCAGAGGGCACTGCGAAAGACCTGCAGTTGTGGCTGGCCAATCTCGATTTGGTCAGGCAGACCCCTCCCTTCCCCAACCAGATCTTACAGTAGTGACTTATGCGTCTCTTGGATGGAGTGGCCATCTGGGGGAGGTCTCTGGTCTCCGGCAGAAGCCAAGCCCCGTATCAACCTATTGGAGCTTTGTGTGATCCGATTGGCACTGAAAGCCTTTTTACCATCTGTCAAAGGAAGGCTTGTTCAGGTGTTCAAGGACAACACTACTGCCATGTGGTAATGCAACAAACAGGGCGGAGTGGGGTCGTGGACACTGTCAAGAAGCCCTGCACCTCTGGACTTGGCTGGAAAAGGGCATTTCCCTGGTGGTTCAACATCTGGCCGGTTCTCTAAACGCGAGAACAGACGAGCTCAGCCGAAGGTGTCTTGCAGATCACGAGTGGCGAATCTATCCGGAGGTGGTACAAGGTCTTTCAGCAGTGGGGAGAGCCTTGGTTAAATCTGTTCGCCTCCGAAGAGAACACTAAATATCCGCAGGTTGCGCGTTTGAGTTTCAAGGCTGTTCTCGCTTGGTGACGCTTTTCGCTGTGAGTGGAGATCAGCCCTCCTGTACTCCTTGCCGCCCATACCACTCCTGCCCAGAGTGCTCAAGAAGATCAAGAGTGACCTGGCACAAGTTGTTCTTGTGGTTCCTGATTGGGCACTGGGAGCGTGGTATCCCAAGCTTCTGAATAGGAGTATCGATCCTCCGTTCAGGCTGCCTCTTCGGGAGGATCTTCAGTCGCAGTAGCAGGGGAGGGTCCTCCACCCGAACCTATCTACTCCGCCTCCTTGCTTGGAGATTCAGTGGTGACAATTAACAGCTTTTGACCTTCTCCCGAAGTCTGCGAAGTTATTCTGGCAGCCAGACGTCCCTCCATGAAATCTGTATATGCCTGCTGATGGAACGAATTTTGTAAATATTGTACAGCCCAGTCTATTGATCCGTTGTCTGCTTCTCTGGCAGATATTCTCTTATTTATCCTTTCCTTGGACCAGCGGTCTCTTCTCTGGGCACTCTGAAGGGCTACCTTTCGCCCCAAACATAGCCTTTCTTTGACTGCCAGATCAGCTTAGCTTTTTAAGTCCCTTCTGGTGCAGAGTTTTTTTTAAGTGGTTAACCTACCGGTTTCCCCCTTCTCCTTTTCTTATGCCACAGTGGGACCTTAATTTGGTCCTTACTTTCTTGATGTGTGCACAGTTTGAGCTGTTGCACAACTGCGCTCTACGGTTGCTCACTATCAAAACAGCTTTTTTTTGGCAATTACCTCTGCCAAGAGTGTGAGCAAAAACAGACACTGTCATCTCAGCCTCCTAACCTGACAGTCTTTCCGGACAAAGTGGTACTAAGAAGTAGGGCATCCTTTTTTCTCAAGGTTGTAACTCCTTCCATCTGGGACAGTCTGTTACTCTACCCACTTTCTGTACACCTCCCTACCCTTCCAAAGAAGAGTGTCTCCACCGTCTGGACCCAAAAAGAGTGTTATCGTTCTACCTTGATGACCAACTCTTTATAGGGCACGTGGGAGTAAAGAAGGGATGCACTTTACTGGTCTTAACGATGACATACCATGGGCCCAACTGTCTTAAAGACCTGAAGTGACTTTCTCTACTCTCTTAAAATGTATAGAGAACTGGACTAGGAAGCACACTGGGTATTGGAGACCCTACCGATCATTTGGGCGACTGGTGCCACAATGATTAACCCTCAATGGAGCAAGCAGCCGAAATACCACCTCACTATACGCCCACGCTCTAATACAACATACCTAGTTAAATGACTGACAAGATAACCTCCCGTCCTCCACTCCCACCTTGAGGGTGTGGTATCAGAACCCACTAGACATACTACCCCATGAGGCGTATGTTTATAACTACCCCACTCTATACGAGGTAGGCTGTACGAGTGTATATAGTGTTTATATATTCATTTAAATATCGAAAGTACAGCCATTCGCTAAACCTAACTTCCCTTTGTCTTCATGGTTTTCGAGGAACTCATAGCCAAAACGTGTGGAGTTCAAAATCCATCGCCGGCCTGTAAGCGGAATCACGGAGTAACATTTTAGAACCCAGCTGGGCTGATCCACTTCCTGTGTGGACCAGCTCCAACCCAGCAAAAGTTTGTGAAAGCGAGGGCAGCGCTCTAGTGCGCGACCGCTACTCACCCCCAGAAGCAAACAGCCATTGACTTCCGGGTCACTACCGGCAGCTCAACAGGTGCTATCTTTTACACTCAAAACTGCCAATTACCGGCCACATAAATAGAGCATCCCCGTGGACTCATTTAAACAGCAGAGCCGCGAGATGACGTTACTTAGAGCGAGGCAGTGTTATTGCCGTTTGGAGAACCACGGTTTCTTCAGCCCTCTGTAAAACTACAAGCAATGGAGAACATACCCATTTCTTTCCCTGTCTTTAATTAACAGAATACAGTGGCGACACGCTTCCCACCCGTCACAGAGGCTCAGGGAGTATTGTCTCCTACATAATATAGTATGTATTTACAAGTGTATGTTTGTGTTCGAGGCATGTGGGCTGCTAAATTCATATCTAGTGCATAGATCGCCGCCTAGTGTTGGGTCCGGATGATTGCACATTGTTGTCCTGGAAGAGTCTTCGAAGTATCACGAGATAGGTGGCTCCTCCCCTGGACTACAGTGCACATGGGCATCGACTCCATCCCCAGATTGTTTTTTTCCGCCATTGGGTTCGGGTGTGGTTCTCGACGTCTCCGTGTCGGAACCGATAAACTTTGTTCTTAAGGCCAAAAGGCCTTCGTTACCAGCGTCGGTATTGTTTGCGCACGGTCTCGAGCGTCGTCCGACTCTCGGAGCCGGAAATCAACGGAGTCAAGTTACTCTTCAGACATCGAGGCCCTCTCGTCGCAGCAAGACCCGACAACCTTACCATGGAGCGGAGCCCATTTAAATACTGCCCCATCTGTGGATCCAAATATCCACACATCGATGTGCATCCGGTCTGTAACAAATGCCTGTCACCGGACCACAACGAAGACAACTGCATGGCCTGCTCTCAATTCAGGTCCAAGAAGACGCTCCAGCATCGGCGCGCGGCGCGCCTCGAGGCCCAGCGAGCGGCACCGGCACACGACAACATATTCGACCCCGCGGTGGAAGGCAGTAGCCATCATCTCCAAATTTCGCCTCCGACGACGGAGGTCCAGTCCGATATCCAAGAACTCGTCGAAGGGCACGGCCAGGACACTGAATACGTCGAGGAGGTAGGGGACGACGAAGAAGTTTATGGGGCCGCGGAAGATAGCTCGGAGGAAGAGCTATGCCCCGAAGTCTATATAATTCAGGCTCAGGTCACGGGATCGCCACTCGGCCTTACCCACGACCCCGCACCGCTATCCCCGGCCCCGCCTTCTCGCCCGGCCACGGACACTCAAGCGGAGCCGCCATTAACCGTATCGAAACCGAAAACGAAACCTTCGGTCTCTACGGCACCTAAGATGGCCGACGTCCAGCCGAAATCGAAACCGAAACCCACGGATTCGACAAAAGACAAAATGGCCGACGTCGAGGCAAAATCGAAAACGAAACTACCGGACGCGACAACACCAAAAAAGGCCGACGTCCAGCAAACCATATCGAAACCGGCTCCGTCCACCTCCGGCCCACAGAAGTGGAAGAAGGCTGTCGAGACAGCAGCGCCGCACAAGGTGCACAAGGACTCGTCCTCCAAGAAGGCCGCCCGTCAAGAGTCGGCCTCTGTTGCTCCGGCACGGTCGTCGAAGTCTGTTCACATGCCTTCAGACGCTCCTACGGCGCAGCCAACTAAACGCCCAGTCGAACAAAAGTCGACTACAAGCCACGACCCGAAGGCCGCAGGCACTACGCATCGGCACAAAGATGTCGAATCTGCAGCATCGGCGTCGGCGCCTAAGTCTACAAAGGACCCGCGCCACAATGCGGCTGAAGATTCGTCGACACCGAGGGACTCCGACGCCACCGGACACCGGCCGTCGGCTACCGCACCCTCCGCCTCCTTCACCGCGCAGGTCACCGACTCCCTGAAACGGATTCGGGAAAAAACTTTGTCGACGACGGCTCCCACGCCGTCGGCTACAAAGGAGGTGGACGCTCCTCAGAAGTAATCAGCCAAGCTTCTTTACACTCTTCCACCAAAGGTGCCACCAAAGGCGTTTGCACCTAGATCGGTGCCACAGACTTCGGCTCCTTCGGCGCTTCAAGCCTCAGATGACCAATCAGAGCATTACATCGATGCCCACACAGGGAAACTGACCATTTACAAAAGGAAGATCACTTCCCAACCACTGGAATCATATGTTATTCCACTGTAGAAAAAGAGGACAGCACTGGACAGTCCTGCCCTTATTGAGCCCGTTCTACCACCACCAAGAAGGAGTCCATCACCTTCCCCAAACCAATCAGGGGGAGAGGATGATGAGGAAGACGACCAATACAATTTCCCAGTGGACAATGACCCTGATGTTCAGCAGGACACATATGACGACACTGGGGACCAAGGTGGACAGCAGGTGGTACAAGATCCACAAGGTTTTGGGGCACGTACATCTCCAACAGAGGATTCTGCAGCATTTAATGCTTTAATCGAACGGGCAGCAGCAAATCATGATGTAGACATGCATGCTGACCCGGTGGAGGAAGACTTTTTGTTTAACACTTTCTCTGTCTCAGAAAGAACTGTTAAAATACTTCCTATGCTCAAAGGTGTCCTTAGACATGCCCCAGAGATCTTTAAGGAACCTTCCAGGGCAAGAGTGGTGAACCCACGTATCGAGAAAAAATACAGGCCAGCACCTGCAGATACTGCATATATTCGAGGACAGTTGCCTCTGGACTCGTTGGTGGTCGCCAATGCCCGCAAGAGGGCAAACTCCCAAACTACGGGTGAAGCTCCTCCCCCTGACAAGGAGTCGCAAGTGCTTGAGGCATCCGGCAAGAGGGTGGCTGCGCAGGCTGCCAATGTATGGCGTATAGCAAACACACAGGCACTATTGGCGCGTTACGATAGGGCGCATTACGACACCCTAGAACAGCTCCTTCAACATCTACCTGATGAGTATAAAGAAGCAGCCGAAATGCTCATACAAGAGGGGAAGCTTATATCAAACGCTGCAATAAAGTGTGCACTTGATGTGGCAGACACAGCGGCTAGGGGGATTAACACTAGCGTCATGCTAAGACGACAAGCTTGGCTTCGTATATCTGGATTTAAGCCTGACATCCAAACTACAATCCTCAACCAGCCCGCCAATCCTGACAGACTGTTTGGCCCAGATGTAGACACCACACTTGAAAAGATTAAAAAGGACAACGAGACTGCTAAGTCCATGGGGGCACTTCAGTCCCAACAATTCAGGGGAAACACTTTTCGTCGCTCAGGAGCGCGTGGTGTTACCAGAGGACACTTGGGTCAACAATCACAATTTACAAAGGGTGGTGCACAATCCTCCTACCCCAAGCAAGGTAGAGGGGGTTACAGAGGTAACAGTGCCAAGGGCAGGGGCAGAGGGAACAACAACTCCTGTTCCTCTGCCGCCAACAAACAGTGACTCTCTGTCACTGCCCCCCTGACCATCCAACACCTGTCGGGGGGAGACTCCAGCAGTTCCTGCCAGTCTGGACATCCATCACCACAGACGGGTGGGTGAGAAAACTAATCCAATACGGTTATTGTTTGGAGTTAACATCCACTCCTCCCAACATTCCCCCAAGACACCGTCCTATGTCGGCAGAGCACTTGCACTTATTGCAGCAGGAGGTCTTGGTAATGCTGCAAAAAGGCGCAATAGAGCTCGTACCAATGGAGGAGGAAAGCACAGGGGTCTATTCCCTGTACTTCCTCATCCCAAAAAAGGACGGATCCCTCAGACCTATTCTGGATCTACGCCCCCTCAACATGTATATACTATCAGAACACTTTCACATGCTGACAATGCAACAAATTCTTCCCCTGCTAAACCAAGGGGACTTCCTGGCAACCTTAGACCTCAAGGATGCTTACTTCCACATCCCACTCCACCCATCCCACAGAAAGTACCTCAGGTTCACCATTCAGAACAAACACTATCAGTTCAAAGTCCTACCCTTCGGGGTGACTACTGCCCCCAGAGTATTTACAAAGTGTCTGGCGACAGTGGCGGCGCACCTCAGGAGACAGAACATACATGTCTACCCGTACCTAGACGACTGGCTTGTTCAAGCGAAGTCGGAACTACAATGCGCCGCGGACATGTCCCACACTATTCAACTCCTTCACAGTCTGGGATTCTCGCTAAACTACCCAAAGTCGCACCTTCAACCAGCCCATGTGCGGCAGTATCTAGGCGCGACAATAAACACCCTGACTGCTATGGCTCAGCCAAACCCAGCCAGGATCAACAGCATCCAGTCACTAATCCAACGGTTCAGACCGCAACACTCCCTACCAGCGAGAGTGTTCATGCAGTTGATAGGCATGATGGCCTCCTGCATTTTCATAGTCCCGCACGCGAGGTTGCACATGCGTCCTCTCCAAGAATGCTTGGCAAATCAGTGGACACAGGCTCGAGGACAACTGACGGACCTAGTGTTGGTGACCGGTCGGGCATACAACTCTCTGCATTGGTGGAATCCACACAACCTTTGCAAGGGACGACCGTTCCAAGAGCCGGTGCCACAGATTATCCTGACGACGGACGCATCTCTCCAAGGCTGGGGAGCTCATGTGCTTCACTACACTGCAGGGACTGTGGTCCACTCAACAACAGAAGTTGCACATCAACTACCTGGAATTGATGGCAATCTTCATGGCGCTAAAGTCCTTCAAGGTACATTTGTGCAACAAAGTCGTGTTGATCCGGACGGACAACATGACAGCCATGTACTACATCCAAAAGCAAGGAGGTACTCACTCACCACAGCTGTCTCATCTGGCTCACAGCTGTCTCATCTGGCTCAGAGCATGTGGAAGTGGGCCATTCAGAGGAACATTTTCCTCATGGCAGAACACCTCCCCGGCAAGGACAATCAGATGGCGGATCTGCTCAGCAGGTACAGCCATCAAATGCACGAGTGGGAGATTCATCCTTCAGTGCTCCACCCGTACTTCCAGCAGTGGGGTCATCCACAGATAGACCTGTTTGCCACAAGGGAAAATGCAAAATGCCAAAGCTTTGCCGCCAGGTTCCCTCATCCGCAATCGCAGGGGAATGCGATATGGATGAACTGGTCAGGCAAATTTGCGTACGCTTTTCCCCCAGCGCCTCTCATTCCGCTGGTGGCAAGAAAGCTAAAGCAACACTCGATGACTCTCATCCTAGTTGCTCCAACTTGGGCACGCCAACCGTGGTACACCACGTTTCTAGAACTTTCCGTGGTACCGCATCAAAGGCTGCATCTCACACCCAGCCTCTTGACGCAGAGCCATGGCGACATTCAGCATCCAGATCCGCAACAGCTCAATCTGGCGATCTGGCTCCTGAGGTCTTAGAATTTGGCTATAACAACCTGCCTCCTGAATGCATGGACATCATCCGTGAGGCAAGGAAGCCCACGACCAGAGCTTGCTATGCTGCAAAATGGAAGCGGTTTGTCATTTACTGTACAGACAACAAGATCAACCCGCTAGATGCATCCATTCCTAACATCATCTGCTATTTGTTACATCTTTACAAATGCAATCTGGCGTACGCTTCCATTCGGATACATTTATCCGCCATAGCGGCTTACCTCCAGAATCGGCAGCACCTCTCTGTTTTCAGAGTGCCTGCCATTAAAGCCTTCCTAGAGGGACTGAAACGAGTCATTCCTCCTAGAACTCCACCAGCTCCTGTGTGGAACCTCAATGTGGTCCTCACTAGGCTGATGGGCCCACCTTTCGAGCCACTGCACTCATGCGAACTTCAATTTCTAACATGGAAAGTGGCTTTTCTCATTGCTATCACGTCGCTCAGGCGTGTTAGTGAGCTGCAAGCGCTCACAATCCAAGAGCCATTCATCCAAATACACTCTGACAGGGTAGTGCTCCGCACTAACCCCAAATTCCTTCCAAAGGTGGTGTCACAGTTTCATATCAACCAAACTATTGACCTGCCTGCATTTTTCCAAAACCCGCAAACGGTAACGGAAAGAATGCTTCATACATTAGACGTTAGGAGGGCGCTAATGTACTACATTGACAGGACACAACCCTTTAGGAAGACACAACAACTTTTTGTTGCCTTCTCAGCACAACACAAAGGCAACCCCATTTCCAAAGCAGGAATGGCCAGATGGATTGTTAAATGCATTCAAATCTGTTATCAAAAGGCTAAACGCACTTTAACAATACCCCCAAGGACGCACTCTACACGCAAATTGGGGGCCTCCATGGCTTTCCTGGGGAACATTCCTTTAGAAGACATTTGTAGAGCAGCCACATGGTCTACACCACACACATTTACCAAGCATTATTGCGTAGATGTGCATTCCAAACAGCAAGCAGCTGTAGGACAGGCTGTTCTCAAGACACTTTTTCAAGCTTCTGCAGCTGGCACGGGCAACCGCCCTTAATGGAGGGA
Organism: Lissotriton helveticus; assembly: GCF_964261635.1. Lineage (NCBI taxonomy): Eukaryota > Metazoa > Chordata > Amphibia > Caudata > Salamandridae > Lissotriton > Lissotriton helveticus. Next base: position 1,012,418,750 of record NC_136061.1, read on the forward strand.
CTGCTGTGTATTCTATGCACTAGATATGAATTTAGCAGCCCACATGCCTCGAACTGAATATGCTACTTACCAGTATGCATCTGTTCTTGGCATGTAGGGCTGCTAACATTCATATCGCCCGCCCTCCTCCCCGGTGCCCGTAGCGGCTGCAGACACTCTTGCATTCATCATTAGCATGGACATCCTGTACACTGTTTCACTCCATCTCTGCCACAATGGCTAAAAACAATCTGGGGATGGAGTCGATGCCCATGCGCACTGTAGTCCAGGGGAGGAGCCACCTATCTCGTGATACTTCGAAGACTCTTCCAGGACAACAATGTGCAATCATCCGGACCCAACACTAGGCGGCGATCTATGCACTAGATATGAATGTTAGCAGCCCTACATGCCAAGAACAGATGCATACTGGTAAGTAGCATATTCAATAATTTACATACCCACTTCTTTGCAATTAATCTAGTCACAAGCATAGAATGTGTGATTTTTGTTTTGTGTGTGTCTCGTTTGTCCTTTCTTTCCACAGGTCATGGCACTTATGTTCTAACACAAAACTAAGGCTAAATATACAACAGTCACATTATGGCCTTTTGTGTTTACAGGTCTCACGTGTTTGCGCATTGGGAGGCGCAATTATAATATTGATTGTACTTTCTCTTTCAGACTAACATTTTTGGAATACTAATGGATATCGTATAAAATGCACAACTGTTCTGCATTTTTTCACTTCTGTATATAGCACACAATCACATTTGATAGCAACATAGTCCGTACTGAAGGGATCTTTTTCAGTCCTGATGTAGAAACCTTGATGCTTCGAAACATGTTGACTTACTAGGAGTATCCACACATTGTACGCAGGACACCTCCAAATCACGTTTTTAACTGGTCCAGCCTCGATGACCTATTAAAGTTTCTGAAGTCCATGAGGCCAGGTCCTTTTTTAAATTCACTTTTTCATTCACTCAAGACCCTTCCTCTCACTACCCCTCCAAAACACATAGTACTAGAAGATCAGTGCTCCTGTGTAGCCACAGGTCGTAGCATGCCCTGTCCCGCAGCGGGACGGGAAGACCCCTATGATGAAGCTTGGCACCAAGGGCCCCTTTTGGTGTGTGAGGGGTACTTAAGCAAACACTGTGTGCATCCAACCCAGGATAAGAAAAACCTTCTTGAGCCAGTAAGGCACCCTATCAAGAGACCTCCACTCTTCAAGGTGGGTCCTTATGTTTTAAAAAAAATGTTATGCCTTGGCAAAGAAGCAACCTCCTGATGTCTTTAAGCGCATTCGACCGGGGCGAAAGTAGTCACCACAGCCCTCCAGCATGGTGTTACAATTGCTGATATCTGCCAAGTGGCCATGTGGGTGTCTCTGCACATGTTTGCCAGACACTGTTGCCTGGATTCTCAGGTTCGCTGTGAGGGCCTGTTTGGCCGCACTGTTCTGCAGGGTTTTCTGGTCTAAAACTTTCTGCAGTCCCTCCTCTGGGGAAGGTATTGCTTGGGCATCTGTTCAAAGGTAAGGAATCTCTTAAGAGTGTCGCATGTAGGGAATATGTGAGCACAGATACAGAGAATAAGTGAACCTTAAGAAATCTCATTGGATTTTGTAAGGAAGCCCTCACTCACCACCCTGGGTGGTGACATGCTTCATCATCGGGCCCACCAGGAGAAGCCGAATGCCTCCCTGGTGTGCTACAACGCCAGAATGCTGCGGAGCTGGTTTTTTCGTGACAGTGATGTGAAAAGGTGTGGGTTTTAAAAATGTCAAGGTAGTGTACCACGCAAAACTTTATTCAGTGGTCAACCTGACATGGTTAAAAGTATGTGTGGTAAATTACCAAATAATGTTTTGGGTATTTCCACTTAAAGTGGGGTCAACCTGTTTCTGCCCGTTATGTGTAGTTTACTGGGCTTTCTTCAGGACCATGAGGAGTGTACCTCGGCGGTGTGGGCACGCTAAGGCCCACCCTACCAGAGGACATGAAAGTTAAAATGTAGTGTAAAAATAAGTGCAAAAAAACAAACCAACAATATGTGGGATTTACCTCAAAATTGAGAGGAACCTGTATAGTCCGAAAGACATATATACAAATACAGAGACAAAACATAGTTAATAGGATCCGTCTACTAGGTTTTCTGCAAGAACCATCTCGGAGTAGTGCTCGGGGCTAGCCAAAATGCGTGACCACAGTGTTATAGAAGGTACTTTAGTGCAGGAAGCCACTGGTCTGGATACCAGACAGGCGTGTGGACATGCACTATGACCAAGAAGAACGGCCGCTTTGTTTCATAAAGGTCTTATTAGACATCACACGTGGTTACCGATCTATGAGGCAAATGCAGGGCCAGTGGTAGCGTATTTACATTAAAAATAGCCCGGCGGATAATATAACAAGTGGTAGAAAAATCTCACTGGTTAGATAAAAGATCCACACCCCATAGGTCTCGGGAGGGGGGGTGGAGGCGACAATGGCACACCCTGTAGAGGGGACAGTAAATCACAGATGCGATATAAGTAGTCTGAAAAAATGCACATGGCATCGTAATATACTTAAATGAATTACGGTAGGAGACTATATTGAAACAATACTTAACAACTAATACTGCCCCAAGAGGGCTCCTTGTAACCAACGCTCCACGCATATTCCTTAACGATGCCACATTCCGTAAAGAATGGGCAATGATAGCCTGGCATTGTACTCGCGATTGGTTGATTTTAATCATTAAAACAGCATTACGCCTATCTGAGGCATTAATGGTGGAAATCCAACTCACCGAGACACATTTCAAAACAACCATAACTGGCTACAAAAAAAAGTTAGACGAAATTAACAAGGAACTGGCAGAATATAAGGATTCCCTAATGCAATCTAAGGTCACCACATTTCAAAAAGACCTAAAAAAATGTAATTTAATAGGGTATAATCCCTACTCAGATCCTGAGTACACACCTCCACGCAGAGACTCCAACAAATCGGATGACTCTGACAGTAATTCATCTAACAGCAGCACGTCCAGGGATTACAACCAGAAACAGAAACAAAGACGAGGGGGTAGAGGCAGATCCAACTACCACAATCAACAACCTAGGTGGCCACCTTTTGGAATACAAGGCAATGGCCCACACCCTCATTTCTTTCAACCACAACCACCTTTTACGCTGATGGGTTGGAACCCATACATGCAGCCCCATTTTCCCCAGAATCAACATCAGATGCCTTTTTTAGAGAGAGGCGGAGGGGAAGAGGAAGGAGAAGAGGCAACAACCAAGTCACCTGGGAAACAGACGACCCAGTTTCTCCGCTGCTAAAGAAACCATCGCTGGACTCTACACTACCGGCCAGTTTTAGGCCAATCTCTCTTCTCCCTTTCCCAGTAAAAAATTTGGAAAAGACAGTTAGCAGAATCCTGTCTAAACATCTAGAGGAAAACCAGTTGCTGGTCGAATTCCAGTTTGGTTTTCGACCAGCACATGGTACTGAAACTGCATTGACCACAGTGATGGATAATCTTCGACTGCGCACCGACAGAGGACGCCTCGATCCTTGTCCTTCTTGACATGTCGGCGGCCTTCGACACTGCGAGTCATGCCGTTTTGATGCAAAGGCTGTGGAACAACGGGGTGAGAGGAAGAGCTCTTGAGTGGTTGCAATCCTACCTCCTGGGTCGCCAACAGACAATACATTAGCACAGTTTACATCAAAAGTCTCTCCTGTCCATTATGGAGTTCCACAGGGATCATCAGTCAGTCCCATCTTGTTTAATGTTTATCTGAGACCTTTACTGTCCATCATAAAGTCCTTTGGTATCAGCGTGATAAACTACGCGGATGATACCCAACTGATTTTTTCTCTCTAGAGGGTAAACAGGAGACATCGCTTGAGGTATTCCAGGAGTGTATGCGGAAAACGGCTGGCTGGCTCAGAGGTAATTTCCTTCAACTTAACGGAGGGAAAACAGAGGTGATGTATTGCTCAGCTGCAAAAATTCCAAAGCACCTCCCGACTGAGTTTAGGCTCATTCCAGAGGAAGACTCTTTAAGTCCGACTAATACCGTACGAAACCTCGGAGTGCTAATGGACGCCAATCTCCAAATGGTGTCCCAAGCTAACAAAACCATCCAAGTCTGTTTTGTTTTAACCCACATGCTGCGAAAGACTCTCCCTCTATTACCAGATGATTCCCGAGCATTGGTAGTGAGGAGAATAGTGCTAAGCAGGCTGGATTACTGCAACTACCTATATTTGGGGGCTCCCCAGTACATCATCCAGGGGTTGCAACGGGTGCAGTCGGCAGCAGCAAAGTTGGCTCTGAACAGATCATGGAGCTCCTCCACAACTATGGCACTGAGGGATCTCCATTGGCTGCCAATAAAAGAGCGTATAAGCTTCAAGTCATTATGCATAGTTTTCAGAGCGGTTCATGGAGATGGACCATTACCCTTGCAGGAAAAATTCAACTGGTAAGAGCCTTCCAGACACTTACGGTCTGCCAACACGGACTTGATATCTATTCCCAGATTTAAGCGATCCAGAACGGGGGGGGTAGAGCTTTCAGTGTAGCAGCTGCACAAGTATGGAACGGGCTGCCACTGAATCTTAGGTTAGCTGATTCCTTGCTGGATTTTAGAAAGGGTTTGAAAACCCTATTGTTTCCTAGAAGTTAGTCAATCTGTTATCACTTGAGCCGTAGGTACAGTTGTTCCTTTATCGTCTGAGCGCCAGGATACCCGTAGGGTGATAGTAGCGCTATACAAAAACTCATTACATTACATGTATCCTGACAACTGATGCAGGTCAGTGGGAAGATTCTGGATATGAACCTCTGTGGTCACTTTTACCTGATGCTTCAAAATGCTGTAAGGAACTTGTTAAGTGTGGATGTAAACCATTGTGTACCCATGCTTGTAAATGTACACAAGTGTCTCTTACATGTACTAGTCTTTGTGATGGACAATGCAATCAGGAGGACATGTTTTAGATGACTTGCCAAATCGTAACCTTTAAAAAAACACTGTTGACTAGAAGAACACATAATATCATTTGTATCTTCATTCTTTTTCAATAAAAACAGTTTTAATGTTTAAATGTTACAAAATCTGTTTATATATTATAAAAAGTATAGCAAAAATATGCAGCCTGCCATTTACATTTTTGTAGTAGACTTTTGGTATATGGGGCCCAAGTCCCCCAAAATAGTAACAACTTAAACTAGACATTTTTTGATGAACCATGATTTTTGTTTGACATTTCTTTCTTTAGCTGTTCAAAAGTTAAGGGGGATTGAGAAGTTATGTAGAACACCCTGTATATTTACAATCGATCTACTTATCATAGTGGTGGGTAGTAGAGTGTACTATAAGTCAATTACATTGCAGCATTTTTTAAATACTTGGCTAAAAAAAAAACATTACAATTATGTGCTGGAAGACCAATATTACATCTATGATCATTTACTGGCCCTTGTGATCAGCAATTTTGTATTATGACCTCAGATCTGACAGGTCAGATTTTTGGGGTCTATATCAAAAATGAATGTTTATATGACTACCTAACACTGTGCCAAGTGCCATATTAGTATCGCATTTATCAAAATTCTGGTGATTTCTGTTACTCTATGCTATCTCACTACCACGTTAGGCATGCAGTTAATGGGGTGGCAAGTATGCTACGTAGGTGGGCAAACTAGAATTTGGTGCTGCTTGCGGCCCCTGTATCCTCCCGCTTACCAGCTGCTGGTTGTCTCTCACCACTTTTCCCTTCCTTCTCTGCACTATGCTTATTGTTTAGCATCTGCCATACCAGATTTCGCCCTAACAACCCCCCTCCCCTCCCCAGGTGGGCCAGCGCCCATGCTCTCTGCCTTGTTTGCACTGAATTGAGCACTAAGACAGAAGAATGGCATCTACTGGTGTTGCTGGCGGCTTGGAAATAACTGCAGGAAAAAATAAATTTCACGCTGTCTGTTTTAAACTGCGGCAAATCGCCGCCAGAAATATTTGATAATGTTAAATAACAGTAATATTAGTAGTATCTGTAGTAGTAGCCTTTTTACTTTAGAACTTCTGTGTCCCTTTAAGTGGGTTGAAGTAGACTGGAGGCAGTTTTTGTGTATTCATATTGCTTTGCTGTTGGGTGTGTATCCTACTATTGGTATCCGGCAATAAATCGTAATCCGCTGCAATTGCCAAAAAATTAAATACAGGGCTGGATAAAACCCAACGAAGGGCCAAACAGAAATCTGAGTAGATGAAGGATGCATGCAATAAGTTCTCTGCTTTTCAAAGCATGTCCACGAAGGCTCAAAGTTAAATCTGGCAAGGAAAAAACAGGGGAATTTGCCCCCACGAAAGTAATGTAATTCTATGTTCATTACAAGAATCTCCACCAAGCTTGCTGTGTATCCCCCCCCCATTGGTGGCTGTAATTTATCCATAACTATACAAAGTAAACAATGAGTAACAGTTGGGGGGGGGGGGGCACAGTCCTTTAGTCAGTCCTCAGATCACAAAACTAAATTCCATCGATGCCAGCAAGAAGAGGCCGCCCTTGTTAGTGAAGGTTGTAATTATATGGAGGGGGAAATATAAATAACGAGAGGTAGAGGGTGGGGGGGGGGGGAGTAGAGGGTGGGGGGGGGGGAGTAGAGGGTGGGGGGGGGGGGAGTAGAGGGTGGGGGGGGGGGGAGTAGAGGGTGGGGGGGAGTAGAGGGTGGGGGGGGGTAGAGGGTGGGGGGGAGTAGAGGGTGGGGGGGAGTAGAGGGTGGGGGGGGAGTAGAGGGTGGGGGGGGAGTAGAGGGTGGGGGGGGAGTAGAGGGTGGGGGGGAGTAGAGGGTGGGGGGAGTAGAGGGCGGGGGGGGGAGTAGGGAGTAGAGGGCGGGGGGAGTAGGGAGTAGAGGGCGGGGGGAGGAGAAGGATATATATTTAAACATTACTCGCTAATATATGTATTCACTAAGATACACTTAAGTCAGTTAACCAATCAATTTTACCAAAAAAACATCCATTTAGACACTTATTTACCCATTTATTGTTCCATCGACCTTTAAACATACATATATAAAATATTTATTTTTCAGAAAGACACTTTCACTGGATGTCATGATTGATGTCACTGACCATGTCATGAGTGATGTAATATGTGACGTCATCAGCAGTGCATTGCGGGCGTGCGAGTTATAATTAGCTGAACTAACTATAACTGGCGAATTTCAAAGGTATATATATTTCTTTAATTTAATATTTTTTTAATTTATATATATTTTATATAGCAGGCAATGATATTCTATGGAAGGAAATTCAAGTTACTGGTAAGTACAGTTAAATTTACTTTTCAGGAATAGTAGTGAGCTAGATTGGGGAACTAATTCCTCTTCAATCCTGAGGTACCCTGTGAGCCAACTAGCCCACCAGGTACCTCCAGTATGCGCCAGGCTGCTGTGTTGCAGAGAAGTGTTCAAAGGGCACGCCCCCTTTGGGCACGCCCCCTTTTTACAACACTCTGCAACACAGCTCCGTGGCGCTTACTGGAGATACCTGTTGGACTAGTTGCCCCTAGGGGACCTCTGGATTGAACAGGAATTAATTCACCAACTTAAAACTCGCCTCAGGGCTTGTTTGCACTCACATCACCTCAAGCCCCGCCCCCTACCTTCACCACGGTGCTAACGCGCCCTGTAGAGTGTTCTAAGTTGGGGGATTAAGTCCCCTTACATACTGGGGGTCCCTGGGGGCCAACTAGCCCACCGGGAACCTCCAGTATACACCAGGAGGCTACACTGCAGAGAGGTGCAATGAGGCCACGCCCCTTTTTACACCTCTGCAACGCAGCCCCCTGACGCGTTTGCAGAGGGAGAACCAATTCCCCTTGGAACCTGCAGTATGTGCCAGGGGGCTGCGTTGCTTTGCCCTGGGGGTGGCGGTCCCCGGGGCAGTGTGGGGGAGGGGTTGGGGCCCCCCACACTTTTTCACTATGCCCCTGGGATTTGGTCCCCCCGGGGGGTAATTTGAAAAAAAGCAGACCGGGTTTTTTGAAAAAAAGTGTGGGGCCTTGGGTGTCCGTGTGGGACCACCTGAGCAGGCCTAGGGGGTCAAGGTGTTTTTACCCTGCCCCCTTTTAGCGTTCTACATGTGTTTTTCTGCTTTCTTGTGCCTTGGTCTACCGAGCACAAGATGGCTGTCAACACTTCCTGGTTTGGAGTGTTGAAAGCCAATGAGCATGCAGCTCGTGCTCGGAAAGGTACGCGTACCCCGCGATTTATTGTCAAAAAAAAAATGGAGGGGGGGTGGTTCCTTGTGGGACCCCCTGAGCAGGCCTAGGGGGTCAGGGTGCTTCTACCCTGCCCCCTTTTTGAGTTCTAAACGTTTGTTTTCTGCTTTCTTGTGCCTTAGTCTACCGAGGCACAAGATGGCTGCCAACAATTTCTGGTTAGGAGTGTTGACAGACAGTTGACAGCCAATCAGCATGCAGCTCATGCTCGGGAAGGTACGCGTATATATATATATTCACTGAAAAAACCATAGGTTATAGACCATATATAGTTAGGAATTGGCATTTACAAAACCTTGAAAATTCACTGAAAAAAACCATAGGTTATAGACCATATATAGTTAGGAATTAGCATTTACAAAACCTTACTTTACTCGCACAAAACCATTGAAATTCGCATATATAGTTAGTTGCACTAACTATATCGCGCACCCGCAATCCACTGCTGATCATGTCACATATTACATCATTCATGACATGGTCAGTGACATCACTGATGACATCACTGATGACATCACTGATGACATCACTGATGACATCACTGATGACATCTCCTTTGACATCTCCTTTGACATCTCCTTTGACATCTCCTTTGACATCTCCTTTGACATCTCCTTTGACATCTCCTTTGACATCTCCTTTGACATCTCCTTTGACATCTCCTTTGACATCTCCTTTGACATCTCCTTTGACATCTCCTTTGACATCTCCTTTGACATCTCCTTTGACATCTCCTTTGACATCTCCTTTGACATCTCCTTTGACATCTCCTTTGACATCTCCTTTGACATCTCCTTTGACATCTCCTTTGACATCTCCTTTGACATCTCCTTTGACATCTCCTTTGACATCTCCTTTGACATCTCCTTTGACATCTCCTTTGACATCTCCTTTGACATCTCCTTTGACATCTCCTTTGACATCTCCTTTGACATCTCCTTTGACATCTCCTTTGACATCTCCTTTGACATCTCCTTTGACATCTCCTTTGACATCTCCTTTGACATCTCCTTTGACATCATTCATTTGATAATACGATAAACCTCTTCAGACTCTAATATAACCTTAGATACACTCAGTGTAAACAGACACTCAGACTGTCACTCATCCATGGAGTTACTCACACACCTAGTCAGTGATGCAAAGAATCAACCACACCTCCATTTCCTCAACTATACAGTTATACACACCTTACTTATTCAAACATATACTAACACATATTTACTCTCTTATACAATCCCTGATACAAGTTCACAATGATCCATACAGCCACTCACACATTCACTGGCTCTTATGCACAGGTATTTATATATGTCAACTCTCACATGTACTGTGTTTTACATATGTACTTACTTTGACATGTAGCACTGAGATATCCATTCACTCACCAATACACTCATGCACACAGTGAACCA